>NC_140588.1:470296832-470946832 GCF_964204655.1 Triturus cristatus
CTTCCAAGACAGCTCCCACATATGCATTATATAGGCAACGGGTTTTCAAAGCAAAGGCTCCTACGCGGAGGCTGTAGCGCCCTTCTTTTTCACAAACGCGACACTTTTAATGCGTTGCAGCACTGCCCTCCCTACACAGCCTGTTAAGCATGTGCTGCATCTATAATAACCTTATTTGGCATTTTCTGTTCTTTACATAAATAATGTATACAAGCCTTCAAGTTCCCATCATTTTAAACTGTTTACTCTGCACATTAGGGCAGTTATTTTTACCAAGATGAGAACGCAGGGAGAGCGCGCGCTTCTTCCCATTCCACGCCCGCACAGTTTGCCGAGCTTGTTTTTGCTTGGTCAAACTTTTAAAACACATTTGTGTTCAAAGGGATCAAACGATGACATGTATTTATTTATTTACTCCCTTCCTCCGAGTCTGTGGCCCTTAAAGATTGTGACTTCACACAGAACGCTTTCCCTCTCATCCTGCTCTTCTGCCGCCGCGTTATGACAGAAATGATAATTGTATGTTATTAGCATCAAAGCCATTTTTGTAAAACAGCCAATTTCAGCTCCTTGACACTTAATACAAGAACAGTAAGGTGGTGTAAAAACAGACCCCAAATTTTCTAAAATTGCCTGTCCCGGAAGGCTTTCTGTGTGGGAAGGGGGCTGGGTAATGAGGTGCTGGAGGGGCAGTCAAGGGGGCGCACAGAGCTGATGCACACTGCAGCATGCAAAGCGGCCCTTCAAGTCAAGCGGTGCCTTCCACCTCTGGTAATCACAAGTTGAAATAATGACTGCAAGAGATGACTTCGGGTGAACTGCTGAAACTGCCGGAGTTTGATGGAAGCATGAAAGAAAAAGCTGCCTGTGCACCTGTGTCAGCGGATTGGACCAGTCAGTGCAAGTAAACTATGGGCCCAATGTACTATTCCCGAACCAGGCGCGTGCAATTTGCACACTGCCTGGTGTGCACATCGGAATGCAATTTGGGATACAACTAGTGTCAGTAACTACAGCATTTAGTTGATGGGCAGCGAGGGGAGGGCAGCGCGGGGGGGGGGGCTGTCTGGGGCGGAGCGCGGGGGAAATTAATTAAAAAAAATGCTTACTTGCATTCTGCAGCATCAGTGCTATTCTGGACTCTGCTCCTCGACTCCCGGTTTGCCACAGGGTCCCCTATGCCAATCCAGATGCTGCTCTCATGCTGGTATTACCCAGCATGAGAGCAGTGCCGTGATTGGTGTGAGCACCTTAGTTAGGCGCTCACTAAGGTTTCTATGACCCTCTGTTTGTTCTCCACTAAGCTGTAAAGCACAGCTTAGGTTGAGAGATGGAAGTGCGCATTAGTGTTTGGACGGTCTTGCAGACCGCCATACCCCCGCTGCCAGACTTTAAAGCCTTTTAGAGGGGCCTGTCTCTCTCCTTTGCCACATGTCTTTCAGGGGATGCCTCCCCTCTGAAGCTAATTAGAGCCCACCCAGTGGCGCTGGTTCCGGGTCACTCAGATGCTGCACCGAACATCCTAACAAGGGTGCGTTTATTCACAGAAAAAGAAGCTATCCTTCAAGCCCCAAGGAAGAAGGTGGACATAGTCTTCGAGGACACACGGTCCAATTATTCCAGGACATCGCTCTGATCATACTGCGGAAACATAGGGACTTTAAACCAATCACGGATAAACTAAGAGACCTTAGCATTGGATGTCAGTGGGGCGACCCCTTCACGATCATCTTCACCAGGGGGGCAGGTGTAGAACCATTCATTCCTTGAGAGAGGCCAAACAACTCCGGGGCTTGGTCTCCACTTGGAGGGGGAGGATCTGCACTTGCCTTGGCCCCCCAACTGGCAACCCCTGAAACCGCAGTGGACTACAGTGCAGGCCTCATGCTTCCACAAACACAATAGCGACCAGCCCTCCCAAGAGGCCAAACAAGATATCATCCAGTACATCTGCAACCTGGAGAAAGGTCCCTCAGCCATCCCCTCGACCTTTGAATCAATCTAGATCAAACTCCCCATCAAGCAATGTCTTGCGGTGAGCAGCCGGGTGCTCTCCCCCAGAGTTGCTCTACCACCTGTCCGCAACTGTGAAGGAGGTTGAGATCAGACAGTCAATGTCACTATTTGGGGCTCAACCTGCACTCACTGGACCTATAACAGGGCCCTCCATGATGACTAGGTGTGTGTGGTAAACTCTGCTCTGCCGTGGAGTTTGTGGAGTTTGACCACTCCGTGCTCTGCTTGGAGCACAGGGTTCAGCAAAAGCTCCGCCAACCCGTAGAGCCGAGTTTACCGGTACTATGATTTCAGTACCAGGTTCCGGGACTCATGACTGAGGCTCTCGAAGTTTTTACTCCACCACAGAACTCCGCGCAGGTGTGCTCCATGCACTTGAGCAAGAATATTGCTCTCACTATGCTGAGGAAGACCAGCTCTCTGCTCCGGGACACATGGCTTCAACTGAGGGGGCTCCAGAGGTGTCGTTGTTCCCTCACAGAGGTGAGGTGAGCCTGCCCCGGACCTGCCTGCTTCCAGAAGTGGGTTACTAGGGACAACCATAGAGTTGCTGGAGCGGTCATTTTCGGAGTGCTGAGAACAGTCACTTCCTTAGTGGGTGGGTTCTTTTTGTTTTTTTAACCAATCATGATTTCTGGAGAGTATCGCTGCCGTCTTTCTAGTTTTGCCAGTTCTAGCGTGCCAGTAGTCATTAATTGAGCTTCCTGATGGCTTCTGCCGCTTGCAGCTTTAAGGTACCTGACTCGACTCAAAAGGTGAGACAATCTGATTTCTTTTGCAGGGGGCAAAAAGTGAGGCTTATGTTGTAATGAAACCTCCGACTTGGGTTGGTGACAAATATGTCACTTAGATTTCAATGCACTCTCCTTGCCTCTGGCGCACCCGCCACTGCCTTTCACTGGACCAGCTCTTCTTCACTTCTACACCTTGTTTTTCCCCCTCATATGGTGCTTTCTATCATCAACGAACTCTTCTTGGACAACCAGGCTTGAAAAGTCCAATCCATGCATTCCCCAGGGGCATCACCTCAGAGGGCACTTGTGATATTAAAAATCGCAGGTGATGTCGCACCAAGGTGGAACTGGACTAATAGCACTGTGGAGGCCGAGCAATACAGTACTCTGCCTGTGTGCGGTACTCCTCAGAATTTGGCAGAGTTTTTTGGTAACTCCGTTGAATTCAATGGAGTTCAACTCCGCAAGCGGCCTAGTGATGACCTTGACAGCGTCGGACCCAGAGGAGAATGAACTAACCCAACACCCCAGAGCTGCTGCTGCCCCTTCTGGGCTGCTTCCTACCATGGTTGTTGCAGGCAGCGGGACTAGGAGCATTTGAGACTCTATTCCTCTTCACGACCCCCCTCTAATCAATCCATTGGAAAGTGACTTCTTTTGAATGGCCCACTCGCAGGAGTATTGGCCGTTCCAGGACTTGAATGGAGTAGTTCGACCCTGTTGGCTATATCTTGTGTTCCCGCCAAACTTCCTTTTTCTTCCTCTTAGGTCGTTGGGTGCACTGGAGAGACTCTCCTTACAACACCCACCTCCCTATGCCAATTAACCATATTTGAACCACATGATATTTGGCAAACGTTTATCCTCAATCTCCAGCGGTGCATTCACAACTGTATCGGGGGAGGGAAAGGCCCAAGACTATCCAACTCCGTATTGATGCTTCCCAGAGATCGGTGGGTGGGGGTGATTGGCATACCCCAACCTTCTTAAATATTATTGGGTGACCCACCTACAATACATTTAGAAATGAGTTGTCTGAGAGAGCTAAAAGCACTGGTTTCACGTGGACTGGGCGGTGTCGTGTAGAACCCTCTGGGACTTGGCATGGATTCGCAAACATGCCCGACCATGGAGCACCTACATAGCTGTAACCACCAAAACAGTCCTCGAAATCTGGGACGAAATTGCTCTTAGGAGACGCCTCAGCACCTTCCTCTCTCCAAACACCTCACTGGAAAGCAATCAGGAGTTCACCCCCGGCATTGCAGGTTCACTTCTTCATAGACTGGAGGGAGGGAGATTGTCGCACTCTCTGTGACCTATTCGAGGGCGACAAGATTAAGACGTTTGCTCAGTGTAAACAAGACTTCAAGGTCCTTAGTCTGCTAGGCTACAGTACTACCAAATTAGGCACTGGGCACATCACCCCTCCAGTGCCCTAGGGGGCACATGCTCACTCACCTCCTTTGAAGCGGGACAAGCGACTTGATCTCCCATACCTACAAAGTACTTCAACACTCACCCCCCCCCCCCCCCCCAAGAACTCATTCCTAACAATCCCACTGGCACTCACACCACTTTGCTTTCATGGACATCACAAAACTGTTCTTCATGCAGTTATCTCTTCTAGAGGTGGGGTAAGCCACGGAAGGCTCAAGCTTGATGCCTCGCTCTGGTTCAGCTGAACGTTTTATAGACTATCATATTGATTCCTGTATTATAAGAATTTAGACCACATATAGGGTGTACAGGACGACTGGTTTGTGCCTTAGATAACTTACAGCATTGTCGTTCGGTGTGATGGGAGGCAGGAATGTTTCTGCATTCATGTTTAAAAAGTATCACTTTTAATAAATGCCTCTCCAAGCACCACTAAAGTGAAATACTACCGCATTTAAAATACATAGGGGCTCATTTATGAGTCCTTGCGTCACTTTTGCGCCGCCGGTGCGTCACTTTTTGTGACGCATCAGCGGCGTAAAAACTGGACCTTGTTGCACCATATTTACAAAGTGACGCATCTAGGTAGATGCGTCACTTTGTAAACCCCTGCGCTACATTATACGTGCGTCAGGTATAATGTATGCAGAGTAGGCGTTCCCACGTAAGTAAGCATCGTAGAAGTAACGCAGTGAAATCTACGAGATTTCACTGCGCCACTTCTAGGGTGCAAATGCGTCAATATCTTGCGCCTGCCTCACAGCAGGCGTAAGACTGACGCTGGCCCTTTCACATGGGGCTTGCCCCATGTAAAAGGACACATTGCTGGAGTTGCGTCACTTTGGTGACACACTCCAGCAATGCGTCACTTTTGCGCCTACAGATACGTCAGAAATACTGAGGTATCTGTGACTCCTTGCGACATGATGCGTCATACTGTAAATATGACACATCATTGGAGTCGCAGGGAGGGCGCAGTGAAAAGTGACACATCACTGTTTTCACGCAGTGATGCGTCACTTTTCATAAATGAGGCCCATACTTTTTTTTTCAAGAGACTTTATTATATTTTTAAATGTTTGTTGCAGAATTTGTATACCAGACATTTTCATGGGTAAGCCTGTGCACCGACCTTTTGAGTGAAGCAGGCCCCTTGGCATGGCTTTGTCTCGGTTCTCCCTGTCAATTTGGTGGTTTGCCCACCTCTAATAACTTCCTGTCTTCATTATGGGTATTATGTTTATTGTGGTCTTCCAATATACTCTAGCTCAGCTTCAGACTATTCAGAAATCCACTCGCATATTTCTTCTTGGAATTTTTTATCGGACAAGTGTTAAGCAATAACATTCGAAACTTGCCTGGCTTTGACTTGGGAAGTGTTATTTTCTAAACTTTATTCAATTGACTCAGGGACCTTTATTTTACCAACCCTTGTTTTTGTCACAAATTCTCCTGAGAAAATAACTGTGCAACTCCTTTGCTTCTCCACTCTTGTGTAGGTCTGGTGCCAGCCACGAACCTTAGATATCACTTAAATTATGTGTAAATGTAGCAGCTTTCGGCCCGCCTCTTCCATCCATGGACCCGTTTGTTGTGTCATTCACATTGTACTTCCACCCACTAGAGTATCCAGCATAGGGCAATGGGTCAACCCACTTCATCCATTTGCTATATTGTCTGCGAGTGATCACGTTCAGCTCTGTCACAAAGTGCCAGGGACTACCATGACAATGTGTGCTTTTTGAGACCCAATAACACTTTTGCTGTTGTAGCATTTTTTATATATTGGTAAGGTCTGGCAGTGCCCCCCAACAATAAAGTTTTACATAAGCAATGCAGCAACAAAACAACTTTTAGCATAGCACAACTTCAGATGAAATAGCTTTCCCAATGCTTTTTGAACATTATAAACAATCTCAATGGAAACTGCCTAACCATTTTTAAAACCCATTTCATAAACCTACCCCATGTTATAATCCAGTCACCTGAAGGATTGACTATGAAGGTGCAGGATGTGGAAGCGGACATCTAAGTTTCACTTAGGTGTACAAAATGTTCTTTAATCGGGCCACTTGCAGGATGTAAAATGAATATAGTTGTTTGTGTACAGCGCCTACCTATCTTTGACTGCATTGGTGACTTTAAATCGAATTGCTTTGAGTCAGCAGCGCTTCTATTGCTCTCCGGTGAAGGTTCAACTAACACTGCTTGTTGCCCACCTAGAGATGCTCTCTTGCCTCCCAGAGAAGCAGGCCCAGAGACTGTACAACCTCCGTGTAGGTGGCAGCAATAATGCAGTGCTGAACACAAGGCCTGCAGCTCATCTGAGGCTGGAGACACTGTGAGGCTGAGGCTTGCAGAGATGTCTCCTAAGCATGGCTAATATGGGTCCCTGTCATGTTTGTCCTGGTTATGTATGTTACTGCGAGAAGCACCTGGGCAGAAGCCATTCCTCTAAGTGAAACATCATTCTGATTATTGCTGACACTGGTGCTCATTAAAATACATAAGTGAGACACAGCCTTCCTGGAGGCTCTGAAAGCTATTTCATGTTCCTGGAAGGGGAATACAAATGAATGAGGACTGCATAACTCCATTTGAAAAAATCAGTGTTCCTACAACCGAAATGTCAACCTTTTGGTCTGCAATAGCATGTGCTCATTTATGGGCTTTTTAGGGAGATGAGAGAATTAAATACCCCTGGGCAATGATGACAGGTGGTTAGGCAGTATCAAAGGAGATCTCAAGCTCATTACCCTAAGTTATTGTAACACAAATTCCAAATATTCAGGTTTCTTGTTTCCAGGCCAGCCTAGTTTTCAGAAAAACGTAATTGCTGAATCTGAAAGATGAGGTGAAAAACACAGTCATTAATTTGGTTTTGACTGATCCTTCCTTGGCTGTGCAAAACTGAAAGAGAAAGTTTCGTATTAAGATATTTCAGTCTTCACAATCTTGGGTCTGCCAGGAAACGTGCGCTTTGTCCTAACCCAAGGAGAGATCGCATAATATGTGTCTCCCTAAAATTTAACATTGTTTCTGTTAGTGAGTGTCAGCTATTTTCGCTAGGGCCCTACCAGTGAACCAAATGAAAACATGTATCCTTTCCTCCACTGTCATATGTCTCTTGCGCTCTCTCTTTCCTCTCTCTTTCCTGAAGCCTCCAGCCCGTCCCCACCTGGGTGTGATTACCCAGGGAAGCTGGAGAAAGTGGCAGGGGAGCCAGGAGCCTTAAAACCGGCCTCCAGTGGCTCCAGCCCACTGGGGAAATGCCCTGTGGAAAAAACGGACAGTGCAGGCCTGAATTTCACTCCTATAGTTGGTATTTAGTAGCAAGTAGAGTTATTACGACCTGTAGGCATACTAATTATCGTTTGTTTCTAACTCCTATTTGAATGGCAAGTTCATATAACCTTAACAGACTTGAAGCTACCCTGCACTTTCTGTTTCTTAAAGATCGATCGATTTAAGGTTTCAGATGAGAAATGTTGGGCATATGTAATAATACACATAATTATCTGTACAACTAAGAGAAGTGATGCGCTCTGCAACGAATCCCAAACCCGCTTGCACAGACGTTTGTGTGTGAAGATGGAAAAAGGGGCCTTCGCTGAGATTATCTAAAAGGAGGCAAAGGCGTGTCCTGGCAGATAAACCCACCATGTCTAGTATAGGTTTTGAAGAGAACAAGATGAATTTCAGAGCTTACATGAGACTCATTTTCTATCACAGAGGAACCTTTTTCTTCTGTTAAAACTAAGTGATACACGTTTGACAGTTCCATGTCAATCCTCAGACATTCTTCAGTGTCTTGGCACAGGTGCTCATTGCCTGTGACTAGCCAAAAATAGAGGTAATCGATGGTAAAACATTCACCAACAAAGTCTGTTACTTTTGGATACATTGTAAAGGCGAAGCCAGGTGACAATTTCACAGGTGCAGACCGCACATCTATGCTGTTTACCAGCACAAGGATGTCCCTCTCGAGAAGAAGCCATTTTGCATTCTGTGGCTGCGAATCAATTCCAACTGCAAGATCGGTATGCTGCAGACAAAGCAGGCAGCGGGGGCACGGTGTGGAAAACGTTTGGGGATAATGTGCAGGGGAGTGTTGTGGAAATTTCCCAATGGTAGCCTTGGCAGAAGGGCGGGGGCAATGAGACGTGGGATGAGGTGAGGCGCACGTGTTGGGGCAGATGACGTGCTGGACAAGGCTACTGTGATGGGGGAATGCCTATATTGGCGGTGGTCTAACCACTTCCTACTCATACTTTTTTAATATTAATTTCAGATACATCCCCCTCTTATTATTAGTTTTTCATGATTTTTTACATTTTATTATTAATGACACTCTTTACTTGACTACGGGGGAGCTAAAGTATTGTAACTTGCAGATTTACTACTATAGACTGTATATTTTGGGGATTAATAGCAAAGTTAAAAAGTCAAAGAGTATTTGGCCTCAAAGGATCACATTAGCAATGCCCATACTGGCAGGAGGGACAATGGTGCAAAGTGTCTCATCAGTAATGATGTGTTGGTCAAATGTCCATACTGCAAGCATAACGAAGCTATAACTGTTCTATGGACCCCAATCGTACAAGTCTAGACCTCTATACATTGCGTGTGTGCAGCATCAAAGGAACGCAGAAATCCTTCTGAGACCTATAATCATCTTGTATCTGCACACCTTAACCAATGTCCAGACCAGTGAAAACCACAACACTGGAAACTGTCCAACATTATGCATTATAACTCTCACTATACATTTGCAAATGATAGAGGCATCACATTACATCCTCACATATTTCCCATTTTAACACAGAGTCATATTCTGATTCTAATGCAAAATCTCAGTTCAGCATAACTATCTTTTATTTCCATGTCATTTTAGCTGCTGCGCTATAAAAGAATACCGTAAATAAGCTTAAGCATGTCTTAACTTGGTCCTGTAGTGGTGTTGCCAGTTTTCTGACTTTCTGTTTCTTTAGTTTGATTGGATACCTACATGCTAATGAACACTTTAGGACTGGTGCGTCAAGTATTTTACTGGTATCTTGCCAGAAATCTATTGCAAGTGGCATACTTTGATTTCCAGTTTACTGTGCTTTTCTGGCATCCTAGTCAACATCTAGGGAAAAGACTTTGAAACAAAACAAAGACTTTTAAAGCGACCATGAGGCGGAAGATACATCATATCCTCGCACCCTTGAAATGTTTGATGGAGTAGGTGGGAAGAGAGACTCTTCCTCAACTTGATTTCAGACTTGTACAAGTCAACTTCCTTACTGGTCCACAAACAGAAGCCTGTCTGCTCAGGTTGCATGCTTCTGGAAGCTGAGGTGATCCAGCAACCAGATGATTGAAAAGAACTGGGCTTGTAGAAGCAGACCAGAAGAAGAGCATCTGAGTTAGGGTTTTTAAAATGCTCTTTCTGAATCTTGGAAAAGGCAAGCAATTCCATATTGAAATGGAGACTAATTTGAAATGCTAAAAGACTAACCTCTACTGAGTTTAACCCTCAGGAAGCCCCTTTAACTGCCGGGAGTTCTACACCTGAGCCAAACCATCTTTGAGCTTAAGGCACTGCAACCTTGCTTCGAGGGGCATACAGTCATAAATTGGCCCACTGGACCCTCCCCGCTTAAACCGGTTTGAACTAAGAATTATTAAAAATCAGACGGTAGACCATCCACAAACTCCTCCCTACTTTGAAGGCCACCCAAAGGTCAATTGTAAACATGGCCAATAGAGTCCCTTGAAGCCCTTCTAATATATGTTCCAACTTTGGGATAATGCTTGCATTGCCATGCTCACTAATCAGAATGCAAACAGAATAAAATCAGGCAGCCTGAATACGACTGCATAAACAGAAACAGGATGACACTAAGCCAGCCGATAAAGCTCTCCATCGGCTCCCATTTTATTGGTGAACAGGATGTATTGTGTCAAAGATCCAGGATAGGTTCAGGAACCTGCCCACCACTATGCTGTAACCAGGAATCTATGATCCCACTTGGCTCACTTGACCCAACAATGCACCTTTCAAAGACTAAAATATAGTGGAAGAGCATTGGGTATCCCAGGCCCAAAGGTTTAACAGCCTCAGCATTCAGCTTTGATTGGAAACCGGCTCCATTCAGTTCAGAAAATTCGTGAAAAAGAACACTTCACACACTTTGCCTGCACTTTAACTTTCATGTCTTCAGAATTTTCATGGTCTAACTTTCTACTTTTTTCAGGCTAAGTGACATGCTTTACAACATTTTAGATAATATAGAAATACATTACATTCTAAAATTTACCTATTGTGTGGACTATATTGAAGTTGACTGTTTAATGCAAAAACGTGTTTGCCTTATACCATTTTCTTGTCTTTTTCACCACCACGTGTAAACATCCCTACGCCCTGGGAATCCACCAGGCACCTGCATGTCACCTTCGATCAATATAAAAACTTCTCTGCCCCTCAGGGTGCGATTTGCACCGCATAACCACCCCGACATTATATAAATGACATCCCATGAGACTGTAAGTAATTATTAACATTAATAGTAATACATCTTTTATTCACGTGAACAGGTCAAAACGTTGCAGCAGCTGTCTAATATGGAGTTGTAAACGGTCTCCTGTAGTTGTTTATTTATTGTCCTTTAGCCTGTTTCCCATAAAAGAACAACGGGCCTCAAAGTTCTTCATGCTAAAAAGAAAATGTTGCAGCCCATTCTTAAAAAGTGCCAGCAAATCAATGCATAAAAAGCCCTTTGGAAGGGAAGTCGATAACACTTTACCTTACCAGACACAGGCGTGTGACTGCTGCGTAATTGGACGACGAATGCCAAGTAACCATGGAGTAATGACATGTTCTTGCATAATGCTTGAAGTGGCCATGTAGTTTCAGTAACAATTACATTGCACGCTGAATGGAGCCGGAGCTAAGGCTGTGCTTTGAAAAGAAAGAAATTGCTAGATAGCCACCTAGTGATTGCACGGTACTTAGCATGTCAAACATTAGTGTGTAATTACCCAATAATTACCTGGCTGTGTGTGCCCGATGGTCTAGTGATAGCAGAGATTACCACATTTCACATGGCGAGCAACTAAATTGTGTGCTTGAAAAACACTTATTAGTCTGGCTGGTGGCGGACAGCATTGTGCAAACATGTCCCTGCGTTAGGGTTTTATAACAATCTGTATTTGTAAGAAGACAGCAATAACTAAGAACTGCTCTGTACAGTCTGCTGGTGAAAATGAAATTCAACGAGAATATTGGTAAGTAGCTTCTGTGTAGATTCCTGCTGCTACTATTTCAGGTCGAAAGGGCTCTTTGTCCTCTGCATCACCAGTGCACATCAAAGACGCACTGTTGTACTGTTTGCCCTGAATGAAAGGCACTGTGCAGCAGAGGGCATGTCGGATCTACGAGGGACTCATGTACTCCAGAAAAGAGTTCTCAAAGTGTGGCTTATCTCAAAGTGTGGCTAGCCAAACCCTTGTGGCCCTCATCACACAAAGTAAGAGCAACAGTGTGTTCTGAGAGATCTGCTCTAAAACAAAGATTCTTCCACTGTTGGAATTCACAGACATGCCCACACTGTTCTGAAAGGCTGCGCCAGACAGAGAAATGTAGAAAATAGTGTCAAAGTGCTTTGTTAGACAAAAAGGATGCCAATGTTCACTGCTATCTCTTTTCAGGTGCCGGTCGGACCCTACACACCATACTGTACGATGCACAAAACATTTGGAGTGGAACGATTCGGTTGCAATAGAAAATCATTCTCCTCCTTGAAAATAGATGTATGCTACATCAAACTCTTCAAATAAATACATTAAAACCTAAATAAGTAAATAATCTCACTGTAGTCTAGTGGGGTAAAAATACACTAAGCAAAGACAACCTCAACTTCACTGACATAAGACAATCAACAGATGAACTTGTGAAATGCTGGAATGCAATGCCTTTCGATGTGTTATTCCAAACTCCTTCTCGCCCCTAATCCCTTTTCATAAACGCAAGGCATCTTCACCAGTGTTAAGGTTATGACTACAGCAAAAACACTAACAGAAGATCCTGGGAAATGCACACCTTCACCAGAAACCCAGGACGCTGAGGAGTATTCCTCTGATATTGAGAAGCTCACTCATCCCTTCATCATGAAGTAGAAATCTTTCTTATGTACCCCTCTATTAAATGCACACAAAAGGTATCTGCAGGAAAACTAGTATACAGGGTGCATTTAGAGCACCTAGACACACTTGGATAACTATGAACAAGGAAAGTAAAGCTAGCAAAAACATTAATGCAGACGATTCGAGCCCAAACACTAGCAGAGAGGCTATAAAAGTATCCTTATGAGTTCCATAATATCAGAGAGTTTGAGACTGTAGGTTTCTGACTCTATCATTTCAGGGTACCCTAACATTACTTGTTGATTTGACGCTTCCACCTTCCCTTGCGCCCAGTGACACTCCTCCACCATCAGAAGACATCAACCTGTCACACCGGCTGGTGTTTAGCTGTGGGTATGAAACATTTAATTCGTATGGCTTTTCCAATTGCCCCACTTTCCATTCAGGAAATGTAGGCATTAGAACCTCTAGGCTTGTGAAGGCTTCTACGTCACTAACTATGCCAAAGAAAGAGGCTAAAATGAAAACAGGAACTAGTAACCCTTGAGTGGATTCTTGCTGAATATGGATACTTTTTTATCACTGTGGGATTTATTTTGAAAACTGCATCTATAATGTTATTTGAATCTGACTTAAATGCCCAAATCTAGTAATAATTGTACAGAATTAAGGAAACCAAACAAAAGAATAATGCAAAGATGATAATACATACTGGCAATGAGAACCCAGAAGCGACAATGATTATAGCAAAAGTACAAAACACTTTTTATTATACATCAAAAATGTGCAAAAACAATGTAATCCTTCTTGCACACCACCACACTATTTTTATGCAATCTGTGTAACACTAATTATTATCTATATATTATTGTTCACAAATCTTTATATGTTTGTATATTTTTGAGTGTATGATTGAAAGTGTGCATGATGGATACGTTAGCCCTTGCAAGAATGATTACATTGTTTTTACACATTTTTGATGTATAATAAAAACTGTTTTGTACTTTTGCTATAATCATTGTCACTTCTGGGCTCTCATTGACAGTATGTATTATCATCTTTGCATTATTCTTTTGTTTGGTTTCCTTAATTCTGCACAATTATTGTGAATTCCCTACATTAAGGAACCATATCCTCGCAGTAGGGGGCCCTTCTCTTTACATCCAAATCTAGTTATAAACAGTTGCTTCGAGCACTGTCAAACATACTTAGATACATATACCCGGATCTATATGATCAAGTTGGTAAAGGGTCGATTGATAAACATACAGCTCGGTTTAGATCCTCAAAAGGTGTGCAGCAGCGGTGCCTTCTTGCCCCCTGCACTCCCAAGTATTTGTTCAGATATAGAATGTCTTGCTATATCTCCTTATTAAATCCTAATGGTACCTCTAAGCTTGCTAATACACGCAAACAAGCACTTCTAATGCAGCGGGACAGCGTACAGAGGCAGCACTGCCCCATTTGATGTCACCGTGCGATGGCGCCTCTTTGCTCGTGGAACAGTGGGTACAGTTGCTAACAGACATATCACCCCTATCACGCTTCGATTATGCAGATATATTAACTTGCACAAAAAATATACTGCAGAGGTTTTTAAATGTAATATAGAATACATGTCAGAAAAGGACCCCTTTGAAAACATTAGCAAATTAATAGATCAGATATCAAAGTATTGGTTAGTAGTTCTGTTAATTTGGAGCTCTGGAGATAAGAACCTTAAATACATAGGCTAGAACTGAGTCATTGTTTAACATGAAAAGATCATATTAGCAAATCCCTCCTGAAGATGGCATTGTCTACTAGTGATAGCATTGGGCATGCATGCTCTAGCCTTTGCTGCTGTTAATAATGCTAATTTAATTCACCTAGATTTCTGTGCTAGAAGAGTATGGCAATATTTACAGGCACAGGCAAGAGCAGTGGGGAGGTGGGGCGGGACAGAGTGTGGGGGGAGTCAACAGACAACGGGATATGTAAAATTAATTAAAATAAAACCACTTAACTTGCGCTCGCGGCATCACCGCCTCAGCAATGCAGTGAGCGCAAGGTTAGTTGTTTTATTTAATTTTTTATTTAATTTTACCTATCCTGTCATCTGTCGATTTCCCCCCACCCCGTCCCGCCTCACCCCTCTTACTCGTGCCGGCCACGCCTGAATATTTTAAATTAGGGGAATTGCAAAGTGAGGAGAAGAGGTTATGTTGATTCCGTACTGGGTGTCTCTACAGCCACAACAACCTATATAGGGCACCAAGAAGTAGGACAGGTTACTTGGCCGAGGACATCCAAGTTGCTCCTTTGTCACACTGAATGTCTGTGTGGTTAATTGTTCATGCGGCTCTGACCCATTTAATTAGATGAGATATTGTAAATGAGCATTACTTGAACTCGATGCTGTGGTCAAAGTACGTCAAAAAGAAACCAAGGCATTGTCATGAAATTGGCAGTAAATAAAACAGCTATGCAGCAAAGTTATTATCATTACCGGCAGTCAGAGTATGACTGTAAAAATGGAGAAACATCTGGTTTTCACTGGTCATTTCCACATCCTCACTACAGCATCAAAGGATTACAAAGGCATGTGTGATTTACTGGGTTAATACATGACCTTCTAGAAATTACTACAAACGAGTAAATACCCCACCACATTATCCCTGGAGTTTTAATTACACCCTAACCTCTTCAAAAACGTGCTAATTTCTGTATTAAAGAATGTGCTTCTGACCACATGAACTGATCAAAGCGGATGAATTAATGAAACTGATTATATAGACCAACCCACCAATTAATGTATATATTGAATGCTCTCTTACTGTAGTGGAAATTCCATATTCATGATCACTTAATACACAAAAAAGAATCAATCTGTTTGCTCTTCATTCTCACTCTATTAATTAAGTGGACCACCCCATGACTATTTAATTAATGATTTAATAGCCATTGAAAGAAATCCGTTTTTCACTTTAACCCCTTCGCCTCGGCAGGAATTCCGCCGCGGCGCTGGGGGGGGTTTGGGGGCAGCGCGGTGGCGCTGTGCTCGTGACGGAACCGCTCCGTCACGAGCCACGGTTGAGCTGTGCTCATGACGGAGTGGTTCCGTCACGTCTCCGCCCACTGTGCTAATCGCCCACACAGGTGGGGAATTAGCGCCGCATGGGCGGAGCGGCGGCCAACGGCCGCAGCATGACGGAACCACTCCGTCATGAGCACAGCGCAACCGTGGCTCATGAGGGAGTGGTTCCGTCATGAGCGGGGAAGGGGTTAAGCTCCTTCTTTGAAGTAGTGCGCACACAATATAATGTAAATACAATGTGCGTCACTAAAAACAGTAAACATACGTATTTATGCACTTTACTTAACAATCATCCACTATCCTGTCATGGTGGCTTTCATGGCAAATGGGGGAAACCAAAAAGTGGCAGATGAAATATGTGAATTATTGTTTGCTACTGGGCTGCATCAATTCCATGTGTTTTTCTCTCCTTGTGGCACTACAGACAGGGACCAATCATATGCAGATCAGTATTGACCAAGACCCAATTGGGACAATTTAGTTTGAATTCACCCAAAATTAAAATTATTTAATGGGCGATCCCTACATGTACAAGGCTTACAGTTATGGATTTTAGTTCCACAGCACATATGCTATAAAGTGTACTTCGTGAAACAGAGCAAGGACTTTAAAATCCCCTTTTGTGGTCTGGGCTGCTTTTGGTCATAACAGCAGTGCTCTGAAGTGGCTTACATGATTTTTTCCAATGTATAAATCTTCTAAATAAATAACTATCATCAGATCTACTGTCACTCTCTAACCACTGTCCTAAAACCTGTGGGTCGTATTAACATGTTTTTGAAATAGCCCCCAGGCAATGTTAGCATAAGCACTATACATAAAAAGAAATTCATACTATGTCAACATTGGTTACTAGAGTCATGGGTGGTATTGGGGGCTGTATGTGTGTTTTGTGAGACAGACTTTAGCCAGGATCAGCATTGTGCCGATTAAGGTCAATCAAGTGCCTTTCTGTAGCAACACAATTCATCACAGGGTACGTCCCTGCATCATCACTTTGTGTCTTCTCAGTCAAAATTGAAATATACAAATGATCACTTTGTGAATAATAGAATAATAGAAACACCTCTGAATCAATTACGAATTGAAGTTGTCATTAAAGCCACCTTTGGAGTCAGGCTCTCACACCTCACTGCACATGATGAAAAATGAAGTTTCCTTTATAAAATATGATCCACCAGGCACAGTCTGGATGATCCAGCACCGCAGAGGATCTCTACTTTGAGGGCATAAGGGTGTGACATTACATTGTACGGTTTCATATGCTATTTCATTCATTTGTTTTGAGGGACAGTGTTTTCTTTTACAAAGGAAGAGAGTTCCTCTGATAGAGAATTGCTTTACGTCTGCGTTTCTATGGAGCAGTGTCAGATAGTGAAAAACCCTTTGCCCAGGGCTTTTACAGAAGCAGGGATCAGAAGATTTCCATGGTAGCTGCACATTAATCCAGTGGCGTAACCAAAGTTGAGGGGCCCCCCTGCCATGTACATGGAGGGGCCCCCACTCCGGATCTAATCTGAGCTCTTGGGCCAGAGTACTGTGCTGTGGGGGCCCCCTGCAGCTCGGGGCCCCCCTGCAGCTCGGGGGGCCCCCTGCAGCTCGGGGCTCCACGGGGGCTGCGGGGGCCTGTGGTACGCCCCTGCATTAATCGAATTGTTTATATCTCGGAGTAGTACCAGGGTCATCAGTAATAGAACGGACATGCTTGAAGGCCCCTGTACAAATAAATACTACGTAAATTATAACTATGTACTCATGGCAAACACCCCTTTGCCATGAATTGTTGCAGAATGTCAGACTGAAGAAAAAAGTCATCCCACACAAGAGGTAGTGCATGTCCCCACTTTAATTTGAGGCCTTATGCATACCTTGGTCTGGACTGAATGGCCCTTTTAGATCTTCAGCCTTATGTAAACCTTTTGAATTTTGCTTGGTGCATGGGTCAGGATTAGACTGAATTTTGGTTTATTTGTGGACATGAGATTCTTATTAGACAAGCCTAAAAACGGTTTAATCGACAGAAAAAGGATTCTCCAAAGAACTTAACTTTTGATATTCATAAGACACTTCAAGATTAATATTTCGAATCTCACAACAAAACATGAAGCCATTCATTGTCTTTGAGGGTTTCATTAGAGTACTGCATAATCATGGTTCAACCCTCATCAATGGGGGAAATATGATTCTTGCTGTTCTACTCAAAACGTCACTTGCAACTTTAAGAGCAGGGCTTTACTTTGCAGATGACTGAGGCCTGGAAGAGGATTCCACCTCTTGCATAGATTTCTAATTTTTTGCGAATTCATATAAATCCAAGAAGGGGATTTGGAAATCAGCAAGTTCATAGATTTATGTGCACACTCGAATTGGTGCCCTAGTTGTGTTCCTACCGTTTCTCCACAATGCAGTTATTTTGTATGTTTATAGTTAGCGGATTTACAAAAATTATAGATTCAAGCATGCACTCTATTTGGTGCTCCAGTTGTTGTCCTACGGATTGTCCACCGTGTAGTCAATTGGCAGGACTGGGCTTCAGGTGCAGTTACATGTATATTTTTTTACTCTTTATTTTGTCCACTTGGAACACATCTTTAGCTTTGGAGTCTGCCAATTTATTTCGATTTCACTAAAATAGTTATGCAATATAATTATGTGGCGGGCCTTCAGCTAGCTCTCTTCATTCACTAATCTGCTGTTGTGTCATTCATATTTTTCTTAGGCCAACTACAGCAAACATCATGGGGCAATCGGTCAGTTCACAACAGACCTTGGCTAACTGTCGGACTTGGCTCTTTCTAGAGGTTCATCCCCAAACTTTTTGCCTTCACTCACCTGATTTCTGAACTCGTTTTTGCTGGCTTTAGAACTCTGCGCACTTTACCACTGCTAACCAGTGCTAAAGTGTTTGTTCTCTCTCCTTATAACATGGTTGAATTAGCTTACACCTAGTTGGCATATTTATTGCACTTAGAAGTCTCTATTAAAGTGAAGTGTTACTACATGTGCCCAGGGCCTGTAAATTAAAGGCTACTAGTGGGTGTGCACTTATTGTGCCACCCACTTAAGTAGCCCTTTCAACATGTTTCAGGTTTGCCATTTCAGCCTGTGTGTGCAGTATTAAAACTGTCATGTCCACCTGGCAAAAAATTCCTTCTGTCAGGCCCAAACGTTCCTTTTACACATATAAGTCCCCCTAGAGTAGCTCCTAACCAGCCCACAGGGCAGGGTGCAGTGTATTAAAAAAGTTGGACATGTACTGTTAAGCTTTACATTTCCTAGTAGTGAAAAACTCTTATAGTAGTTTTTTACTTTTGCAAGGCCTACCTCCCCCATAGGATAACATTGGAGTTACTTTATTACACTGAATAAGCTGTACCTTACAACTGGAGAAAGGTAGACACGTCGAGCTTGATGTCTACAGAAAAGCTCTCTTTAGTGGTAAAGCCAGATTTGTAATCACAATTCTGAAAATGTCACTTTAAGAAAAACATTTTTTTGTCCCAGCAGCCTGTTCCTGGGTCACACGACTTGGTGTAGCTGGCAGGTGACTTTTGTGTATTACTCTCAGACAGTGAGAGAAAGGGACATTAGGTTTTAGCAGCATAAGTCGCTCTGAGTAAGCAAGGGGGAGTAGCTGTCACCTACCACACCAGCACACCACAAGGGCACTGCCTGAGTTCTCTCACAAAGAATTTTCACTATTCTATTGTGACCCCAGACAAGTTGGGGCCAGGGCAGGGAGCAGGTGGATGCCTGACACCTCTGGGGGGGCGGTGAAAATATGGATATTTAGTCACCAGGGGGCACTGTTGCGATCCTAGCTTGCCCCTTGCAACCCCTAGCACTTCCTTTGTGACCGCTGGCCTCAGTGGCTGCAAAAGAACCAACAAGAATTGAGGCCCAGGCATTTGCATTCCTCTCTCTCTATACGAGCAGCTTCTGAAGGCAGCTGGGCACAGAGCATATTGAAACATTTAAATGTTTCAACTTGTCATAACAACTAAGTTGTTGCCTATAAACACCTTTTGAGGCTTCCAGCCTCCACCAAGCATGAGTTTGCTTGGCCTGCAGGCTGTGGATTTTGGTGTGCTTAAAGACTGGCCTATCCGGATTCCCAGTGTTGCTGAACCCCAGCTTTCTTTCTGGTATGTGACCTGCACTTTTGCAGAAGTAACCATTTTGCAACGTCCCAGGAATCACAGCAGGGCAGTCCCAATAAGTGGTTTAATTTTACTTTTGGTTAAATTGTTCCATATTTGCAAACCAATGTGTTATGAAGTTCCTCCTACAGCAATACATATCTGCCAAGCAGGGCCGGACTGGGAACCCAAATGCAGCCCTGGCAAATGTTGTCAGACCAGTCCCCTTACGGTGAATAGCGAGCGATCCTGACCACTACAAGGGAGTTTTGGGGGTTTCTCCCCAAAAAAACTTAGGAACTAATGGCAAAAATGATACATTCTACAGCAAATTTTTCAGTATTTATTCAATTGTATTAGCTTTTAAAACATAGTAAGTGATACCTTACATTACACCAGGATACAACAATCTATTTATGGGCTCTTTGATAATTCCCTCACTATCACCCTCCAACAGTGCATCTCATCTCTCCATAGGTCCTCTCCAGTGGCGCTCGCGGAGGTAACGCCGTGGGGCGTTACCTCTGTGAGCCGCCACTGGTCCTCTCTCACAAGTATTTCATTTGTTTTATAACGCATTTCACACCACTGTGGGGTGTTGGAGAACTTTACATCATGTACACACATACAGAGACAATGAATCATATGAGTGTAAATCAGTGTATAGAAAATGTTACATAACACAAAGGGGACTACAAGGGGTAGGATTCACATGCCATCAATACCGGTGTGCATTTTTTAAGAGTGGTTGGTCGTCCAGAAGCACAAACTCAGGATTCAGAATGTAACACAGGAGTTAGGGTTGGCTTTACTAATAAGAATTCATTTCTACACACACACAATCTTTTTAGCAACAATAGAATAATGAAAACCTGGGAATAAACATCAATTTCTAACTTACCTTATCCTCCACACAATGACACGTTTAGGGCACTCTCCAAATGCACTGTTTTAAAAAAATTTTTGGATCGAAATCGATATGTCCATTCAGGGCAAGAAATGCATTTGTAATGTTTGTGAGGTTGTTCAAAAGACACATGTATGTGGTGCTTCTAGCATTTCCAGTGATCACACTGTGGACCTTGAAATACCCATTTTTTCACCACCTTTACTATATTTACATCAAACAATTTGCCAACAGCAAAGAGGAAGATTTCCGACTGTTGTATGTGTATTTCATGGATGAAAAATTATATAAATCCGAAATCTGTGAATGAAGATTTGAGATTACCATCATAAATTAATTTGTTTCTGACCCCATATAACACCTGTAGTTAGAAACTGTTTTATGACACCGTACTGTAATCTTTCCAATGTCTTTCAAACATAGATAGGGTTGAAGAAAACTTTTGCTTTGAAGAAGTCATTGCTTTTTTAAGAGCGCGTGCCAATCACTCATCAAGATTTGTACCTGCAAGGAAGTATGCTCTCATTGCTCTGGCCTGCACAGCTCGTGGGCTGTGACCAGACCTTCCAGTTGGAGGAAGAAGAACGAATTCATGGCATTCCCGGCCCTGCATGGTTATGTTTATTTATAATCCCGAAGGCATTTATAAGTGCAAACACTTTGAATGAGAGGCCGCATTTTTATAATGCTCGCTCCTCATTAAGATTTCATCATCCCGCTCTCGGTAGAAAGCCTCTTCCCCCACTTTGTTGTGCATGCTTTTCCTCGGTGCTGTTTCTGCATTATTTTAATCTTCAGTCTCCCTACTTTACATGCACTCTCACATTTTAAACAAGCTAAATTTGTGCATTTGCGTGCCCTTTCCATCCATGATTTATGAGTGACAGGTTCCTCAGTGTAACCTAATGGTAGGAGAGAGACATTATTTTAAACATTAAAGTGAAAACCATTTACAACTCTAGTACAGACCGACAAGAGGGTCATGTGGGCATTAAGTATTAAAACACACAGGAGGGTGGGCAAGGCAGCTCCTCCAACAGGTGTTGGTATGTAACAAAGCTCATTTAATCAAGGAATAGTCGATTTTTTACTAAAGGAAGCTACAAAATGAATTAATATATTGTGCATGATGTATGCAGCACAAACTGGTCGAATTTGGCAGTGGGGATATTGACATGTGCGATTCAGTACCTGTCAGTGTGCGGAAGTAGATGTGTCAAGCCATTGTAAGCATTTTTGAAGTTTATGCGCTATGCAATTACATCATGCTCCATGTGCACAGAGAAAGTTTTAGTTATTTTGAATACCATTTTTCTATCGCACAAACTGGACGGAGCGCATCACATGAGGCCGATTTACAGGTTACAATGGAAGGACTACATAAAATACAACGACAATATTGGTGGAATAAATTAGGTGGGATAGACGCCCTACATAGGTGCATAATTTAACTGGTTCGTGTGGTGTTAACTCAATATTACACACAAGATTAAATGCGTCAGGATTAGAGCTTTGGCAGTAGGCTGCCTGTAAAGCGATAGCCAGCATAAGAAACATCAGAAAGATAATGTGGCTGCACACAGACGTGTGTGCATAGTTTGAGTTGATGCGAGTTTTTCTGAGATCCACATCTGTGTCAAATGCTTTATGAAGTCTCATGTAGGTTACTGGCCCTTTCGGCAATGCAGGTTTTTTGTGACCTCTGCATAACAAGGGAGGTGCCCACATTTCAAATTCCCTCTCGCTCACACATTCTTTAACTTTTCACTGCTGCTGTTGTGCCTTTCAGCTTCTTCTTCTTCTTTTTGGCCGCCACCACTGTCCACTTATTCCCTCTCACTTTGTATCACCTGGTCCATTCTACAGCATTGGCCCACCCCCTCTGGCCATAGCTGTTCCCTTACCTGCTCCCTCCCATCACCGTCGTAGTCACTGCCCAACCCCCTGAAAAAGGCTCTTTCCTCTCCTTCATGGTCACTAGGTTTTCCACTGCCTTTCACTTTGTGTCTTCCTAGCTTACCATCAATTTCACTCTTCCCACTTCTATCGAGGGCCTGTTCATCTTTTGAACCCGTGCTAGCCCCGCATCTGCCTGTCTGCCTCTGTATTGCATTTATGATTGAGCTGGCAGGCAAATGCCTATTCCTGCAGGCATTATGAAGTATCCACAAGATTGGGGTTGGCAAAACCAGAAATCAGTTTTTATTAATCCTCTTGGTTATGATTCAAAGATTGTCATTGACTTCCTTAACATGTATAACAAAAGTGTTGATACCATAACAGCGACATACGAAAGATGCTTTTGTAGTATGGCTAATTTAAAGGAAGTTGCTCAGCTGTACATCTTCACTACGTGTGCATCAATACAAGTGGGCGCGTGAAGCCTTTCCTAGTGCGTGAATCCTCTGAACACATCAGTTGAATGGCGTCAGTAAAAGTACAGGATACAGGGCACCATCTCCCTGTAAACCTGTGTGTTAGGGCTTACCTTGTAGATTCTGCAATGGCAAGGTCATAATGCCTCCTGCTGCAGCTGCCGCCACCAGCCCTTGGATGTTGCTGAGGTTGGCAGTAGGCAGAGTTAGCACAAGTCCTTGTTGGCCACCCAGCTGTCCAGCCATGTTGAAAGGTATGAGGATTGGTTGGTTCAGGGCTGGAGTGCCACCTGGCATCACCCCAGCAACTGCAGAGGCCAACTGTTGTGCTGTCAGTAATGACTGAAAAGGAAGGAATGATAATCATTCTCTTGAAATAATAAGACATTAAAAGTTCTTTATATTTATAAACAATATTTCTTTAGAGATTATTCATGCTTGCAAGAAATATATGTATAAAAAAATATAACTTAACGTGTATTTGAAACGCACACGTTCACCCAGAAGGGTATCTTGGGACTGAATAACAGATGTTAATTGTTACTCAACAGTACTCATTTTATCAACCTCTGAAGGACAAATGGATCCGTCTGGATTTGAACCTGTGACCATGAGGTCGAATACAGGCCCCTACAGTGGGCGCATTAGTCCACTAAGCCACCAGAACTGGTTTTAAATATCTATCTATCTATCTATCTATCTATCTATCTATCTATCTATCTATCTATCTATCTATCTATCTATCTATCTATCTATCTATCTATCTATCTGCACATCTTGCTACCCACAGAGCATTCAAGTCATGAATCACTGCAGATCCAGAGCAGCTCCAAAATACATACATTTCTGAAACAGTGTGTAAACAGAACTAACCCAGCTTGCTTTCCTATAGTATGGAATCTAGATACACCACCGTCAGACTCGGTTATTCCTGGCAGTGCTCTGAAGTGACTGAAAGGTGACATATGAAACTGTACAAACACCGCCAACAAAGAAGAGCAAGTGGAAGGATGGAGCACTACTGTCAAGAACTAGAAGTCCTTCCATGGAATAGCTAGACACAAGAGGCTGTTGTAATTATCCAGTAGCAATACATATCCTCAAAACTATTTATTACAATTAGAAGACTGCGCTCCCGTTTTCAAAATAAAGACGTCCTTGCATCCTTCATATCCAGGCCATGGCTTATCTTTTCTCTTTCAATAAACAGATAAAAAAACACAATGACTTGCAGCACTAGTTATATTATTAAGGGGTTCAGTGGTGATGTATTATGTGCTTCTGCTGTGGTTTCATTGTTATTATTTGTGACGTGTGAGGTCGGGGGCGTTTCATGACAGTGTTATGCTTGCACAGTTGACCATCGACGATGAATTCCAGTCATTTTTTTAAAGTTCTGGATCCATCTAGTGTAACACACACTGTTTTAAGAATTGACTAAACAATAAAAACTTCCATTTAACAAAGATCTCTCATGGGATCATTTAGTTGTATTTGCTAAACATAGGTCTCTGCTCAAAGTACCCACTGGGCACACTAGCCGCAGGGTTTGGCCTTTGCCGTTTTGCAAAACCTTGCACCCAGTTTCCTGGGATCTTGGTGAACAGCATCACCTCCTGCTCCCAGTCCCTGCCCCCATGCTCGAAAGCCTGCATGACATAGCCTGTGACATCCAGAGATGGGCTGTGGGTGCAGGGATCAGAGTGTAGCTTACGTCACACCATGTGCCCAGTTCCCTTCACCTAAATTCCCAGAGCATGGCCAACGTTTCTGAGTATTCCATCACATCCTTCACTAACATTGCAGATGCCATGCTTTCAGAACCTATCACCTCCATCGGGCTCTGGCATAAAAGGCCAGTGCTCTTCACTCAATGCTCAGTCCCCAGTACCACGGGGTACATTCTTTTCTTACCCAGTACCTGTAGAGTAGAGTATTGATTTTGACTGCATCCAGAAAATACTGGCCACATGCCTTGACATTTGAACATGCATTTTTGCAACAAACACTCAGCCCCCATGGGATACCTGGAACTAAACCTGTCCTTTGCGCACGCCCTGTGTTTGTTGTGCTCATCCCAGATACTCAAGTGCTTGGCATGAGGTGACCTCTGGCTGTCTCCCCCAATCCAGTCAGGGTAGGCTTTAGAGCAGTGCGGCCGCACTGGACGCTGACCTGGAGGGATGGGCACTGACCTCGGGGGGTGGGGGGGGGGGGGGGGTGGCTGTGTATAGCAATAGGAGAGCAGAGTACCACCCTGTGTATACTTTATACTGCTGTAACTGCTAAAATCAGCTTTGGGATACAATCAGTGATACAGGCGAGTTCATGGTTGAATGCTGAAAGCACGGCAAGATGCTTACACTCACCTTACCTCATGTCAGAGGAGGATAATGATAGGTGCTTGTTACAAACGCCGAGCACCTGAGGCCTACATTTCTATAGACTCCTGAAGCCCTGAAGAAATTTCATTAGAAAGAAACTTTTCGGCTACAAACAAATTATTGTTTGTGAGCTTTAATCAATTTCAAGTACTGATGAATTATGAATAAAAATGTGGTCTTATTCATACATCGCAACGTACCTTCTTGCATTTGTTCATAGCGAAAAAAAAGGACTTGCTCACATTGGATTCTTGTTTTTCTTCATCAATAATTCTGATTGTTTTGATCAATAAATATTGAGTGCTTAGTTTATTGTTTAAATTGAGTTACAGCATAACTTCGGTTGTCAGTGTGTGAGGGACTGTGGTGGATGATCCCTGATGCATTCGGGCACCACCAAGGACCTTTTTAATTCGTTCCTACTGGTATTGACAACAGTGATGTGTGCTTTTTGTGCTAACACCTCCGTTACCATTTGTAAATTATTTGTTACGTCTAAGGTTATGTTTAAAGCTATAGGATGAAGAGCTGCATGAATACACCTCAATTCAAAATGACATTCAAAGAAACATATTTCATATTGTAGATAGACTTTTGGCAAAATTCTCAGCTAAATATAGCATTTTTGTCGGCCCTTCATGTGCTCCAAGAACTTGTTTATCACAACCATGCCCGAGTATTTGACATCAGTGCAAAGATATACTGCAATATCACAAAATTGCATCAGCTCCGACCAGGCAATCATATTCCAAGTTCATATGATGCATTCCTGTGTGTGAATCCAGAACTAAGGTAAACATTAAGTTGAACTCGATACCCCTGCTTGAGCAAGTGTTATTTTTACAACTATCTCAAAAGTTACTGACCAGATTTACATCTTGAATGGAAAGGCACACAGAAGATGCTGAACTTTAAATGACCGACGAATTTATTGTTTTTTTCCCAGCCATTGTTTTTGTTACTAATTCATTAAGCGTTGGTGTAGCCAATAGTTCTGGATTTAATGTACTAATTTATGCAAACTGCATTAATGAATGGCCGCCTTCTTGAGTTTCCAAAGTAAAGCCAGATGTATTCATTTTGCCCTCTGGGGAGACGACAGTGTTATTCCAGTAAGGGGAACCATCTCCAGGGTAAAGTGAAAGAAGTCCTGAGATGGGCAATAAAGAGTGTCCTGTGAGCAGTGTATGATGTACTGGAAGGAGGCAGTAGATATTCAGCAGCAGAATACAGTCAGTGTCTCTAAAACTATTCTGTGGTTAAGATTGTCTTTGAGGCAGTGAATGGTTCCTTGAAAGAACTGGGCCATGGATGGTGTCATTGGACATTGCATGGTGTCAATGAAAGGGGCTATATTCAGTATTCTGGAACTGTATGCAGTCAATGTCTCCTGCAGTGCACATGCGACACTTTTTGGTGTTCTACAACAAGTGCAGTAGACGGTGTCTTAGAAGGAAAAAAAAAGGTACTGCATTCTGTATACAAAGCATTTATGAAATAAAGAATGTATTATGTGAAGTTGCAGTGTGGTTTGAAATGCAAAACAGTCCCTCATGCATTGGAATGCAAGCACTCCATTGGTGGCAGAGTGATACCCCACGCAGCAAACTGCATGAGGTGAGAGAGGAATGTTCCTTTAGGCAGAGCCACAGCCCACTTAATGTATATTCAAAGAATTGGTAGCAATAGCTCGTGCAGGCAGCTGCGCTGTCAAGCCAGACCAAGAAAATAACTTAGGTGAGTTAACATAAGAAATCACAATATGGTACTGAGCCTTTCACAAAGCTTTATGATACTTTCAAGAATCAGCCAAAAGTTAATTTTTTGCTTTTTAAAATGTTTTGTCTGCATCGGTCAAAAAGCACCACGGGGATTAGCAAAGCAAAAAAAAAAAGTCCTATGGGCTAAGCGATCTACACATAACTATAGGGGCACTCGTGCTGTCACTGTAACATGTGCATTCATGTTAACTGCATCAAAATAAGCATGACATATAAAAGTGCATGATGGCATTGGGCATTATGGTTCAACAAAGGCATCTCATTTTCCCCTCTGCATTAACCAATGAATTCCTATCTATTGCGCCGCTAAATCCTACTCTGTAATATCTATGTGCTTACCACATTATCAGAAATAGGAACCCTGTATGTATGGTTATGTTTATTTAATTAAATAAAAAACATTTATTTTTTCAATTTTTAATGACTGGTCTCTTTTGATAACCTGGAAGAGTAGAAACGGGTCCAAAACTTTTTTAATCAAATCAAAATTCAAATCTGAATTTAGACGTTTAAGACTTCCAATTGTACATGACTATTCCCTGAATACTTCCACTTTATTCCTATATGACGTGTTTTGGGGTCAACTTCTGAAGGCGTGTAAGAACAAGCAAGAGAGCACTACAGGAGTACTGCTTTATGTACTCCAAAATGCCATTGTGAATAGGCCCCATCAAAGCTAATTTGCAATTGTTTGACTTTCAACTGCTCTTCAGGCCCATCCAAGACTTGGAAATTGCAATTTTTCATATTAGGAAAGCATAAACGCCTACACTCCCTGTGGCTGCTAAATCCTTTCAAATCTGTTATAATGCTAGAAAGGTGCAGCAACAGTGTAGATCAAGGTGCTGAAGGACTTTTTTTTTTTACTTTCTATTGTCAGAATAACAAATAATTGAAGATGTTTATCTATTAAAATAAAATAGTGTTTATAACTCCTAGTTGAAAGGGAATTCACAGTTATGCACAGCTATTTTACCACCCCACCCCCCTTGGTCTCATTCAGAATTATGGAGGTTTCAGCGCTGTCTGTGATTCCTTTCACTATTTATATGAATCTACTTAAGCCCACTTTACCCCAGTCTGGAATAAGTTTTAAGCATATGCTGATGTAAGCAACCAGCGTCTTCAAATCACATGAACCATCATCTACAGACATCAGCTACATGAGTTTAAGTGGAAACAAAAACTTCAGGCTGCTTTTTCAACTTAACGCAGCCTGTGGAAAGTCACGTTATTGAAACCAGCTGCAATGGCCATTACTACCTAACTTTTTAAAGGAAATTCAGCCATTCCTCACAAATAACTATCTTGGGACCTTGTGACTATATCTAGAGGCAAGACTACAGATACACTACAGTCAAAGATTCAATTTCATAGTCTTCAAAAATATGTTAAAAGACTACACCAAATGGGAATCCAGGAGCCAGAATGAAAATCGAAATCATTATGAGTGGCCACTTCCAGTAGCGGTCCGTGGAGGGTGTTCCGTGGGACGGTGAGGCGGGGCGGGGAAATATAAACACCGGAATATGGATGAACGGAGTTAAGTACCCATTTAAATAAATAAAATGAATTTCGTTGCGCGCGCTGCATCGCATTTTGCGATGCAGCGCGCGCAAAGGAATTCGTTTTATTTATTTAAATGTGTACTTACCTCCGTTCATCCATATTCCGGTGTTTAAATTTCCCCGCCCCGCATCACCGCTCCACGGAACTCCCTCCACGGACCGCTACTGGCCACTTCATTCCATTGGGACTGTAAGCCCCTTTGGAATTGCGAGATTCACAGTAAGTCCACAAATCTAGTGTCTTTCACCCAGAGACCCCGACTGGTTGCGGAAGATGACTACAAGGTAAAATGAACAGTAACCTGAGGAAATTGGACCAAAATGTCTGATTTCCCCAGTAATTCCTCATTTCTAAGGGAGCCCTCTGGATCCCACATGTAATACCCAGTAACCCCACCCCCACTCCGGAATTGCAGTTTCTCCAGGTTTCCATAACTTCAGTGGAGCAGAGTTACCGTGTGTATATCCGGGGACCTCCTTATGGGGTCGTAGTGATGTAATACATTAACTTTTTTACACACAATGCTTGATAAGGTCCGAAAATATTAACAGTGCTAAAGACACAAAATGGAACCTTACTTTCATCACAAAAAAAACTGACTAATTCCAAAAATCCACAGATGTCCCTTGGAGCTTAAGGCCCTCTTTAAAAGACCCTGGTACCATCTCGACTCATATTAGCCACAAAAAAATGTGTGACTACCAAGAAAAACCTAAAACTACACTTTTTCTAAGGCACTTCTGTTTGAAATACTATGAGACCAGTATGTCTTCCTGTCCCTTGGACACTAATTGATTAATAGTTAAATACATATCATATGATAGGCAGACATATAGGACTGATGGGGCAGGCAAGACTTGTATGAAAAGAAAGGCCAACAGACAAACCAGTAGACAAACAAACTCACATGCATTCATACAAACAAAAAGACGGCTACACAGACAAGCAGGTCGAGCAAAAAGAATAGGTAAGAGAGATAATTCAGATAAAACACACTGAAAGACAAAAAGTCAGAACAGGCAGAGGAACTGGTCAGCCATATAGACGGACAGATGGAGAGATCGACAGACATGTCCATTGGTCTCCCTTCACTTTGAGGTACCTTACTATCGGGCATTTATGCACTGGAAGGAACGAGGCATATTACTTTCATCCTGGGATGTGGCTCACAACTCTCAAGTCTGCTGCTGCAGCGCATTAACAATTACAAACATATTGCTCTATAAACGCCACCGTTTTTTTGCTCAGCATACAGTTTTGTCAACCTCAATAACCCGAAGCAGCATTAAAAATTGCATTCACTTTTTCTTACATTAAATTACTCCCAAGATTTATAAAAACGTTTGCCACAGAGGTCAAGAGTGTAATCGTATCACACCAGTGACCCCGAACATGCGGTCCTCCCACAACTTTGCCTTGAAACCCATTTTCTGCTGAAAAATGTTTTGTCATTTGATCGAAAGGTACAGCACGACAACGAAGACCCCGCCACAACTAAATTGGCTTGATGCTCACCAAACATCATCCATTGAAGGTGCAGAGTTACAGAACCCCGCTAAAAAGCTGCTTTCCTTAAACTGAGCGGCGGTGCACTCACCTGAGGCCCAACTGGGAATCCTGGGTGCGAGTGGCCGGGCTGATGCTGGTCGCCAGTGACTGTGTCGGGCTGTGCGGCGCTTCCTCTGGCCCCTGTAACGGGATGACAAAGTCTATCGTTAATGACCGCGGCCCACGGGATCCGCGCGCGGCGCTCCGCGCTCGGTGTGATGTCACAAGGCATCAAGCGGCGAAGCGCTGCCTAAGTGGCTTATCAATAACGCGCGCGCTCAACTCACTTATCAGCTGCATAAATTATGCGAACACTTGTCCCGACCAGGCGTCTCGCGCGGGGAGCTACAGCGATCTGACAGCAGTGCAACCGAGCCCGTCATCGCCGGCTTAATGTGGGCTGCATTATACAACAATTTACATACATGGCTGCCCCGTGACTGTGGGAACCGTCGTATCTTTTATGCTTAAGCAAGCAACAGCAATTCTAATTTCACAAATCGCAAGCAAATCTGATACAGAAGCGAACAGCATCCAGCGCGCGATAGCTCAATAAAGCCTGACTGTCTGAATCTCATATATCTGCTGTGAAACAAATTAGTCGCTGTTTTTGAAGCAGCGCCGGAGAGATCCATGTGTTATGAGTACATATTACAGATGTACCTCTCAAAATGCAATATCTTTGGCGCCTTTGCTGAATACCCTTCAGCAGAGCTAAAAAAAAAAACCCCAATGGACTATAATGTACCAATGAACTTCGTCACCTGCAGAGGGCAGCAGAGGAGAGAATGTAGTATGCAAGTAGAGAACCAATGACAACAATGGGGTTTGACAAGCTCTCAAATCCGGTTTTGCGCATTCAAGCCTGCCTCAGTATGGTGGGAGCTATAGTTCATTACTCCTTGATGACCTGTATGGTTGCCTATGTGAAGCCTGTAGGTGGACACTTGCCAGGGGGCGGAAGTCACTTTTGCTAAAAAGGAAACCCATCACAATGGTCATTAACTGGAAAACTTAAGGTAGAGTCGTGGAGACAGTAACTGTAATGAATTTAGAATTGGTACAAGTAACTATTCATCCCCCACCGTCCACCCCGTCCTGATCTAGATGATTCCTGGATGAGTATGGAGATGTAATTGTAATAATGTCATTTACTATTTGTTTTGAGAAATTTGACTCGAAGCGGTTACGGCTTTGTATAGCTGGAAGCCAGAAGAGGCCCAGAACAGTAATATTATGCCCCCACCCCAGTATCTGCTTTCAGTTTCAGGGCAGATGTTGAATATCCAATGACGGCAGATTTTAGAATAAGGATGCCAGAATGAGTGACATGTAATGGTGCCTGCTAAAACTCTCCCTTCACCTAACTGCAGCAACACCCCACCCCCAAGATCAGGGTTTTCATTTTAATGGTTTAAAAGATTCAGCCAATTTTCGGTAGGCAATATGTTCAGCTGTATTACCATGCCAAACATGGCATGATATTAAATTCATTGTATACGAGCTGATTGCTATATTGTATTAGGCATGTTTCTAGTATTATGTCACTACATCTTAGATTTATTTTTGAATTTTTTCCTAAAGATGTGCGTCGGAAGAAGGGAGCTCAATTTCATAACCATAACACTCATAACCATAAAGCTTTTCACTGGCCACTGTCCATACTACCTGATCAGAACTTATTGATGGAAGCATCATGGGCGCACTGCGAAGGTCACAGCAATAGGCGATTGCCTTAGTTCAACGCAGAATGTGAAGAGCCTAGCTTATTTCCCATTGCTTGGTTGATACAGATCTCCAACAATTCTGATTACATGTTGCACCATGGAGCTGAGGACTGAATGCTGTCGATTGGTTCCATAGATTACCTTTTTGTATCCTGGTATTTGGTAATGCGCCGCTCACTCATGTGAGCGGCATCAGCCCCTAACTTGCTTTACAAAGTTGGAGGTTTAAGGACAGTCTCGAATTGAGTCTTTGGAAAGAGTACGAAGGGAGATAGACATGAGCCACGACAAATTGCTCTGGATTAGGATAGCAAGATCAACTGTGTGGAGTTTATGGGTTGGAGAAACAGTTATTGTCAAACCATTGGGTTGCAGCTCTACAAGGTCAAGCTATTGGATTTGCTATTGCTTGCTGCCTATCATGTGCCAAGTGAACCTATTCCCAGATAGCCACCAAGGCCCACACATGCATTGTGACACATGCACACATGTGCATCATGACACATGCTTCGTAACCTGTAGAGGCGCAGTCATTGTCACCTGTGTTTCAACATGCGTTGTGATCCAAGGGACAAGTATTAATTTACCAATCTAACATGGCACATGACCATTTCAGTAAATTAAAATGTAAAAAAAAGACAAAAAGAAGCACATCCAAAGCAAGAAAAAGAAAGCAAAAGGCACTTATCATAATAATAAGAAGAAAAAGAACAACAACAATAAGAAAATATAAAGAAGATGGATGGATGGATAACACTGGAGCTAGTTGTTGTGCGGGGTGGGGAGCATGAGGAGAAGGGTGGACGAGAACTCAGAATGAAGTGTAAGAGGCAAGCGGCCCAGCAGCACATGGTCCATCGAGCACAATTAATAATGCAATGCACGCAGGTGATTTCACAGCGTGGCCAATGCATCAGTTCACTCTCTTGTTTAAACCGTAGAATTACTCACAGTGATGTAGCAAATGAGTGATCCAGTGTGTGTGAGAGTCTGTGAATGACTGAGGGCACGAGTGGCTGTGAGTTAAGTTTTTTCATGGCACACGTGAGGTGTGTGAATTTTTGAGATGCCAATTTAGGCAAATCCTTCACAAAGAGGACTCCTGGTAGTTTTGTCAAAATATTGATTATTTTTATACAGATCTACAAAAATATTGAATCTAGAATATCAAGTCCTGATATATTGCTTCGTGATAGTGTGGATCAGATGATTTTGTCGATAGATATAAAAATATAATAAATAAATAAATAAAAAACAAGCATTGGCATGGCCAATAGGTCTCGCCTTTGGGACCTTATAAGTGCATAACTAAATACTTATAAGGTCCCAAAAGCGAGACCTATATGCGGCCGCTAAAGTGAAAGTAATCGCGGTAAAGCGTGCGCCCGCGCACATGCACTGTAGCTCTAGGCTGGCCTGGTAGCACTTTTTGGAGCCCTCTCAATAAGTCTCGCCAGACCAGCGCATGCGCTGGGTCAGGCGAGACCTAATAAAGGGGTTGAACCCCCTCCTGCCTTACAGAGGCTCATTCCCCCAATTCTGGGTGGTGGAGGGAAGCCCGGGCAGGGTTTGGTGTGATTCACGCAGAGCTGCTTCAGAGACACACACGAGGACGAAGCCTGGTGTATTTTGTGGAGCGGAGGCTGGGCTCAGGAAAAACCCTTGTGAAGTTGCCTCAATTTTGACGTGTGGCATAAATCGCCGAGTTGAAGAGGCAGTTCTAGGCCAATTAACTCGCCCGCCAAAGAGAAGCACAAAAGACTCATTCTGACACGCCTACACATTTCAGAGAAGGCATTACCAGTTCATGTAAAAGACATTATTCCTTTTTGGCTCAAGGGCATGGGTTCGTAAATAATGAAGACGAGTACACATACAAAGAAATTATTTCAACGAATTAAGCCACCAATGAAATTGACTGCTACATATTATTCAATATACGTCCATCTCCTCTGAAAAGTGTCAATCATAACAACATTTTAAAATGGGGTTAAGCAATAAGTGTGAGAAGCTATTATGCAGAAATCTGTAAATCTGATTAATTTGTAATACTTTTTGTGCAGAGAGACAGAAATGGACATTGCTCTGGGAATACTTACAAGCACGCCTTGGAAATTTGCACATTGATTTAGGAGCAAACTAATAAAAACGCACAGACTTGCTGACATTTTATGAAGTGAATTCTGTCAGAATATGTTTGGCATTTTTAATGACCGCTGTCATTTAATAACCGGCGCTAGCTGACCTCCTGTAATTGGTAAAGGCTCCCCCGGTATACCAATAATGCAGCAAAGTGACCTTTGGGCCTTATTTTTAATATTTGATTTAGTTATATATTATGCTTGAACAAGTGGGAATTTGAGTTGCGGATGAATTATGCATTGCGAAAGTTAAGACATTTTGTAAGTATTCCCATTGTTTTACGTATCTTAGCATTGTAATTTTTAAGAACCACATTCATAAATGGCCCTTTTCAATAGGGAGTCTTGATTATCAATCAATAAAAGCTTTATTCGATTTTTTGCATGAAAATCATAAAAGCATACATAATAAAAAACAGATATTAATTACATGGTCCTAAACTTTACCAATACAAAGTTAAAAAGCAGGCTGTCTCTAAGTTTCCATTCAGGTTGCTTCAAAAACTTCATATAGTAATGGTTTTTCTACATTTGATTACACTTTTTAAAAAGGATACGATTAACCTTGTAAAATATTCATTATCTGAAAATTGTAATAATAAAAAAGCTGGACGACATTGTCTCAGACCCAGCAACCTTAAGATGGGTAATATCCATCTCCTTCTTTGTGTTTCGTAACATCTACAAAATAAAAATACATGTATTGTCGATTGCTGGGACATGTCGTCGCATGGGCAGTTATTCAATATTTTGGACCAATCGTTTGTTATAGGGAAACTTGTTAAATGATGGAAAATCCCTTGTCTAAAACGGGTCAGTAAGAATCTGTCATAACCACTTGATAAGATATATCGGTACGGCTGAATACCATAAGTGGTCAATATCATTTGGTTAGACTGTACCGTAGGTCTTGAATCCTCTGCTGAATATCAATTTTTTTCCAGATGTGTCATGCAGGTTCTTCTAAAATACCTTCTGGAGACAGAGATTATGGGCCACGGGTCATCACAATATTCCAGGTGTCCAAGATCATTCATAAAGTTTTCTATGTATTTTAGCAGTGGATGTCAAGTGCGCGCTGTAGCTTAAGACTATCTTTTATGTTCTCACTATTTTAAAAGTGGTTTTTGAGGAAGTCCAGATCCTGTGCCACAAGAGGGAAGGTTGGACTTTTATTAGGTCCGAAATGTACGGTAACCCTAATTCTGAGTTACATACATAATTAGATTTGCTGCTCGGGACGGCCAATAAAAATTAAATAAAGGCTTTCTCCACCAGCTGTATGGGTTTAGCATCGCAGTCCCCCACACGCACGCACCATATACGGCCACTGTAACACACTTTGCCTGATATATATGCAACATCTCAACGACAGTCTTTCACCCAACTTCCTTGCGAAGTTAGTTAGGGCTGCCATAGCTTTCATGAATAGTAACTTTCTGGCTTTGACTGCCTGGGTCCATGTCCCCTTCTGGTCGAAAAGGATACCTAAGTAAGAAAAAATCTTGTTAAATTCCACCTTTTTATTATAAATAAATAAGTCCCTGTGTGTGTGCTGCCTCTCCCACACTTCATGATAAAAGTTTTTGACAAATTCACGCTAAGACCCAAGTTTTCCATATACGCGGTATAGTTTGTCAGTGCCCGTTGAAGCTCTAATTGTGTTCGGGCCATCAGCACTGCAATGTTCGCATACAGAAGGGCAGGTATAGAACGATTATTTATCTGAGGCAGGTCCTGCAACTGATCCACCAAGGCTTGGCCCAACCCATTGGTATAAAGTGTAAATAAAAACGGTGCCAGGACTCATCCCTGTCCACTTTGAACGGTGCAGTGCATTCACCCATAGCCACATATCGAACCCTTGCTTTCGCATCGCTGTAGAGCTGCCTCAGGAACTATACTAATGGGGCGCCCACCCCCATGCCTGCCAATATCTTTCACAGTTTGACATGCACTACACAGTCAAAGGCTGCAGTTAAATCGAAGAACACAGGGTATAATCTGCCCTGTTTAGCCAGTGTATACTTCCCCAGTAAGATTTTACTGTGTTTTTTTACTGTACTTAGACCCTGTCTAGAGCTGAATTATAGCTCAGGTAGAAAGTTATTATCTTCTGCCCAATCTTGTAGCCGATTGAGTACTATACGCCCGCAACCTTAACCAGCGACAGTCCTGAGTAAATGTGTCTGCTGATTGTGGCTGGATCTTCATTTTAAATATTGTACATTTAAAGGCATGTACAATAAGGACATGGCATATGCAGTTTGTCACAAAATAGAAAAAAGGTACCTCCGGGAGATTTATTCTTGGTATGGGAAGAGGGGGGAAATTGAGACAAAATGATGCAAAAGTTCCCACTTGACCTTTATACCTTCAATATTGCCTCTCCATGCCCAATGTCTCAACCAACGACTACTTCAAATACAACAACATGAAATTGAATTTATGTGTTATTATTTCATTTGTTAGTCATTTTTATCTTATCTATTTTTTCACCAATATTTACAATTGTATTTATCCATTCAAATGTAGGTATTTGGTAAAAAAGTTTCACTTTATTTCATCAAAAATACATATATACAAAAACAGAAACACAATATATTGCACACTAATATATACAGACTGTACATCATAGTGTTTACTGTGTATTCCCTCATATCTTAAATCACTCTCCACTTCAAACACCACACAAACACATTCACACTACAACCTCTCATTTGTGCCCCAGCCTGATCTCACATACACTTTAGAATATGTTTAGGAACGATCTCCAATTTCTTTTGTTGTTGTGGGCTGGGGTTTTCCAAACATACAGTCAACGTACGTTTCGGTGGTATCAGATATAAAAAAACATCTTCATCAGGACCGCACGCTATACACCATAACATATGGAGAAACAATATGGGGGAATCAGACTTTCTAATGTACTTTCATGTTATGCTGGATGGATCACCTCCACATCTCTTTTGATCACTAGGGCTACTGGGGCAATTGCTTTCATATGCCCTTGTTTTTTTTAGACCTGGATTAGTTTTTGTAGTAGACTACTTCCGTCATGCATAGTTATATGATGTTTGCCATCAGTGCAATGTGTGGTTCTCAGGTAAAGGAAGCGGGGTATGCCTCACCAGGATTAGTGCTTCAATTTGTTAGCGGAGGGATCTCGCACCAGCCATGGCTAGCTCCCGCAGCCTGCAGAGCCTGATATGCAGTTTGTCAACCATGCCCATTTACACCCATGTGCAACTTAACAGGAATATTTCAATTGGAGTCAAGCCGTCCTCATTGCTTGCAGGTACCAAGGAAAGCCAAATCCAAGATTAGGTATTTTGGTTGCTAAGCTTCAAAATCAATCCATCAAATAAATTCCAGCCAATACATAATGTATCTCATTAAACACTCATTAGTCGTACAAAACATACACACAGTAAACAGGTGGATAATGGGGGATGTTTGGGGCATAACACCAGCCTCAATAGTTAAAATTCCTGGTTGATCACTTGCGACTCCCAGTCAGATGTGGCAGTGTCTGTGTGAGGATTCACTAGCCATTTGCAGCAAAGATGGGCACGCCCTGAACATGCACAGTATTGGTTTAGGCATAGCCCTACTCCTTCTCCCATACATCACTGGGGAGGTGGAACTGAGGGGTTAATCCACAAGCCTAACCTCTGAGGCGGAAGCCGGAGGTGTTATTCGCTCGCTTTTTAAAACTGTTTAAATTTTTGTGTTGTAACTTATTTTAACTTGGATCTCACCTTGAGCTCTTCTCTGGGCTAATCGCCAAGCAGGCACCCCACAATCAGCGGATCTAGCGCTGCTTCGTGGGATAGTTGTTTCACGGCCGCCATCGCTGCACACGCGAGGCCACGCCCACCTGACAGGCCACGCCCCCCCGCCTATAAAAAGCGCTGACTGATAGCGCGCCCATTGGAAACCAAACCTCTGAGGCGGAAGCCGGAGGTGTTATTCGCTCGCTTTTTAAAATTGTTTAAATTTTTGTGCTGTAACTTATTTTAACTTGGATCTCACATTGAGCTCTTCTCTGGGCTAATCGCCAAGCAGGCACCCCACAATCAGCGGATCTAGCGCTGCTTCGTGGGATAGTTGTTTCACGGCCGCCATCGCTGCACACGCGAGGCCACGCCCACCTGACAGGCCACGCCCACCCCCCCCTTTCCCTAAATGTGCTTCCCACGCAAGCGCAGCGGACGAGCACAGCGGGAGCGCCGTTTGCGCGCCGAAGGCGCGCCTAAGGCAAGCCCGTCTTCGCCCGTCCTCGCCAAGTCATCGCCTCTCGCCAGTCCCCCTGGCCTTTCTCCATCAGCACCCCTTCATTATGACAGGGAACAACTACTTGCCGGGAATCCTGGACGGTCCTGCGCAAACATTACAGGTACGCTTGGTCTCACCTGCCTTCAATGTCAAACTTGTGACTTTACTACGGCCAACCCCCACACTATTCAACAGCTACTAGAGCTTGCCGATACTACCCCCATCACGATTCTCCATCTTAACGTCAGGTCACTATCCAAACACCACCTTGAGGTCAATACCCTCATACAGAGCGAAAACCCTGACGTCCTCTTCCTCTGTGAAACCTGGTTATGGGACGGCACCTCTGCCATACCTAACCTCACGCTACCAGACGACTACCTTATGTCGACCATTAATAGGGATGGAAGAGGAGGAGGTATCGCCATAATTTATAAGAAACAGTTTTCATGTTCATTCGCCAAGGAAGAACTGCCCGACTGTGAAAGTGCATATTTTAAAATCATAATAAATCCCAACTTCACTGTGTCGGGCCTCTACATCTATCGCCCCCCTGGCCCTGCTTCAAAATTCATTGAGGCTCTACTCGAGACAGCAAACTCTTTAGTAACAAAAAACTCTAACTTTACCATCCTAGGCGATCTCAACCTTCACTTTGACCTGCTAAATGACGCCACGATCAAAAATCTTCTCGCTGATCTCTCTGCCTTGCAATTTAATTCCCTCATTCTAGCTCCAACGCATCTAGCTGGTCATATTCTAGACCCAGTATTCACAAACATTGAAGAACTTAAAGCAGAGACACCCTTACCAATGGGATGGACAGACCATCACCTTATCAAACTGTCCATTCTAGTCAACAAAATTAGGCACAAAACTGCACCAATTCGTCGTCTAAAAAGACCATGGCACAAACTTTCAATCAGCGATCTTCACACCACCCGTGGGGATTTCCACCATGACACCAATTCTGATATCAACGCAACCTATAGCGCGTTTCATGACTGGATCACCGGAGGACTTGACGCCCTCATCCCAGCAAAATGGATGTAAGGACGCAACTCACCGTCCAACCCATGGTATAATGACACCCTCAAAACCATGCGCAAAGACTGTAAAAAAGCCGAGCGCTTATGGAGAAGGGAATATAACAACGAAGAAAAATCCAACTATCTACTAAAACTAAAAACGTACCATAAAGCCATCCGCGCTGCGCGAACTGCCTTCTATGCAGACAAAATCGAATCCAGCCCCACCCCTGCCAAAGAAGTCTTTAAACTCGTTCAAGAACTTCAGAGCGGCAAATCCCCCCTCCCTAGTATCTCCTCCGCACAACAATGCGAAGATCTTGCTATGTTCTTTGTCGACAAGGTACAGAAAATCTATACTTCTTTTCCTCAGCGCTCCCACAGCCCTTCCAAAAACCCTACTCCTTCCCCCAACCATACTACCCTGACTCACATCCCGAAAATTTCCATTGACAACCTTACCAAACTATGCCGGAAAGTTAAATCTGGTTCGCCGGCAGACCCCATGCGCCCGGCCCAATTTTTAGAGTCACTCAACTTTTTTCTACCTTCACTTACCTCTATTCTGAACCTCTCCTTAACATCAGCAAGTGTACCACCTGCCTGGAAGCAAGCGTGGGTTTCACCCATTATCAAGAAACCCACCTTAGATTCATCTAAACCGGAGAATTTTCGACCAATCTCCCTGCTCCCATGGCTGTCCAAACTTGCTGAAGCACATGTGAACAGTGCTCTATCCCAGCACATGGTCCAAAACATCATCCTGGACCCATCTCAAAATGGGTTCAGACCAGGCCATAGTACTGAGTCTGCTCTTCTGGCCACCACAGAGCACCTCCGAACGATTTTAGATGCCGGTCAAAGTGCTGCGCTGATTCTCCTTGACCTCAGCGCGGCCTTTGATACGGTATCCCATGATATCCTTCTAAATCGTCTGGAGATATTTGGAGTATCTGGCCACGCATTGGAGTGGTTCCGATCTTTTCTCAAAGACAGATCCTTTTGGGTCTCAGCACCCCCCTTTCTATCTAAACCTCACCCCATTGCACAGGGAGTTCCGCAGGGCTCTGCGTTGAGCCCATCCCTTTTTAATCTTTACGTGCAACCTCTAGCAGCAGTGGCCAAAGAATGGGGACTGACTTTGGTGTCGTACGCCGACGACACACAACTGGCCATCGCTCTTACAGAAGGCCCTTCCATCGCCTCCTCCAGTTTTAAAAACGGTCTCTCCGCAGTAGCCCAATGGATGACAGATAACTGTTTACAGCTCAATGCTGGTAAAACAGAAGTGCTACTCCTTGGCAAAAACACCAGCCTCTGGAATGAGCACTGGTGGTCGTCCTTCCTAGGCACCATCCCACCTCCCAAATCCCTAGTTAAAAACCTAGGAGTTTGGATGGATTCCTCACTCAACTTTCAGGCCCACACCAAAAAAGTTGCTGGCACCTGTATTGGCCTGCTGAGGAGTCTCAGCCACATACTAGGCTTCTTTAACGCCAAGACTCGCCAACTTATTATTCGGGCTACCATCCTTTCGCGTCTTGACTACGCCAATGTACTCCTCCTTGGCGCCAACAAAGGAGAGATATCACGACTCCAACGCGTGCAAAACTCTGCGGCTAGAATGCTAGTCGGCCTCCCCCACAGATGTTCAGCCAGAGCGACCATCCAAAAACTACACTGGCTACCTGTGGACTCCAGAATTAAATTCAAGACCCTCATTATTACCTTTAAAATCATCAAACTGGATACCCCTCCACTGCTTCGACAACTCCTCACCCCCTATGTCCCGACACGTAACCTGCGTTCCTCCAACCAAAACCTCCTGTGCGTTCCGCGCATAAAACTCTGCCGCATGGGCGGCCGCTCCTTTAGGGTCCTTGGAGCCAAACTATGGAACAGTCTGCCGCAATACATCCGCTCCATAGAAAGTCTTTCGGCGTTCCGGAAAGCAATTAAGACGCATCTATTCCCTCTTTCCTAATTCCCTTCATCTTATTTCGCTCAGGCCTGGGTTTTTGCGGTTTCTCTAGCGCCGGGACGCCTCATTGCTGGGGCAGCTGTTTGCGCTCTACCAAAACAATACAATACAATACAATACAATACAAGTATGATGACCTGACAGTTCAAGATGTGCTTCTCTCCTGTCCTCAAGTGCGTATTTCATGGAGGGGTGTTGTTTGGTGTGTTACACCCCCCTAAGAAATGTATTATTTAATACACAGTTGGGTACAGAAGCTTTCAGTCGGGCATGGTAAGGTGTCTTTCGGATTTCACCTGGGATTTTTAAATACTCTCTCAGACAAAAACATGTACTCATCTCACTTCTGAAAGTCTTAAAACATGGTTATTTACAAAATACTGTGTTTTTTAAGTATCCCTCACAATCCACATTCCTTCCTCTTTTCCCTGGCCCTTAAGCCCCTCTCATGCACTGCTTATCATATAATAAATAACATGATATTATAGCATTATTGTCAGAAAATCTGAAGCTTACCTCCCCCCTCTGTCTTACTGACCAGGCTATGCCCCTGCCTGTCCTGTGCAGACCTCTTTCCTGTTTATGACAATAGACACACATTCTGAAGCAGCTTTGCAATGTTGTGAAAGCGGACAACAGGGTATATCAATGGCCCCAGGAAAAAGCTCTTCTATTTTTCCTGAGGATAAGGTAAAATAGGAGACTAAAGCAAAAGTATACTTGACATCCCTCTGTATATTTTTATGCTTTCATAGGGAGGGAGCAAGGACTGTGATTAAAGTCTTCAATGTATTTGTTCATCATTTCCCGCTGCCCATCCTCAGCAGGGCAATTGAGGTCTGTATGTGATTATTCACGTGTCTTTTCTAATTTAAAATATTTCGTTATATTGTTGGGAAAAACAATGTGTTGTTGTTTAATGTGGAGCACTGAAATAGGTAGCACCATAATTGCAGACAGGCTCTTGCGCCTTACACCACAATTTGAGAAGTGGCCTTCATTACTTCCTCTATATTCAAATTTACAAATCAACATTGGTACTTGCTAACGTGGGTTCTAATCGTGTGATTGTAGGAAAAGTGTTGCATCTCCTTACATCTTTAAATTTTAAACATATGCAATGTAAACATGTGTACAAATAATACACCACATTGCACTACGTCATCAAAAATTTAGTTTTTTTTGTGATCTGGTTTTATTCCACGCTCAGAACCTCAACTTTATAAGGACCCTCGAACTGAAAAATGTTCTCTATAATGCTCTCTACTGCCCCCTGATTCTAGGTTCCCACTCTCATTCTTTCTTACTCTTTCAGTGCAACATTTACATTGACATGTTATTTTGCTGGCGTTGAAACCTGGGACCAGCGACTACACACAGATTATGCCAGTTTTTCCAATCTTTTTTTATTACACTCAATAGAGATCACAATGTTGAGCTAGATTGAAAGGTCTTTAAAGATGTAGACTTTTCACTTTACTGCCCTCCACTACTGGCACTCCAAACCCTACCCAGGCTTCCAAATTTCGCTTACCACAGCATGCCAGATGCTCATCCATTCCTTCTCCTCTCGTCACGTTATCACTTTTAGTTTGGTAGATGACAGTGATTGTTGGCAGATCGCAGGCTCACACCCCCAGTCTCAAGGGACTAAGATACACCCCTGACTTCAAAACCCGAAGCTTCTCCAGGTGTGTTTGACACAGTGGCATCTACAGTAAATAAAAAATGGTGGGTTGCGAAGCCGCGCGACTCACCATAAATTTGGGAGCATGATCGCCGCAGAACTCCTCTTAGCTTTTCACGAGCAGGAAGGAAAAGAAAGGGCTTCCTTCCTGCTTGTGGAACACATCTCCAACCAATCCTGGAGATGCTGTTATGCTGTAAAAGCAGCTCCAGGATTGGTGAGAGCAGGCTCAACCAACGCTCATTTTGAGGCTGGGGGCCTGTGCAAGCAATCCCCAGGCTTTTTTTACAGCCTTTGAATTGCTGGGTATACAGTGCGCATGTTGGGCTGACCATCACAAGACTGCCGGCCCATCCTACATGCGCACCGTAGACCAGTGCTGCCATCCTGCATTTGCAGGATTTAGCCCTGCCTCCACCCTCGCACTGTGCACAGCGTGAGCCGGTACAGTGGCATATAAATAAAATGACATTGAAATGCCATCTTATTTATTTGTGTTTGCCTGCTGCACTCTTAATAGGCAACGTGATGCTCCTTTTCCGGGGGAGGAGCCGCCCCTGGTTTGTCATCAGTTTAGCTGGTTTGCAAAAGCATTTATCAGATTCCTTTGGACAGAAAATATCACCTTTAACCTGTTTAGAATTTTGAAAGACACAATAAATTTGAGCTCTGTTCGTTAATGGCCACCCTTACAAGGACTTACTAACAGACTATCTGTGCCCCATTACATAGTAAGAAATCCCCGACATTGCTAAACATGCTGAAGTTAGTAAATATCAGTTTCTGGGAGTTGGGCCTTTGAGATGATCTAAACTGTGTGCATAGATATAGGATTCTGCTTGAGACCTTTGACTTTGCTTGTAAAATAAGGACTCGTGGTTCACTATAAAAGGTTAGGAATGGAAATGTTCTCATTCCCAAGCCTTCCTTCTCATTATCTTTATTCAAATGGCATGTGACCGTACAACCTTTTTTGGACATTGTATTGTGTTTTACTCAGAACCTTTCCGACTCTCTAATTCTTAATAGACTTGGTTGTTTTTTTATTATGCAAGCATAATCTTGTGCAATTTCTGAACAACATGTTTTGCATAAGCCATAATTGTGTTTTCTTTTTTGGTGGTTATGCTTTTTCATGTAATTTTTCTCTTACAGTGGAGTGGTTTGAGTAGAAAATCTCTCAGCAGATGTGTGAAAACTAAGGGCCCGAATCCGATCTCGGTCGGAAGGACTCCAGACGGGTTACGGAACAAGCAAATCTGATTTGGAGCCTATGATTCTGACCGAATCGTCCCCCGTTCCGGATGACCAAGTACGATGCGAAGATCTCGTATGCGCCAACCGAATCGTTGCCGAACCCGACCCTGTCAGCCCGACTCGTTCGCAGCTGATTCGTGCCCTACAATGGAGCCAGCTTCCGAACGAGCGAGTACAATGCACTATTTGGACAGCAGTATCGACTCGGTTTTGCTGGGATGAAAAAGCTGTGGGAATCGGATTTCGAGGGGCTGTGGTAGGCCCCCCTTAACCTGGGGACCTCCGAATTAGTCGTAGGGGGGTACCCATGGGTCTCCCTTTCCATGCATGTGTTTTATGGTGGGCACCATGGGGTGCCTGCCACAGGGTGCACACTTTTTCCCACCCACCCCTTTTTGCAATGGGAGCCTGTGTACTGTACTGGGGTACATGGGCTCCCATTGAGTTCAATGGGATTCCAAGCGAACCGAGTCCGTCACCCTACGGATGCATCGGAATCGGTCTCTCGGACTCGCAGCATGCAATTTGCTAGGAAAGCCTTCCGGATCCGAGTCACACGTAGGGCTTTCCTAGCGAGATCGTAATCGGGCCCTAAGTGTGCTGTGAATGCAAGATGTTTTCTGCTGCTGGTATGTTGTGTGATTTCTGTATGTGAGTTATGCCTTACAGTTCAATTTTCATCTGAGAAATTGGCCAAGTACAGTCACATAATATGCAAACTTTCGATGTTTAGGAAACTTAACAATATTACTCCATCTCATACTCCTGACCCTTGTCTGTCTTATGCAGCAATGTGAAATGTAAGGAAATTGTAATCAAAAGGTTCTGTTGAGTACCACCCTGACAACAAAATTCAGGTGCTCTTTCATGATAACAGCTTTTGTACACTGCCAGAACTCTCTCTATGAAAAAGATAGTCTAACTGCACTGAGACTTTTGGAAAGGAGCCATAGTGATAAGCATGTGTAATCATCACATGTTGAAGCTGCTTCCCTACTCTCAGGAGGTATCCGGATGTCTCTGCTGTGCTTCTTATTTACACTTAAATTTTCCAAACTATCAATTAATGTGTACATCTTCTTGTAATGGGATGGTTCTCATGACACTACTATAAAACACAATGTGTATGCACTAGAAGAGTTTTAATATTATTTATTTAGGGCACCCAAATTTTCACCCCAGAAAAAAAACATATATCAGTAGACCAGTGCAAAAACGAATAGACAATTAGTGAAGGTTTCGTAAAAGGCCAACTGATAGAGTGGATACACTACAAGATGTAAATACTCAAATCAGCCAACCCAGTGTGTGCACTTTCTGATCCTTTCAGTCTCTGTATCTTCAAACCTCAGACTCTCTTGTCATATATTCTGTCATGCATGGCAACACTTTTTGATCTTTCTCCCATCACAGACACATATCTAATCTACTTCAAGTTAGCTCTAGTCATACCACTGCTAAAAGAAATGCACGACTGACCCATGCATTCCTGCCAATTACTGTCTCGTCTCCATACTACCTTTTTCCTCCAAACTAACAGAATGACTAGATTTTACCACCTCACTGCTTTCATCACCACCCATAATCAGCAAAATCCCTTTTAATCTGTTCTTGACATAAATAGTCTTTTCACATATGTCCAGTTTTATAACACCTGTCCACCACAATTGCCTCTACTCCATTTTCATACGTCTTGATCTCCCTGCTGCCTTTGACACGGTCCCTCACCACACTCTAATGTCCACACTAGTCAATCTTGGCATCAAGGACCTGGCACTAATATGGGTTTCATCTTTTCTCTCCAATTGCTCTTTTTCAGTATTTTAATGTTTCTCACCTTTCACCTCCACAGTTCTACAAGTGGGAGACCCACATGGTTCAGCCCTAGGGACACCCCATATCTCCCTCTATTTTTTCTCCCTTGACCATGCACCAGCTCATTTGGTTTTTCTTGCCACCTCTTCGCCTACAGCACACACATCTTTCTATCTCTTCCCAAGCTCACTTCCCTCCTTTATATAAACATCTCCAAAAGCCTCCTGCCATCTGTCACAGGGTGGCAATCAGATACTAGTAAACTAAAGTCCTCTAAAGCAGAAATCATCTACTTCTTGACCACGTCATCATCTGCCTCTTTTCCACACCATATCCGATTCTCCTTATATGTTATCACCCACAACCTCAGCCTATCTGCTTAATAAGAATACGGTGCATTCCCAAATCTAAAGTGTTTTCAAGTGTGATCCATGCAGCTCCTAAATCACAATGTGTGCATGCATCACAAGAGAAGCTCTTTCGAAACATAGAATATGCATTTTGTTGCAACTAATCAATGTGAGTGAAAGCAAAAATGATCTGGTATACCAATGCTCAACATGAATTATCAACGTGTTACGATGTTTACCCGCTTTGTCCCAGGTTCCATCCCAGTTTCCACAACTACCAGTTCTTACAAAAGTATGCATTGAGATTTCTGGTCTCAGGACAGTGGTGGATTTTCTGAGTGTGTTTGGCTACTAGCGCCCCATCAACAAACTTACCTCACCATTTTGCTAAATCTAGAAAATGTAACTGGCATGTTCTTTAATAGGGAGGCTAAGTAGATTCTGGCTGGAGAGGAAGTGATTAATTTCTTTATCTAAAAAAATAAGAAGGTGCTGTAAGTCAGGCACCATATTAAACTAAATGTCTCAGGGGTCAACATGCATGGGTACCTGCTTTCTGCGCCCCTGGCCCTCTTTAGAATTACAGAAGGGGCAGGAATACAAGAATAATTTACACTAGTCAGACCCCTTCTGTAATACAGATTAAGCCAGCGCTATATGTGGCTCAGCGTGATCTCAAGTGAGTGTTCCCTCCTTTGCATGGGGGAATCCTTTGCTTTTGTTCCTACACCATATTGCAGACTTGGCACAGAGGCAAAGGAGCTATTAGGTGGCATTTTGACTGTATGCCACAATGACATGATGCACAATTAGTGCAGCTCTGATGGTATGCCTTAGAAGGGGAGAAAAGAGTCCCAAGTACCTCTCAGGCACCCCACCGCAGGCAGGTGCAGTCACTCACAGCACATGCTTGCAGGGGGAATATCTGTCCTCCTTTAATAGCACGCTGGGTTGCCACCTGCACAGTGAAAGATAGACCAGAGGCTTCCCACAGTCGTCACTCCACCTTTCACTAATGCGATGTGCGCCAGAAAACAGGGGAGAGTTTGTTGACATGCTGGGGAAAGCATTTGCTGTAATAAGGTGCGGAGAGGGATAGTGTGCCCTATGCATAATACAGCCCTAGGAATGAAAATAAAAATATTATCTTTAATGAGCACACACAACCTCATAACCTCACACAGAAACAAATTATTGAGCAAATGCCATTCAGGTATCAGCAAAAAGAACAAATGATGGACGGAATGCTGAATAAATCAAACATTCACCCCAAGTCACAGATCTGGGTTCAATCCACCATTTTTTGTTCACCACGCCACCCCAGTTTGGACCGAGCCATACGCAAATCAGTCTTGGCCCTACTCCCCATGGGAGCAGTCCAGCCCGAACTACCGGGCAAGGTCCTTCCTGGACCGGAAACAAGCACCTGGGACCGGTTTCGGGGTATCACACCTCATCAGCCAGGAAAGCTTGAAGAAATGAATCGTACTCCATAAAACTTCTCTTTAATTTAGAATAGTTCAGGTTTATAGAGTTTAAAAGGGACACTTGCAAAGAGGCAGCCATTTTAATCTGCTCGACAAAAAAACATGCAGTCCTGCAGAAGTCCATCAAAGACAGTTGGCAAGAGACTCCGTCAGTGAGTGAACGAGGCATCTAATTACCTTCGCATTAGCACCCTCCCATCACATTGCATTAATTACTGTTAATGGGGTGCCTTATTCAAGGAGACAGTCCTCTTTCCATAGTAGTTACCGTGATGCTGCACTTGTCTTCACCGTCCGCCCACAGCGCGGCTCCTGAGGAAAGATGAAGCGACACGCAGGTCCATGTTTATGATTATGGCTTGGCACACATTTTCTGTGAAATTATGCATGCTGTCCTTTTCGTAGAGGGGGGAACAAAGCAAGCCAATGAACAAGTCGGAAGAAGAAAAACAGATCTGCAGGCCTGAAGCACCTTGCCTGATGCCTGTGTGAGTGTCCTTGAGTCCACTGAAGGTCTGTGTACAAAACTACCTGGCAACAAAGAATTTATTTGAGGTTTAGAGAACAGATCTGTAGGTTTCACTCTGAGACACAACATGCCAGAATAATTTACAAACCTTATTGCTACTGGATAGTGTATAGTCTTATAAGTAACAAGATGTGAGCACAGCTAACTACTCATTATCAGGAGATCGGGTTCTGTAGAATGTGAGGTGAGTACCTCACACAAAATTTATAACTGGGTTGCGGCTTTTTTCTTTAAAAAAGCATTAGCTAAACCTATCTGTGACATTTGTATACTGCATGTGTCTAGTACCATACACATCCGTGCACACATTGACTACAGCCACATTCTCATATGCAGACAGAAGCTTTTGGACATCTATGTATCTACTTACCAACAGGCATACAGAGACCTTTGCACACAGGTCTACAGGCACACATATCACCAGAAATACAAGCAAAACTGCACAGAGATCATCAGAAGTGCAATCACCTATGCACACAGACTCAGAGCCGTATGGGTATCTAGAACAATGTCAGTGAGACGATTTCGGTAGATCGAAGCTGTGATTGTAGAAGCAGTTCAAATTTCGGTATCGAGAGGTCGGTGACCTTCTGTTTTGATTTGCAACACTCCCAGGCATCCTCTCTTTCAGCACATACTGTTGTGGTACAGACTGGTGGGATAATGTATGAATAGAGAAGAAGTCAAAAACACAGGGCCCGATTCACAGAACTAACTTAAGACAAAATCCTAAACTTACTACCATTTTGGTATTCACAGAAGGCACTTACTCATTTCGGTATTCACAGAAGTTAGGAGTCCTAACTTTAGGACTCCTAAATGCCTTCTGTGAATACCGAAAGTCTTAAAGTTAGGATTTTTCTCAGTTTAGGAGTAGTAAAGTTAGGACTCCTAACTTTAGGACTCCTAAATGCCTACTGTGAATACCGAAAGTCTTAAAGTTAGGATTTTTCTCAGTTTAGGAGTAGTAAAGTTAGGAGTCCTAACTTTACTACTCCTAAACTGAGAAGAATCCTAACTTTAAGACTTTCGGTATTCACAGAAGGCATTTAGGAGTCCTAAAGTTAGGACTCCTAACTTCGGTGAATACCGAAATGAGTAAGTGCCTTACCAAAATGGTAGTAAGTTTAGGATTTTCTCTTAAGTTAGTTCTGTGAATCAGGTCCACAGAGGCTCTGACACAAATGACACATATACTAACACATATTCAGTCCCTGGCTCCTCCTTGGAGAAACACTGAACTCCCATCCAAGCCAATGCAATCCTATCCAATGAAATCCACTGCAGTCCAATCCAAACTCCCGTTGAACTCGTTGGATTCACCAACAGAGCTATCAGCATGCCATCCCATTGCTTGCCTCTATAATATAATACATATTAGTACTGCAGCTGAGAAATTGCATCTCTCTCTGGCTAATGTATGCCGCACTTAGTGATGCCAAATCACATAGTGCACGCCGAACAATGGCATATCCAATTATGAAAATGTTTACAGATCATATTTATCAAGTCTATTGTTCATATTGGGTCAAATGTAACCCACAAATTTGTCAACTGAAAATCCATAACTAGAGGCATAGTATCAAGGCCAAATGGAGCGATCTTGCTCCCCTGCGTGCACTTCGGTTTGCATACATTTGCTATGGCAACTATAATTTGTGAAACTAAACATACATTTGGTTTTTATAATGTTTTCAGTTTTACTTAATTACATTTTGCTCCTTTCAGGAGGGTTTCCTGATGACATGTTGTATCACATCTGCTGCATACAATACAAATATTTTAGCTTTTTTATTTTCCTTGCTTCTCAATCTTTAGTATCATTCTTGCATTTCACTGAAGATTCGATGGGTGCCACACAACAAATCATTAGATTAGGTCATGAGGAAACAGCTGCTGAACTACGTTAAATGCGATGACTTGTAATGTAACTCAGTGTGTCTACTTGTGTGGTCATTGATAAAAGTAGTTGTCACATTAGCGTGGTACAGGAGGTAAACTCCATTGCACAATTCTATAAGGATAATGGCATGTTTTGTGTCCACAACAAGTAAGCCTTTCTGCAAGATTACAAATATAGGGAAGGTACATTTTATATATCCTGCAAGTGTCCTTAAATCAGACTAGAACTTCCTTGATCGGTCTCTCACAGCCCATCACAAAGTATGTAGGGTACACCGCCTTTGCTCCAAGTGTTTGTGTTGAGACTGGCCAATGGGTTGATGAGACCATAATGACCCCATTCCAAATGCCCAGAGATTTGTGCTGAAACTGTTCAGAAAATACCCTCTCAGAGGAAGAACCAGTAACCCTCCGAATATGTCCAGTAATGGGATATGTGTGATACGATTGTGGTGAAGTGGATGTGAGTGGACAGTGACTAGGGATAGACAAGTAGGACAATGCAAAGCAAAACCAACACTGCATTTTAATCCATCACAGCCTATAAACTATTGACTCTGGTTTACAGTGTCAACTGTACCAAAGTTGGCATTCGAGATTTGAGAACGAAAGAATGATAGACGCATCATCTTCCAAAAGTATTCAGATACTTAGAAGGGGAAACAATCTTTCCTGATTCGAATGGCTAACACCCCATTAATATTAAGGACTGCACCCTCATAAATGTAGCCACCCTTTCAGAGGGCTTTTGCAATAATTCACTACATGGGGGCATGCAAACCATTTGAAACAGCAATGTGCGATGAATTCAAAGAATAAACAGAGGAAGCAGCAGTTTGTGCACCCAGTACACTTTATATATTCACCGCAAGGATCTGATGTTGGTTAAGGATCATTATACCCATCCCATCTCCCAACGACTTCAAGCGTTGCTACCATAAATCTTTAGTACTGTCCCCTATATTTTCCTTGAACGTTTCTGAATTCATATATGTCATTGGACCAATTCATGCATTCACACACCCCGATGGAAAATTAAAGGTGCTAAAGTTGTTCCTGAAATTTACTGCTCCAGTTTCACTAAAGCATTATTGGCGTGGTGGTAGAGCGCTCTATCACCACACAAATAACGCTGTAGATGGATTTAACCCATGGACAAAGATATATACAGAATTGAAACCATTGTTTAAATGAAGATCTGAAGGAACTTTGGGGCATATTATCAACAAACGGCGTTAAAATTATCGCCGCTTTAACAGCAGAAAACTACCGCTAAAGCGGCGATAATGGGCTTGATAATGTGCCCTGGAGAATTCCCATAGAAGCCCATGTTCTGGTGTCAACATGGGCTTCTATTGGAATTCTCTGCTGCATATTATCACGGCCATTATCGCCGCTTTAGCGGCAGTTTTCTGCCGCTAAGGCGGCGATAATTTTAACGCAGCGCTTGATAATATGCCCCTTTCTTTCTCTCCAAGCCTTGAGAAAGCTCCAGGCATATCAGCCTGAGGGGGCATAACATGTTTTGGCTGTTCTCAAAGCCTATTCCACACATCAAATGGTACTCTCTATTCCCTGAATAAGGAATTACTCACCTTCAAATAAAAAGTGAATGTCAAACAAAAATGGATGCAACTATGATTTATTACCTCACCTTCAACCTAAACCCCATTGAGTGCACATCTACCACAAATTGGGTATATCCAAGGACAGGAAAAGGATGCTGGGCCCTCAGTAACATTAGCCAACTGCTCCAGTTTCATACTGTGATATCAAGCTGTAGAAGTAGTCTATCACTGAATTATGTTTTCCTGGTGTACTTACTTTTCCCTATAGGAATGTGAATGCCCCTAAATTTTCTTCCCTATGTCTCCTTTTGTCAACTGCATACATGTTTAGCTTCTGGACTTTCTCCTCGCAGTTTTTTTTAATACTTGACTTATTTCAGTATTACATCTCCGACCTGCCTCAAGTTTGTTATTCTCCTTCTGGTGAAACGTCCCCTCCCCAAACCAGAACATAATTATCCAGACGTTTCAATGTGAGTTTAGCGTATATTGCGAGCTTAACACTACTAATGTTCAAATATCACTGTCAGGATAATTTTGGTAGACTATGCATCTACTGTTCTTCCGTAATCAAATATCAAATGTCAATATTGCTACAATCGTCCCTTTATACCAGAGTTAATAGTTTATAGACTATGATGGATTAAAATGTGTTGGCTGTGTTGCCCGTATTATCCCACTTTTCTCTTCCTTTTCCCAGCCCCCTCACAACCATGGCACAACCATTCACTTAAGTGCTTATGCACCATTCTCCGTGTATTCTATGTACATTATTCTTCTCAAAAGACTGGCAAACCCAAAAACATGAATAATTTTATTCTATTATATTCACAACATTTACCAAAGTGAGTAGCCACCCAGAAGGGTCTCCCAACACTAGGTTAACAGCAGGTAACTCGGCTGAAACAATACAATTATTTGAACAGGATAGTTTCTAGCAATTTCCTACATTTGAGTTTGAACTCTGTTTTCTTAAGATGCTGGGAAAGTGCATTCTAGAGCTTGGGGGCTGGGAACACAAAAGAACGCCCTCCATTTCTAGTTCTGTTTATTCTAGCACTGCAAACAACTGCTGGCTGGCTGGTAGAGTGCAGTTTTTATGAGGAGTTATAAGGGGAGAGAAGTCTCTGAATTAACATTGGGCACTTATTATACATCGCTCGATGGGCTAGGCACAGAGCTTTGAACTGTATTCTTTTAATCACCAGCAACCAGTGCAGGCTTGCCAGTCGGGCAGATGCTGACTGATGTTTAGAGATTTTCAAAAGTATGCGGGCAGCGACATTCTGGATAACCTTTAATCTCTTGATAACAGCCTTTGGACTTCCCAGATATAGGAAATTTCCATAATCTGGATGCGAGATGACCAATCCTTGCACCATAATCCTGCGCGATAGTTCAGGTAGCTATCTCAAAAGCTTTCTTAGTGTTCTAAGCAAGCCAAAGCAAGTTGCAGCAAATGTTTTAGCTTATGGTGTTGGGGTCTTTTGATCATGGAAATAGTCTGGCCAATTCATTTCCATCCATCTATTGGGGTTGTTTCAGCTCTTGCCTATCCTTGTTCAAGCATTAGCTCTAAAATGGCTATGGGCTGTTTTAGAAGACTTGGTAGAAATGCTGTTCATAAAATAACATTAAGTGCCGTTTGCAAGAAAATGATAGCCAACCAAAGTACATTTGAGTTGTTGGTTGTTGCAAGTCTACAATGAAGCGAGCACAAATTGTACCCAACAGAGGGAGTTTCTTTGTAGTGCCCACACTGCATTCCCTTACTGTGGGAATATAATGGATGCAGATGTAGAGGGACACACGTCTTCTGTTTCTTGTGCATACAAGGCTCCTCCGTCATCTCTACTAGACCCGCAGTGAGAATCGCTAGTTCAAAGTTAGTAGATTCACATAGAATGATGAAGACTATTTATTTTCTTGTCATGCACAAAAGCACTAAGCCTCTATCACTGATACTAAATGAATGTACTCTGAAGATGTAATTTTTGTGAGTGGCAGTGATGGTTTTAACAAAGACAATTTGTTCACTTGTTGTTATTCAAAGTTTTGGCGCAAGCAATTGGGACAGATGAGTATGCTGACAGGGGCAATGGTAAGGAAGATGCTTGCAATGCCATTAATAAAAAAAGAAAACATACAGATATTAAAATAATAGAAAAGGGAATTTAGAGTACTTAAAAAGCAAATTTCCATGGATCATTTCAATCTACAAATCATATAGAGCCTGAAGAGTTTAGTGGCAAGAATGGAGCCTTGGCACACACATCATGGCTGGACTGGGTACGCAAAGCAGCCCTGCAATTTTGTCGGACCAGCCCCCTGGTAAGGGGGGCAGCAAGTGTGAAGCACTGCTGCATTTGTTACTGTGGCGGGTATTGCAGCAATGCTACAAAACCGGCCCCCACCTCTGCAAAACCAGCACCCACCCTTCCAGTCTACAGGGGAAATGCTTGATGCCCGCTACGCCCAGTCTGGCCCTGATATACATTGCATTAGGGGAGTAGGGTGAATATCAGTGTACAAGTGTTTGGAGTGAAATATAAGTGTAACATGTATAAAAAGAATAGAGAAGAAACTGCATTCTTCCACTCTGATCTACAGCAATGACACCACTTCAAGGTCTACAGTTAATTCACCCTTTAAAAAAAAAAGGGCCTGATGTACGAAGCCTTTTTGCAGTCACTAATGGCCTGATTCACAGCATCAGTCTGTTTGCAACTGCAAAAAGGGCTTTTCTTATGCATCAAACACAAATTGCAATTTGGTTACACATTACCGAATTGCAATTTGGATTTTTGACCAAATACATATTCGGTATTTGGCATGGGCATGTTTAGGGTGTCTCTTTCAAATACCGAATTGGAATGGTACGTATTAATGTTCTGTGACCAACATTTTGGTCGCAAAACATTAATCTTTTACCACCTCTTCAAAGGAGGGGGTAAACCATTCACAAATGTGAAGGGGTTCCCAAGGGACCCCTTCCCCTTTGTGAATGTTGAAAAAAATATTTCAAAAGAGCAGGCAGTGGTCCAGTGGACCACTGCCTACTCTTAAAAACGGAAATTATACTTTCATTGTCTTTGTATAAACACATACCGTTACCCTCTCAGGAAACTGGGTCGCATTTAAAGAACAAATTTACTTTATTTAACAGCAATCACGAACGTGGTGGTTTTCTGATCTCAGCAGGCCACCATCCCTGTGACAGCTGCGAATTCTAGTGGGTCAAAATGTGCGACCTGCCTCATTAATATTCATGAGGTAGGTCAAATTGCACCTCCCTATGAATCAGTAATTTACGAACCAACCTGTTAGTATATAGGTAAGTTCACAAATGACCATACTGGTCGCAAAAATACTAGTTGCAAAATGTAACCAGTATTTTGAGACCAGTTGTACACACATCTGACCCAAAGTCCTTAAGGTAAACAGCAAAAGCAAAATACAGGGTTGTGGCATTAAGGCAGCTATAACTGCAGCAGGATAGCTTGTAAGAATCCTTTAAATTCACCAAAAGCCACCCCCCAATACACAACAACCGAGACTAGGGTCCAAAATAAAATCCCTGCTATATTCAATGCAGAGATACACCACAGAGGCCAAAATAAGTTAGATGGGAAGTACACAAGAAATGACAGTTCAATGTAAAAAGCAGAAAATTCGTGGTTTCCATTAGGACTAGGATAGCACAGTGTGAGCAGTCTAAAGGAACTCTCCTGCACTGTAAGTCACTTTCTTTCCATTTAGCAAAGTGGGAGGAGACCGAAGTAGCTATCTGAGGTTCGAAGTAATGAGCTCTCATCAGGGATGAGCCACTAAGATCTACTAGCTCAAGGCTTTCCTACAAGTGGCAATTCAGCAATTTTTAATTGTTTGAAAACAGCAAAATAGAAAAGAACAACAAACAATTAACCAGGAGTGACCAGTGCAGGTAAGAGCGGTGGGGCGCAGTGGGGGTTTGACAGACGAGGAAAATTAATTATTTGCTTAATTTTCCCTCATCGTTGTCTGTTGAATACCCCCTACACCACCCCACTGCTCTTACCTGCACAGGCCGCTCGAGTAAATTAACAGTCCACAATAACAATTGCATACTACATTAAAACACAGACACACAACTACTCTTCAAAAGCTTGTTAACTTTCAGGTAACGCTCTTGATAAAATTGTACAGCATACATAGATCTAAATCTTGGTAATATTGTATATTGAGTAAAAGGTCCCTGATGGTATATCAACAAATCTGCATGGCTAGCCGCGCATGAATCTCCCATGAACAGCTCTAGAGGAGATGAAAAAATATGCCCATGCAATTTGGCCACAGCTGATTGGTAGAGGAAGAAACAGATTACGGGGGAAATGGCACCAGACAAATATCTAGTGAGAAACCAAGTTAAGCTGTGGGCTGCTGCTTTCACTAGGGGTAGTTAGTCTTGGATTGATCCATCCTTGATCTACCAGTCTTAAATATCAGTAATACTGTAAACTATAGAAAACTGACAATCGACAATTGAATGAACCTGAAACTATGAATGATTGGCCTATGCTACTGTATACCATTATATTTTTATCCGAGAACGTGTGGGAAGCAGGACTTAAAATAGCTCAGCACTGTGCAACCAGGGTCCCCAAAGAAGAATCAAATTATCATGCCACCTAAACACTTAGGGTCTGATTCACAAAGTTAAACTTACACTTTTGTCTAAGTTTACTATTTTTTGGTATTCACAAGTTTAATTTTACTAATAGTAATTTTACAACTGCAGAGGGTGCAAATTCAATATTTGCCAAAGGGAACATTGTGAAATATAAAGAGGAATTACCCCAACATTAAAGAGATGGCAGTGGGGCCAAAAGATAGCTGCAGTAAAGCCAATTGGCAGCCTGAAAGGCAAAGCTAAGGACTTGGCATTACAACAAAACTGGCCTAGGTGCAATCATGACACAAGATGTAAGAATAATCCAGTGAGTGGAAACCAAGGAATGGTCTACATCAGATTGCTTTGTTGTGGTATGTGGAAAAGGGATTTTGACCCGTTTTAAGGTGTAACAAATGCTGTTAATGCAAAGTCATGTGGTGGAAAATGTTTTTTTTACAACCCTCTGTGTGAAGGAGGCCTACAGATATGAGAGGTTCAATGAGGCCAAAGGATAATGGTGAACTAAGAGGGAAACCATGTCAGAAAGACAGGAAGAGTCCCGGAACCTGTAAACACATGCTTTGCCCAGAAGAGACAGTTTTTGAGGGCTATAAAAGCTAGTCCATGATATGACAGTCTATGGCCCTCGCACCCTTTTGCTCTATGTTCCTGAAGCTTGAGAAAAATGTACGTTATTGGTATGGGACATGTGGCCCTGTCATTAAACTCTAAATATAAAAACCTTTCCATTTTTATTTTTGGAGGTCTCATTTTAAATTCCTATTTTCACAGACCAATGGCCTTGTTCGCAATTCTAGTCCAGTTTTACTCTCTTATATTCCCAGTTTTGATTTCACCACTTGCTTCAATGTTTGCATTGCACAAAAGTGTAGTTGGTTTGTGGTTTGTTGTGTTAATGGTGTACATAAAATCCTCTGTTGTCCAAATGTCATTAAGCTTGATGATAGTGATTACTTCAACCAAAGGGAACTGTTCCATTTCTTGGTCTTGCTAGTGTCAAGTTGCCCACGCCCAGGGTGAGTCCAGTACCAGAGACCTCTGCCCCTTACCACACCAGAGATGTCTCCTCCCTCCTGATCAAGTTTGCTGCTGCGCTCAAGTAGTTGAATGTAACTGAAAGAGGTGCCCGGATCCCTTGCTTTTGTTTCTCATTTCTTTTTGCTTTGCCTTTGTCCCTAATGCCAACTAGGTGAAGATACTGATGCCATAGTGGAATTCCTGATTGTCCAACAGTGCCGCTGTACCTCGCCTTTCTGGTGATGCTGGCCCAGATGAAACTGCAACCTGCAAGCCTTTCTTGTGCAGCCTTCCCTATGGAGTACGCCTCAGCCTTCTTTCCTCTTTCGAAAACAAAATCTTGGAAAATCTTTAGAGGCTACATTAGTTTGGAATACCTAAGAGGTATTGGGACCTCTAGCAGCCTAGGATTCTAGAGGATTCCACAGGACTCGTTCTAGGACTATTTTCTCGAAAGGTTTAATCTGTAATTGGGGATTGTCTTCACTGGTCGATCAGATCGGCCACATAATGGCTGGAAGCTAGGAAGTGGCGATCCTTACACGGGGCGAGACAACCCAAACGCCCTTTCACTCACTGTCCCTGCTACAGCCACTCAGAAAGTGCAGGTGGGTGAGCCGATGGATGACTGTGACTGCAGTAAAGCATTACAGAACCTTTATGTGGCACTTAGGAGGGGAGGGGCCGTCCCTTGGCTGAGAGCCACGGTGCAGGTGCTGCACTCCCGGCCACAGGGTCATAAAATAAAGCAGCGAATAACAGTGGTACTATCTGCGAAGTCCTTTCTCTCAATAAAACAAACATATATGGTGGCTTATCCTAGTACAATGGCATGGGCTGGGGGCACTACTTTCATATATGTAACTTAGATCCAGGTACAAGAGTGACTCCTCTTTGTTGCACGAGAGCTACTTTCACGAAGGTCAAAAGTACATGAAAATGTTTTGGAAAGGGCTTTTCTCGTTGCAGATCTGCATCCGGGGGACTTTCCTGTACACTGAAATAATTATCACCTTCCGGTATTACATTAGTCTGATCAATACTTGTCCATATCAGTAAATATTTAGGTGAATATATAATTCTGTCATTTCCGTACATTATTCATTGTGTTTTATAAATACCCAACACTATATGTATCTAACTCATCTGTTCGAGCAATATGTTTTTCTGAATTTACAACCCTGATATTGGAACAGCATGGTCCTGACAATACACAGCATAGTGTAAACCACATGGCTGCTTCGTGTACTTTATTCAGAGTTCCACAGCGGCTTTCTCATCGTAAAAACTCCCTTTTAATAGGGCGTAAATATTTTATGAGTTCTGCCTTTAGTATCGCAACTTTTGGTGTCTGTGCTGTGCACATTAGCACAAATATCATAGCATTAAGGGCCCAGTGAACCCGTCACCTTCCGCAAGTGTTCATCCCCACAGTTTGCAGTTAGCGCGCCACAGCTCAATGATGATAAAGGTTACTTATTAGAAATTGAACAGTTGAGTGCATTATTATTTCATGCTGTGCAGCTGATCGCTAGCTAAGCAGGGCAGAAGTTATTTCTAAATTAAACTTCTTTTTCTTTCAATTTCTTTAAGCTTGCTAAATGCCAGAAAGATCAAACTATAAAACCCTCTTCCAAGCGCAAGATGTTGCCACTGTTCACCGTCAGCATGTTTTTGTCTATCAGACATCTTCAATTCAGCCTTATGGTCATATGAGTCACAAAAGGAAAACTATATTTTAGAAATGGATGTAGAGGTCTGAGTTTATGTGTATATGAATAGAAACAGCAATACAGATTCACAAACGCACATCCACTAGCACAGGCACACGTACTAGTCATGCTCATGCACACGATTGCGCACACACAAACACCCACAATCTACATATATATCTGTGTTCCCTGGAAAAAAACAAAGGTTTCGGGGACTTTATAGTTAGGCTCACATTTCACTCACACAAAACCAGAGAAATTCAGCAGTTAAAGTTAGCCGACCTAACTATAACATACGCCGCCGCAATTCATTGCTTATGACATCACATATTACATCACTCATGATATGGTCAGTGACATCACTCATGACATCACGCATGACAGCTCAAATTACACGACTGATGACGTCACTGATGACATCTCAAATTACATCACTGATGATATTTTCCAGTGATTGTGAGCATTAAAAAAACTGACTGTTAAACATATATACTAAGGTGAGTGCCTGTGGGAGTGCCTGTATGGGTGAGTGAGTGGGTATGTAACTGGTGTATAGAAGAGTGAGTGGGTATGTGTGAAACTGTTTACTTGAGTGAGTGGCTGTGTGAGTTTTTGTATAGGTGAGTGAGTGGGCATGTCACTGGCTGTAAATTGTGAATGAGAGGGTGTATGAGTAGCTGAATGGGTGACTGAGGAGGGACATACGTGGCTATATGGGTCAGTAACAGGGTATATGAGTGACTGTATGTTTGCATGAATGGGTGTGTATGTGGCTCTATGGGTGAGTGAGAGGGCGCGTGATAGGCTGTATCGGTGAGTGAATGGGTGTGTGAGAGCCTGTTTGAGTGAGTGAGTGTGAGAGGGGTTGTATAAGAGAGAATCTGCTTGCCTCAGTGATTGCATAGGTGAGTGAGTACATGTGTTCGCAAATCTATGGCTAAGTGAGTGGATGTGTGATGTGAGTAACTGTATGGGTGAGTGACTGTATGGGTGAGTGAGTAGGCATGTGAGCATCTGTGTGGGTGACTGATTCAGTATGAGAATAACTGTATGGGTGTATGAGAGGGTGTGTAAGTGTCTGTATGAGTGGATGTGTGAGTAGCTGTATTGATCAGTGAGCTGCATGGGTGGCTTAATATGTATGTTAGTGGTTATATTATGGGTGAGCTGATGTGTTAGTGGCTGTATGGATCAGTGAGTAGGTGTGTCACTGTTTGTATGGGCCTGTGAATGGGAATGTCAGTGATTGTGTGGGAGTGGGTGTATGAGATGTATGGGTGTATAACTGGGTATGTGACTGGTTCTGTGGATGATGTCATCAGTGGTCATTTGAGATTTCATGAGTGATGTCATTTGAGATGTCATGAGTGATTTCATGAATGATGTCACTGACCATGTCATGAGTGATGTAATATGTGAGGTCATAAGCAGGTCATAACCAGTGCATTGCAGGGGTGTAAGTTATAGTTATAGTTCAGCTAACTATAACTGCTGAAATTCTCTGGTTTTGTACAAGTGAAATGTGAACCTAACTATAACGTCCCTATAACCTTTGTTTTTTTCCAGTGAAATTCTACTTTTTACATTCTTTAGCTCCTAACTATAAGTTCCCTGTAACATTTTTTTCAGTACATTTTTAATGTTTTTTTAATTCTATATCCTAACTAGTGAAGAAAGGGGCCGGGGTCTCCCATGAGTTCTCAGCAATCCCACTGGGTAGGGCTTACTGGAGGTAACAAGGCAGGTTCTTGGCCCCCAAACACCCTCAGCAACCCAGTGGACTTCTTCCCCCAACCAGTAGTGTGCCAGGAAGCATGTTTGCAGAGAGTTGGAGAAAGGGGGTGAGGCCTCCGACCAGCTCACAGCAACCCCTCTGTGTGAGACTTACTGGAGGTACCAGGAGTGGTTCTTGGCCCTCAACGACCCTCAGCATCCAAGGAAACTTCAACCCAAAACAGTAGTGAGCCAGGAGGTGCATTTGCAGAGTGATGGGACAAGGGGGCATGGCCTCCAAAGACTTCTTAGCAACCCCACTGTGTGGGACTTACTGGAGGTAACAGGAGGGGTTCCTGCACCCCAAGGACCATCAGCATGCAAGGGGACTTCATCCCCCAACCAGTATTGCACCAGGAATCGTGTTAGCGGAGTGATGGAGATAAGGGGGGGCCTATGATGACCTCTCAGCAATCCCACTGTGTGAGACTTACTGGAAGTAACAGGAGGGGTAGTTGGCTCCCAAGGACCCTCAGGAGTCAAGGGGACTTCATCCCACAAACAGCAGTGCACCAGGAAGCGCATTTGCAGAGTGGTGATGAAAGAGGGCGTGGCCTCCGGTAACTTGCCAGGGCCAGCTTTTTAAAATAAATGTATTTTATTAGGGGAAGGGGCTGCGTGGCCCCCCTTACCTGTGTGGATTTCAGCCCCGGGGACCCCATCCCCCAGGGCCCAGCCTTTTTATTTTGTAATCTTTTTTAGAGTAGGGCAGGGGGATTGCATGGCCCCCCCTCCTCTGCTGAATATGGCCCCAGGGACCCCATCACCTGGGGCCCAGACTTTTATTATTTACTTTTTTTACTGTAGGGGAGGAGGGTCCCCCTCTCCCCTCCCAGGCCAATTTAGGCCTAGGAGACACTATCCCCCAGGGCCCAGCGTCCATTGTGGGTGTCCTGGTCCCACCCAGGGCACCCAGTGAGTTTCATTGGGGGCTACAGGGGGAGACTGAAAGTCCCTGCGGTCCCTTACAGCTCCCCACCTCCTGCGGCAGCTGGCAAAAAAAAAAAAAAATACGATGGATTGAGGCCCAGATCTCTGTACTGGGGTGAATGTATGACATTGTTCTGCATTCTGTCCATCAATTGTTGTTTTTGCATTTGTCACCCCGAGTGGGATGGGTATGCCCAGACGTGGGTCCCGTGCTCTCCATGCCACTGGAATCAAGCTCTCCTGGCTGAAGAGGGGTAAAACCCCGAAACCGGTCATAGGATGCTTGTTTCCAGTCCAGGGAGGACCTGGCTTGGCAGTTCGGGCTGGACTGTACCCATGAGGCACAGGGTCAAGACTGATTTGCATATGGCTGGGTTCAAACTGGAACGGCATGGTGAGCAAAAAAAACGATGGATTGAGGCCCAGATCCCTGTACTGGGGTGAATGTATGACATTGTTCTGCATTCTGTCCATCAATTGTTGTTTTTGCATTTGTCACCCCGAGTGGGATGAGTATGCCCAGACGTGGGTCCCGTGCTCTCCATGCCACTGGAATCAAGCTATCCTGGCTGAAGAGGGGTGAAACCCCGAAACCGGTCCTAGGATGCTTGTTTCCAGTCCAGGGAGGACCTGGCTTGGCAGTTCGGGCTGGACTGTACCCATGAGGCACAGGGTCAAGACTGATTTGCATATGGCTGGGTTCAAACTGGAACGGCATGGTGAGCAAAAAAACGATGGATTGAGGCCCAGATCTCTGTACTGGGGTGAATGTATGACATTATTCTGCATTCTGTCCATCAATTGTTGTTTTTGCATTTGTCACCCCGAGTGGGATGGGTATGCCCAGACATGGGTCCCGTGCTCTCCATGCCACTGGAATCAAGCTATCCTGGCTGAAGAGGGGTGAAACCCTGAAACCGGTCCTAGGATGCTTGTTTCCAGTCCAGGGAGGACCTGGCTTGGCAGTTCGGGCTGGACTGTACCCATGAGGCACAGGGTCAAGACTGATTTGCATATGGCTGGGTTCAAACTGGAACGGCATGGTGAGCAAAAAAACGATGGATTGAGGCCCAGATCTCTGTACTGGGGTGAATGTATGACATTGTTCTGCATTCTGTCCATCAATTGTTGTTTTTGCACTGGTCCCACCCAGGGCACCCAGTGAATTTCATTGGGGGCTACAGGGGGAGACTGAAAGTCCCTGCGGTCCCTGACAGCTCCCCACCTCCTGCGGCAGCTGGCATTGCTCTCACACACAGGCAGCTGCTGGAAAGGCAGCTCCCTGCTTGTGAAAGCAATTCTGCTCCGCTTCCAACAAGCAAGAGCCATGGGTCTCCCTGCTTTAGTTAAAAACATTTGCCCTGTGGAGGTGGTGGTCCCCGGGATGCCGGGGTGCCATGAGGGCACCTCCCACATACGTAATAACTAATACCCTGGGGAGTTGAAGGTCCGAGGGCTTTGATAAGGCTTTTGAGAGGGGCCTGTGTGCCCCCTCCTATTTTTAAGGTATGCCCCCGGGCCCTTGCTCACCCGGGGGTTAATTATAAACAAGCACGGGAGCCCGCACTTGTTTATATCGCTATGTTGTTTCTTTTTTTAATGCTGTTTTGGCCTGTGGGGTCAGGGCATTCCTACCCTGTACCCATTTCTTTTTTAAACATTTCCTGATTGAAGTGTTGGCAGCCTATTAGAGCTCTGTATTTCCCTGCACAAGCTTGTCTTTTTTCGTGAAGTTGTTGCGGCCAGAGATATTAACTTTTTATTTTTAAATTTCTCAACAACTACTGAACGGATTTACACTGAATAACTGAAAGACTTATCTGCCATCCAAGTCAACCTTTCTGCCGAATTTGATGCAATTCTGTCCAGGGCTTTGGCCTGCAGCTTCGACTAAGGGTCCTACGGGAAATAACATGGAAAAGTCACCTATTTTTAACCCCCCATTTTTCGCGGCCCCCGCTTGACAGATCACTCCAAAACTTTTCATGCCCAACAAGATTCACTGGGGCACTTTTTTGGGAAAATTTCGCGAAGATTCGTCAGATGGGGCGAAAGATATAGGCAAGTCAAAAAATGTTTTTCCTTCGGAAACATGGTCCTGACTATAATGACCTGCTGGCGACTCGCACTAGGAGATATATATATATAAAAGTTTACATTTGTTTTACTTTTTAATGCATTTTATCCAATGTACCGGGTTTTTATGCCTGTTTATGTTGGCAATTTTTATGAGCGTTATATGTATTTGACTAATATTTATTTATTTACCTACATATTTTATGATATTTATATCGTAATTGCTCATTTTGCACACCTATAATCTTGAACTGTTTATTTTGTAACATCGAAATCAAATTTGGTGAATGTGGACAAGTACTTCAACTCTTCCATGTCTATGATGATTATGTGTCACGTTTTCTAGCACTGTCACTTTGCATCCGCTCCTTTAACATGTCATGTGATCAAGGCCCCATGAGGGCTGAAACGCGTTATGGCGGCGGCGCTGGGCACTCAATAAAATAGAATTGCACCAAATTCCGGGTTCGCATCGTCCTTTTCCAACAGGAGTGTGTGTGTGTATATATACATATATAGAAACAGTTAATTGGAGAGAACATCAATCTATATTGACTTCTTCTTACAGGAGTATGTCCAACAACTGACATCGTATATATGAGATGCAGGGGACTTTTTAGCTAAAATGATCAACTTCAAGTGGCAAAAGGACTATTTTCTGATTACAGTAGATGTTACCTCACTTTATGCATCTATTCGACACAAGGATGGCCTAAGGGCGTTGCAATTTTATCTGTCAAGTAGAGGTATTGAGCATTTGAAACACACTAACATGCGGATCTATATTGTGGAATTTTGTTTAAAAAATAACATTTTTATGTTTTCAAAATTCATTGTTCTAACAACTAAGGGGTGTAGCCATGGGAGCCAGCTTCTCCCCCAGCTACGCTTGTCTCCATATGGGCTGATGGGAAGAGCTGGTTCTCATGAAGGAATTCATGAACAATAATATAAAAAGTTTGGTGGAGGTTCATTGATGATCTCTTTTTGGTGTGGCAGGGCACTCAAACAGAGGCTGAGATATTCATAAATAGACTAAACAAGAGCCAACTCAAGTTACATTTTACCGCATCTATCAGTAAAACCACAGTGAATTTCTTAGATGTTGAGGTATATGTCGATAACGAAAAACTTGAGACCAGACTCCACAGAAAACCCACAGCCGGCAATGCAATATTGTATGCCAGCAGTGCACACCCAGGGCATCTAGCCCAAAGCATACCCTACGGTGAATTGATGCGCTTAAAGCGGATCTGCAGCAATGAAAAAGATCTTAAGATGGCACAAATAAAGTGCATAACAAGATTCAAAGAGAGAGGTTACACTAAAAAATTTTGGGATACAGCCCTCATGAAAAGCAATCTAACACCTAGGGAGATTCTCCTCACCAAAAAGAAACCTGTGGTGAGTGAAACATTAAATGACCCTGGTGATTTTAGATTTATTTTAAAATACAACAAACAGGAAGGAGCAGTTAAAAACATAAGTAAAAGAAATTGGCACTTGATCTGGAACGACCCTGTAATCGGAGGGGTAGTACCCAAGAAACCTGCCGTAACATACAGTAGGGGTCCATCGATGAAAAATGTCCTAGTTAAAAATTATCCCAGTGGCCTGCAAGTAAAAGGCACATAAAGCCACCAATATGAAACATGTTTTATAATTATGATGTAACCATGGACTAGGAAGATGGAAAAAGAATAGATGATTGTATACACTTATACTAATACGAGTAGGAAGCGGGGATGGTGCCTGCTGGTGGGATTGCCAACCACCCACTCTCAATTAAACAATGTACCCAAATGTAATACCAGCAGGCCACTCTGTGGTTGCAGAAATCAGTTTACTTTATTACATTAATTCATGCCAAGAGTCACAACGCATTTTGACCTTTGCGGTTTTGATCACATGATTATGCTTCTAACAAGAAATCAACATAAATAAAGAAAAGTGAAAACAGACTCCTTCTTCATAGTCTGCGTTAACATCCAAACAGACATAATTTTGAGGGATGGTTACAGAAGAGAATAAATCATATATGCAAACAAAGGTTATGTTTTGAGATGTAATCCACCACCAGGGAAAATCATTTGAGGCTATATTTTCCATAAGTTAATATCCCCCCAAAGCTAATGGTGATCTAAAAGGTTGGTGTGGGGAATTATTGCACTAAAAGCATTACTGAAGTAGACTAAGAAGGTAGACATGATTCTAAGTGGGTGTGGGGAATCCTTATGCTGGTGATCACATATGCAGAAGCCTGTGGGAGTGGGAATGATCAGTTCCCTCCCATAATAATAATATCCAATGTTAGAGATAGATGTTCAAGTGTCCAAATACAGTAACGTAACAACCTCCCACTTATAATTCAAATAGGTGCGATCTGACAATAATTGAAGACCATCTTCCATCAGCTAATTCCAAGGCCACAAGCCAAAAAAATATTTTTCTATTGTGATTAGAAAGAATCAACACTGCGAAGATGATTCTAATGTCTTCTCCATAAAACAATATTACAATATATCATAAAAGACGAATATCAAGAAATATCAGCAATTAAACCATTACCATATGTACAAAGCATGATCATGTCATCAAAGGGAAAATTATAATTTGACCAAAACATTATAAATGCATGAACATTTCCTCATCGCATTTCCTGCCAAACGGGGTAATGGTGTTAATATCAATAATCAAATGAGATTCTATTCTTCGTAATTTTAATGTTCTATGACCCCTTCTGATATGACCAGGTACGTGTTTTATCCTAACAAAAACTCAGCCTGGTCCAGTCACTGTGATGATGATCCTTAAAGTGTTTAGCAGTGCTGTAAATATAGGCCTAATGACTTATGGCTTCAATATGCTCCAGAATTCTCTTTTTTACAACAAAAATAGTACTGCCAACATACAATTTGGGAAAGAGGAAAATTAAACCATAAACCATATATTTAATTTGATAAGTAAGGTACTTTTTCATACAGTATTTGCAAACGGTGTTGGAATCCAAAAATTAAGAAATACACACTAAAGATCTAAGGGAGAAGCCCCAGGGTAGCGTACTACTCCCTGTCCAAACTGTAACTCACAAAAGGCATGTTCTCTAAATGTGCATCCTACAGACGACTAGTACACTCCAATAGAAATTCAAAAATTACCCTTACTCACCGAATACTTTGGCCCCTCTCTACTCAAAACACCTCAGATCCACTTCGAAATCCTCTTTGAAGAGTTGTAGCCCACACCTGGGACCTTGCGGCCCCGGTGTAAGAAGGGAGCCCTATGATGAAGCATGTCACTTTTGGGTGAGTGAGGGTTCTCGTCCTTAGAAAAAAGGACTTTTTTCATCCCCAATTAGACTGATATTTTTAGAAATTCTTTTGAAGTGTACTAGTCGTCTATAGGACGCACATTGTTTTGGAGAACATACCTTGCGTGAGTTACAATCCAAAAATTAAGCCATTGCTTCGCTGTGTTTACATGTTTTGCAGTGTCCATATGGATAAATGACAAAACTGGGTGGCATCCAATTCTGGACTGTAGTATTCTATAGGTGGCTGCAAACTCATTTATCTTTAAATGATGGATATTTGTGATATGTGATCTGAAGTTTGGGTCCTATTATGTCCTGCAACGTAGTGCCTGCTCTTAGGATTTCCAAATGCTTGGAAAGAATCCTGGATGTGTGTTATAGGTAGTTCTAAACCGTAGTTGAGAAGATTGTTCTCTTTTGTGAAACATTCCATTCCCAATTACTTTTTTTTCATTAATGTTGTCTACGAAGTTACTAAAGATCTTTCTGAAATACCCTATTTTCCTGAACTTTCTGATCATTTCTCTTCATGTGTTAGGAAAGGAGTGTTCAGTACTATAGTTTCTCTTTGCTCTGACAATTCCTCATTGTTCGTCTTAAATTTAAATCATTACGATTCAAGGTCTTCACGAACAATGTCAATGCCGAAGCAGAACCCTTTCATATCAGGAAAAAATTGTCAATGTATCTCAACCACAATACTACATTCTTAGTGTATTCTTCTTCAGACCAGACCACCTGCTCCTCCCACCAGCCCATGAATACATTTGCATAGCTGGGGATAAACAGTTGCCCATGGCTGTTCCATACATTTGCCAATAATGTTGCTTTTTAAAGACAAAGATATTGTCTGTGAGATGTAACTGAATCATCTCTAGTAGCATATGTGTGTGTTGAAGAAGATGGATACCGTTACATATAGTTATATTATATTTTTAACTGAAAAACCAAAGGTTAAAATAACAGTAAATTTAATATTTTAAATATTTTATAATTTTATATTTTATATTAAAATGAGATAAGAACTAATGTTTAACAAACTGAAAAGCCCCGAAATTTGCAAGGTAAAGTTTAGTGAACTAACTATAAATTTGACCCTCACCATGCACTGCTTATGACCTCGAATCTCAAATCACTGATGATTTGTCAAATCACATTATTGATATCATCACTGATGACATCACTGATAACATCATAGTCATAAACAGTATAGATTTATTGTGGATGTCTGGGAACATACCCATGTTTAATAATTGTAAATCAGTGCTGTAAACAAATTCTGTGTAAGGATGACATTTATAAAGTGTACATCTTCCTTTCCAGAAATTCGCTGAAGATTTTGAGGCACTGGAGATTGTTGAATCATCTAGAATGTAGCGGTGACACACACACACAGGTAATTTAACTCACACTGGGGTTTTAAGCATGGTTCTAAAGTTGAAGTCATTGACTCCGGAGGGCTCTCCATGGGGTCTGGCAAAAGGTGTCTTATACAAGTCGAATGCATGCTTATGAACCTTGTGGCCTATTTATAATTGAGTGATCCCGTTAGGATGAATTTGTGTATGAGCTCTTTTTTTGGAGGGTGTTTAAGGTTTAAAAAGAGGGTGGCCCATTAAAGTCAATAGACACATCTCATTTGTTAGTTGGGTGAATACTGTCAACAGAGGGTAACAACCACCAGATGTTGGTGAACTTACAGATGTGATTTGTGTCAAGCATGTGGTCAAAGGTTATGAAATTTGTGATACAAAGTTGGACACAGGTGTAGCATGTTGAATTACTTCAAGCTCTTAATCATATAGGATGTTTTTACAATGACTACATAGTATCATCATTAATGTCATCAATGACATAATTTGAGGTGCCATCATTGACGTTATCAATGATGTCATTTAACACATCATGAGTGATGTAATATCTCAAAAGCTCACATCTTTTATCACTGTTATGGTGTGTTATACCTCTTATGTAAGCCTTTTGGGCAAGTTTCAGCCTCTTCAGAGGGTAGTGAGCACAATTCTCGAGGGTAGTGGAGGTATGAGATGATTTGAAGACTATATATTGATCTAAGGCAAGATGTGGAGTGAACATAATGCAAGGTTGAGGAAAGTCTTGGCGCAGTTTCAGGAGAAAGAGCTTATGCTATGGGCAAAAAAGTACCAGTTTGATCATAGCAAAAATTGCAATTGGGGGCACATGGTTTCTGCTGTAGGTATTTGTCTAAAAAAGGAGACGGTGGACTCAATGTGAAATCTTCCTTCCTCTATTTCGAAGTATGAGCTGCTGTCATATCCATGCTGGAATTTTATATCGGTTTTGTAAAGATTGGGCAGATGAGACCCATCACAAAAGGAAACTAAAAAAAGCATCTGTTTACAATTGGACTGCCGAATGTCAGATTGAGTTTGAAAATAGAAAAAAGGCATTTCAGGCTGCTCCAAATGTGCATTTGTGCGAGGCAGGCACAACTCCATGGTTACCGATGCTAGTTCTAAAGTTCTCAGTTTAGTTACGATGCAGGAGTCAGTGGGATATAGGATCACTACTTCATTCACATGAAGATCTTTGTGAAAGATGGAGTCCAATTACACCATCATTGAATAAAAAGCTCTGGTAGTGCACTGTGTTCTCAAGAAGTTCAAGAATTTTCTGTAGGGGAAGAGATTTACTGTGGGAACAGATTATAGGCCTTTGTGTGAGATGTTTACTTACAAAGGATTGGGTCTCATTTAGAATTAGAGGTTGGGTTATTGATGTCCAGGAGTTTAGTTTTTCAGTTGAATTTAATCCTGAAGTATGCAATGGTGCTAGCAGAATGCCTGTCTATGTTGCTGCATGTAGAGTTGAAGAATGATGAGGAAAGTCATTGGTATGAGGAAATGAATGTGAGTATGTGTGAGATCACTGAAGAGTAAGTCACTGCAGAAGAATTGAGCAGGGAGTTGGATTGTGATGTCAGTCTAAAGCAGGTTGAGTCGAAATTGAGGTGTGCTTGGCACAAGAGGGAGTACAAAATGGATGATTTGAGACCATTTTGGAACGTGAGAGATCAGCTCTGTGTGAATCAGGGCTTTTCTGTTCTGCTTGACCAGATTGGTACTGCCAGGTTCTCTGAGAGGCAAAATTGTAAAACTGGGCATATGGGTCATCTGGGCATAGTTTAAACTAATGAATAGATACAACACGCCAAGACTTGACATGACAGTTGAAAGGTGATGTATGGTTTTGCAGAGTGTTGCAATAGTGACAAGGGGCTGAACATGAGCAAATCTCCCATGCAGTATTACATCTGCCTGGTTTGGCTTGGAAAGAGGTTAAAATCGACTTGGTAGCCCCATTACCCAGAGAACATGTCACCTCTTACCTATTCATTCTTGTGGATGGCCACACGTTTAGTGTGTGAGTCACTCAAGCTGAAAATGCATCATACATTTTCTGGTGGACATTTTCCAAAGAAGACGCCAAGCCTGGGCAGTGATTAATTCATATAAAAAAATGAAAAAATTGCAGCCTCAGGAGTATCTTTCAGCGCACGTCTCATGGGCCCTTAAGCATCAGTTCATGTTCTTTTGTCTTTATGGAAATCAAAGATCTCATACATGCTTGGAAAGATAAGCTGCAAAATCAAGACTGCCGACTCTGCGAATACAAGCAAAAATCGCTAGTACATATTTTTTGGGTGTGCCAAGGGCCCTTGGCGGAATGGGAAAAAACACCTGAAACCAGGTTTTTACATTTGAAAATTCAGACTTGCAGGCAAGCGGTAATCACCTGGTTAAGCAGCAGTTCTATTCCCCTGGCATGCAAGGGGGTAACATTTTTAAAGATGATTTTAAAAGAAATGGAACAAGTGAAATAAAAATCTGCTATAAGGGGGCAGGAACCCAGCAAGGATGTTTTTTATTCAAGACCGTAGAAATCGATAAAGCATTTGCACTTTATTTATGTTTGAGCTGGTCATTCTTCTAAATGTCGCAATTGCCATTCTTTAGGTTTGCACAAGGATCCGCCAGACTCATCCTAAACATCCCACGCCGCAGCTACATCACTGACTACCTGAGAGACCTTCACTGGCTACCTATCAACAAAATAAATACCTTCAAACTCCTCATGCACTCCTACAAAGCCCTCCACAACGCCAGACCTGCAAACCTCAACTAATGCCTCTCCTTCTACACTCCCACCAGATATTTCTGCTCCACCCAACTGGCCCTGGCCACCATCCCACGGATTCACAAGACGACTGCTGGAGGAAGATCCGTCTTCTACCTCACTGCAATAACCTGGAACTCCCTGCCTCTGTGCCTCAGGCAATCACCATCACTGTCGTAATTCATGGGTGAGTATCACGCTTTATAAGAATCCTGATTGATTGATTGAGTAATTAGCACTTTAGAAGAGAACACGGATAGGACTAATTTATTCGCTGCTAATGGGAAGAAGAGTTAGCCAAAGGAGCTGAGGGGTTTAATGGAGACATCCTTTTATCTACAGTAAAACTTGTATCTATTTCATATGGGTTCTAGGTTTGCACAAGGCACTAGCACTTTGAGACACAGTAAAGACTAGAACAAACTATCCACTGCAAAGGGGTAAAAAATAAGTTGAGATTATGGGTTTGTCCACAGGCTCACTATTAGATACTCACTCTCATGTTGCACTTTATTAAAATTGTACTTTAACGCAGGATAAATTGCATAGTGTACAGCAAAAATTGCTCCAGTTGTTACAGTGGATGGGTTTTAATGTTTCAATCCAGTATGTTAAACAAATGTAACTGAATGTTTTTTATTGGAATACATTGGTTTTAATTAACTATGCAAACAAACTTGACTTTGGCTAGATCATTCCTGCCTGACAAAGCTGTCTGGTAAAGCAGCAGATAATGCATGGTCTCTCTTGGAAGAATTAACTTAAGGAGATTGTTAGCAGACAGGACCTGTTCCCGCTCAACCACTGGGCACTCTCTTTTTGATTAATTTCGTGGAAGGAGACCAAGAATGCTGATTTCTACCAGTTGGTTGCCATGGTTCAAGAAGGTGTGGGCGTGTCCTGTGAGGATTTATGGAGAAGTGAGAATGCAGGTTGTATGGAAGAGTGTGCATGTTTTCAAGATTTCTGCTAGAACTACGCCAATTAGGGGTGGGGGATTGGGTGAACATAAGATTACCTATAGGGTGTGCCCTATGATCCAAGATTTCACTTCGAAGAAAGTGATTAAATTGTTGAAAAAGGCCTTCAGAATTGATGATAATGGGATTTGGAATTTGATTAGGGTAGCAAGGCGTCCATGGACCCCAGAGGGAGGGAATCCAGGAACACAGGAAGTGAGGACATTGTTCCTCCAAAGCAGTCCTCGAAGCACTACACCGGCGGCTGCCAAAACCAAATGCCCATCAGTGCACTGGTGGCTCTCTAGCCTGCTCCATTCTATTCCGCTGCAGCTGCTGGCGATGGGTTCAGAGCGGGTATGTTTTTCAAGCATGGCAGAGTCTTCCCAAGCATTGTGCCAGGCTGGCTCTGCAGCTTTTTGAACTCCTCGGTCCACTCCATGTTGGAGGGGCCGCCACCCTGCTGCTGACACTGTTTCCCCCACATTCGGATGCGATGCATGAGTTCTGCAGTAACAGACACAGTCCAGAATTGAGGTGCCCACCACCCCAACCCCAATTAGTGCAGGTTAAAAACCTGACCATTTAAGGGAAGCTCATCACCAATATCTTTTCATGTGCGGGGATCATCAACCAAGTTGCTATTCAAACGTGATTCCGGGCATTACATTCTCTTTGCTTAAGAAGTGTGATTAAAAATATGTTTTTGAAAACACATACCATCTATGATGTTCAACAACTCCCTACAAACCGTTTATTGTTCCTAGACCATTAGGAGCCGTAAAAAATACAATTCATATGTGTTAAAAGGACCAGAAAGTTCTGGGGAGTAGCTTAACGGGGGCAATGGAGAAACGATAATGGTAGTTAACGGGAAAGAAGCAGTTCAGCGTTTATTTTTACATTCTTTGGAACTTTTTTTACACCGATGTAGCATTTATTATTTTTCCCCGCATTACAGTGATTGAAAAGTATCCGTTCGTAAAAGACGCTATTAATTTAAGTGCATTCATAGCGTGTTATGTCACTAATAGACTTAGGTAACATATTCTTTTATCCTTTTTACAAAGCATGATTTTATTGTCATCTAATTTCTGAGATTTTAGCTCCACTTAAAGTGAAGTGGAGTGAGGGCTTCGCGGAATCCTATTACATTATTGCCCTATCATTATTTTAACTCCATTACACAACAACACAAACCCACAGCGGCTTCCATTTGTCATATTATTTATGTGAAGTTTTGTGCCAGAAATTCAGTAAGTGATTACGTGACTATTACGCATGCAGGGACTTGGGAGCAACTAAAGACTTCGTGCCAACCGCTATTTGTAAAAAAAAAAAAAATTATATGAAAAACCTGAGCAGAATATTAACATTTGCCCAGCAAACGCTATTGCGCTGAAGTTGTTATGGTGTATGATGTAACGTGTCATGCATGCGCAGCAAGGGAAACAAGCTACTGGATCAAAATCTTGCCTTGGCATCTTTGATTTTACCGAGGCTAATGGGGCAACGTTGTTATTTAACACACATTTGCAAATGGAAACAAAGGGCCTCATTTACAAGAAACAGATGCATGGGCATCGATGCGTCAGTTTCCTTGCACCAAATGTCCTTGTGACATCATGGATGCACTGTATTTACAATAAAAGACTCGGTGCAAGGATTAACAGATGCATCAGAAATTCTGACACATCTGTTGATGCAAAAGGGACGCATTACAGGAGTTGGTTATAAAACTGATGGAACTCCAGCAATGCATCAGAACACATAGGCGAGTCGCATTGTAAAATCCCTGTGCCATTCCTTATGCCTGGTCTGAGCAGACGTAAGGGTTTTGACGCAGTGAAGTCATAGAGTGACGCAATGAAATGTATATTTCCCTGCACCAGTTCTACATGATTTTGCATGGCGCAGGAATAATGTGATGCAGGGCTCTACAAACTGACGCTTTGGACCCAATGCGTTAGTTCGTAGATATGGCACCCGGATTGCGCTGCCACTGCGTCAAAAGAAAAGGGATGCAGCGGCAGTGCAAGGGGCTTGCATATGAGGCCCAAGCAGGGGCATGTAGCAAATATATAACACACAAGAGGTCAAAGTTCACAAGAATCCTGTTTGCTGCATAGAGCTAGCAAGAGTGTGGCTATCACACCTGCGATTCGACCATGTTTTTAGGAATGATAGATCCAGTTCACAAATGTAATACGTTTTATGCTTTTTTCCAGGATACATATCTACAATTGTATATATTGTAAAAGGAAGCCAAACCTCTCAAATCTAAACCTAGGCTTCACTTATGTCTTTTTGATCCAGAGTTATGAAAGTGACTGAGGTTTTTTCATTTGATCCAGTGAGTGAGTGAACAAGGACTGTCACATGCCGAATTGGCTCTATGCAGGTTAAACTATAAAGGCACGAGATCATGCACAAGGAGAAAGTGAAATGAGTGAGACTTTAAAACCCAAATATGAAAAAAAAGCTGGATTTATTTCAAATAAACTGTTACTAGTAAATGTAAATTTAATGGCAGCCAAATTGACCTAATGCTTTGATATACAGATCAGAAGCCTCTGCTGAATTTGCCTATGGATTGAATGACCCCTGAAAACCAAATAGGGCATCTTTCAGCTTGATGGTTGTTAGAAATGGGAGTCTCTAATTGGCATTGGTACCTTTTCCAAATAGGGACCCTTGCTTCTAGTCAGGGTGAGGGGGATACATACTTTATATATCCCCTGCTCACCCGCTGGGTTGCTTAGCACCAGCAGACAGACTTATCCCAAAGGCAATGTGTAAAGTATTTGTACTCAAAACACACAGTAATACAGTGACAATACCACAAATGGACACCACACCAGTTTAGATAAAGTATCTTTATCTAAACTCAACATTACCAAAACGACAAAAATCCAACATGCAAGTATTACTAAAATGACTTAAAAATTGTTTTAAGCAACATGGTCCATAGAAAACTATGGATGCATGACTTCTATCAAAGTACTTGCTGTTGTGACACAATTACACAAGGCCAAATAGCCGCAGTGATGGGAGACGTAAAAAAACAAAGAGATGCGTTGTTTCCTGAGACCTTGAGGATTCGATGCAACAGTTCTGCTGCAAGCAGGAAAGCTGTGCGTCAGGTCCGGTCTGCAGGGGGAAAGTGATGCAACGATTATGAGGTGACTCCGATCCGCAGGTGATGCGTCCGGAAAACTTGCAGCACAGGTACAATGCGTGGAAATCCGTTGGTGATTGATGCGGCGGCGTCAAGCGGCGCTGCATTGGTTTCTTTAGCTGCAACCCCTCAATGTGTCGGTTCTTGCAGCGGCGACAGGTGCTGCATAGGTTTTGGGAGCGACGCGGCGATGAGTTGAGATTCTTCTCGGACCACGGTGCTGAGTTGGAAAGACTGCCGCAAAAAGAGTGATGCATCGATTTTCATGTAGTTGCATTGCTTTTCCAGCTCCCAACAGCAGAAACTACCTTCAGAGGCCCAAGACAGTCACAGGCACCTCTTGGCAGGGCAGAACTCCGAGCAAGGAAGTTCAGGGGAGCTGGGGGGTGAAGTCTTTGTGTCCCCGAGACTTCAAAACAGGAAGCAAGCTCTATTCAAGCCCTTGGAGATCTTCTTCAAGCAGGGGACACAGCACACAGCAAAGTCCTTCTCCTTTCCTTGGCAGAAACAGCTACTGCAGGTCAACCCCAGACACACAGCAAAGGGGCATTACTTCATCTCAGTTTCTCCAGCTCTTCTCCTTGGCAAAGGTTCCTCTTGATTGCAGAAGTTGTGTAAAGTTCAGGGCTAATATTTATACCCCAAAATGTCTTTGTTTGCTTTGTGCAAGGGTCTCTGAGTTCAGTCCAAACCAGTTCTGCTCTCTGTGGTGCAGCTGCCCGGCAGGAGGTTGAGACAGCATTTTTTAAGGCAGACAGGCCCTATTCAGGTGCAAGGGAAATCTCCTCCCACCAATCTAAATGTAGACGGGCCTATTCAGGTGCTAGTGAGAACTCCTCCCCTACTGTGAATGCAGCCCAAATCTATTCAGCCCAGCCCTGACTCCTTCAGGAACGGCAGGACACACATCAACCCTCCCCCCCGGTGGCTGTCTAAGAGAATGCACCTCCCCAGCCCCTGTCACTCCAAAACCAGACAGTCAATACACAAACAGGCAGAAGCAGACAGAGTGGTTAAACAAGGAAATGCCTACTTTCTAAAAGGGGCATTTTCAAACACACAATTTAATAACCATATTTACTAAAAGATGTGTTATTAAATTCTTAGTTCAGAGAGCCTAAACTTTATTTCTCTATCTTGTCCCAATGGGAAGTTATATTTATAAGATGTTATAAATAAATTCCCATTCTATTCTACTGGGCAAGCTAGCCTTTCAATAGTGAAAAAGAAATTGGCAGTATGTCACTATCAGGACATGTCAAAAACACCAGTACATGTCCTACCTTTCACATACACTGCACCCTGCCCAGGGGGTAACCTGGGCCTACCATAGGGGTGCCTTACATATAGAAAAAGGGAAGGTTAGGGTCTGGCAAGTGTGTGCACTTTCCAAGTCGACATGGCAGTTAACAACTGCGCACAGACACTGCAGTGGCAGGCCTGAGTTACCTTTTCAGAGCTACTCATGTGGGTGGCACAATCAGTACTGCAGGCCCACTAGTAGCATTTGATTTACAGGTCCTGGCACACTTAGCGCACTTTACTAGGGGCTTACCAGTAAATCAGATATGCCAGTTAGGGAGAACCAATCATGTTCACAATTTACACAAAGAGCATATGCACTTTAGCACTGATCAGCAGTGGTAAAGTACCCAAAGTCCTAAAACCAAAAACAACAGGTCAGGAAAAATAGAAGGAAAAAGCAAAACGTTTGGGGATAACCCTGCAAAAGGGAAAAGTCCAACAATGGTAAGGAAACAAATAAATTAATATTGCATAATAGATTTGGAATCTGACAAGATTTCAATTTACCCCATAGAATTATTCCTTTTATTTGTTAGATCCAGGTCGAGGGCAACATGCGCCCTATCCCAGACACTAAGGGAGGAGGATTAAGACCCCTTGCCACTGCGACTGTGGTAAGTTTTGTTTAAAAAAAAAACAGAATAAAACAAAGCCCCGTGGATGGGTTGGTACTGGCTGACTATTACCTAACATAAAAGGTAAGAATTGGGATAGCACAAATATTCCCCGGTGGTAAAAAAGTGGTGGGATCTCTCGAAAGAATAAAAAGAGAAATAAAAAACATTGCCATTTTTTCTTGCTCCTCCACAGTGACCATATAACACGTGGAACTCGTTAAAATGGAGAAGAATCCTTCTGGGCACTTTTTTAAGATAAGAAAGGCCGAATAGAACAGACTTCTTTTTCACGTTGGTGAGTGTAAAATTGGCTTTATGTGATTATGCAAGAAATGCTTGCACACGAAAGTAGCATGCACTTGATGAAGGCCAAGTGGAGTCCACCTTAACTAGGGGACTATCCATAGATATTGGTGTATCCAACACTGATGCGAATAATCCTAGGGTATTTCAATGTTGAAGCCATAGATATAAGAGTATGATGGTGATACGATGGTGTAAGATGTTGCCTCAGGAATGCATGGGAAGGATGAGCGATGTCTATAGGGAAGCCACTTTTAAGTAATGTGGCATGCATGAGAAATAAAATGATAGTATGTTTTGGGTACCACTGAGACTTTGCACCACGACTTTTAAATTGCTGGAAATGTATAGTGGAGTAATTGTCATTACTCTTATATCCAGGTTTTTACTCGTCTAGCTGTGAATCTTTGTGGGAGATTATTTATTTTAGTTTTGTCCTGAAGAAGGTGGCACTATATTACAAGAACCATCGAAATGCCTCTACATATTTTTACATCATGCAGGATCCGCCATACATTGTCATATGGTAGATGATTTGTAGAGTGATACACGACATATTGAGTTTAAAGCAGGTCAGCAACACTGGAATTGATGTGTGTACTGCCTTGTGTTTTCCTCCCAATTTTTGAATTATATTATCATAAAGGATTTTGTATTTTTTTAATTAATTGTTGTTCTGCATTGTGGGGTTGCTCTATTTTTAATTCATATTTGTAAATGTAGAACTTCCATTTTTTAATATTGCATGTTTTTAATATATGAAAAGTTTTATCGACAATAATGGTGACTAGCAGTTTGCAAATGGATTTTTGCATGCTTCTTTTTATATAAATAAAAAAAAGCTCTGTGCATAATTAATGTGGATGTGGTACCTATCTGTGAACGAAAAAATCTTTAAGGTAAGAGACAAGAATATTGTTTGCCAACCTGCAAGATCTATGTATGCTTGATTTTTTTCCCAAGGGGGTTATTGTTTCTACTGTTACACATCATGGTAGGGTAGATAAATTTACAGAAAAGATTCTATGGGATCCATTTGTCCTTCCTAACTTGAAATGACTTCCTCTTCAAAACAAGCATTGGTAAAGTCAATAGGTCTCGAATGCAAAAGGCTGAACTATTGACTTTGCCAATGCTTGCTCGCATTGGCATCACTTAATGCCAAAAGCGCAGCCACTGCATAGGGACGCAGCACATGCATGTGTCTTGACACATATGCACTCATGAGAAACAATGAATGGACTTTTTGAAATGGATTTTCTCCTGAAAAAAGGCCTTCCAAGATGGTCACCGATGGGTACGCATGTGTCATGATGCATACATCTACATGATGCCATACCAAGTTGGCCAGCAATGCATACTCATATGGCTTAATGCACCAGTGAACATTTTGACTTTTTAACTTTACTGTTCAAACATGGCTGATGGCCTTTTTAGAGTGGTAAATTAGAAGTGAAAAAGAAGTCATGTGAGAGTGCCCAAAAACTAAAGGGCGATGTTAGGAGCCGAAGGGGCCAAGTAAAAAAGCATAAACATAAAAAAATTAGAAATGGGGAATGGAGTAAGACAAAGAATATTGAGGAATGCCAGAGCAGTTGGGGAGCATCGTAGAGCAAAAGAGGAGTGAAGAAAAATGTGTGTAGTGATTAGAGAATTAAGGAGGTGGGAATTAGGAGCTCTGCTGTAACAAGCATAGAAGCGACCAACATAAGACATGGAGCGCTGCAATGCAAAAAAAAGAGAAAGAGTCCCCTCTAGTCAGCCATGAAAGGATACAAGTTCGCTAATCATAACTCTGTGAGACCGAAATGCTACCAGGTGATACAGACACAAGATTGGGAATGAAACCATCAAATCAAGAGCAGAGCCCTGAAATAAACAACAAAGCCATGTAGTGAGAAGGTAGGAGCTGACACAAAGCCCATTCTAAGTGTATCATATGTATTGTGAAAAGCAGTTCTTCAACACAGAGAAAAACTATCTGTGGCTAAGACCTAAAAAGGGATTAAAGGGGTTTTCTGGGATCTTTCAGGGAATCTTACAAATAGGAAGTGAAATTCTCAATCAATTTTTGTCTAGGATTGTCACCAGCCAGATCGAGGAGGTTGCCTGGTTTTGCCTAAGGTGGTGTGGTATCTCTGTATAGTTTAGGGGGTTCATGCTAAAGGAAGAGATCTTCCTTCGTTAACAGCGTGAACTACCTTCTTGGTTTGGAGAGGCTGTGTCCTCTTAGAAGTCTCTGACCATAAATCCAGTCTCACAGTCCTTACCTTACATCACTTTGCTTTAAAATGGGAAAGTTGGGCACATTTTAGGCTTGTAGTGGTGCACTGGTTCAAAATACCGCGCAAACACATACTACATTGTCATCTTGGACTAGCTCATATTATTAAAGCATGAATAAGGTGGAGAATATCTGCGTTATCTGCTAAACGTTAAAAGAAATACAAATGTAGAGGGCTGAGAAGTTGCAGTGCAACCTATCCAGAAAACTTGACTTTGAAAGACAGGAGAAGAGCTGTTTCCCACTTAAAGAAGTAAAAACGCAAAAAAAAACTGTTAAGCAGTAGCGTTGACCTCAGGATAACTGTTGCAAGCCTTCACTGGATACCGCTCAGCTTATTCTCAGCACCAGCTGGAAATCAACAAGCTTAACATCTTTTCGTTCCGAGGCCATATTTTTGTATATGATTGTGAAATAAAATTAGCAAACTTTCTGAAATTCATATGATCACAAGGTGACGCTAAACATCACATTTTCAAAAATGTCAATGACCATCTGTTTTACAATTTTTTTGTAATCTTTCTGGCTTTTTTATCTTTAGCCTTTAGACAAATGAACTAGGTTGCTTGTCACTATCATGCATCACTGAAAAGAAGAGCAAAGCTTGGATTGCATGTCATGGAACTCCAAAAACAAGAGTGGAAAAATCTATCTTATGAATGCCAATGAATCTTCAATGTTATACTCCTGTTAACTGATCTTCTGGAACAACTATGCAGTGGAAAGCAGTCGCGTACTGCAGACATAATATCTCTTCTCCATCTTGCTCAAACTTCTTCACCCTTCTTACAAGTAAAAAATAACATCTAATATTCTTCCACTCTTACACATCTACCCGTTGCCTTTTCCCAGTTCTTTTCGTAAAACTGTTTCAAATACCTGACAACTTCCCACACGCCCCCAGTCCTGAGACACCTCCCACTTTCACATGTTTTCAGATATTTCTTGGAATCATGCCACCCTCCCATGCCTCCCTCTGGCCTTCTTGCCTTTGTCATCCTCAAGGGCTCTGCTTTTCATTCTCAACAAGAGAGCAGGAAGCAGGCATCCTGCTGGAAGCAGCTCTGTCAAAGCTCCCTGCAAGGATGGTGAGACCTACTGTCTCCTGTGGATCTGTACAGACTTTCAGGAGGCAGGGGAGAGGTGGGTGATGATAGCAACGCGCCAGGCATCATTACATACCTTCCTTCAGGTCTGTAGACACAGTGGTGTGGCAGGAAAGACTGGGGGTATAGATGCTTCACGTATTAACATTATAGCAGTGAAAATGTTTTATTGTTCGCACCTGTGGCATCACTGCAGTGAATAGCAGGACACTGAATCCCTGCAAAACTTTGGACATGATGGACACCACGACTACAGCAGTCAAATATCCCTTATCAAAAGCTAGGACCAAAGGCAGAGGATTCTATGCTTTCCTGGCTCATGGATGTTGATGACTTTACACATGGGGCTCATTGCAGCTGTGACTTAACAGATGACAATCAAGATCTTAATTCTTTTCAAAGTCATCAGCTCTCGTGACCAGTCCATCATCCAAATGCATCTGTCATCGGTTGTTGAAGGATCATATTTATAAACTGGCTTTTGTCCTGCTGAACTGGTTCCGAAAGAACTGAAGGACATCAAGAAGCAATATCTCTGAGCCGAAACGATTGCCGCCAACTATTCCAAAACAAAATCCGTGCTCCAATGATCTACCCACCTCAAGCACCCTGAACCCAGGGTCTCATGAAGTAACACCCTGTGCATGTGACTCTCTTCATCAGTTAACAAACACATTAACTAGACAAAAGAAAGTAGTACTTGGATTCCACATTATTGACTCCCAGACACTATGAGGCAGATTTACGAACATTTCACGAAGCAAAGCAAAGCAACTTACTGTGCTGCATTGTGTTATGTGAAAGGGAGACATCAGGAATGCCCCGTATTTACAAAGATATGGTACATTTCTGCTGCCTCCTTGCGCTGGCCCACTGTGAGCTACCTAGTGCCAATGCAGGCACCTTTGCATCAGGATACCCAGGTTCTCCTCATTACGCCTGGGTCTGGCAGACATACCATTTTGACACATTTCCAGGTTTACAACTCTTGCAAATCTGGGAATGCGCCAAAATCCATGGGTGAATGCATGGGAACACCCACACTCCACTCATGGAACACCTCCCTCATGCAATGTAACACAATGTAGCCAAATGCACTGCCTTGCGTTACCTTGGATTTACTAACCACGCAGAGCCACACAAGGTGGCTTTGCATGGCTTAGTAAATCCTAGTTAAGGGTTTACGTTGCAGTAAGAGATGCAATGTCAATGCAAGCCCTCAGTAAATCTGGCCCAGGGAGGCTCGCGGGCATGACAACGGAAAAATATAAACAGATACACTAGATCTTATTCTAACTTGTAATACCAACAACATGAGAGAAGATTGCACGGCAAATGCATGCATGAATGCGGCTGAGGTTGGGTGTGCTAAGGTGGTTTTCATTGGTTTAAATGATCACCTTAAAGTTAGCTATTAATAAAACCACATGAAGCTTTGAAAGCCTTTTGACATAGGTTTGTGGCCGAGCTCACCTTTAAGAGGATTTTCCTCATATCTTTAGTCTTTCATATATGATTTTAGTGGAAAAACCTATGCTTGCTCCAGTTACGCTGAATTGTGTGACACAATAGTGTGAACTGAAAGACCAATTTGCATGCTTTTAAAAGAAATTTATATATCTATATTTATTTTTTTACTGTAGTCTCCTTAGATTTCATACAACTTGTGTATTCACACAACTCCCTAAAACTCTACATAGGAATGTACACAAATATGTCCGGTCGAATGTGATTTAACAGGTTACATTTTGTGTGAATGTGATCTCCATAGGTGAAGGTCGAAGTGGGCGGGATCGGCAGGGCACGGCGTGCCCCTACTTCTCTAATGACATAGATTCCGTTCCCCTACTTTCTCATTTTAAACATGTGTCCTGGATGGCAGAAATCGCCAAGGCTATAGTTAAGGCTCGGCTTTAGGGGACGGGCGGAACGGGCAGAGAAGGAAAAGGACTCTGTCTTTTCCTTCGTGCCCGGAGAAGACCAGGACAGTGTCCAGTTCTCCTGCCACTGGCAGATGCCCCCCTCTCTTTGTTCCCCCTCTTCCCTTTCTTTTTGTCTTGCTCCTCCATATTTAATGAAAACCAAGACTTCAAGAAAGGGTATTACCCTCTCTTTCCTTCTTTCGTTTATTTACTCCTCTGTGAAATGGATCCAAAAGAGAAAAACACTTTTGCTGGAAACTTTGTCTTTGGCTGACATTTTTTAAATTTCTAAGTGCAGCCTCGGGATGGAGAGAAATAAAACATTCCAAATATGAAAAATAAATAACTATCTAACTAAAGAAAGACTGAGTGGTTGCAAGGTGGCCAGATTGATTTATTCACACCTAAACACATTAGCGCCACTTTACAGTGTTTGCCAGTGAAGCGCTACTTTTGTTTTCTCGTCTCTCTTTGAACAACATTGTTTGCCCTGGGTAGAAAAGTGCACCTTTCCTGGAGATACTGAATACCTGCTTGATGGGTGAATTGGAAAACAAAATGTGTACAGCAGCTGTGTGTTGACGAATGTGGTCTTTTTAAACCATACTCCTTACGTTTTGTAAGGATATAGGCAATGGGCATTGAAACGGGTCCCTTCTGGGCCCTGTAGTCATGGCCTTAACTTTGCAGGCAAAAGCACTCACTAATTTCTGAATAATGAGTGTAAAAGGAAAAAGGTCACCATGCTGTTCCTGCTCACATTTCACATGCTTTACTTAATCTTGCATTCCCTATGAGTGTTTGCTTTTTCTAGGATGTTGTTAATTTTTTTTTAGGCAGCATATTGCTCTTGTCTAGTGCGTAATTTGAATTGAGTCACATTCAGGTGTTTATAGCGAGTCAGTGCAGTGCAAGTTTCTCTCAGTGGGGCAGTATGGTGTTCAGTGGGGGAGAGGATGTGGCACTATGGTCAGAGCTGCTGAATTTGTAACTAGGGAACCAGGTTCAGCTTTCATGACCAGTCCACCAGACCACTCCCCTTGAGGGAGCACATTCCCATGCTAGACCCTAGAAGGCCCCACAAGATCTTAAAAGCCCTGGTGTCTTAGCACCAGCAGGTGGACCCTAGCAGTGGCAAGTGTGGGTTAACCTTGAAGGCTTGTCCACCACAATCCATCAAGTTCACCTCCAGTCTTGCGGGCAGGCCTATGAAGCAGCACACCATAGAGTGACAGTGACTCTGTCACTGAGGTCACAGGACCCTTGAGCAGGGTGGCTCTAGGGCAGTGCGACCGCACCGGGCGCTGACTTCAGGTGGGGGCGTCATGTTTGTAAGTATAATATAGTTTTAAAAGCACTTGCTGCCTCCTTCCTGGCCGCCAACAATTTTCGGCAACAATAAAAATGTCATGATAACTCCATTGATGAATGTTTTTAGTAGAGAGAGATAGCGTTTTGTCTAGTGGAAGTTTTCACTCATGGAAAGGAAGTGCAGAGGGTTAATGTGCCTGCTGCTAAGAACATGTACCATGCAGATCACAAAGTGCACATGATATAAATAGGTCAGTGGGTTACTGCTTTTGTCAGAGAGACCCTATTGTTACTTGAGGTTAATAAGTTACAATCCTAACATAGAACAGTGAGCTATTAACTGCCATATGTATGTCATGAGCTGCATGCAAACTGCAAGGTATAAATTAGAGCGTTGTGTTTTTTTCCCCAGTCTTTGATTATCACAATGTTGCAAAAAAGGGTTCATTTGGGTAGAAATTAATTCTGATTATTAAAGAGAACCCCCAACCATGGTATTACATTTTAAAATTCTGAGTTTGTGTTTCTCCAGACCAATCACTATTAAACTATGCTGCCTACTAGTATGGTTGTCATGTGATCTCCTACACCTTGTAGTCCTTTGTCTTATGTAACATTTCCTATAGAGTGATTTACACACGTATGATTGATTGTTTCTGTGTAATATGTGTGATGTAAAGTGCTCTGACACCCTACACTGGTATTAGTGGTGCTGTACATTTTCAGATACTTTATTATTTTGACATTTTTACACATGCTAACAGTCTCTGCAAAGATTTTTCCTTATTAGTACCAGTGGAACATACAACTGCAGCAGTGAGAATGGTGACCAGTCAACCTTTGCAAAGGGCCCTCAACTTCACAGCAGCACAAGACACATTTTCATTTTTTAGTAACTTTTGATCCGTTTGAGCTATAACAATTTATTAGTTAAAATCGTCAGATTATGCAGCAGATGTGGCAAATATGACAGAGCCATAATTATGTGGAAAACATTTGCAAACTAGGATATTTTGCCATTCATGTTTGAACTGCTCTTGTGGAAAAAGGGAGTAGAAGTGCTGATGACAGAAACTCCATGGCTGAGAGACAAATGGCTTGCAAATCCACTTTTAAGGATATTTGGGACATTCTGTGATTGGAAACGTATCCCACTTTGTGAAAGTATTTTAATGGCAATAAGTCATATTAAACCTTAAACATGTGTATCGATTGGTTAAATTAAATAACCTAATAAGTTGTAACTGGTTAGTGAAATGGGAAACAAATACTAAAAATGGGGATATTTTGCTCTGTCTGCCATACCTCTGACTCCGCCCACTGACCCAATCCATGGGTTATTCCCGTCCTCTGATTCTCCGCCCACAGTTCCCCTACTTTCTTTCCCCCACTTCGACCACTGGGTGAACTATGTTATCCGGAGCTATAAGTCCTGTCATTAAACACCTAGGAAAAAAAGAGGGGGCTTGAGACACGTTTTCATCCCGTTTTCAAATCTTTAGGAAGGTTTTTTAAAATACATCTTTGATTGTAAATGGCATGAAAAAAAGACCCGCGTAGTTGAATACTCACAAATGTATGACTTTCTGCACCACCTTGCTTTGCTAGTTGTCAACCGTTTCCCCCCCGTATTGATTATCCACATCCCCATTTCTATCACACAACTTAGTACTGTGAAATGTCTACTATCCAGGCATATTTTCTGCGCTACTAATATCCAACAGGCGTAAATGTCACCAACGTCTAATTTCATGAGCCAGAATCTTGGATTTACACCCGCATGTGCCTTTCTTTCTTTGCGATACTAAGTGTAATGTAGCTGAACAAAAAGGATAGGGCCAAGCATTGCATCTGGGTAATTGCAGCAGTTTAGGGTGTGAGGTTGGAATCTGAAAAAGGTTTCACAGACTCAGATTTAAATTGAGAATGCTTCTAACTCTTCTGGACTAATACGGACATCCCTGACTTAAATCAACAGCAGCCTTTGATAGATTTTAACTAGTTACCCAGAAGGGGCCACCACTACCAGTGCAGCCGGTGCAATGCACCGGGGCCCAGAGATGGGAGGTGGCTGAACTACAACAGCCCCTTGAGCCCTGTGAGAGCACCTACTATGCCAGGCACTGCTGGAATTGAGTAGGTGAATGAACATTAAATATGATTTTAAATTTTGCCTTTACCTTGTCACATTTGCTGGGCATTCAAAGACAGAGGTCAAAGGTCAGTCTAGTCTTCTGACAAACTGCTGCTTAATCTTTTAACAGGGAGACTGGTGTATACTTTTATTTATCTTAATGCCAAGTGTGAGGGCTTTGTAAAGTGAACTATGTGACAATCTTGCTGGTGTTAAAGGAAAGGCTGTATGTAGTTAGTCATTTTCGTCTATCACACAGCAGAGTTTAAACACCAATAAATGAACTGTACAAACATTTAAGCATAAATAAAAAGTTGGGAAAGCACAAATGAAGTGCTTCACAGCAAAATTTAAATACCAATAAATGAACTGTACAAACATTCTAAACTAAATAAAAAGTTGGGTAAGCTCAAATGAAGGTTTTTTTTCTAATTCTGAAGTGTGATGGAAACAAGGATTTTAGTAGGATCAAAACAAATCAATACATTTTACTTGGTGATGTGCAATTGACAAATATTCACTGAAACCCAATTTCCACACATTATTGTTCTTGCGCTATAAGTTTTATCAGTATAACTGTACGTATGTACACATTTGTACACCATGCTTTAGTGTGTGCTTCAAAATGCAACATCAGGTACATAATACACTCATACCACTCTCCTGCTTGATGGGTATGGGCCTATAGCACTGGGAGCTTATTGTTTGTTCTAATTCCCTCAGCTGCAGAAGTTAGACTCAAAGCAGCAGAATCCACTGGAGCACCTGTGGGGGCAGTGCAAAGACCTCATTGTGCACACACTGAATGGCAGAGCAGTGCGCATACTCACTTTTGCATATGCAGACTGTGCCATTTGGCCTTTGCTACCTGCAGATGTCAAAGGAGAAGATATGCCCATGCTGCTGCATGGTTTCTCAAGACAAGACAGTTACAGTAATCACTGCGTTCAGCTTGACTTGTGGAGGGTTGTTGATGAAGGTTGGTAAAATAACATAGACTTACTTAAGACAAAGTGTTGGACCTGGAAAATGTATTATTTGAGTATTGTTTGTTTCATTTTATGTTAAAAAATGCACAGGTAACTTTAAAATACCTTCTTCGGATTGCTAATGTACAATCTTCCTTATTGAAACCAGAACTAGGAATAGTTATCCTTCTGAGACCCGTAGAAACTGTCCAGAATCTCGGAAAACAAGATGTTGCTCTTCTGAGCAAGATACAGAGAGAGGGTGCACTTGAGTAACTATTATAGTTACAAGAGGTGAGTGAGCCAACAAATTAACAGGGAGAACCGAGCAAAGGGTGTGTCTTGGTTCTAAGAGCCCGTCTTGGCTGTGATAACTCAGGCACAGGGTGAGTCATGGGGACATTTGGCATGGAAATAGTGTGACAAATATTATGTAAAAAGATGATAAAGTGTCTAATTTTTTTTAAAGCATATTTCTTTAACAAGCGTTTTACATAAGTACATCAATTTATATCACTGCATTCATAAGCATTAGTTAAAAGTGAACTCAGAAACATTTGTGCCCCGATCCCCAACTACAAAGACAATACCCATAGTGAACGAAAGTCAGTTGTCATTCTGCACCCTAAGAGTGGGCTATATATTTGTTTTACATGGACCAACATTATGGTCCATTAAGTCGAACACAAGAGATAATTCATTTTGTACAGCACACATCCTCATGTATTTCAAGGTATTCTCTAATGCAATAATGGAAAAATAGAGGCACAAGAAAATAAAGCAATTGCCTATGATCACACAAGGATCACTCAATTTGGTCAAGTGGCCAAGCAAGGATTAATCCTAGGTTTTCTCATTTCGCACTCTGTAATTCAACCAGTTGATTGGCATACCTTTCTTGCCTCTGTTTGACATTGTGCTTTGTCTTTCATTATTGGTGCACGAGGTTAGAGCGTGGGTAGCGGGCAGAAGCCACATTAAAGTTCAGCTCATTTTGGGCTTGAGGGCTCAAGAGGACCTTGAGCTGAACCAGAGCCTAGCATCTGGTTCGAGCCTTCAGTGGCTCGCCCACCTCTATACTTTACTCTGTGTATTCTGGGCCTGTAATAAGCTTAGAGGCTGCTGCCAGTGTAATACCTGTTTTGTATGTGAGGATAGTTTAGCCTGCCCTGCTGCAACCCATCTTGCACCTGTGCTGTGTGTGAGGGTAACTTACATTGTTTCCAAATGCTGCACATTGTCTGTGTGAGTTTATATACAGGCACGGACTACTGCTGCAAATGCTGATCATGTTCTGTGCATGTGAGGGAAGCTTTGATTGTTTCTGTCCAGATCGGTATGTGTTCTGTAGGTGTGAGGGAAGAGTAATTTGTGCCCGGTGGTTTACCTCTTTTGAGTGTGGAAATCTTGCTAAGCGTGTGAGTCAAGCATGCACTCATACAACCCAGTGCTGTTCCTTACACTTGTGCCAAATCTGAAATGCTGCTTAAATGCGTTAAATAGTGCTGCCAGTGCCAACCTTGCTCCCCTTCTTTAAAGGACGCTCACAGTGGCCCTATAGTATCATACTTGTTCCATGCCTTTGAATCAAGGTTCCACTGGTCTTGCAGTCCCACAATTGTTCCATGTCTTCCAGAGAAGACCGTGATGCTGTATGTCTTATGCATGGGAGCTAAGGACCCGGTGTGCTCCTTGCTCCCCTTCTTTAAAGGACGCTCACAGTGGCCCTATAGTATCATACTTGTTCCATGCCTTTGAATCAAGGTTCCACTGGTCTTGCAGTCTCACACGTGTTCCATGTCTTCCAGGGAAGACCGTGATGCTGTATGTCTTATGCATGGGAGCTAAGGACCCGGTGTGCTCCTGCTCCCTGGGCTCTATTTCTGTGTGTTTTAGGTCTAACCAACATAGTGTTTAGCTGACTCATCAGCCTCCTGTTCATTGAAAAATAATACATAATCTGGTGTACAGAAAATTGGTTTTGGATACATCCACTCAGTTATTCATCAGAAAGTCTCATTCATATATTGGTTCACCCTTTTAGCACAGCATACATACAATTATCCTTAATCATTGGCTTTGTTGTAGTCTGAGTAACAGTCTTTTGCCAGCTTACTCTGTGTTACCATGCATCCAGAGGAGTCCGACCTCAGGAGATATTTCATTTAGTTAATCCCCCAGCAACTCACCTGCAACTGAATACAACTGCTTATTGAGTAATGAGAAGTACCAGAGACTCCGCTCCAGCTGCACAGGACCACAACCTTTTTATGCAGAGCACCAAGCATCACTGCTGCAAGCTTCAAAACCATGCCACCATCAACGATAATCTGCATACACAATCATTTTTACTCTTTTGAGATAGCAGACCAGTGCGAAGCCTTACATTTTTGTTTGTTTTATTGAGTAACATGCTAGTTGGCATATGATTTTGTTTTGGTTTTCTTTTATTTCTTCTTTCTTAATTTTAGCATAAGCTTGCACTGCAGGAAAATCACCACCTTGATTTTTAGAAGGCAAGTGGGACTTGTTTTATACCAAGACTCTTCCTTGCAAAAGTTCACAAAGATCAGACTCACATAGACTGCAGTACTGGTCCAAGTGTGGCTGATGGGAGATTAGATATCTTCATTGGACATTTAGGCTTCAGTGTAGCTTACCTCAACAGCTTTTTATTTAATTATACCAATGGACCAATGCACCAGATACTCAACCTGTGCCTCCTATGCCACCATCTACTACAACTCTGCTCCTTTCCTGTGAGCGCTGTACCTGTGTGTGAGCATTGTGCTTGTGTGAGTGCAGGTTAGTCACTATGTTTTATGAGTGCATTGTAACAGGCGAGCCTTTGAGAATGCAGGATTAACACTGTCTTTTGTGAGTGCAGCGTAATTGGAGTATAGGTTGAACATTGTGCATAGTGAAGCACAGAACGTTTTAAGTACAGCATGAGGGGGTGTGCCTATGTGAGGGCAGCAGTTTGAGTGTGGAGTCCCTGCATGTTACGTCCTTGAGTGCATCCACTTTCCACAGGGCCAATCTTATTGACTTTGGTAATGTTTTCAGGGTTATAGCTTTGACTTGCAGAAATGCAGTGCAAGGAGTGAAAATATAATAGTGTATGTCTGAGAATGGTAGTGACTTTTGCAGACGATGTCAAAGGAGTTTGAGGCATAATGGGCGTAGTTGACTGACTGAGATGTCACCTTAGTGAGAGGGCCCTGTTACGTAGCTTGCAATAAGGCCAATGCCAAACTTGCTAGGCCACCATACCCAGGGCGTAAAGCACCTTTATCCTGATTTAAACTGCTGAGTCACACTGGGCCTAGACATCTTAATGTATGTATCCCTTGAAACCTCACGGGCAATGATTGGAGAAAAAAAGTCTCTTTGCTCCTCAAGCTGTAACTTCAAAAGGAACTAATTCCATACACGTCTATATCTGTATTCTAGGAATTGGCTGGCTCTCCCAGAGCACTGGAAGCTGCAATGAGATTTCTTCCTTTCTGCACATCTAATTTTATATATCCAGAGGATAAACATAAGCCCAAGAAACTCTAGATCTATATTATTTATGAAGCTAAAATTACCCTGTTCAGTAAATAACCTGGTTGTTAAAATGATATGTATCTGTGTAATTGAGTCTTCGATACACAAATAAATAAGGCTTTATTGCGATGCCAGGAGTTAACAGACCAGTCAATAAAATCAATAGCTCACTTTTCCTCGCTTATTTATCTAGGTTCCCTCCACGCTCACAATGTCCTCTATTTGCTCCGGTTACATAATAACACTTTCAGGGATATATAGCTCCTAAACAAATGTCGACAGGAGCTCTCCAGAGATACCACCTGCATCAGTATGCAGGGCAGCAGTGGGATGTGACATGCTTATCAGTAAACCATGCATGGAGGACCTGTAGAGATGCCCTGGGCAGATTAACGAGATGGCACCAGCCTATGTGCAGGTTTGCACCAACATTTCCCGATTACATATATCACACTGATGCTGAAGGAATCTATGTAATCCCAATAAAATGGCTTATTCCTCATACCCTAACAAAATCTATTTTTAAGGTGTGAAATCTTTTATGTGTGGCATTTTCAACTCTATTCTAAATTAGTGCGTAGCACTCAAACATGTTAAATTAAGAAGAAAAATATTAGATTTGTGTCCACTGAGCTTCACCTGGGTAATTTCTAGGTTTATGGCATACATAATTTTGTTGTATTTATACGCATATACTGTGTTGCTTGCATGAGTGAGGCACTTAGTAGTGTACATTCCTTGTCTGATTTGCAGTAGGCCATGCATGTATGATGGCTGTTAGTTTGTTGTGTGGCCTGTCTAGAGTGTGTTGAGTGGTGTGCTTATGTGAGAGTGTTTTAGGGTAGAGCAAGGGGGGCATCTGTCTTTTTGTTGCAGGCTTGATGTCTATGATGCACAGGAAAGTCAGTTTGATAGTGTAAGGTTTTGTTAAAGTATACATCCTTTTGGTGGGCCTTAGGCTGATGGTTTTCCCGTGTAGATCCTTACTTTGCATCCAGGAGCTGATCATGCCACCTTAGCTTCTGTGATGTACCAGTCATCTTGTTATCCTGTGCATTGGTATTTATATAACAATCCTAGTTGGGTAGCGACACACCCCTGTGCATCAACTAGTGATTTACACTTTTGAATTTTTCAATGGTATTTGGAGTACTGCCAAGAAGAAAAGTAGGCTAGATGTCACTCCTAATGATGCGACAAAGGAACCGCTTGTGAAACGCATGATTGCAGTACACTGGGGGCATATTTATGTGAATGTCACGCAGCGCAGTGCAGCAAGCCACCTTGCTGTGCTGTGCTGCGTGACAGGGAAAGGGCAGGAATGTGCCATATTTAAAAGAATACAGAACACTCCTGTCCTTGACCCTCTGCTGGCACTGTTTTAGCTGCCTAGCACCAACGCAGACACCCTTGCACTATGGTGCAAAGGTGCCACCATTGTATGCAGGATTGTTTTTGTGCAAAAAGGGACACTTTCCTGCTCAAAAATAATCCTGAGAGACTTTCTATGCGTGCTGCAGGATGGAGCACACAGAAAAGAGAAGTAACAAGGAGAAATAAAGACATTTCTCCTTGTCACTCCTCCGCTGGGAAGGCGTAACTTTTTGATGCATTCCTAGATTTACCAGTTCTGGTAAATTAGGGAATGCATCATAATCTATGGGAGTTGAGTGGGAATACCCACCAACTCCCATGGAACGCCTTCCCAGGCAGAGTAACGCAATTCAGCGATTTGCACTGCGTTGCGTTACTCCAGATTTATTAAGCTACTCAGGGCCACACAAAGTGGCCTTGCGTGACTTCATAAATCTCAATTTTGAGTTGTGTCACGCATGCACCACGTTGTGTGGCTTTGCCCAAAGAGCAGTGTACATGTTGTGGTCCATCCAGAGTGGCTGCATGGTGTGGCTGAAGTGGATGTTGATACCTCCTGCGAAGATGGGGTCAAGGATGTATCCTGCCTTCTGGGTGGGGGTGGTAACAAGCTGTTTCAGTCGAGGTTGGCAAGGTTATCCAGGAGGGTGGCGCAGTTGGGGTCCCTGTGGTTGTCGAGGTGGAAGTTGAGGTCTACGATGAGTATGTAGTCCATGGAGGCAATGGTGTGGGGTGCGATGAGGTCGGCGATGGTAGTGGTGAACGCGTTTCGAGGTCTGGGAGGTCTGTAAGCAAGGGTGCCATGTAGGGTCATTCTGGGGCTATTCTGGGTCTGGAAATAGAGGTGTTCGGTGGTGGATGGTGAGTCGCTTGTGCTGGAGGCGGTAAGTCAAAGGGAGCTCTCGTGTGCGATGGCGAGTCCTCCTCCTGGGCGGTCCTTCCTCAGGATCTTATATCCTTTGGGGATGGCGGTGGCGATGTCGGGGGTGGAGGTGGAGTTGTATTGTATTGTATGTATTTTACATTTATAAAGCGCACCTCTATCCAACAGGGTCTCCAGGCGCTGGATGTGTGGAGGCCGCCACAGCTGAACAGAAATAAAGAAAAAGATTCAGAGAAAAAAAACAGGGAGGTCAAACAGAGTCACTAAACAACAGCGTCTTTAAATTCTCACAGAAGGCTAACAAGGATTGACAGTTTCTGAGGTCAAGGGGAAGGGCATTCCAGAGCCTGGGGTCAAGACAAGAGAAGGAGCGACTTCGGGCCAACCGAAACCTGGAAACTGAGAAAAATGAAAGACTGGAAGAACCCAGTTGTCAAACCGGAACATAGAGTGTGAGTAGACTTTGAATGTAAGAAGGAGCAAGGCCCCATTTGACGCGAAACATGTAACAGAGGGACTTAAACTCAATACGCTTACTGACTAAGCCAACAGGATGAGTGCCGAGGTTCCCCCTGAGTCAAGTTGTAGGCTGAAATGCTCAGTGACCCCCAAGGGGATTGGACTCAGTGCTGTGACCATGTCTGAATCCAGACTGAGATGGATGAAGCAAATTAGAGGTTCTAACAAAGACTAAAGTAAGGTATTAATATGCCGTTCCAGAATTTTAGAGAACACAGAAAGAAGAGAAATAGGACGAAAGTTGGACCAACAAAGCGGGTCAAGACCTTCCTGGAGTTGGTCCAGGTTTCCGTGAAGAAGGCGGCGTCTGGCGAGATGGTGTTGAGGAGGGCCCCGATCTCTACAGCATGTCTGTGCAGGGAGCACACATTGAGGAGGATGCACCTGAGGGCATTGGGGGTGCTGGCGTCCGGCATGAGTGCGGCGGTCGTTGGGGTGCAGATGATGGTGAAGGATTGTTGGTAGTGTCGGCAGGAGAACTGGCAGTGGGTGGTGTTTGGCGTACACCACTGGCAGTTGTTGAGTGTTGAGGGTTGAGTGAGTGGAGGGCAGCTGAGTCGTACCGGTGGGGCGCCGGAGAACCAGGGTCCCTGGCGTTGGTCGCGGTGGGCTTGCGGACGGGCGGAGACTAGCTTGCCTTTGGTGCACCTTAGGTGCACCCGCTTCGCGCACGGCTGCTCAGCGGCCGCCATTAGATAGGGAAGGGGAAGGGAAGCGCAGCTGGGAGGCTGTAGGCGGGAGCAGGAACCAGCAGGGGGGAGTGGCCTCGGAGGCAGCAGTGGCGGGGAAGGGCAGCGAAACAGGCACGGGAGTCACAGCAACGGCACAGGTACAATTAAAAAAATTAAAAACAGACAACATAAACAGAATACAGAAATGACAGTTACAAAGGCACAAATAACAAAAAAGACAGACAAAAGACAGAAAACGGGCACAAACACAAGACAAACAACAGCGGACCAGCAGAAAAGCAAGGCTCTCCCACTGGAGCACCAGGGATGAGTCGCAGGCAGGAGCCTGCGGGTGGAGGAGGGCCTTGAACACCTACCAACTCTGAGAGGTGTAGGGGGCAGCAGCACAACAGCGGAGCTGCTGGAGAGGAGAGCAGAGTCCCTGACCAGGAGGTCAGAGGTCTATATAATCATAACACCAATAGTATTACATTTCGTAAGCACTGAAAAATGTTAGAAACAGAGGATCATAAGAGTTTAAGTCAGGTGCTGGAGCCGGGAAGAGAGCCCAGGTATCCAGTGTTCAGTGTATTAGTCAACAGACGGCAGGGCGTTAAGTGGGATGAAAAAAATGCGATGGTCGCACAAAGGGGCGTGGCCACTGTAATTAAGGGCGTGGCTTACGCTAAAAATCTGTGCTTAGTATAGTGTGTTGCCCGGCTGGTATTTTGCTGTTTCTATCATTGCATCCAGATATGATATAACAAGTAACAATACACATGCAACAACAGCGACCTATTGGCTTTGCCAGCTGTTGTTAGTTGCATACGATAAATTAGCAATAACTATGTCTTCGTTGTATATATAATATTGAAAATGCTTCCATTCTGAAATGACGAGACTGTGAAAGAACTATAACGAGTCTCTTTGAAGCTACATCAAAGGCAGTGAAGGGTGATACTGCTGCAGAGCTAAGATTATTTTTTTCACCCTGAGAGTGAGGGTAAAAATGGGAAACCTGGTAGGGACTCGTCTCGGCACCCATGTTTTAGAACTGCGGGGCTGAGCACCGGCAGGACCCGGCCTACTTGAAGCCCTGCTAGACAGCACATTACGACACATGCGGGTAAGCCTTTCAGTGCTACACAGAGGGGTAATAAGCATTGTACACATGTTAGACTATAGTAACCATTGCTGCATGAAGAGAGTTAACATAAAAACGTAAATGCTGTATTTCCTATTCGCATCCCTGAGAGGCGCGGGCTGCATTTCTACATTGCAATTGATACTACGTGCTAACTAGCAAATTTCAGATCACAGGCTCTGCACTGCGTGTAATCCAATAGGTATTTTACGAAACCTGTGGTCAAGTTTGTGTTACACAAAGAACTGTATTAAACCATCCCAGCTTGAGCTACGGCATTTCCGAGCCCATAATATGACCTGGTGCGGTGAACCAATTTCATGTAATTGTTTTTTGAGATTTCACATTTGTCAGACATATTAAGTGGCTCCAATTTTGAGAAAATGAAAGAGAAGTACCCCATAGAGCTTTGAGCTGGAGTCAGAATGGAGTGTTTTCTGGTGCTTATGCAGTGCACTGGAAGGCAGTCATTCAACAAAAAAAACAGAAATGGACAATGTGAACTCCACGGCTCGCAGTTTGCCGCTGGAATTGAGATCTAAAGCCTCTGAGTTTACTTCTTGTAAGCTTATGAACAAGCTTTCGCGCAAATCATGGAATTTAAATCGGGGTTACTATCTGCAGATTGGATTATATAATGGATGTATGTAATGACAAGCAGAAACGTAACTTCATGATTGTGCCAGGTTAGAATAATCTTCAGTTTTGTGTATATCTAGCTATTTCGAGTGTGCCAAATTTAATAATCAGATATCCTGTCTGTCATACTACAAGGGCCATAGTTACAAATCCCATAGACTATAATACACTTATAATACAGAGGACGGGATGTCTGCCATGTTGTTACTAAATATTTAGCCCACCAAAGTGTAAATAAGGTCTCTTCCATAGCTGACCATTTACAGTCATGCAGGCTTTGTTTTTGATGCCCATACAGGGTTATTTTGCTTTTTAGTTTATTGCACTTTTTAAACCCACAAACACCAACCCCAGGTCTAGGTACTTAGTGAGCACATTTATATACAGATGATTCGATTCAGAAAAAAGTTGGAAATTTACTCCTGTACGTTTCCTCCTGCTCTGGAGTAAAATCCCAACTCACAAAGGAGTCTAGCACTATGTGTATAAGTATAAGCTGCAACAGTCATAGTTCCCCTGGTGAACTCCTGAGATTATTTAGTAAATTTCATATCAAACACAAAAAGCATTCTGGCAAGGGTAAATATACAGCGCACACATTCAATTACGCATGAGTAAACTCAGCACTGTAGTGCAATGCCTTGTTGGATAATTCTCTTTAAAAGTGTAAAAGAAGAGCTTCAATACAATTTCTCTTGGATGCTCATTTTCATTTGTCCTGGTCTCAGGTAGATTGTGTCCACCCTCTACAATCAATCAATCAATCAATCAATCAATCAATCAATCAATCAATCAATCAATCATTCAGAATATATAAAGCGCACTTGCAGGTCCTGGAGGCTTATACAAACAGCCAGGTCTTGAGACCCATTCAGAATTCTGAATGTGAGGTGATGGTCCGGAGTTGCATGGGAAGGCTGCTCCAGGTCTTTTCTATGATGTGGGAGAAGGAGCGTCCTCCACTTCTGTTTCAGTTGATGTAGGGAGTATGGGCAAGTGAAAGGGAGGACGAGCGTAGTCTTCTCAATGGTTGGTGGAAGTTCAGGCGGTGGTTAATGTAGGAGGGATCCTTGGTTGTGTAGAGCCTTGTGTGCATGGGTCAGCAGCTTGAAATGGTATCCCTTTTGTACGGGGAGCCAGTGAAATTGCCTGAGGTGGGGTGTGATGTTAGTTCGTAGCGGAATGCTGAGGATGAGTCTGGCTACAACATTCTGTATGGTCTGAAGTCTCTGTAGGAGATTGAGATGATTCCTATAGAAAGGGCGTTACCTTAGTCCAGTCAGCTGGTGATGAGGGCCTGTGTCCCAGTGTGTCTTGTGTGTAGGGGTAGCATTTGAAATGCTTATTTAGCATGCGCAGAGTGAGGAAGCAGGCGTAGAAGACGGCGTTGATCTGTGATTTCATAGTGAGTTTATTGTCAATGATGATTTTGAGGTTTCTGGCGTCTCTGGAGGGAGTGGGTGCGGGTCCTGTGTCTGATGGCGGCCAGGAGTCAGTCCATGTGTTTCTGCTGTTGCCGAAGATCAGTACTTCCGTATAGTCTGTGTTCAGTGACGCTTGCATTGCATCGGTGGAAGTTCCTTCTGGTGGTGGTGGGGTCGTCAGTGACTGAGAGGATGAATTGGGTGTTGTCTGTGTAGGAAATGATGGTGAGACTGTTGGATCTGATGATGTTAGCCAGCGGGGTGATATATGTGTTGAAGTGCGTGTGGCTGAGAGATGAGCCATGGGGGACACCACAGGTGATCTTCTTGGGTTCAGAGGTGAAAGGTGGGAGTGGATCCTCTGGAGTCTTTCAGTGAGAAAGGAGGTGATCCATCTGAGCACATCCCCTTGGATGCCGATGCAGTGGAGTCTTTCAATCAGCGTGTGGTGGGATACAGTGTCAAAGGCTGCTGAGAGATCAAGGAGCATCAAAGCTGCTGTTTCTTCTTGGTCGAGAAGGGTTTGGATGTCGTCAGTGGCTGCGATCAGAGTGGTTCCTGCTGTGATTGCTTCAGAAGCAGGATTGAGAGGCACCGAGTACCTGGTTCTGCTCCAGGTGTGTCATGAGTTGCTTGTTGATGAACTTTTCCAGTACCTTTACTGGGAATGGGAGCAGGGAGATTGGCTGGTAGTTTTTGAGTTCTTTGGGGTTGTTGAGGGTTTTTTGAGTAGTGGTCTGACTTTGACGTGTTTACAGGTATGGGGAAATGTTGCGGTGGTGATAGAGGTGTTGAGCAGGGTGGTGAGTTCCTGGCCAATCCTTTGGTGTCCTAGGTTGAAAGTTGTCGTGCAGGCATGGGTCTGAGGGAGCTCCCCAGTGGATGGATTTCATGGTGGAGGTGTTATCCTTGGTGGAGAGGAGGTTTCAGGTGGTCAGTCTGTGGTTCGTGTTGGTTGCAGTGGTGGCGTATCTGTTGAGGAAGTCTGTAGGTGTGGGTTGGGATTCAAAGTTTCTGTATATGGTTGCAATCTTGTCATGGTAGAAGCTGGCGAGGTTGTCGCACAGCTCCTGTGAGGGTGTGATGTTGTTTTCCCTGGCAACTGGGTTGGAGAATTCTTTAACAATGTTGAAAAGTTTGTTGATGTTGTTAGCACTGGTTTTGATGTGTGCAGCTATGACTGTCTTCTTTGTTGCCCTCAGAAAGAAGGCGGTGGAAGAGGTTTAGGGAGGTCTTGAAGTCTGGTGCAATATCTCCTCTCTAGTTGTTTGCTGCCTCTTTTCACTGTTCTGAGTTCTTGGGTGTACCAGCTGGGCTTTTTGGAAGATTTTCTCTGAATGTTGCTCTTAGTGGGAACAATGACGTTGGCACCATTGGTGATCCTGGCGTTAACGTTCTTCACTCCCTGTTCTAGATTGGTGGCGGTAGCGGGGTTAGGGGTGTTGAGGGCGTCTGTCCAGCTGGTCTCTGAGATTTTGTTTCACCTCTGGTGGCGGGCGCTGGTCGCCTTGGGGGTGACAATGCGGGGGCTGGAGATGCTGAATTGGATGATGGAGTGATTGGTCCATGTGAGTTCTGTGACATGGCTGTATTTGACACAGTTGGTGGAGGTGAAAATGAGGTCCAGCATGTGTACTGCATTGTGTGTAGGGTATTGACAATTTGGGTCAATCCGAGGTTGCTCATACTGTCGAGGAGGTGTGTGGGGTTATTGTCGTTGGGGTCCTCAATGTGGACATTTAGGTCTCTGAGGAAGGTGTAGTCCTTGGAGTCTAATGCAAGGGGCGCAATGAAGTTTGTGATGGTGTTGCATAAGCTGGGGTGCTGGCCTAGTGGTTGGTATATGAGGACGCCTCTGATGGTTGTCTTGTCATCTGTGTGAAGCTTGAAGTTGAGATATTCCATGGGGACGGTGGTGTTGGTGGTGGTGCACTGTACGCTCTCTTTGTGGAGGATGGCTGTTCCTCCTCCCTACGTGTTGGTGCAGTCCTGGTGAGTGATTTCATATTCATCTGAGATCACTGTGGCAATGTCTGTAACGGATGTGGGGTTGAGCCAGCTCTCGCTGAGGAAGATGATGTCGGGGGGTGTTGATTAGGTCCCATAATTTGATGGAATGTGTGCATAGTGAGCGTGTATTGAGTAGGGCGCAAGCAAGTTGGTGTTTTTGTTCAGGTGATGTCTGTAGTGTGTTCAGGGTGGGACTGGTTGGTGGGCTGGTGTGTGTGCTGTGGCACATGAAGTGGCAGTGGGTGCAGGTGAAATGTCCTAACATGGAGTGTGGGTCAACACAGTGGCAGTGCTTGTAGTGGCGTCTGGGATAGAGGGTGTAGAGCTTAGTGATGGTGTAACTTCCGGGGCAGGAGGGCCATGGTTCATGGCACTGTGTGTGGTCCTGGCACGGCTGGACACAGATGGGCTTGCCTTTGGCATGCCAGTGGCGCGCCCAGTGCGTGGTCGTGCTGCCGACTGCATTATGTAGGTTCTGTGGTGGGTAGGGCTTCTGTTAGCAGGAAGAACGGTGAATCAGAAAATCCGGGTGGGAAAACCCCGGCAGAAGAACCCATGCAGCAGCTACGTCACTGGATCAGTCTGGAACATGCAGGAACTGGAAGCCACAGGCAAGTGGCAGACTTACTGTCCAGGTGCCTACTGATGCATTTGTGCGCCAGCCTGCATTAGGTAGGTCCTGGGGTGGGCAGGTCTTCAGTTGGGTGGAAGAACGGTGAAAGGGAAATCCCAGGCGGGAAAAGCCCAGAGGGAAAACCCAGGCAGCGGTGGTATCACTGCATCAGTTTGTAACAAGCAGGAACTAGAGGCCACAAGCAAGTGGCAGGCCAGCCTTCCAGGTGTCTACTGATGCGGTCATGCTGAGGCCTGCATTAACTAAGTCCTGGGGTGGACAGGGCGTTTTTGGGTGGGAAGAACAAAGAGTGGGAAACCAGGTAGGGAAAACCCCGGCGGGAAAATCCAGGCAGCGACGGTGTCACTGGATTAGTCTGGCACAAGTGGGAACTGGAGCCCACAGGCAAGATGCAGGCTGGGTGTCCAGGTGACTCTTAAGGTCAATGTGAAAATCAAGTTGCTTTTTAGGACTCTATGAAATAGTTGTTACACATAGGATCATGTCCTTCTCTTCAGTGTTTTCTTTCAGACCTTGGATTTGAATTCTTTTGTTTCAAGACCTGTTTTCAAGGTATACCTCACTTAGCGATTTGTTTAGTGCTTTTAGATGGACGTGTTGTAGTTTCGATCAATAGGTCCATCTCCCAAAAAGCCTGGAGTTGGCTCTCGGCCAGGTCCAGTCTCATGGTTTTACTATGCATCTCACCTTTGACTTTGACAATGTCATTTGCAATGTCTTCTCTAAGCTCCATAAGGCCTTCTAGGAGCGATTGATCAAATTTGGTCTTAAACTCTGTGAAGTGGGCTTTTATACCCTTTTTTGTGAGGCTGATTTATGCTTTGCTGCCATTTTGCTAGGCCCACTGGGAGAAGGTATTTTCCCCATCAGTCTTAAAAAAGAATCAATACTTCCGCAGGTGGGTCTCAGTAATCCCCTGAGACATAGGTGGGGGTTCAATCCTTTGTTTGCAGGAGCACTGTTTACACTCTAGATTAGGTAAGCACTGAGGGTTTCATGCTCCTGTGACTACTGCTGTTTCGATCTAGGGTTCCTACTGTTCACTTTCTTGCATGGGGAAGAGCAGTGTGACATAATTTAGGTGACTTGAACTCAACGGACTGCACCACTATCTCCATTAAGTTCTTCTCTGTTGGAAATGATGATCTTTTGCTTGGTATTACCCCTGATTTGTTCTTTCTTTTCTGGATTCCATTTTTGCTGGCCCATAGGACTCTGTGCACTTTATAGCTGCTAACCTGTGGTAAAGTGCTTCTGCTTGCCTCTCTAAAGATATTAGAATTGGCAATTGGCACACTTAATTTACTTGTATGTCTCTAGTACATGGTACCACATCTACCCAAGGCCTGTAAACTACATGCTACTAGTGGGCTGCAGCACTCTTTGTGCCACCTCCTAAAGTTCTAAACTGCCATTTCAACCTGACAAAATAAACCTTTTGACAGGCCTAAATCTTAATTTTTAATACTTACAAGCCACACCTAAGGTAGGCCTTAAGAGCTCATAAGGGAGGTTGCATAGTAATTAAAAAGTAGGACATGTATATTTAATGTTCTACATGTCCTGGCAGTGAAAACCCTCCAAAGTTGTTTTTCACTGTGGCAGGCCTAGCTCTCCCATCGGTTAACACTGGTTTACACTCTTACCTTTAATAAGTACTATATTCAGTTGGGAATAGCTAGAAAAGTGCCTAGCAATAATTTACTAGTAATTTAAAATCTAACTTAGTGGTCAAGTTGGATTTGATACTGCTAATTTGGAATTGACAGTCAGTTGGCTGACCTCATATGTGCACTCACTATCTGAAGAGGTTTTCATTTACTTACAGCATTCAGTAGCTATTGGTTCTCCATGAACGGACTGAACACCTTCTGTTAGTTCTTTTTTCTTCTTTTTTGACCTCATATGTGACCTACAAGGACAAAACAAGCTTCCAGAGACCTCTCTTTTTAACATTCCAGTTAATCGGTTCCAAATGGACCTGCCCTGGACACTCCTCTTGGTCTCTGCTGGAGTTAGTCCTAACTCCCAAGTGATGCCCACAGGTCCTGCACCTTGGCTGTGGTTACAGTGCACTCCTTCTGTTCCCAAACTGCAAGAAGTGGGGTTTAGAAACATTTTGCCCATGTTCTGCCTGGAGACTGGGGTTGCCATCGAAGCCACATCCATCGATTTACAGTCTATTAAATAAAACTCAAGAGAGGTTTGCACAGAGTATGCATTCTGACTGCATTTATTTCAAGGTGCTCTCACATGCAATAATAAAGAAAAAGGAGGCACTGTGAAATAAAATACTTGCCTAGGATCACACAATTTGGTCAGGAAGGGAAGCTGGGATTGATCACATTTTCTGATTTCACATTGTGCAATTAAGCCACTAGATGGGTATCTCTCTGTCTCTCCTGTTTTACATCAACGGTTAAACCTTTGCTTTTATTCTTGGTGCATTAAGGATAGAAAGTGGGTGGCAGGCAAAAGTTACATGAAAGCTTGGCTTGTTTTGGGCTTGAGTGTCCAAGAGGATCTTGAGCTGAGCCAGAGCCAGGCAAGTAGCTCCAGTGGCTCACCCACCTCATTCAACAGGTATGTCTCCTATCCGGTTGCCATATTGTGCAGTAACAGAATGCCAATACTGATATTCTTCTGGTCAATTATTTATAAGGATAGCACATAGAACAACTCTATGTGATCCCAATTTTTTTTTCAACTTTGACAATTTATTTTTCTTTTTAAGAAATTGTTTTCTTTTTTCATGCATCAAAAAATTCTAATTTTTACAAACATCATATTATTTACAATCCACACCCACCTTTTACAAACATTATTCTTTCTGATCACAATTACGAACAAAAAAAGTATAAATGACCAAAACACAACATACAACATATGACAATTAATGACAAATTTTAAACACAGACAAAAACATGAAAACACTTAAATGTGACAACAGGACAAGGAAAACTTTTCAACTGAAATCTTTTAGATTGAATTTTTAAGCCTTACATTTATGCCAATAAACCAAACATTGCACTATTTGCAACAGCCCTACTGTACTCCAAGCATGACAAACTAGGTTCCTTCTGAATGTCTAAAAAAAGTCCTTTTATTTGCTCAGAAATATTGATTTAGGTACTTCATATATCTCTTAATTCCTAACATATATGGGAATCTCAAAGATGTTGAAAACTAGTTAGCTCCACCAAAAATGGTAAAACCTGTAGAAAAAACTGGCACTGAGAAGAGTACTCCTGGGCTGCTGTGGTCATGTTTTTATGGACTAATGTTGGTTGTATTAGTGCAGCGTGTTTTGCATTTCAGTGCCTATACATATCTTAGTAGATATTTTCCCACAAATTAATATTTTTCCATGACACAGTTTACATTTTTTATGTTTATAGGCAATTGAGTGGAGAAGAAATAAGAAGAAGAATTGAAGACTACCTGAAGGTGAACAAACTAAACCAAGTCCACAAGGAGCACTGTTTAGGTGCTTCCATATGCTTGAAAATGATGTGACTCTTGGGATTCCATTGGGATCTCTAAATAAGGTAATGGGGATCAGAGAAGGGGTGGGTGTCACAGATGAGCGTGGTTTGGGAAAAGATTCAACATAGATGTGACAGGACAATCCTAGGATGACCAGATTTTCAAAGCCAAAAGCCTGGACAGGTCCTAGTTAAAGAAGTTGAACTATATGTTGTCACTCCTGGACACAGAGGGACAATAGTGACAGCATTAATTGACAGCTGAAGGCCTTCAAAAACATATCTCATAGTTCTACCAAACAGATTTTAGGTAAAATGGGCAATCAGGGGCTGTGAGCTTTGTTCCATTTCAGAAAGTGCTGTTTAGTTCATTAAAGAGAAAATGAGACAGCAGGTTTTCCCCATGTCAGAGGGTTAGGCCTTCAGTCTGGTTTCCTTTGAATCCTGTGATCTTTACAATGATTAAGTCACAAGTGTGACAAAGCGAGAAATGGTGCAACCCAGACTGGTTAAGCAAACATATGAGTTTCTGTAGAGCGTCGGTGGTAGGGAGATACACATGAATCTAAAGTGGGAATTATTTTCATTCCCTACTGAAGAAAACACCCAGGGTCGCATTTAAAATATCAATACAGCTATTAGAATTGGGGAAATCTTGCTGAAAGGGTTTTATCCTAAAACACAACAAATAATGTTTTAGTTTGAATAACACTTCTCATTCCTCACCCCCCAGCACCTATGCTAGTGTGAAGCTCAGAGAAAGGCTCCTGAGCCTGGGTTTCGGCAGAGGGTCTCCACCTCTTCTCGTTCCCTCCACTTAAACACCTGTTGTGCTTCACTATGAGTTAGCAGCTAACATCTGTCTGTTGTATGATTGAGCAAGAAAGGGTTGGTGGAAATGTAAGCCTGCACATTAGTTAAAATGTTGTGCACACTCATTTACCCATCGACCATCCCTTCCTCAAATGCACAATAGAAGTTAACCCTACTGATGAGTTGTTTCGAAGCATGACAGAAAAGGTATTAAAGAGATGTGAAGAACCCTGCCTTTTGTGAAAACCAGGCCATGCTTTTAATTTGATGAAGTATGTTGGGAGGTCAGGACTGTCTTTGAAAAACTGTGACTGTTCAGAAAAAAAGGCACATCTGGTCACCCTACACAATCCCCATGAGGACCATCACCAGTATAGTGGGTCCAGTCCTACAAGGGATGCTGCCAGGCATATCAGGTTTTGGGTTGTTATGGAGGTCGTCCACAAGACTAAAATAAGGGAGGTGGCCCAGGCTTCCTAGCCCATTTGCAGATGCTCTCAGCCCTGCTCCTGCTTGCCTCTCTAACAACCTTCTTCTTGGTCCTAAAATTAGCCAGTGAAAATACTTGACAGATGAGCATTGGGTGCTGCAAGATGATATTACTTCATACCGGCATTTAATTCCAGCTCCCCATTCATTAGGGCAGGCTCAACAGCGCAGTTGTGGCCAGCCTTATATAATCAACTCAAAAACAGTTTTCAGGAGTACTACAGAGAAGGAGTGTGTGCCAGGGCAAGGGCGTAAGAAGCATCACCTTGCTGTAGGGGCAAATATTTAGAATAGGAACAACAGCGATCTTTGTTAAATGTTCAAAATGACATTTTAATGATAATTAAGATTTTTTTATGCAACAAAACAGATCTTGTGTTATGGCTTATTTTTTCATCAGCTCTGTGCTGTAGTATACACTCCCACTAAACTGTTACCAATACTCTGACCAATCAAGGCTGTTTTGGACTAGACCCTTTCCTTTCTCCTTCTGCTCTCACCCTCTCTCTCCCTCACACCTCTACTCTCTCTCTCTCTACCTGTTTATCTTTTTCTTTCATTCACCCCGTTTCGCTCCTTCAAGAGCTCTTTTCTCATTCACCTATTTTTTGGAAGCTCTTTTCTCTTTCACCGGCTTTTTACTTTTCTGACAGCTCTTTCATCTGGCTCTATACCCAATCGGAGATCAAGAATTCGATCTGTGGAGTCCCACAGTTAGTGTCCCTCAGCCAACCCCTGTTTACCGTCTACATGACACCGCTCGCCAACATCTTTCGATTCCAAGACATCACCATCATATCCTATGATGAGAACACCCAGCTCATCCTCTCCCTGATGGACAAGACAACCAACAACTGAACCAACTTCACCAACTGCATAACCATGGTAGCAGAATGTATGAAAAACAACTGCTTGAAGCTCAACCCGAAAAAGACTGAAGATTTGGTCTTTGTAAACAAGACCTCCCCATGGGACCCCACCACAGAATTAGCACCAACACCAACACCCACAACCATGCCAGAAATCTAGGGATCATTCTCAATATGACGGCACAGGTCAATGTAGTGAGATCCTCCTTCTTCCATATCCTATGAATGCTATGAAATATCTTCAAGTGAGTGCCACAGAGCACCAGACACACAGTCATGTAAGCAGAGTCGACTATAGTAATGTATTCTGCACCAGAATCTCCAAGCAGGTCCTACTCTGACTCATAACCAGAACACGACTGCGAGACTCATGAGCATCCTCCCATTCCACACCCACATCTCACATTACCTCAGAGAGCCTCACTGGCTCCCCAATCCAAACACAGCAAATTCAAACTCCTCATGCACATCTACAAAGCGCTTTACAACACTGAACCAGCATATCTCTACAGCCACTTACACTTTCACTATCCTACCTGACCCTTACACTCAGCCTCACTCTCACTCGTCTATACACCACAACATTTAAAAAAGCAGAACAGAAGTTCGCTCATTCTTCGGCATCGCACCCAAAATAATTAATGACCTACCACAACACATCAGAGCCTCCTACCCACTTCTAAAGAACTGGCCCTTCGAATAGCTCTGCAGAGACCATATGCCCGCACACCAGTTCAACTGCCTGGATACCATCACAGGTGGTTAGTGTGCTCTACAAATTGACATAACATAACATGACGTGACATGGCAAGACATAACATAACATATTTACCTTCCAACTAAATTGTAATGCGGTTAAGTGAAAGTGAGAAAGCCTTGTGTGTGAGCTATTTCATGATTTGATTGATTTGTGCTTCTTAACATGAATCTAATGAAGTTGAAACTAAATGGAGGATATGTATAAGTGAGTTGTTTTTTTTGCAGATTTACATAGTGCAAACTCGACCCAAAGGTATTGGAGTGCTTTACATGAGCACCAGTTACGTTACACAAGGACACATTCATTTTTGCTAGGCACGGGGAGATGAAGTAATTTGCCCAGAATCAGAGAATGTTGAGCCGACGCTGAGGTTTGAACCTGGTTCCCCAGCACCAAAGTCAGCAGCTCTAGCTGTTAGGCTACATCCTCACCCCAATTTAACGCCTACATGACACCACTCACCAACATCTTTTGCTTACTGACCTTTGCTTAACTAGGCATCAATTAGGTCTCGACTATCTTGTAGAACATGGCTGCTGATTTATAATATTCATTGTGTGTTTATGTTTTCTCATTTTTGACTTTTGTTGCTTTCAAGGCATTTCTAACTTGCTTGTTAAAGACAGTTCAACTATGAGTCTTTCCACTATTCATTGTAACACATTCCGATGACATTAGGTCAGGAGAGGCGAATCAATAGGGTAGTGAGTTAGTGTTAGGATAGTGGTATTATATGACGTTTTATAATGCTGAAATGTGATATGTTGTCAATACTGTTACATCTGCTCATCCAATGCTGACATTGCATTTCTCATTGCTTTCAATGTTAGAAAATCGTATGTTAGTCCCTTGAATTTGGGGGTGAGTCACGTTCTCTATCGATTTACTGCATAATTTGGACTTTGTGCCTGATTTATTTTCTGACGGATGGAGTATTCTCCCTTGGCCTGGGAGAAGACTTTACATCCGCCAGGCTGAGACTACTCTGCCCGCTAGAGTTATTAATGGCTAGCTACCTGGTGATCCTTTATAAAGGCACTGGCAGGAACCGCAGTAACGGCGATCTGTGTCAATGCATTTTACTGTTTGCTATAGGATTGTGTCGAAAGGACACAGCCCTGTAGCAAACAGTATTCTTTCCAAAAATAAAATCCGAAAACAATATATTCTTTTGAAAATAAAAAAGTACTGCTCCCCTCACCATGGAAGGTTTCTCTCAAGGAGGTGGGAGCATTATAATGTTTTTACTGTTCCTTATCACCATGAACAGTAAAATATGACTACATGTCTACCAATCTAAATTGGGCGTGCAGACATGCAGCCATTTCTCTGATGGCCCTGACTCCCCAGGGATGTCAGAGGGGATTAATCACAGCAGAGACATAATAATCTCCACCAAGATCAACCCTGAGGTCCATCCGCATGTAAATGCGGAAGGCGGACCACTGTATTGGTGGGGAGTACCCTGTCCATCAATATTTAAATCAGGCCCTTAGTCTATTTTATTAGATTTTGCTCCTCATTGCAGCATCTATTAAATTTGCTAAATGCCTTTGTGGCAAATTAGTTCAATGCCTTAGTGTTGATTTATTGAACAAACTGAGCTTTACTTTGTCTTCTGTATTGCATTTTGATATTTTAATAAACATTAATGTTTTTCCTAAATTACTGATCTAGAATTCCTTTTTGAATCAGTCTTTTCTATTGATTGTATTTTTTAATTTTTTTTTAATCTTATGCTAAGGGACACATTACCTCATTAATTTATGAGGACAACACGGTTCCCACACATGCACTGGGTGCTACTATCATGCAGATTTTTTAAGAGTTAGCGCGCTCACAACTTATATTGAAAAATACATTTTATTGGACCACTGGTACAATGAGTCAAGATCAATAGAGTAAACGTTTGCTAAACATTCTGTTTTGCTATTAAAAACATTGAGTGTACTGTGACCCATTGAAAATAAAATTCAGAAACACTAGCCTTTGAGTGCAAAGCTGAAACGTGTACTCTGAATGACTTATTTTACTTTTAATTTAACTGCATATGAAGCGGTGTTCTTTAGAATAAATCTTGCTGTTTTTTAGTGAACCATTATGCACTGTGCTTATCAAATAGTCGAAAATGCTAAAAATCAAATGTGATAGTTATTTTGTGGAAGGAGCCCTTGAAACAAAACATTGCCCTTCTGTGTAAAGCAATATGTAAAGACCATTGGCTAGAAATGGCTCAATCCGGCTCCACTGGAGCAGCAATATAAGCATTGAAATAGCGATAACTGCAGGCACTACTGCTGTGGGAGTCATCCCGCTGCCATCTCATCTTACCCCCCCCTGAGCAATGCTGATAAGTGAGACTGAAAACAGGGTGGAAAGACACGTTGTCTTTCTTCTAGGAAGTTATATGCTATGTATCAGTCAGTAATACATTTCAAAAGCAGAAACACAACCCTGCATGCCAAGATAAAAGAGGGAATCTTACATGAACCTAGGATCTGTATATTAATAAAATGATGTAGTTTTTTTTTTTTTTTTACAAAGTCCATTCTTTGAGCTTGTTCTAAAAGATAATGTAATGATGAAGTCTAAACCAGTGTTTGCCACACTGACCCACACTGGTGGGTCATGAACCGATTTTAAATAAAGATGCCTTTAAATTCAGTATGTACCTTGTCACATTTTCAAAACTTTAAAGATAGAGGTCAGATTGTCTTCTGACAAATTGCTGCTTATGTTTTTAACATGTGCATTGATGTTAACAAACTTCTCTCATCTTGCAGTCAGACAAAAGTAAAGTGATTTATGTGACAATCTTGCCGGGGTACAGGGAGTGTGAAAAGAAAGCTGTAGGATGTAATTTCTTTTGTAGCACGGAACAAACTGTAAATACCTGTAAATGAACTGTGCACATTCAGCAGTTGGAAAGCACAAATTAAGCACATGTTTTTTGTAACTCTGAACTGTAATGGAAACAAAGATTTTATTAGGATCAAAACAAATCAAGACACTTTCCTTGGTGATACACAAATGGTAAATATTCAATGAAACCTGATTTCCACATATTAGCATTAGCTGTCACACAATGCTTTAGTTACATTAAATAATCGCCTGCCTCATGTCCACCAACACTAGATGGGTCACAAACGATTGTCATTCTAAAGATTGGATTGTGGTTCTAAAAAGTTTGGGCAGCACTGGTCTAGAAGCACATAGATACTGCAAACATCAAAAGAGATAACTCGACTGTAAACGCTCTAAAAATGTGAAACTACAATGGGATCCTCGCTCATATGCATTATTGACTTGAGTTTCTATTCAAGAGCATTATAAAGTCAAGCTTTTCAATTTGTGATGTTTAAGATAATATGATAATCACATATGAAAAATAAGTTTTATCTGCATGCATATGCCTCAAGTATACAAATCTGCTGATATAGATCTCATATTATAAGGAATTATATTTTATTTTCTAACGTATTAGACTTTTCATTTTATTGTTTTATGAACCAAGAAAGTAGCATGCTAAAGAAGGATAGTGAATCTTTATGCAAATGTTTGCAAAATGTATATCTATCTCAAATCCGATTTGTATTACAGAAACTGTTTGTATTTCAGGGATACTATCATGGTTGTAAATGTTTTCATTCTCCTTGACAAAAATTAATTCAGAATCACAAAGTAAGTTTGTAAAACACTTTCTGGAACTACACAGGTAATTGGTTGGAAAAATTAGCATAATTAATCAAACGAGGATTTTTCTAAACTCTCTTAAGTATACATATTTTTTTAGCTCCCAGATGCTACTGAGATGCCTCATAACAATTTATGCACTAAAAAATAACTTTCTTGTTGAAGTATAAAAACCATTTTTGACATATGATAAAATATGTATTTTTTCAAATGGAAAGGCATAGTCAAAAGACACTGTAAAAAGCAATGTTCACAGATTAAATGTTTCAACCTCACCCAAACAAGACATATTTTTTAACAATTCCACATACATTGCCAATATGTCGGTTTCTCCTAAAACATACTGCAAACTGGGAATATCATCTCTGCGAGTTATTTCCTCACAATACACATGGGTCAAATCAAATGAGAGTTCTTTGTAACCATTTTTACTGCTGCTCTGCACGCTGTGGAGACCATGGAAGATCTGCTGTGAATGAAACACTCTGCTGAATTTCTGGTTGTTCTGTGCATTCTCAGATCATTTCATTTGACCCTTGTTCTTAGTTTATTGTACAATGTATTCATAAGCATATGTTTCTTTTCACAGAGATAAACTGAAAAGCAAGCATTAGATGTAGAATAAATATATTGGCGTTTATTTATAAGAAAGCCACGCAGCACGCTGGTGACAGGGAAATGGCAGGACGGTGCCGTTTTTAAAATAGGGCAAATGTGCCTACATTGCATGCAGGATTGTTTATGAGCAGGAAGGGGCAACTTCCGGCACAAAGACAATCCTGGGAGGCATATTCTTTTCACATAGAAAGAGGAAGTAATGAGGAGAAATAAAGATATTTTTTATTCTTAAGCCTCCTAAGAAAAGGATTATCTTTCTGGCACATTCCCAGGACTCCTACCTGCCACCAGACGAGCGCTGCCGACCTGGGGAACCGCAGTTTTTGTGGTTGCAGCACCCGCACCATTAGGACAAGTGGCCGTGACAGATGTGGTGAACTCCGTATACCTCATAGGGTATACGTTGAACATATTGAACAGTGAAACACTATCCTGATTCAGTATTGTTTCACTTATTTTTTTCCATTCACGTTATTATACGCACTTTTCACTTTTTTATGCAGTAGCTACATCACCGACCCTGAAGAAAGCCGTGACACTAACTAAGGTCTATCAGGCTGAAACATGTTGGTCATGTAAGAGCACAGGGGACTTGAATCCGGTCACCTGTCCTACGAGTGATATTCTGTTTTTAATCCTGACTCGGGGTGGCAGAATTAAAAAGTAACGCCATAGCTGACCCCGTAGCCAGTTTTAATTATTTGTACTTACTCACAACATAGCACTGCACTTCTTTCAGTACACACCGAGCCACCATGGGGTTTTAGTATACCCACCTTCTATTTGAAAAACATCCCTGAGCTCCTCCCGCGCGGCGAGGGGTTTTAGCCCACGTGAGGACTAGGTTCTCACGTGAGGAGGTCCCCCATGATGAAGCATGACACCACTGGTGTGTGAGTGGAACTGTCCTTAAAAAGGGAATCCCCAGCTTACACACGTAGATATCCTGAGTCACACGCTAGACCTCCCTACGAACCCGGACCTTCTTTTGTGATGTGTTAGTACGAATGGGGAGTTGGTGCCCGCTGGTCCTTAAACCTCCTCTAGCCCCCCTTGTGTGATTACATTCCCAGGTCTGCCAGTGATGCCAAATCAGGGAATGTATCAAAATCCATGGGTGTTGCATGGGAACACCCATGCAATGCCCAAGGAAGGCCTTCCCAGGCAGAGAAATGCAACACAGTGATTTGCTCTGCATTGCGTTACTCCAGATTTATGAAGCCACTCAGGGCCATGCAAGGTGGCCTTGTGTGGCTTCATAAATCGCATTTTGGACTTGCGTCCCACTTGCACCACGTTCCATGGGTCAAGAGCGACTGACCTCCTCTTGTAAATATACACCATATTGTCTTGTATATATTTAAAGAGCAAAAGAGATTATTTATTGAGAAATGAGTGCCATATCTTACACCTATTGAACACTGTGTTCTTTCTGGTATTCAAGTGTCACACAGTTGCACAGAAACTTCCAACATAATTAATGGAGAAATATGCTATTAACACAAATTGTATCGCACTTATGGGATACAGAGTTGATCCACATCACATGTATGAATAGACAAACAAACAGTGTAACACACAGATTCTTGTATGGCTCACTCACCCATCTCAATTCAGCACTTCTATTTCTAAATCTGTATGTATTTTCCATCATGCAATTCAGGTACTGGCCTTCATACCAAATATGGCCCCGGTTGAAATCTACACTGAGAGGATACCTGTCTTGGAAATGTTCCTTGCATTCAACAGTCATACTTTATGAGGGGGTATGCCTTTTATTACCTCGCCCCTAAATATTGGAACACCTTACTTCTGCACATACACCATGAGTAACAAATCAATTGTTTCCATAAAGGTTTAAAAACTTGTTTGGTTAAACTTGGGTTTTTGCTGCATGGGATTTTCTCCCAGCCCCTATCACAACAGCACACTCAAGTTGGTTAGCAGCCACACTAAACTGTATTATTAGTGTTAATATTGTAACGGGGTGTAGTGCCTTGAGAGTTAGCAATGAAAGAAACCTTTTGGCTCCTGATAAACTCCGTAGAGCTATGCCGTAATGAATAGAGTGTATTGTAGTGAAGGCTGCTTTAGAATGTTGGGTTTGTGATTACACGCAGACAAATAAAGATGCGTGATACCAAGCTCCATGTGTGGCATAGTCATTGGCAGTTACCCCGACTGAAAAGACGCTACAAGGGGCAGATAAGGATACACACATTTTGAGTGTCAGCATAGGGGTAATTAATGAGGTGCATGTATCATGGAAAGTTAAATGGTCAAAAAGAGTTGCACAGATGTTTTCCGGAATATACAAACAAACACACACTCACAACTGCATATATTCTGCAGAAGTAAAAAACAGAAGGTTACATAAATAAACCATAATATTAATCTGAAAAAAGTGACTACATAACTTTTTGTCAGCGTAAAAGAAATTTTGAAAAGTATTAGAAATGGGGGTCTCTAGTAGGTACCTTTGTCCAAATAGGGACCCGTGCTTCTAGTCAGGTAAGGGGGATACACAATTTAGATAACCCCTGCTCTTCCCCTGGGTAGCTTGGCACGCACAGACAGACTTATCCCAAGGCAATGTGTAAAGTATTTGTGCTCAAAACACACAGTAATACAAGGATAACACCACAAATGGACACCACACCAGTTTAGAAAAATAAAGTATCTTTAGCTAACCTCAATAAGACCAAAACAACAAAAATCCAACATACATGTAATAAGAATATGACTTTTCAAAGATTTCAAACAACTTGGTCCATAGAAAACTATGGATGCGTGATTTCTCACAAAGTATCTGTAGAAGCATCAAAATACACAAGGCCAAACAGCTGCAGAGATGGGAAGGGTCGAAAACAAAGAGATACATCAGTTCCTGAGACCTTGGGGAGGCGATGTGACAGTTCTGCTAACCGCAAGAGAAGTGATGCATCAAATCCGGCGTGTAGCGGAAGTGAAGCGTCGACTCCAAGACGGTTCCGATCCACGGGTGATGCGTCTGGAAAACTTGCCGCACAGGTACGATGCGTGGAAATCCAAATGCGTTGGTGATCGATGTGGCGGCAACGAGCAGCGCTGCGTCAGTTTCTTCAGCCGTTACCCCTCAATGCATCGGTTCTTACAGCGGCGACAGGTGCTGCGTCAGTTTTGGCAGTGGCACGGCAATGTGTGGAGATTCTTCTCCGGTGCTGTGTCAGAAAAACAGCCGCAAGATGAGCGATGCTTCAATTTGTTCAGTTCTTTAGGTTTCTTCCAGCTCCCAGCAGCAAATCCAACCTCCAGAGGCACAGAACTGAAACAGGCACCTCCTGGCATGTTAGAACTCTCAGCAGCAGAGTTTGGGGGAGCTGGGGAGAAACCTTTGTGTCCCTGAGACTTCTGAACAGGAGGCCAGCACACACAGGCCCATGGAGTGCTTCTTCAAGCAGGTTCAAATCAAAGTTCCAGTCTTTGTCCTTTCTTTGGCAGAAACAGCAACTGCAGGCCAACCCCACACAGCATACAGCAAAGGGGAAGTACTCCTCCTCACAGCTCTTCTCCTTGGCAAAGTTTCCTCTTGGGTCCAACTTCATGCATCCTTAAACACCAATCCATGTTCACAATTTACAAAGGGAGCACTTGCACTCCTGCCTGATCAGCAGTGGTAAAGTGTCCAGAGTCTTAAAACCAACAAAAACAGGGTCAAAAACAGGAAGTCAAAGAGCAAAAAGTCTAGGGATAAACCCACTGGAAAAGCCAGGCCTAGCAATGCTGAAAAGTGTGAATTTCCCGAAACGAAACTAAAGTTCTATGGGCCCATTTCTTTGGAAGGAAGAGGAAATGACTCCACATCCAGCCAAGGTTCAGGCTTTGTCCTCTACCTCCCCTCCACAATATGTAACCATGCTACGTTCTTTTCTTGATATGGCCAGCTACCGTTCCGGGTCAGCCGTGGCCCGTGGAGGGAGTTCCGTGGGGCGGTAAGGCGGAGAGGGGGAGGGGCAGGGTGGGGGGTTCTAAAAACCGGAATATGGATAATTGCAGGTAAGTAAACAATTAAATAAATAAAACGAATTTCGTAGCGCGCGCTGCATCGCATTTTGCGATGCAGCGTCCGCTACGAAATTCGTACCCCTTCCAAAATGGCCATAACCTACAATACACATGAAGTCACCAGTCATGCGCATTCTCCCTTTTTCTCTATGTAGGCTGCTAGGCTGCATGAAGCCTACATAGAAACAAGCATTGGCATAGACAATAGGTCTCGCCTTTGAGACCTTATAAGTGTTTAGTTATCCAGCACAATATCCTTGGTGCAACAACATCAACTGTTGCATGGCTAAACACTTATATGGTCCCAAAGGCGAGACCTGTTGGCTATGCCAATGCTTGTTACATTTTTGTAAATATGAATTAAGGTGCTGTTGTGAAATTGAATATTTCTGATAGAGCCTATGAACAAAGGTTCACACTGTATAAAGATCATAAGGAAGACAGCATTACTGGAATATACTACGTTAAAATGTAAGCAATTCTTAGAAACCTTAAATGATGTAATTTTCTGCGTTTTTCAATGGTGGGAAAAAACGGTAAACAAGAAGTAACCTGAAAAGAACCCAATCACGTGATTTTATCAGATTATTGGTAGATGAAAAGGAACAGTTGCAGCTCTATCAGTAAACCAGAGGGCACCCCGGTTCTATTTACTAATGTTGGTTGCCATAGATATGCATCGTGATTAACCTTATTAGTGGATGTGGCCCTTTACAATGAGTTGCAGCCGGGGACCTTTGTTAATAGTGACACTCCTCACAAGCATCTCTGGTCACATAATGTGAGAACAACCATTGCCAGGAGCGGCCCTTCTGCCTCATCATTTCCTGGGAATGGCTGAGCACCGACCTGCTCGCAGGGGCCACAGCGTAGTTCCTGTTTATTTACAAGGAAACTAAGAAAGTGAAGCAAGTCTTTGCTTGTGAAGGCCGCTTTACAAGTTGGTTGCTCGCTTTCCATGCGCTAATGTTAGTTAACTTAATTTTTTTTAATTATCATGTAGTTGCTTCGAGAAGTTAGTCATCTGTTGAGCTGAAAACTGCCACCCTTTTCTTGGGGTGATTTTCTTTTCTCTAAAGATTTTACAAACAGGTTTTGAGGAGAGGGTGTAGCCTTGTGGCTAGAGAGGTCGTCCTCAAAGCTGGGGAACCGGGTTCGAGTCTGGCAGCGACGCTCAAGATTCTGTGATTTCGGGGAAATCACTTAATCTCCCCGTGCCTAACAAAAAAAAAAGAATGAGTTTTTCTGTAACGAGACTTGTGCTCATGTGAAGCGCTCTGATACCCGATGTCTCGGTTCTAGTTCGCGCTATATAAAAACCTCTAAATAAATATACAATGTGACAATACAAATTAAGTTGGAAGAATTTGTTAGAAAAAACACTTTGGCTAATCCGTTCAGAAAAGATGGAGTTGGCAGTTGATACCAATGCGTGTCACTTATCCTTAACCAACATGGTCTCTTTGAGCAAACCACAACCTGATTTCCCGAACAATAAACGACAACATCCAAAATACATCATTAAGCACCTCGCGAATGTGTATTTTATGTAAATAAAGTGCGCAGGACATGGTTTTGGGAGCAGATTTGTTTGACGTGATAAGTGTTTTGAGTCTACCTGGATTCAGCTCAGAAATGTTAGCGGAATAGGATATTGAATTTGGAAGAAAAAAAATCACACCAAGCGGGGTCATAAACTCGGTGCATCTCTCACATCCATGCGCATTGCTCACATCCACGTGGATGGCCAGACAGTACCTGCTGATTCCGCAAGCCACCGTCACAACGCCAGCCTGGACGACAACAACCTCTCTCCCTGTTCCATGCCTGTTTAGAGCGGAAGTGACATAGAACTGGTTGTAAGGACTAGTGGCGTGGTGAGGACCTAGCGAGGGAGGGACCGTAACTGAAAGGACATGCGCGTCTCCTACACTTCCGAGACTCCAGTCTGTCACACGGAGCTTAAAGCATATCAGTTAGCGGTCTAGAGTGTTCCAGTAAACCACTCTGACAACAAGGTGTACCATACCACGTTCTATGGCATCAGACGAGTTTCTTTGGTCCTAATCCCACACTGGGCCTAACAAACCGAATGGTAAATTAGTCCCTGTTACAGGTAGATTACGATTCCAAGAAAGTAGTCTACAAAGTCATTACATAAAAACTAAAGTTTTATTAGTAATACCTAAATAAGCCCTTCTGTTCACTGCCTCCGGTTAAGCGCCAAGTCGCAGCTCACTCTAGTAGTGCTTCATAAACATGCAAAAATGATGTCTCTGCGTGCTGCTTGCGGTAGAGCGAGAAATACTGAAAAAATACACAAACAAATGAAAGAGTTACTGCACTGCAAAGTGAGAGGTGAGTCCTAGTTGAGAGAGGGTTTCGGGTGAAAGCGCTTGAATTTCCTGAAAGAAAGGTTGATATTGAAAAGCGGGTGCTGGAAAGATTCTTCAACAAGAGCGGCCGCGGGAGAGCAAGAAACGGTGCGGGACCATTCAAGGCAAAACAAGCAGTCTGCACAATTTTTATTAAACAAAACATTTTGAAAAGGGAAAGCGAGTGCTTGCAAAGCGACAGCAAGACAAGCAGTTGAGAAGGGCTAGCGAGGGCAACCAGGCAAATTCAAACAGCTGTTTTCAAGCACACCACCTTGCGGGAGCGAGCAGGGGCGCGCGGGCCATCTGTTTTCAATTAGCGAACGCGCCGCTGCTTGCTCCTGCCAGCACAAGCACGAGTGCTTGAAAAGAGCTGACCAATTTCTAAAGGTCATCTCCTAGCGCAGCGCTTGCATTCTGCCTAGGCGAGACCTAAAAATGGCCTCCCTTCAGGCGCCCGACTGGGCGCCGTCCGCACCAATCACAAGGCTGCCATTGCAGCATTATGATTGGCTTGGGGAGGGGAGGGAGGAAGCCTGCTTCCTGATGCGGGACCCGGCCAGGAGCAGCAGAAGCTGAGGTAGTGGCACGTGACCCGGGGGAAGGTAAGTCATGCTGGCCACAACTGTTCGTGGCTTTTGATAGGGGTGCATCTTACACTAATTTGGCAATAGTTCCCAGTGCTGTTATTTTTCATCCCTTTGATGCCACCGGGGGCACACACAATGTGCTTCCAAAAGTAGAACAAGGTCTGAAGCACACGCAGACCGATGCAGGAAATGCCATGTTTGGAAGGTCTTTGGCGAGGCTGTAGTGCGCATTCCTAGGTGGTGGCTTGAGTAAAAGGTTTTCCAGAGGCGTTGGTTCATTCGCAAAGGTTTCAAAATGTTATTTGGGATGCAAATGGTAACAGTAATCTGGGCGGCACTACAGTAGTCGTAGGACAAGGACACCAACCTTCCTAGGACAGGTGTCGAATGTGGGCACTGGTGGCTTCGCTGCAGGAAGGCAGTTAGAGGAACCTCAAAACATAACATACTGGTGACATGGTTCCTTATATCACCCTCAACGTGTGCACCTTGAAATGTTTCCTAACACAGCATTCTCATTAATGCACTTTCCTAGAATGTGCCATGCGCAGTGGTGTAGCCAGTTTGGTTGCTCATGTTTCACCTTGTGAATGACCTTTAATGTTATGAGGAATGCTGTTGGGGTGCCCAAAGGCCATCGCCAGCGCACAGATTAAACCCGGATGGTCCTTGTCTCCAGAGCTGCTGAGTACTCTAGATGCCGAACACAGCTGGATCAATAACTTGTAGACTGGCTTGGGACTCCATTCGGAGCCTGCTAAAAATGTCCAAATACATGGATGTTCTTTAAGCAACACAACTGTGGTTGGGTGCAATGGAGGGTTAGAGGTTGGGCTGAGGTCTGCAGCCAAACCACACTGTGCACACTGGAAAGCATTGTGCAGAGTGAGTTGGTTGCCTGGTCACAGGGCCTGACCAAAGGCCAAGTCACACAACCAACCATTGCTGCGCATGACCAAAGGCAGTGGTGGATGGAACATGATAAAGTATATCATGAAAAACTAAATTCCTTGAAAAAAACCTTTAACTAAAAACTATGGTTTCTTCTGCTCTAAATATAGTGACATAAAATAAAAACAAAGATAAAACCTAAAGTGCCCTGAAATTGGCCAGATATGGTTAGCTGAGCTAGCTTCTTTGTGGCATTGGATAGCTAGCACAGGAAAGAGCAGAGTAATTCTTCCATTTTACTGAAGACAGTCTGCCTTCACCATGAGCATAGAGATTAGGTAACCCACAATTAGCACGTTTATGCATTTTATGGATTTTAAATACACAAAGTGATAAATTGCATTTTAATGTGAAGTTGCTTTGATGCTGAGATGGTAAATGGGGGCTGTTTTTATTATGTGGAAATGGTACCGCTGGATGTTTATGTACATTCATTTGAACTTCTCTGGATGATATGAACTGTAAAGTTTTTATGTATTAGAGCTTAATCTCTGTGCATTGCTTATGTTTCTTGTGTCTGCTTTTGAACCCACATAGAGGAGCTGGCTTACGCTTCCTTCTCCCTGGAAGCCATTACCATTGGTCCAAGTGTCCGCTCTTGTCTCCTTCCTCCAGTGGCTTCTCTCTTTCCAGGCAATTAACATTTTATAGTGAGAGAAGGTACAGCAAATATCAGTGTCCTGGTAACCTTGTGCTTATGACGCCCTGCCCCCACCCTGAGCATGGAGCTTTGGTCTCCTCATGACCCGCAGTTAGCCGAATTTGGAGATTTTTAACATTGCAAGTTTCCTGCAGCTGTTAGACTTAGGAAAAAACGGCACCCCATGATAAATATTTAAAGCGGATCAACTGTGCCTACATGTTTAGGGTTTTTACCGTTTTTATGCTGGCATTTTTAACTGTGACTTGTTTTTATTGGGGTGATTTACCGCTATATACGAACTACTGGATGCTAGGGTTTTAAGGTGATGTAATGAAATTTGTCCCTGTAATATTTTTCTTTTTAGGTCACCCATATTAATTGATGATTTGTATTTTAGAGGTTTTTATTATGTAGTGTACGTTGATATATGTATTGTACTTTCATGGTTTTTATTAACTGAAAAAGTGGCTTTGATGATGATGATAGCCGAATTGTGGATTTTATCTAGTATATACAGATTAAGTGGGATCCTTAATCTCAATCTGGAGTTACACTGATGCCGAGATTGCAAATGGAGGAGCTGTTTTTAATATGTGGAAACAATGTCTCCAGGTGTTTCTGAACCTCCATTTGAACTGTCCTGGAATTATTTGAACTGCATTTTTCTGTTTTTTAAGTACTGGGTTTAATGTCTGCCAATAGTTTGTGTTTCCCATTGGTTGCTATTTGGCCACATGTAGGGCCTGACTATACTCCAGCTTCCTCTAGAAAGCTTTTGCAAATAGCATCTGTCCACCTTCCTTCCCCCATTAGGCCAGTATTTAATCCCTCCATTCAGAGCGTTAACCTCTTTACCTTTTACCTGGTCAGGTGGATTTAAGGGTAGCGACCACCATGTGATTTCAGAATATAGCAATCATCGGGATTGATGCCAAAACTAACTACTGACCAAAGTGCAATACAAAAGCTCGGTAGCATGATTTAACACTATACGGCATTTAGAAAATTGCTGGAAAATGTTTCTAAAATATACCCCTGCAAGTCAGACTATTGCTGGGCATAGATTGTAGACTTTCGGTCCTTCTGCAGTACTTGACCATGGGAATGGAGACTTGGTAAAGTGACTTAAAAATACCTCAAAAGGCGTGAATCTATGCTTTGTAGATTTGTGTCTGGAGTGTTTATAGAGTTCTTACATTTTAGGGATTTGGAGAATCTTACGAAACTCATATATCCCCAAATTCTCCTTTTTGCAGCTGACGAACGCATGGAGGAAATTTGCTTTCTCCATAATCATTTAAAACAAGGTAAGAGAGGGGCTCTATATTCTCGAAAAGGAAATAGAGCTCCGACAAACTGTGAAGTAAAAAATGTTTTCCTTTTCGAATCCAATGTTTGCTAATTCATTCACACATGTTATTGGTAACAACTACCAAGATCAGGTATTCACCAAAAAACACTCCTTATAGTGGAACACTTGAATGCAAGGCAACGTAAATTTATAAAGAATCAATTAAATGATTTATTTAATTCACAAGGTTTCTTTAACCACAATCAGATCATAAAAAATGCATTGGTTTTTAAATAAAACAAAGACACATTAAAAACAAGTTAAATTTAAAAAACTACTAAATGAGACAAAAGCACAAATCAAGGAGATTTTGAAAAAAGACAGTCAATTTGTCATAAATCCGTTAATTCGGAAACATAATGGGCAACAATTGAATAAGGGTTAACTTCCTCATTTGACACAGGTATTGTATGCCCCCTTCCAAATTTAACATAACGTGATTGCGTCGACGCGTTTCGGAGGTTATTCGAAGTTTGTGACCTCCTTCTTCAGGACTATTAGAAATGGAATCTCCTTATCCATAAACGTTTGCCTGTGCGACCAGCGCACTAGGTTTCCTGATTGGTTTTGCTGCGCTCCTGCGGGAATGGTATTTTCAATTAAACACTTCCCTGGGCTTTCAAAGTTCTTCGTGGGTGTGGGCAAAGGACATCTTTTGTGCTTCTTTGTAGGTCACCTTATTCCTTATGTTCAACAATTATGAGCTGTTAGGGATTCTTTTACTGCTCCGGGTACAATCAATTCGTGGCTGTTAAAGTCCGACGATCTACGTTCCCGGGCAGCTACTTCCGCGTCTTCCGATCGCGGCCAACATCAAAGTTTCCGAATTAACGGATTTATGACAAATTGACTGTCTTTTTTCAAAATCTCCTTGATTTGTGCTTTTGTCTCATTTAGTAGTTTTTTAAATTTAACTTGTTTTTAATGTGTCTTTGTTTTATTTAAAAACCAATGCATTTTTTATGATCTGATTGTGGTTAAAGAAACCTTGTGAATTAAATAAATCATTTAATTGATTCTTTATAAATTTACGTTGCCTTGCATTCAAGTGTTCCACTATAAGGAGTGTTTTTTGGTGAATACCTGATCTTGGTAGTTGTTACCAATAACATGTGTGAATGAATTAGCAAACATTGGATTCGAAAAGGAAAACATTTTTTACTTCACAGTTTCTCCATAATCAAACATTTTCCCAATGACAAAATGCCCTTTCACCACATCGCCCCTTACATATGTGGCGCACCCACTTCCTTTCCATGGAAAGGCCCTTGCTCTGGCTGTTTGCAGGAGAAACTGATTATGAGCACGACTTCCAGAATGTTGTGAATACTCGAAACTGATGCGTTTACAGATATCGTGTTTTTAATAACCCACGTGCGCTGTTGGAATTTTGGGTCTTAATGTATTTAGACTGTGCCACATGAGGATCTTTCTGAAGACTTTTTGTTGTATTTTGTGTCACTACTATGGTTTTATGGTTGATTCAATAACCGAAATAAGGCTGAAATGAATTGAACGAGTTTGCAGTGTTTACTAACTTTTGCAGTGTAACTCCCCTGAAATTTCCTTTATCGCACCATAAGTTGCATGTTTACAACAGACATCGTACTGGTGGACTTGACATTGTTGTATGTCTAATTTGTGAGTGATAAACCCCGCTGGCCCTGATTCTGTGACTTGTTCAGCCTGTGAATCTTTCTGTGAATGCTGTTGAATTTGTGCCTGGACACTCTTAATAATAAAATGTCACTTAGCTGGATATGTGAAATTACAGGAGATGTGTTAAAATGTAGGATGTATGGGAGCACCTTTTGTTTTTTCATGTTGCCCAAAAATCAAAAATGTCTCCCACTGCCGGTTGGTCTTTACCAAATCCTTGGTGTGGGCAGGAGGGAGGGTGGTGGATTGGTGGGGGTCTGTAAAGAGTGGCAATTAATTACTCAATTCCGTTGTGCTTGGTGGTGGCAATGCCCCTTTGTCCTCCTTTCTTTGCCACAAAACTTTCCTAGCTTTCAAAACAATATAAGCCGCCTAGCATTCCAAAAAGTAGCGAACAGGGTAGTCGTTTAGCCACTTAGCAAGCAATCCTCCGAGTGACTTTGTCACACTAATCACACATGGGGCAGTCACACACAGGCACAATATGCCCCCCCCCCACATCGGAATGCACAAAGATTGTCCTCTATAGCTCATAAAAATTGGCAATTTCTTAAATGATAAATAATTCAATCGTTTTGCTTTATTAACCTTCCTGCTTCCTCAAGTTTGCTTGAAAAGGCACCATTTGTCCACTCTTTTTTCAAAATTATCTCGGGAAGAACCCCCCCCGAACACCCCAGAAGTTGTTCGGGCTTGCTCAATACGCTCGCTCGCCGTAGTGCAGTACGACAATAATTTTACGCTCCAAAACTTTCAAATATCACCAGCTGCCACTGTGCCACTGTAATTTTAAAGAAGTCTATATACACTTATGTTACAAAGCTAACCAAATCAGACCTACTGTATCCAACATAAGGTTTTCCACAAAGCAACCATCAAGTATGCCATACTAATATTATTAATATTTAGAAAATTACAGTTGGCAAACAATATAAAATCTCTCTAAGAAGGCCAAATAAGAATTATCATAGTACACATCTTTTATCACCTCTGCTTGTTCGAAAGGCTCACCAACTCCAAGACCTTTGGCTACTCTGACAATCTGTGAGAATCCATGTAACAAAATTCCTGCCTACACTGTAATAACAATTCACCCTTAAATGCCTATGGCCTTCAACACATTTTTCAAAATAAGTAAGTCAGGACTACTGGCTTTGATGTAACTTTTCATAATCAACAGCCCAAACATATTGAATCTGAAATAATTTTTCCAAAGAACTAAGGCCTACAGTCTATACCAATGGCTTGATACCGTAACCAACACAGGCCTACTGTAGGGCGCAGAAACTGGGAGCCATTATGGATACAGCTCTAAAATTACAAAAATGTACAAAATAACTGGTGGCAGAACAATGTACAATCTCTAGCAAAGGGTTTAACAAAGATTATCACAGTGAAAATCTTTTACTTCCAGGTGTTGTGATTGGGGGAAACAGTCAGAACACCGCGGCCTCAGCCATGCATGTTCTGACATCGCAAGCATAACCACGCTTGCTTTAAGCACGGTCTAGTTGTTGGCTGGCTGGGGGAAGCAGGAAAAGGAAGGATCGGGAGAGGCTGTGGCTCTACGTGGTGAGGTAAGTGGGGTGGTTTTGGGGGGTAGTTTTTATGGGTTGGGGTAGTTTTCAGGGCTGAGGGTTCGGGGTAGTTTCATGGTGGGGGGGTTCGGGAGTTATAGGGCTCAGGGCAGGGGACAGGAAAGGGGCAGTTTTCAGGCAGCGGGAGCAGTGGGCCTGGGCCAGGGCGGGAATGGGGGGGAGGTTTTAGGGGGTGGGGTCTGATTTTAGGGCTCAGGCAGGGGGTCTGAGGTGGAAGTTGTTTTTAGGGGGCTGTATTTTAGGGCTCAGGGCATCATACAGGAAAGGGGCCGTTTTCAGATTGTCATCATAATCAACACAAGCACACTGAACCAGATGTAAGCTTTCCCACAAGGTAGCCATCAGGCATACAGTCACAACATTACAAATGTATACAATAAGTAGAGCTAGAAATGAAAAATAACAATTTCTCCCAGGAGAGCCTAATAGGGATCCTCACAGGCTCAATCTTCCATCTCCACAGTTTCTCAGAGAGGGTAATCAACTCCATACCCCTTAGCTACTATGGCAATTTCTGAGATGCCATGTATTATACCTCTCTGTAGGCTTTAATATAAAGTATTAACAATCCACTTTTAATATCCACTACTACTTACTTCCTTTATCAGGACTTTTCATAATACACAGATCAGGCATATAGCCTTATCAGTGACTAGCAGCCATAGTTACCTCAGTCATTTTGTTTTGAGTGTAACATTTCTTAAAAGGCAAAAAGCAGCCCTCTTGTTCAACTTGACTGTGCTTATGAAAAAGCCTATAAACAGTCAGAGTATCTTGCACCATTGAAGCAGATTGTCACTGCCTTATTGCATACCATTGAATTTATGACGCCTTGAGTAATATTATAAATGCTCATGTCACGACTTCAAGTCATAACGTGATGCATGTGCAATCAGAAAGATTTTTGCTGACAGTGAGGCAGATAGATTCCTATGTGTATTATGACTGACCTTAATGGGTAGCATCTTAACTCAGTGATGTATATGATTAAATGCCTGTGCTATACTTGGGTCAATCTTACTGTGTGCTTGCCAGCATTCTATGACCAACAGAGGTAGCATTTTTTCAGGTTTCAAACATGTCAATTTGCATAATATTGAAATCACATGAAGTAACATCACCATATGTGGTCTCTAGGAGACCCTTTTCCTTTTACAGTACTATTCCTCCTCTGTATCTGAGAGCCATACAATGTGCCCTTTTCCAGACAACTCATTACTATCAGACCCTGATCTCAGCTTTCTATCTTCTCCCTTCCTCAGTGAAGCAGAGTAGCTCTATTGTTACTTGAGTGTGCCTTTAAGAGTAAATACAAGAAAGAGGTAGAGGTAATTTGAGAATGGAGAAGTGAGGGGCAAAGATGAAGTTGAATGAGAAAGGGAGAATGGGAGGGAGGAAATAAGAGGAAGAAGGGACAGTACCAATTAAAAGGAGGAAAGAAGGAGGAGCAAGCAAAGGTGGGGGAGAGACAACGGAAGATAGGGAAAGGATTACACATGTTAGTACGTGAGTAAAGGAAGTGAGAGGAGAGGAAAATAAGATAACAATAAAGAAGAGGTAGGAAGGGAAAGGCAAATGAAAGAAGCAAATATGAGAGGAAGGGGAGAATGATTATAATAAAGAGAAAGCAGAAAAAGAGGGACAGGACTTGAAGTCAGATGGTTAACAAAATGTGAAGTCAAAAGAAAGGATGAGAGCAAACAAAGGGTGGCATAAGGTAGGAAAAGGAGATGGTGAAAGAAAGAGATCGGGATGGAGACTTTGATAAATTACTAAAAGTGTTGGAATGGAGGTGGGAATAAGAAAAAAAAGGAAAAAACAGCGATGAGACTAGTGGAAGAATGAGTTTGTTGAGGAGGGGTGGGGAGAAAGTAAGAGAAATAGAGGACAAGAGTGAAACAGAGCAATTTACAGTAAAGGAGTGAAAAAAAGTGAGATTGTTGGAAGAGATGGAAAAAGAATATGAGGGGAAAAAGTAGAGAAATGGAGACAGAAAATGTGTGTGAGACTGTAAAAGAGAAATTTAGGCAGAGGAACAAAATAAGCGGTAGAAGGGAGACTGGACAAAATGAAAGTGGAGGCCTACAAAGAGAGGTAAAAAGGAGGGAAGAAAACAGAAACGGTATAGACAGATGTACAAAGGAGGATGTGGTGAAGAGACACTGGAGATATGAGGAAAGAAGATGTTTCTATTGCGATACAACATTTATTGATTCAGCATGTGATTCTTCTAATATATTTTCTGCATCATACTTGCTCATACAGCAGCAGGTACAACAATATAATAGATGAAGTCAAGAAAGAGGAATACCAGAAAGCAGAATTCCAGAGAGCGAAAGTCGATAAAGTGTCTTTATAACTGGTGCTCAAGCCCTTGTACTCGCGCATCTGGATGGCAGTAACACCGAGCTCCATGACCTTCCAGACTACGCATTGTCACTCCATAAGAGCATCCAACATGCTTAAGCACATCTCATCGGGGCCTGAAGAAATTTGATCACCACTCCCCCATCCTGATGGAAGTCCATTGGCTCTCCTAGCCAGCCCATACCATCTTTAAAACCAGCTCCATCATTTACAAAGCCATCATGACCAGGACTCCTGCGTATCTTCCAAACAAGCCCACAATCTCGAATGGTTCTCAGCACACTGGCAACCAGGACACCATCAAACTGCTGACTGAGAAGCAGACTTTTTCCTTTTATGCATCAATTATCTGTAACAACATTCCTGTTTCCTTCAAGACTGCTACAACACTGCTCCTGTTTTGGAAAGAGTTGAAGACACACCTCTTCAAAAAACACTAAGGGACTGATTACGAGTTTGGCGAACAGGGTTATTCCGTCACAAATGTGACATATATCTCATCCCTCAAATTACAATTTTCGTTATATCCTATGGACCTTGCAATACGGCGGACAGGATATCCATCATGTTTGTGACGGTGTATCCCACTCGCCAATCTGGCAATCAGGCCCTAAATCACTATGCTTTAGCTGTTCACAACCCAGCTACCTCTCCATTCACTAGTTGACTTTATGCTTGTCTTTGACCCTGTAGAGCACTTCGCTGCCTTCTGGCTAGGTTTGCACTATAGAAATACCATATACATACATAACATCTGACATAAGGGAAGCTGGCTTGTGTTATGAGTATTTACTACAGAGAAGGAGAATTTCTGCACTTACAGTAAATATGTTTAAACAATGGTAACTCACTAGCTGCCTTTTCAAGTTATTGGGACGGACCCTGCCCCAGTCTGGGCGAACACACCCCAACATTGTGCCTCTTAAATGCTGAGCACTGCTTTCGCTATTTTTACAATACGAGTTTCACATTTTTTATGCTTGGGTTTCATATAGTTTATAAGGCAAGCTTCTATCCCTTATATCTGCTTTTGCAGAGGCTGAAAAAAGTCGAAACTGGCAAAAGTGTCGGCAAATTAAAAATGCTCTAATTCTACCTCTAGCAGAATTAGAGCTAGAAATGTAATTAGCCACCCCAGCCCGCACCAGACACGACACACCTTGGGTCTCAGAAACTGCAATACCGTTCAATCAAAATAAACAAGCCCTTCACTTTCTGAATGTCTCAAATCATACCTTGGGCTGCTCTGTTACATTGACCATTTACCCACAATTTTACCAGAACGTACAATTGATAATGCTGGCCCTTTAAGCGGGTGCCGCTAGCAGACATTAAGGCATTAAGGGCTTGAGAGAGAGGGTGAAGATGAGGGATGCCAAGTTCTTTCCTGTGCTTCCTCCGCCAATCGACGGATACAAATGTACCTTTTTGCTTTACAAATGTGGTATTGCATGGGGAAAAAGTACAATCTATCAACACAACAGATATTTATATATCCCAGGTGAGCCACCTGTCGGCAGGCACACTCTCACTCATAAGTATTCGAGCAGCATTAATTTTGGCTACATTCTTACACATCACAAATATGTGATATATATGTGCAATTAGCACTTAATATTTATGTGTCCTAATATTATTAAAGTGTTGCACTTGACATCACTATTGCAGTGCATTCACTGTAGGATTAGCGATTCATAGATATGCTGTGTACATTAATCATATTAAATTTAATATATTTTCTAGGAAATCTGATGAAAACCATTCTCACACTATTAATATGTATTTACTTGAGAAACAACAGTGGATTTATGTAATGTGTGCACTAAAGTTTCCCATTTGCACTTATAATGTAGCTCTTAGTCACATTTAGAGACGTATACTCAAAGTAAGTTATTTCATCTGTATGTAACATGTAATATGAGTCTGATGTTCTGACAGGTTTCATTCAGTGTGTGGTTGAATGTGCACACTTATATTAAATGAGCTCCATTGATTTAATACTCTAATTTGACATTACTAGGCCTGTATTTCTTTCTGCATGAAATTCAATTTTTTCATTTTCTGCTTGCATGTCTTTTCCTTGCAGGTACGTTCACATGGAATGTTAGTTTGAGAATAGATATAATACTGCACTAGTGACCAAGAGAGAGCCTGAGAAGAAGACCTTGGCAACGAACAGTGAGAGCCAGAGCATTAACTGAATGTCTCCATTTATTAATGTTACTAGAGCCATAGGCGACCAAGGACGATGTCGTTCACATGTCTGGCCTGGGATATTTAGTTAATGTTGCAGCCTACAACGTGCGAATGGAATGGACAAGGCAGCCTCTGATGATGCAAACCGAGAGGTGGTATTGGAGATTCTGGTGGAAATAACTGGAGTTCAGAATGTCCGAGGCTAAGTCACTTTTCCTTTGGCATTTAAGAGGTTAAGGGACAGATGTACGATCCTAGTAAATCGCGACTCACAATTTGCACTCGATTGAGAGTTGCAAATTGTGACTCGCAAATTGTGACTCGCAATTTACTATGTACGACTGCGATTCCCAATGGGGTCTCAAAATGCGAGGCTCATTAATATTAACGAGGCACTCGCATTTGCGACCTCATTGGGAATGGCTGGCCCTGCCAGGAATGGTGGCCTGCTGGGGTCAGCACACCACCATGTCTGGGACTGCTTTTAAATAAAGCGGGTTTATTTTAATTTTTTTAAATTGTACTTTTTCGTTTCATTTTGTGAGGGCAGGCACTGGGGACCTCTTCCCATTTGCGAATGCATTACCACCTACTTGAAGTAGGTGGTAATTGCGAGTGTTTTACAAATGCAATTATGGTTCCAAAACATTAGTACATGGGTTAGAGAGTCGCTATTTGGAAGTTTACGCCCCTTCCAAAGAGCGAGTCTCTACACACTTTTTTGCGAGTCACAATTCATTTGCGACTCGCAAAATTGTGTTATTACATGACCATACCAATTTTAGCATGCGCAAACGGATCGCTAACCCGTTTGCGCATGCTAAAATTGGTAGTACATCTGGCCCTTAGACCGCTATGCTTATTCCCTTGATTCTTTACAGCAAAGAATCAAGGAAAGCATAGAGGTATGAACCTCTCAAAGTCCAATGACAAGTGCTCAAGCAAGAGAGGAAATGCTCTGAAGGGATCTGAAAAGCATCTGAAAGGCATCTGTTTTCTAATGGTGTGAACACCAAGTTATAACACACAAGGGTTCTTGGGCAACACCCCTTTGCACACATCATCAGGGGTCTGTTCTCTTTCACCAATTTTCACGTTGTAGACTGCAACAGTTTCCACGTATCCCACACTGAACATGGGAATGACATTGTCTTCTCATACAGAGTACAGGTCGCAACATTGCTGAATAGGCCTTTCAGTTAACGCTGTGGATCTCCATGTTCTTTTGCCAAGGTCTTCTTCTCAGGCTCTTTCTCTCTATCGATAGTACAGTAATGTATCTATTCTTCAAATAGCAATGTGTGAGAATACCTGCAAGGAAATGACTTGTTAGCAAAAAATGAAAACCAATATTTATGCAGCATGAAGAATTATAGGCCTATAATGTCAGCGCAAAGTATTAGCACAATGTATATGCCTGTGCACATTTAAACACAAATGAATGTGAATCCTAGTACATTAGATTCAGATTACATGTGGCATACAGTAAATCATTTAGATAATTATGTGTAACTATGGCTATTAACTACATTTAAATGTCATATATGAAACATTATTGAACAAATTACATTAACTCTTTATCGTTTCTAGTGTAATCACATTCTACATATATGAGGATGGTTGTTATATAGTTATCTAAATAGTAAATGTTGTTCAATGTATTAAGGCACACATTATGAAAGTCAAATCCATCTTTATATTGAATACATATTTACTAAGTAAGGATGGTTTATTAATTTCTCATGTAATATGGTTAAACACAAAGTGTGAATACATTCACCAGTCCTAGAGTAAATGCATCACAATAATGATGTCAAGTGCAATACTTTATTTCAATATCGTTAGACCATATAACAATCATATGCTAAATGCACATTCATGAACTATATGTTATGAAGTTGTGACATGTAAAGAATGGGCAAGGCTGGGCTGCACCAGTAGCCCCATTAAAATTCAGCTATAACCAAGGAGTGATCACATCCTTCAGCAGCATAGCATTTCCACGTTTTAAATAGGTACATAGAAATGCATGGTCATTTTAAGATAATGATCAGATTTCCTCTTTTTTCTTCAGAAAAAACACTGCACTTGACATGGTGATGAGGGATCTAGGAATAGATTTGTTGGCCCCAAAGGTAGCCCACTTTTCACCATTCTTGTGGGTTAGAGTTGCATCAACCTTCTATGTATTTTGCTATCTCGTTATGGTTAATCTCAAAATGCAACAAGCTTTGAAGAAAATGTCCTTCATTTGAATTTGATGTATTTCATAACATTCAACATCTCTATATTAAGTCAATCTGGCTGTCCCAAAAAAAACAAATCTTTCACAGCCCTCTACAAGTGAATGTATAACGAATGTTCAGAGTGGACTTTTTAAGAGGCATTTTCCATAGCTCTAATTACAATCAGGCACCAATCAAAGGTGCAAGTGCGCACCTAATAATTACCATTTGCAAAAGTACAGTAATTGTGGTTGCACAATCTGCATCCATTTCCAAGCTTGATACCGCGGAATGGGGAAGCACAAGCAAATTGTTCATTCATTCATCTATTTTGGGGTCTGCAAATTGCCTTTCTGTGCAATTTGTTCTTCCTTCTTCTCTGTTTGAGTTAGTTTTTATGTACTAGAATGGTAAACACATCCAGCACAAGATGGAGCTGACATGCTATCCCTGTTATGGGTGCAAACAGTAGCTAGGTTCTCAAATGTTATTAGGGGCCTATTTGCATTGGAGGCGTAAGGGGCAGCACTGAGCGACCATACAATAGTCATGCCTCTCCGATATAATACATGGTCAGCAGCTGAGAATAGAGGTCATCGAGGAGAGGTCATACATTGACACCTCTTTTCTCTAGTCTCTTTTACCTCTAAGCTGCAAAGAAAAGGTATGCTGTATTCTCTTGCCTCTGCCCAGTCACTTGTTAATGTGCAAAAATGAATGTCTAAACAGTGATCTGTTTGATATTACACATCACATCCTATAAGGTATTTGGGACTATACAGCGGTTCTTCTGTCATTGTCAATATCGAAAAAAATAGGTAAATATTTGAATATATTTTGGCAAATTTAAAATTACAAATAAAAATTTCTCTATCAACCTTCTTTTGGGCCGACAGGCACTCTGCAAGTTGGGGCGGTGTGTGGTTTTCGACTCATGATGCAGGACAGCAGGAAGATGGGGAGTTCTGGGCTGTGAATCAACTGGTTTTTGTTAATCACTATGTTGACTCATCTCAATTGCCATGCATTTACAGGAAGGTCAGGAAGCATGAGGCTACACTACAGGGAACAGAGGGGGATCATGCAGATAGGGAACACCTTTAGAGTGCAGACATCTATACACTCATCATTGTTACACCAATGGCAGGACATGCGCAGTGGGGGCTGAACCTTTGGACATTGAATGTAAATGGTCTGAACAGTAAAATTGAGCTCACTCTAGTGTTTCTACATCTGTGTGGACACGCCCCTGACCTAGAGGTAATCCAAGAAACACACCACCAGGGTATTCACTATGAGGCTCTTGATAGATTCGGCTACACACTACTGGTGCATGCAGGCTATACCACAGACTCGTGAGGTACGGACGTCCTAATCAAGAAATCAATACAATTTATCTCGCGCTGCATGTGGCACGACGCCCTTGGCCGCTATCAAGCCTTGTCGGGAACATGGGAGGGCCTTACATTCAACATCATTTCCCTGTATACAGGGCCACTGGAATTACGTGGTAGGAGATGGCCAAATTATGTGGCAGGACTGAGTAAATAATGCGGCAAGAAAAGGCAACATATGCAGCTTAATGCGGCACATTTTGTGATAGAATTACTTAATTATTTCATCATTGGTAAACTTGGTAATACTCTCAGGGTATTAGTGCACATCCTTAGTACCAGTTTAACATCCAAATATAGCAGTAAGCAACAGAAAGATGACCAGTCCGTCTTGGCAAAGGGCCTTCCACTGCACAACAACAAATTTAATTGCATTTTTAGCAACTTTTAACCTTTTGAGCTAGAAACAATTTTTTCGTTAAAATCTGCAGATTATGCGGTAGATGATAGATTATGTGCCAAATGCAGCAAATCAATAATTATGTGAAAATCGCCATGGCTGCACAATAGCATTATTCCAGTAGTCCTACCTATATATACCACCAAGATTACATGCCATGACTCTTCTGGACATTAATGTCCCACTCTTAGAAATGCCAACCAGGATCCTTATACTGGAAGGTGACACAAATGCAGTACTAGAGCCCAGGGTGGATAAAATGAGTAAAGCTATCTAACAGGGCGAAGTGGGACCACTACAACCCTTCCTAGAAGCATTAGGATTGATAGACCTAAGGCAGTTGCATACCCCAAAACCACAGCAGCATATATACTTTTCAACCATGCATGGTAGTTTTTCCCGCCTCAATCACATTTTTCCTCAGCATATGTGCGCGAACAGCTTCTGGGAGGGACACATCATGCACTGTGCATCTCTGCTCATTCCCCAGTAGGGGTCCTACTGAACGGACTGACTCGAGACTTTGCACTGGCCCCCAGATATACCCATTGTATCTCCGAGACAAAGACATCAAGGAGAAGCTTAGGAAAGGAACAGACTCCTACTTTGACAAGAATCAGGGGACAGTAGAATTAGCTTGTATCCTTTGGGCGGTGTGCAAGACGGTTCTGCGTGGCCAGACCAAGGCTCTGATGGGGGGCAAAAAGAAGGAAAATAAACTTGAATGTGAAGCCATTGAGCGAGATATCGCAGCACTAGATACCAAAGAATTGACGGACAGAAGGGCAAACTGTTGCCACCTGTTGCACCTCCGACAGCAGGATACGCATACATTGGCAGAGAATAGGGCACAGTCATGCACTGGTGACAAAATGCTGGCCCGTACGACATTGGGGATAAGGGCAGCAAAATATTGGTGTTGCTAGATAGAAGGGACGAGGACCATTCTTGGGTGATAGAAACTGTGAATACGGCCGGTGAGTTACAGATGACCAGTGCAGCCAAAGCAGACACATTTGCTACCTACTATGAGGGTCTATGCACTCCCATAACGACTAGGACTGATGTGGACTGCGTTGAAGTTCTGAAGGATATCACCTTCCAAGCACTTACAGGTGAGAAGAAGGAGACTCCAGAGGCTGATCTGACAGAAGAGGAGCTTGTTCTGGTGATACGAGACCTACAGTCTGGGAAGGCGGCTGGGCCAAATGGTCTGCCAATTTAACTTTATAAGGGGATGGCAGATAAAGATACCAAACATATGCTAGTTATGTTCCATACAGCACGCAAGGAGGGCTGCCTGCCAAAAAATCAGCGGACTGCCACCATTGTTGTTATACACAAGAAGGGCAAGCAACCGGCAGACTGTGGCTCTAATAGACCCATATCCTTACTAAATGTGAGGTTAAGGTACTGGTGGAAGTCCTGACAACCAGGCCATGTAGAGTTATTACCTCAATTATACACCCTGACTAGTCAGGCTTTATGCTGCATAGAAGCACCCACCTCAATTTGAGATGCCTAAATGGAGTACAACACATGACTAAGCCGCCCTGAAGGGAACAGGCGGTGTTGATCGCACTAGATGCCAAAATGGCATTTGACAGTATTGAATGGAACTACATCTCCTCGATACTAGCCAAATTGGGCTTTGGACTGTATTTTTGTAATTGGATCAAACTCTTATATCAGAGCCCACTGGATAGGGTGTGAGTCAACGGAGGGGTATCTTGCATCTTTGCCCTGCGGAAGGGCACTCAGCAGGGATGCCCCATCTCCCCCATACTTTTTGCACTGGCGCTTGAGCCACTGGCGGCCTGGATTTGTCAAGACCCACTTATACAGGGAGTGGGGGCTGACGGAGCCTGGGAGGATCACATCTCCCTTTATGCCAATGGCACCCTACTCTACATTACTCATCCATCCCTTTCCATAGCCAGAATACTGCAGGTCTTTGACATCTTTAAGAACTATTTGGGCTATCAAATAATTGGACTAAATCAATAGTATGTCCCCTGTTAGGTGAAATCCAAAGCTGCCAGCTGACTGCATAGCACCATTGGTCCTAGAGGGCTTCCAGTACCTTGGAATCTATGTCACCTGAGACCCACAAGAATTCCTGAACAGAAACCTATTCCTACAATTAGACAGGCTCCATGGGGATGTAGCCCACTAGAGGAACCTACCATCTTTAATGGGCAGAGCAGCTCTCTATGAAACCCGAGTTCTTTAGGAAAATCAACCATAAAGCCTGTCTACTGTTATGGAATGGAAGGACCTACGCATTGTGCTCTGTAAGCTACAGAGGGGGGTATATGATGGTGGCTTAGCAGTCCTTGATATCCTGAAGTGCCTGGATTTTTTTGGACCATCAGGAACCCAATTATCGAGGAGATAGAGAGACCAAGGGCCACAGACGGCATGAGACGATCCTTTATCGTAGGAAACAAGAATCAGACTTTCCAACACACACCCAGACTGTGGTTAGGCTATGGAGGGAGCCAAAAATTTAGAGTTGGAGAAATATAGATACCTACAACTGGGACATGTCCTTAGGAGACATGTACTAGAGGGCATCGCCTCGGAGGGCCGTTTACTCATAGAGCCTATAACCAGCAAGGCGATCTCTACCATATGAACAAAACTAGATCTGTTGGTGGTGCTGAAAGACGCCTGGACCGGAGACTTAGGCGATATAGACGACGACTGAGTGGAAGCCATTCAGAGCCCACAGGAAATTGCGATTTGTTGAACTTAGGATTCTCCATAGGTCCTTCTACTCTACAACCCTGCTAGATAATATAGTAAGAGCACACACATCATTATGCCTCCAGGGGTGCAACCAAGATGGCATATTCTTCCATATCCTATGGGAATGTCCTGAGATATACAAGTACTAGGGAACGGTCACTGAGGGAATGTCCCAGGTTTTGTCTCTGGAGGTTCCCATGGATGCAAAATTGCTCCTCCTGACAATATCAGGAGAGGAGCCCTGGTTCAGATATCAGAGGATATGGTTGGTGGCGGCTGCGGGGGTGGCCAAGTGCAACATAGGACGGGCATGGGGCATAGCTGTTCCACAAAAAAGCAATGATTGGGAGTCAGACTTCGACTGGTGCCAGAGGGCGGAGCATGTAGTTTACCAGAGCAGGTGCTGCCCCAAGAAATGGGAGAATGTATGGGGGGTTTGGCATGACTTTACAGGTTACTGACAGGGGGTGATATTGCTGGGAGAAAAGGGTAGGCCACTCCTGTTGAGATGATGGTGAAAGCCACATGAAATGCAATAGGCCGTAAAAGTTCCTTTATTGATGCATATCCATGCTCTGCCTTGACTATGTAGATCTTCATTGCTAGGTATAACGTATGATACTCTACGTTCATTTCCTGCACATGTTGTATGATGAGCAATGTTTCATTAAAACGAGTTTAAAAAAATCCTCTATCAACCACAAAATATATAATTGTAAAATACAGAATTAATTTACAAAAAATTTGATAATACAATCTAAATTCTTCACAGAGTGCCAAAAATAATCCTTCTATTTTATTATAAAGTCACAAACGCTGTTTAAAACAACAATTGCAGAATAGGGTCTTGCATCCTTAACTTTACCAGAGTAAAGATCTGATGACATCACTTACTGCATCTCAAAATTCATTAAATATTACTTTATACAATTTTAAGCTTATTGCTACAGTACCGCAATAATGAACTATAATTAGTTTTCCCCTTGACACCTTGAAATTTGCTTCCTCTTTGGTGAGACGTTGGACCGGCTTAAACTTCTCTATGAAAATTGAACTTTTCATCACCATTAAAAGAACTACCACAACAAAATATCAAATACTCACCCGATGCAAGATATGCTCATACAATCCCTTTAAACCAACTAGAATCCTCATCAACTCACTGGTACTCAGTAGACTAGTCATCTAGTCAGCCTCGCCAAAACTCTATGGTTCCACTCCACAAGGGTCTATATTTTGCCTCTAGTACTTGGCACATTGTTCCTAGGCATGCTCCTGCCTCATCATATCGCCATACGGCTGGCTGGCTTTACACAAAAACACAGGGCATTATACAAACTTCTAACACTGGTATTCAAAGCAGAGAATGGCATTGCACCCAACTACTTCTCTGATTCCCTTTCCCGCTATGCACCAACTTGGGTCCTAAATTCTAGTAACAACAACCTCTTAGTCACAACCAACTCACCATGTGCTGCCTGCAAGCTACCTTCTAGTCCTTCTTTGCTATAACTCTTTACCACCAGGAATTCAAAATCTCAACTGTACAGCATCCAAAAAAGCCTTAAAATGCCATCCACCTCCACTAAAGAGACGTGAGTAATTATTGTTTAACTTTGCATACTTCTGTAAATATGCATATTTCCGGCTTTCCTACCCCGTTAGACAGAGCAATATTTTATTTTAAATCTGTGGCTGCCTTTGCCAGTGAGATCAGTACAACTGGTGTGATAAATCTACATCTGTTTGTTTTTGGATTTATTTTGACCACCATTCCCACTCTGGTCTATCTACCATACTTATTGCTGTGAAATCTTTTATGGTTGAAACTTTATTTTTGGTATTATAAAATAAATACTTTTGTATGTATACAGGATATTGTCCTGAAACAGACGGTTAGCCATGAAAATATCTAAAAGTAAGATTTCCAAACTTCTGGGACGAATTTATAGAGGCAACTGAAGTTGTCACAGACCTTTCACTGGCTAAGTACTCGGCTGTGATTCTGATGGGGCGAACCACTGAGGTGTCCTATCCCTGGTACAACATACTCCGTAAAATACTTGCTGTTGTTAGAGGTAGCAAAAGGGTTGCTTCTGATAGTATGGAGTACAAAAAACATCCTTACTGAAGTTTCATAGTTATAAAGAGCGTGGTGGGTTTGAGGTATAAAAAAAGATACAATTGGCATAAAACAGAGACAAAGAATTCAGGAAGCATGAACTGACAAGGTACTTTACTACCCACAGAGACTCCGAGTTGTTGGAATTAAAGAAAAACCTAGGTATATTGACAGAGAGATGTATTTGCTTTGCAAATGGGAGATGCCGATAGGGTCTCCGTCAGATGTCGGCGGGCTTGCTACGTTGTTTGACTAGCCACTTTTGCTTATGACTGAGTCTGGACTGGGTGTGCAGAACTGTTAAAAATGTTTTTTAATTCATTGCTGATAAATGCTGTTTTGCCTTCTCAGATTGTAATTTTAATCTGTTTGTTGTAAAACCAAACTATTGAAAAGTAAAGGTATGAATTCAAAAGTTCTCCATTCAAAATATATCAAGTGGGTTTATTTAAAGGCTGAAAAAACAATGATTTCTCCTGTGTACGAAAGAAATACTACATCAAAATAACTCTCACCAGGTAATCTAGACAGGTGCAAGCACACTTCAAATTTTAATTTGCTCCCGAACAACTGGCATTGCTCAATCGTTTATTATGCAAAGCAGGGATGTAGGCCCTTTCCATCAAGAAACACAGGTGAAATGATAATTCTAATGTAGGCACAGCTGTAAATTAGCAGGCGAAAAGCTAATGGGTGGTTAAAGCTAATGAGACAAGTTAGCATATGCATCCTTTTTTGTTATACTAATTACCTGCAATGGGGTGATTATTAGAATCATTCATGTTTGAGAATACACATACTGGCTCGCATGACAGGGATTACTTTATTCTAGAGAGGTAGACCAGACTGCACTCTCAGGATAACAAATGGTGTGTAGAGACAACTTGATGGGGAGAAAAGAAATACTGCACTGATGATGGCTCTTACTTCCAGGAAGTATTCATGCATTCTCTAAATGTTTATCTCTGCAGTGTGTGCTTTATGTGCTGCTGTATGTAAGACACACATATTTGCTGGACGATTTGGCAGTAATAGCTGCTTTATGAACTCGTCTAGAAATGCAAGGTCAACTGGTATATCTGTGCAAAATGTGACTGGAAAATAAAATTCCATGTGCCTTTTTGTGGAAGGCAAAGAATTTTTTTTGTTAGCAGCACTTATACTCAAAATATAAATTCACTATTACTTTGTATTTCCGATGAGGGGAAGAATGGTATTGTACAAAAAGATAACCAGGTAAGTGTTTTCCGTTCTATCACCAAGAAAAGGAGTTTTAGATCTGGCATTCATGGCATTGCTTCTACTATCTTTTTGCCTCCACCTCCTGCATTTTTTATTGTTATGCTGGACTTTGTTTTTCCTGGTTTAGGTACCTTGGGCACTTTACCACTGCTGATCAGTGCTGAAGTGCAAGTGCTCCCTGTGTAAATTGTAATTCTGATTGGTTCTCCATGATTGGCATATTTGATTTACTGGTAAGTCCCTAATAAAGGGGCCTGTTAATTGAATGCTACTAGTGACCACATGGCAGGCCTTAACCTTCCCTTTTACTACATGTAAGGCAACTCTAAGGTAGGCCCAAGGTACCCCCAGGGCCAGTGTGCAATGCATGGGAAAGGTAGGATATGTGGTGTACTGATATGCGTTCACATGTCCTGATAGTGAAATACTGCCAATTTTGTGTTTCACTATTGCAAGGACTAGCTCCCCCAAAAGCTCTCATTGGAGCTGCCTTGTAACATTTTACAAGTGTTACTTTTAATGGGGAACAGCTAGAGATCTGAAGTTTGGGGTCTCTGAGCTCAGAATTTAAAAACACATTTTTAGTGTAGGTGGTTTTAAAAATTGTGTGTTTTGAAAGTACCACTTTTAGAAAGTGGACATTTTTCTTGTTTAACCATCCTGTGCCTCTGCCTGCCCGTGGAATCATCTGGGTTAGACTGAAAGGGGCCCGTTTTTGCATTCACTCTAGACAAACACAAAGAGAGTTGAGGTGTGCTCTACATATCCTGAAGGCCCATCACCAGGCCGATGGGCCTTCCTCGGCTAGAGTGGTGGGAGGAGCTGTCACTTGCACCTGAATACAGCTGTGCCTGGCCTTTCGCAATGCTGTCTCCTTACCCCTGGAGTGTGTCTGAAGCCAAGACCAGGCAGGACAAGGACTTGTGCACTACAAAGAAAATCCTTTGAAATATCCCTACTTCAAAAGCCAAAGGGGTATACGTATTGGACCTAAAACCTCAGACTTTTAAATTACTTCTGGATCAAAAGGAAACTCTGCCAAGGAGAAGAGCTGAAGAGCTGTGATGAGGAGTAAAGCCCTTTTGTTGTGTGTTGCTTTGCTGGGTTGGCCTGCAGTTGCTGCTTCTGCTTTGGAAAGGAAAAGGACTGGAATTTACTTTGCATCCTGCTTGTGAAGTTTCTCTAAGGGCTTGTGTGTGCTTGCTTCCTGTTGGAAGTCTCAGGGCCATCAGAGACTTCATCTGCAGCATCCCTGAACTCCACTGCTGTGAGTTCTGACCTGCCTTGTGGCGCCAAATCCGGTTCTGGGCACTTTGAGGTTGTTCCTGCTGCAAAGACCTGCTTGAAACCATCAAAATCGCTGCACTGCCCTTCCAGCACCTGTTTGTCTGGCGCAGCACTGCCGCGTTTGAGAAATTTCCACGAACTGCTCCTGTGTGGCCGAAGAAGTCGACGCAGTGCCTGTCAGCGGCCGAAGAAACTGCTGCAGCCTGAGTTCAGCGCACCATGTCTCTGAAGTCTGAGACCCCCGCACAGACTTCGGCGCAGGCCCTGCTGTGCGACTGAAAGAATCGACGCATCGCAGGACCGCGGCTAAAGAAATCAGCCTGGGCCTTTTTGCCACACTGACCTCCAACGCATCTGGATTTCTACGCATCTCATTGTGCTCCAAGTTTTTCTGATGCATCACCTGCAGACCAGAACTGTCTTGGATTTTGACACATCACTCCACCTCCAGTCCAGATTCGATGCAACACTTCTCACTCATGCAGCAGAACTGACGCATCGCCTCCCCGTGGACTCAGGAACTGACGCATCGCTGTGTTTTCTAACGCTTCCCTCGTCTGCGGCTGTTTTGCCTCGTGGATTTTGACACATCTGAGGCACTTTGTGTAAAATCACCTCATCCATGGAGTTCTATGAACAGAATTGCTTGATACCTTTGAAAAGTCATATTTTGAGTTGTGTATGTTGGATGTTTGCTGTTTTGGTCTTGTTTGGTTTAGGTAAAGATACCTTAATTTAGTGGTGTGGTGTCCATCTGTAGTGTTTTCACTGTGATACTGTGTGTTATATACAAATACTTAACTCATTGCCTCTGAGAAAAGCCTGACTGCTCGTGCCAAGCTACCAAAGGAGTGAGCAGTGGTTTTCTGGGTATGATACTCCCTATCCTGACAAGAAGGGAGGGTCCCTACTTGGACAGGGTGAATCCTACTGGCAATTAGAGACCTCCATTTCTAACAAGGAGAATGAGAAGAAAATGCAGAATTGGTTACATCCTTCCCAGAACTATTAATACACAAAGGGTACACAGTTTCGACAGTCCGATTTGCCAGAACATTCTTCTAAATACCAAAAAGTGAATGGGGTTAATCTTAGATTAAAAGATAAAATGTGTACTAGATTTGGCCATTTTCAGAAATGTCTTGCTTTTAATGCTAAGGTAATTATTGACTGGTAAAAAATAAAATTTTATTTTTGCCCTATATGTGATTTTATTTATGGTTCTTTGTGTAGGGACATCCCTCACAGACCCTCAGGCCTTAGGTCACTGCTCCTTCACTAAGTGGGGTGGACAACCCCATACCACCTGCCCACAGATAAAGCCTCCCACTGCACATCCTTGTATGGTACCCTCCCCAACTTTCTACCTCCCCATGCCCCATCTCATTTTTTCTTTTTTACTCGTCCCAAACACCCTTTTTTGTGTGTTTTTACTTCCATTTCTCCTGAGTCTCTATTCTCCCACCTCCCCAGCACCATCCAGGCTGCATCTTCTATCTCTGCAGCTCTCTCTGATAGGACGGATCCAGCCCCTTTACCCGATGCCCCTTACTATAAACACAGTGGCAATATTTAAAGGTGGTTTCATTCATTTCTTGCTATGTCATTTTACAATGTTACTTTTCAGTCAACCTTTTCATTTACATTTTTAAGAAAACAACTTTTGTTTATTTAATTAGACATTTTGTCTTCAATATATTTATAGGTTTTTTACTGCACACCAAATCGTAAATATAACTATACATTGAAGGAGCGACATACAGATTTTGTTTTTATCCCTACTCAATGCAGCTATAACCACCAGGTAAAATGATGTCCACACAGGTATGCTATGGGAACTGAAGAACACCAGCTCTGTAACTCAAACTTATTGGAAACTAAAGCACTGTATAGCAACACAATGTTTTCAACTTTATCATTGATTACTCTTATCAGCAAAACACATCATGCTTATGTGCCAGCCGCATATATATTAAAACAGCTCTCTTTCAATCACCTTTACAGATATAAATGTATTGTGATCCATGTGTACATCTGAGCACTCACTATAATTCTGTCAGATTTTAGCAATACAAATATTATTACAACCTTCTCTACACAAACTAAACCCAACCGGCAAAACACTCACGCTTCATGTCCAGGTCAACATGTTTCGGTGCAGGTATTGGCCTTTACATGTTACACGCATTCTTCAGGACTGAGTCCAGTAGTACATCGACAAGTTATCTAAATAATGAAAAATGTGCAACTGTAGCAAATACCGAAGTCTTTTACTGTGCCAGACGAAGATCAAATCTATTAGACATTTAGGAATACAAGCAAGAAGGCATATAACCAAAGAATGGGCAGCCCTCCTGTTTGCGTACTGGGCTGCAAAACAGTGCTCCGACCAGCTGTTTGTGTGGTAGTCCTGTACTGTGGGATTACAGAAAGGTCACTCATGACTACTTCTATAATGCTATACAGGTAAGCAATGGTGCAGTGCCTGCACATTGAAGTGTAAGATTTAAATGCTTTGAAACACTGAATAGAAGAGTCTCAGCAATAAAAGAACCACTCTGTAGCATTTCATAGAGCATTTACTGATTATTATGGTTGTTTCGAATGACATTTCTAACATTACGTAACCTATTATTGGCCATAAAGTAAAGGTGTAAGCACTCCACTGTCTTCAAATAATTTTTAATATGTGGGTTAGGGGCTCTACCTACTATGTGGGGAAGGAAAATATATACCAATTGCACACTCCACTAAGAAACGTTTGGCATAACGGTGAAAGGTATGGTTTTGGGGCCTTTATCTTTTAGCAGTACAAATTCCATATATAAATATCATGACTCAGGCAGAGGTGGTTAGCGCCCCTATTGTGTGACTGCACCAATCAATGTATCTCTGCTGCATACAAGGCAATATTTCTATGCTCAATCTATTAAGTTTTTTTGTGTCCTTTAACATACCCTGGCCCAAAGGTTAAGAAGACCACTCACAGTTTGTCAATTTCGAAACCCTCTGTATTGAGCGGGAACCCAGATGCTCCTTCACCCTCCCCATTAGCAGAGCCGGAACATTATTCCTGCAGCCACCTGACTCTTCTGACAGCTGCCAAAACCATGAAGGGGTTAATTACGTCGGGCGAACTTAAGCCTGCCCGACACCGTCTCGGTCTTGGGAGCAGCCGACCTCTGGTCGGCAATCCCGACTGCCTCATTAGGATGTGAACAAACACTTTTCTGTCACATTCCTGTATTTCCCTATGGGAGCATGTAATACGGCCATAGACCGATAGGGAAATGTAAGGTGCTGTTCATCCCTGCACTTCTCTAAACAAGAGGAATCAGGAGCTTTCTAACCAGGTCCTTCACACATACTCCCTAACAATAAACTTGTGTAATAGACTGGTGTGCAGTTCCTAAGTGTGGGTGGGAGTGTTTAGGTCTGTGAAGAAGTGCCCTCACACACCCAAAAGATGTCTTGCTTCATCAGTGGGCCTGCTCCTCGTCGGGCCGGCACTGCAATGCCCGATGGGCACCCTCGAAGGGGCTCTTTAGCGGAGATGTTTTGTTGATGAAGCCGTTGGGTGCATGTGGGTGTGTGGACTAGGTAGTGCAGTGAGTGCGAGGTGGTTTTTAAAATAGGTCTAGGGAAACCCTATTGTCTAAATGTTATTCCTAGGGTGCACTAACCTAACTAAAAGCAGGAAGCCCTAACTGGATACATTAGTCCTAAAGGGCCTGTGTGGTGCAAAAGGTCGACATGGTTCTTGCCTGAGGTAGCCCCTAACGGGTCTAGTGGCATTTAATCAGGACCAAGAGTAATTAGAGAAATTATCTCAACTCTAACACTACTGCAAAGCTCATACAGTCTCACTAATAAGACAATTTAATGTAATATTTGTAGGATTTGAAACAATTTTTATGTAAAGGGGGACACCCATCCAATCCAAACTCATCTGACGCAGATGAGCTCTGCCTTGAAACAATATGGGGACATACCAAATTTTCAACACATAATATTACTACACAAATGTGTGCTAGCTGCCTGGTTTACTAACTAGTGTGCTGTGACACACAGGTTGCTGCATGTTTATATTTCACGATAATACGTTTTGGTGTAATAAAAGTACTTGTTAATCACTATGGCTTTTTTGGGTAGAATGGAAAGACGAGGTCCAAACATAATATACTGATTTAGAGTTTTGATGGCTTAACTTTAGCAGTTGTTTTCTTCCCCTTTTCATTTAAGCTCTGTCCTTTTTTTCTGTTCCTTTCTTTACCTTAAAATCAGGCCTTGGAAGAAGTGTACTAATTACAACAATAAACAAATAAATAAGAAAAAAATAAATAAATACATGAATGGAAATAAAACCTTATCCACAAGTGTAGCTAATTTACATCTTCCTCACCACTGGTGGTGAAAATTCCAGCATATTTTGTGTTCTTAGTCATGGTTCTGGTGGATTTTCCCCAAAAGTGTCTGTCTGTGCCATAGAAAGGCGTCACCATGATAGTGAACGCGTTGAAGGGAATTCAAATAAAGCAAGGTGCAGCTTATGAGATTTCTGCCATCTTTACTCTTGTAAAAACCCATGTGTGCATTTCTTTTTTCCGGGCCTGAATTTGGGTGTCTGTTTAGGGTGACCAGGCGCTCAGTATTTGCTGGATCAGTCCTTGTTTTTCACCATTTGTGCTGGCAAATGTTAGCATATTTAGTATGTGTCCCAGTTTTAAGTGAGGGTCGAAGGAACAGAGAGGGAGCAAGCTTTCACGTATTCCAGTACATAATTAGTTAGCACGCCTTGTCAGGTGTTGCTATCTGCAAAACATTTACTTTTACTTAGTTTTTAGCTGTCTCTGTTTTCTATCTAGGTGAGCGCTCAAAACTAATGTGTTCTGTGCCTCACTATCAATGCAAAATTGCAGTCCTACTTCTATGTTTCTGAAATGTCCCAGTTTTTGGTTTAAAAAAATCTTAGCACTTTATGTCCCTACCAAAATACACTCACTGCGTTGCATGTAACCTGTGCCCTTGGAAGGCGCATAGGTGACATCTTTGTGAATTTCACAAATCCTTCTTCACTTCCTACCACCTCAAGTGGCCCTGGGTCGAGGCGTCCAGGAGGTGCTGCGGCGCCTCCATAAGCCTTGGAATAGCAGACATGGAGAATAAATAATAAAGGAGCCTTTCAAATGTGTTTTTTCTGGCGGCCTTTATTTTGTGAGCAAAGGCAGATTGTCACATATCCCCATGCCTTTAGTCAGGTGACGCAATTGGCCAGCGCCTTCCATGTGACAATTGTTCCAGCGCCACTGACCACCACTGGTATTTTCAATTCGCTTCGAACAAGAGAAAGCGCAGACAACAGAAACACAAAATTGCATTATTCTCCAAGGGGAGCCACAAGAAGTGTTTATTCTTTGTAAGATTGAAAAGCAAATACAAAGCGCTGGCATTTGTAAATTAAACACAACCTTGAATCATTTGTAGTAATCTGCTTACATTAATATTTAACACTTTTATGCGGAGGATAACTTCCTTTTTGAACTCCCACTGCGTGTTTCTAGTTTGATAATGTTAGGGACAGACTGTATTCCAGATGCAATGCCTGGATTTGCAATAAAAGGTAATGTTAAATGTGCTCACAAGGAAATCAATAATGAATAAACGCATATGCTCGTCCCTTCAGTACACCTCTGATGTCATTTACAAAATTAAAAAATACCAGAGGATCGACCAGGGAGTGCATAACCATTTCATTACCACCCCTCTAATTGTACACTCTGTAACTGCGTAATCTGTTTATTGAAATTGAAATCTTTGCAACTCATCCTCCCCACAGACACCGAGTATGAGCATCCTGCGTGGCTACATAGTGCCTAATGCAATATTAGCATTCGCTTCACTGAGCTTTCAACGCCCCGTAGCGCTTTGTGATCCGATTAAACCTTTAAACACCTTGTGATCGGCCACCGCATTCAATCTGGTATCTAATTTTCGAGATGTAAAATACAATATTTGTAGATTAAAATGAACCAAATTTCCTGTGTGCCGCTCCCTCGCTTTTTTTTTTAAGCAAGGCAGGGAACGTCCAAGAAATGGATTCTGGGACAAGCCGGGCTGCGCATAGGATGGGACAAGTTTTCTCCATGCTGAACCTTGTGTTGGATTGCCAAGAAAGAATAAAACAGTGTGCCTAAATTCTTGACCTCATGGAAATGTGCAGAGGGAGCTATGTGCCTTCGACAAGTTTTGTGTGATATAGCAGGATTTGTGCACCAAGGGATGGATGGTCAACAGGAGAAGGTTCATGAAATATGTGACCTTTTCTGAAATAGGAGCATGCAACGTTGGCAAAAGGTTATCTGTTGGAAATGGCCCTTTTTGAAGAGCTATCCCCAAACCTTTTGGTTCTTCCTCCTATTTTTTCCTGACCTGTGTTTGTTGGCTATAGGACTCTGGGCACTTTACCACTGATGATCAGTGCTAAAGCGCATATGCTCTCTGTGTAAATTGTTATTGTGATTGGCTATCTATGATTGGCATATTTAATTTACCAGTAGGTCCCTAGTAAAGTGCAGTGAGTGTGCCATGGCTGGTAAATCAAATGCTACTAGTGGGCCTGCAGCACTGATTGTGCCACTCACATGAGTAGCCCTGAAAAGATTTCTCAGGCCTGCCACCGCAGTGCCTGTGTGCAGTTTGTTAATGGCCATGTCAACTTGGCAAGTGCACCAACTTGCCAGACTCTACCCTTCCCTTCTCTTACACATTGGACACCCCTACGGTAGGCCCAAGGTACCCCCCTGGCCAGGGTGCAGTGTATTTGAACCGTAGGACATGTACTGGTGTGTGTAACGTCCTGATAGTGAAATACTTCCAATTTCATTTTTCACTATTGAAAGGCTATCTTGCCCCATAGGACAGAATGGGGAATGCCTTGTAATATTTTACAAGCATATCTTCTCATAGGGGTAAGTTGGAAAAATGGAGTTTGGTATCCCTAAACTCAGGATTAATATTAGATCTTTTAGTAAAGTTGGTTTTTAAATTGTGTGTTTGAAAATACCACTTTTAGAAAGTGGCTATTTTCTTGTTCAACCATCTTGTGCACCTCTGCCTGTTTGTGGATTGACTGTCTGGCTTTGGAGTGACAGGGGCTCGGGGTGCAGTAGCTCCAGGAGTCTGGATAAGTCAGCACTAGGCTGAATAGGCTTGATCTGCATTTGGAGTGGTGGGAGGAGTAGCACCAGTACCTGAATAGGGCTGTGCCTGCCTTCCACAATGCTGGTGTGTCTGGAACCAAGGTTCACACTGACAATGGATGTTGTTGTGCACTTGCAGAGTGCCCCCCAGAACTGGTTTGAACTGGGGTCAGAGCCCCTTGCACAAAGAGAACAAAGACATTTTGGGTCATAAGTATCAGACCCAAAACCCAAGACTTAAGATCATTCCTGGAATTCAAGAGGAACCTTTGCCAAGGAGAAGAGCTGGAGAGACTAAGGAGAAGTAATGCCCTTGCTGTGTGTCTGGGGTTGGCCTGCAGTTGCTGTTTCCGCCAAACGAAAGGAGAAGGACTTTGCTGTGTGCTGTGTCCTCTGCTTGAAGGAGATCTCCTAGGGCCTGACGTGTGCTGACCTCCTGTTCTGAAGTCTCAGGGACACAAAGACTCCACCCCCAGCTCCCCTGAACTCTGCTGCTGTGAGTTCTGACCTGCTAAGAGGTGCCTGTGCCAGTTTTGGAACTCTGGAGGTTGCTGCTGCTGTTCGGGAGCTGAAAGAAAGAAGAAACTTAAAGAACTACAGAAATCGACGCATCGCTCTTCTTGCGGCTGCTTTCCTAACGCATCTCCACGGCGTGAGGAGAATTTCCATGAATCGCCGCGCCGCTGCGGAAACCGCCGCAGCACCTGTTGTAGCTGCAAGAATCGACGCATTGAGGGATCGCGGCTGAAGAGGACCGACGCAGCGCCGCTCGGCGCCGCCGCATCGATCGCCGATGCATTCTGGATTTCCACTCATCGTGCCTGTGTGGCTAATTCATCTGATGCATTACCTGCGGAACTGAACCGTCACAAAGATTCGACGCATCACTACCCATACAGACCGGATTCGACGTAACCCTTCCTCTGCGTGCAGCAGGACTGTCGCATCGCCTCCCGATGGACTCAGGTGTGTCGCATCTCTTCGTTTTCCGACTCTGAGGCTGTTTGGTTTTTAGAACTTTGACGCATCTACAGGTACTTTGGTGAAAAGTCACGCATCCATAGGTTTTTATGGGACAAGTTCTTGAAACCTTTCTGAAAGTCATATTTTTAACTGTGTATGTTGGTTTATTGTAATTTTGGTCTTGTTTAGTTTAGATAAAGATATTTTATTTTTCTAAACTGGTGTGGTGTCCATTTGTGGTGTTTTCACTGTGTTACTGTGAGTGGTGGTACAATTACTTTACACATTGCCTTTGTGATAAGCCTGTCTGCTCATGCCAAGCTACCAAGGGGGTGAGCAGGGCTTATGTAGAGTGTGTATCCCCCTTACCCTGACTAGAAGCAAGGGTCCTTATTTGGACAAAGGTACCTACCACTGCCAACTAGAGACCCCTATTTCTAAAAATAACTAATTAGTTAATGATGACTCATTCTGCTAGCCAAAAGAATGCAAACTCCTGCCATAGACTTTGACCAACCCCATACTTGGATGGATTTCTTCAAGACATTGTCCACTTCTTGTTGCCACCACTGATAAAAAATTGGCAGTCTTTTGTAATTATATTCTGTTCTGTAAGTCAGCAAAACACTCTCAAGTGGCGTGAAAAGTATGTCAGAAAATTGTGTGTGTGTGTGTATATATATACATTACCTACTGGCGGTCGCAAGTAGGTAGTTATAGTTAGGACCTAGTTTCCATAGGAAAAGCATTTTGTGTTTTGCCAACAACTTTGGCGCCGTTTAATGAATCTTCGCTAAATGTTCAGAAAAGATGGCCCGCTCAGGTCAGCTCCTGTCTTGAAAGTTTTGTGGTGATTCGTCAAGCGGGGGCCGAGAAAAAAAGGGGGCCCCAAAACGCATTTTCACCATGTTAATTTCCATAGGAACTTTAGACAAAGCTACAGCCCGAACTGCTGAACGGAATTGCATGAAATTTGGCAAAAAGGTAGGTCTTGGTTCAGAAAGAGCCCTTTTTTAAATGGTGTAAATCCGTTCAGTAGTTGTTGAGCAATTTAAAAAATAAAAATATCGATATCGGTAACAGAGTCACAAGAAAAGAGTTAAAAAAAAGGGGGCAGGGTACAAACACCATGACCCCTTAGGCCTGCTCAACGGGTCCCACATAGACCCCCAGGGCCATATAAAGCATATATATTTTTTTAAACTGCAGAATTTACGCTGGGTGCGCGAATCCTGCCGAGAAAATAAAAGAAAAATGAAGCGCGGACTCCCGCGATTTATTTACTATAAGCCCCTGGGTGGGCCAGGTCCCGGGGGCAATCACCAATTACTATGTGGGGGCCCACGGGGCCCCCGCAGCCCCCGAACCGCTACCTCCCCGGGCTCAGTTAACTGGATGCGGGGGGCACGTGGCCCCCATTACCCCGGGGACCGCCACCTCCTGGGGCTTGATGTATAAATGCGTGGGGGTACCAACCCCCCCCTGCCCCGGAGACCGCCACCTCCCCAGGACTTTTAATAATTATAAACGGGGGGCCTCGTGGCCCCCCAAGCCCTGGGGACTGCCACCACCCCAAGGGCCTAAATATAATTAAAAAGTAGGAGGGCTCCTGCCCCTCCCCACTCTGCCCCGGGGACCACCACCTCCCCGGGGCATATAATATGCTAATATGGGGGTCCGTTACGGACCTCTGGGCCCTGGGGACCAACACCTCCCCGGGGCTTTAAACAGTAGGAGAGGGGGTCGCGCGGCCCCCCTCCTGGAGCCCTTGATGGCCCTGGGGACCGCCACCACCCAGGGCCAGCTCCTGCAATGTCCCAGGGTGCCCACCCCCGGGACATTGCTGCTTGCTATGGCAGGGCGGGAGCACGGCTCCCCCCCTGCCGTAGCAAACCCTGCTTTGCTTCATTGAAGCGAGAGCAGGAAACCTGCTCTGGCTTCAACAAAGCAAATCAGAATTGCTTTTGAGCAAGGGGAGCTGCATGTCAGCAGCTCCCCTTGCTCAAAAGTAAAGCCGGGTCCTGCAGGAGGCATGATGTCATTTGAGATGTCATCAGTGGAGTCATCAGTGATGTCATCAGTGATGTCACTGACCATGTCATGAATGATGTAATATGTGATGTCATCAGCAGTGCATTGCGGGCGTGCGAGTTTTAGTTAGCTCAACTAACTATAACAGCCGAAGTTCTCTGGGTTTGTACGAGCGAAATGTCCAACTAACTATAACGTCCCTGAAACCTATGTTTTTTTCAGTGAATATATTTTTATATATATATGTACTGAAGGAAAGGAGAAGAACCTTCAAAAAGTGGGACATGGAGGTTTCTGGGGTGTGTATGCTACTGAAAAAATTGCTTAATGGAATTGCACCAAATTTGGAAGGAAGCTAGATCTTGGTAAGCAGATTGTGTTTTTTGTGAATTGGTGTAAATCCATTCAGTAGTTTTTGAGAAATTAAGGTTAAAAAATATTTATATATCTGGACAGCTGGGTCCGGGAGTGTCCCGCGAGCGACCCGCAAGAGCACAAATTAAAAAATGGAGCCCTGTGATTGGTCGAGAGGCCCATTTTTCCCCTGAGCCTTCTCGCTCCCATGGGACCGAGAGACTCCCACGAGTCCAATGGAAGGGAGCTCTCTGATTGGCTGGCTGTTGGAGGTCTCGAAATGAAATGGCTGCCGTTACTGTTAACTGTAAAAAATGTATGATGTTGTGGGAATGAAGTAAAAAAGCTATATTAAGGGGCAGGACAAAGGCATCCTGTCCCACTAGTTATTGAGAGGAGGCCTGTAAGACATAAATACTGTGATGGAAACAAATTTACATTCTTTCTTAAATAATTTTGCGATCTAGCTGGATCGTGAAAAGTAAAAAGTAGTATCTCTGAATATACTCTACTATGTACATTTAGGGGGAGAAAGCAAAAGACAAACAATTGATGGACGGAATGCAGAACAAATCAAAACATTCACTTCCAGTCATGAGATCTGGGTTAAATCCATCATCCTTTTGCTCACCATGCCACCCCAGTTTAGACCTGGCCATATGCAAATCAGGCTTGACCCTGTGCCTCATGGGAACAGTCCAGACTGAACTGCCAGGCCAGGTCCTCCCTGGACTGGAAACAAGCATCCTAGGACCGGTTTCGGGGTTTCACCCCTCATCAGCCAGGATAGCTTGAATCCAGGGGCACAGTGAGCCCGGGACCCACTTCTGGGCATACCCTGCACATTTAGGGCGAGAAAGCAAAAGAGACACAATTGATGGACAGAATGCAGAACACTTGTCACTGTAGGAAGTAGTCTTAATGGAGATGGTATTTGTTTATCAGAACCTACTATTCACACCCATCAATTGGGGAAGAGACCTGAATAGAGAGGGTTCTCCCTCCCCACACCCTACCACATATGCCATTCACCTTGGCAAAAGGTGTGAGTGGTGAGGCCAGTTCCACATTACACCTTAATTTGCATACTTGTCACCCTTAGGCAGAGGTCTCAGCATAAAGGCCAGTACCTCTACACACTCTACTACGGACATATGTATTCCAAGAGAGGGGTGTCAGTGGAGCGGTCAACCCCCTCCAAAAACACTATTATGCACATCTGTAGTCTAACACAGAGGTGTCAGTGGAGAGGGCACTCCATCCCCCAGCGCTAGTATGTACACCCATCATCCAATAGAGGGATCTCAGCAGAGATGCTTGTCCCTCCCCACACCCTACTAGGCACACATGTCAGAAAGAGAAAGCTCTCAGTGGAGAATGTTGTACCTCTCCATACTCTACTGTGTACACTGGTTATCCAAGGGGGAGAGTTTAGCAGAGAGGCCAATCCATCCCTATACCCTACTACGCATACCTGTTATCCAAGAGAAAGGTTTCGGCAGAGAGGCCAGTTACTCCCCACACCCTACTACATACACCCTTCATCTAAGATAATGCTCTCAATGGAGAGGGTAGTCCCTACTCACACGCTACTACACACTCCCGTTGTCCAAGGAAAGGTGTCAGTGAGGGGGGCACTCCCTCCCCACACCCTAATACACAAACTTGTCATCCAAGAGAGAGGTCTCAGCAGAGAGGCCAGTGCCTGTCCACACTCTAATATGTACATCTGTAATCCAAGAGAGAGGTTTAGCAGAGCGGTCAGTCCCTCCCTACACCCTACTATGCACACCTGTCACCCAATACAGAGCTCTCAGGAGAGCGGCTAGTCCATCCCTAGTCTCTACTACACACATCCATCATTCAAGGAGGAGGTGTCAGCAGAGAGGCCAGTGCCTTGCAGCACACTTCTTCACACACCTGTCAACCAAGAAAGAGATCTCAGCAGAGAGGTGAGTTTCTCGCCAAACTCTACTACTAAGCATATCTGTCAATGAAGGAAGAGGTGTCAGCAGAGAGGTCAGTCCCTCCATATACCCTACTACACACAGCTGTCATCCGAGAGAGAGGTTTCACAAATGAAGCTAGCCCCTCCCACATCATGCTTTGCACACCCATAATCCAAGAGAGAGATCACAGCGGAGCGGCCATTTCTTCCACACACTCTACTACACTCACCCGTCATCCAAGGGAGAGGTCTCTGTTGAGAGGCCCGTTTGCAACACCCTACTCCACAGACCTGTCAATCAAGAGAGAGGTCTGAGCAGAGAGGTCTGTTCCTCCCTATTCCCTACTACGCACAACCATCATTCGAGAGAGAGGTGTCAGCAGAGAGACCAGTCTCACCCCAAGCCCTACTTCTCACATCTGTCATCTAAAAGAAAACTGTCAGTGAGGAGGAAAGGCTCTTCCCACACTCTACTATACAGTTGTCATTCAATGGAGAGGTGTCAGCAGAGAGGCCAGTCTCTCCCCACACCTTGCTATGCACATCTGTTATCAGAGAGAGAATTCTTAGCAGAGACCAGTCCCTCTACTCATTCTACTACACACAGATATGTAATCCAAGAGAAGGGTGTCAGCACAGAGGTCAGTTTCTCCCCAAATCCTATATGCACACTTCATCAAAGAGAGGGGTGTCAGAGGAGAGACCATTCACTCCACGCACTACTAAACAAGTGAATACCCTCTTTTACTAATTTACAATCGCCTCTTTGATGTAAAAAACCTACCCAGCCCTTCAACAATGTTCTGTTAAATTATTATTTGACTTGGTGAGACGCTGTCTTCACGTTATGTAGAAATTATCATGCCAAGGCCATTCTGTCTAATACGCAAGGCTGCTTACAATACTAAGGGCCTGATTATGAGTTTGGGGGCCTGCCAAACCCACAGTGGAGGTGAGGCTACAGCCACACCAGCAGTATGACTGTCGTATTTTGCGTTCAGTGGTCCGACCTCCATGAAACTGCTGCAAGCACCAGGGGTTCGTTATCCCTGGCAGTCTTGCAGTCTGAGGTCTGCAATTAGCTGACAGTGCCTCTGCGGCACCGCAAAACATATTACAAGTTGCCTCACCACCACAGTTTTCATGGTGGTGAACCCGCCATGAAAACTGTGGACGTGAAGAAACTAAGCGTCAGAGCCATGGGGTGCATGCAGGGGGGCAACATGGTGTGCCCCCCTGTGTGAATCCACCCCAGTTCCTGCATAGCATGGACTGCACCAGTCCATGCCGTGCTGGAACGGACTTTGTCATTCCCATTGCAGTGCCTTTGTATGAGTCACGGCCTGGGACTGCTAAACCCACGCCCGCCAGACAAGAAGAAAACTCCTAATCTGGCGGGTAGTCAGCGGTCTAGTTTGGTGGTTTGAGAGTGGGGCGTGCATAGCAGCCTGCTCACATTTCGCCAAACTCGTAATGAGACCCTTGGTATCTACTACGTAGAATCTTTGCCCTGTAGGAAACTATTTCTGCAGAACCAAAAAACTTGTGTTTGAAATACTGGATACTGTCATCTGCACACAGAGTTACTCTTCAATAGAAAGATTTATAATGTGTTCATTACCTCTAATCACCTAATTAAACTATGAAACAAATTAGCACACTCGTTGAATGATGTCATCAGTGATCTCATCAATGATGTCATTCGAGATGACATCAGTGATGTCATAAATGATGTCATAGAACATGTCATGCATGGTGTCATATGTGAGGTCATAAGCAGTGCATGGCAGGGGTGAAACTTATAGTTTGCTCTGCTAACTATAATTGGTGAATTTCTGTGTTTTTTTGTTTAAAAAGTTATTGTTGTCACAGACAAATGTACCTAACTATAATGTTACTTTCACCTTTGAGAAATAGATATATGGATAAATATATAGATATATAAATATATATTTGCAAAATGTTGATATCAGTGATGTCATTTTGGATGTTATAGTGATGTTATCATTGATGACATAGAACATATAATGAGTGACGTAATGTGCGGGGAAATTAGCTGTGATGCAAGGGACTGGATTATAGTTACTTTATGGCACAAGTTATAGTTACTTCCGATAACTATAACTGGTAAATTTCAGTGGTTTTGTTTGTATAAAATGGTATGTTTTAACTGACATTTTCACCTAACTATAACGTTGCTTTAACGTTTGTTTTTTTCAGTGAATTGTTATGGACTCTTTAACGTAAAGTAAGATGTCCATTGCATGTACCTCTCCCCCAAAAATAAATATCAGCTACACTCCCCCCTGGGCCCTAGCCCACCTTGGGGGAGTTCATTTTTTTAACATTGCTGAGGATATGCTTATCCTCCATGGATCAGTGGTACCATTAAAACAAAGGAACTGTGTTTTTGGCACAAGGCATGGGGGGCCTCTCTTGGACCCCACCAGGCCTGGGAGGGCAGGGTATCCCTACCCTGTCCCCTATATGTTTTTTTAATTTTATTACAGGAAGGGGACCAAGGCCCCAATACCTAAAATATTTATTAATGTGGTGGCAGCCAATCACATCTTCTCCTGAGATCTGTCAGCTTTGCGGATCCTTCACAGTGTGATATCTACATAAATTCTGAACCTTAATTTCTCAATCATTGCTGAACATATTTTAAATCAAATCACAAAAAGCATACTTTCTGGAACAAGATCTAGTTTTCTGCCAAATTTGGTGTAATTTCATTCAGCGTTTTTGCTGCATCGCTTTTCAACTTTCCAATGGAAAATTGCTTGGGGAAAACATGTTTTGGGACCCCCTTTTTTCTCGAACCATGCTTGACAGATCACCCAAAAACTTTCCAGGGAGAGGCTGAAGTGGATAAACTTCTTTGGAGAAGTTTCGTAACGATTTGTCAATTGGCACTAAAGACATAGGATAAACAAAAAATGAATTTCCTATGGAAATGTGGTCCTAACCATAGCTATTCGGTGGAGACCGCTACTGGGATTGACAGACAGAAAGACAGACAGACAGACAGACAGACAGACAGACAGACAGACAGACAGACAGACAGACAGATAGACAGATAGATAGATAGATAGATAGATAGATAGATAGATAGATAGATAGATAGATAGATAGATAGATAGATAGATAGATAGATAGATAGATAGATAGATAGATAGATAGATAGATAGATAGATAGATAGATAGATAGATAGATAGATAGATAGATAGATAGGGCGGGAGACAGAGTGAGAGATAGATAGATAGATAGATAGATAGATAGATAGATAGATAGATAGATAGATAGATAGATAGATAGATAGATAGATAGATAGATAGATAGATAGATAGATAGATAGATAGATAGATAGATAGATAGATAAGGCTTCTTAAAACACAAGGTTTTAAATGTCAACAGAAATTTGAAATGCCAATATAAGAACATATTCAACATGCTACTCCTTATTGTTTATGTTGTGGCATTAAGGGAACATTTTATAGAAAACAATAGAAAAAATACTAGACTATACTGGATTAAAGACAAAATACTAAACCATGTATTAAAAAAAAAATATATATATATATATATGTATATATATATATATATATATATATATATATATATATATATATATATCAGTGAAAAAACCATAGGTTTCACACATGTTATAGTTAGCTGGACATTTTACTCGTAAAAAACCAATGAAATTCCCCCGTTATAGTTAGTTCAGCTAACTATAACTCGCGCGCCCGCAATGAACTGCTGATGACGTCACATATTACATCACTCATGACATGGTCAGTGACATCACTCATGACATCACTGATGACATCTCAAATGACATCACTGATGACCTCACTGATGACATCATCCAGTGAATGTGTGTTTTTCTGAAAATTAAATATGTTTTATATATGTATATCTCAAGGTTGATGGAAGAATAAATGGGTATATTACTGTCTAAATGGATGATTTCTTTTTGAAAAATTGATTATGTAACTGACTGATTAAGTGTATCATAGTGAATACATGGCTTAGTGAGTAATGTTTAAATATATAAATATCTGTATCATTTTTTCACTTTGTGTATAAGTGGCTGCATGGGTTGGTGAGTAGCTACATGGGTGTCTATATAGGTTATTAGTTGGTTTTTTGAGTATCAGTCTGAGTGTCTGCATGGTTCGGTGGGGGGTATGACGTAGTGCATAGGTGCATGAATGAGTGACTCACTGTTTGTATGTGTTGAACAGAGCATGTGTGCAGGACTGCATGGGTGGATGAGTGTGTGTATGGGTGTGTTAGTGAGTGAATGACTGTCTCAATAGGGTCTTTATGAGTAACTACATATGTTTAAAACTAGTATATGTGACTATTGGTTTATATATGTGAGCATATGTGAGAGTGAGAGATTGAAAGAGTTCCTGTATGAATAAGTATGTATTTCTATAAGTGATTGTTTAAAAGACTAAGTATGTGTAAGTTTCCGTAGAAGTAAGTGTGGTGGTGTGTGTATAACTGTATATGCAAGTAAATGTATGTTTGATTCTTTATTAGCATGAGTGACTATGTGTGTGAGTAGCTCTATGGATGAGTGGCATTGTGTAACAGGATGTATAGGTGTATGAGTACATATGATAAGTGAGTACATGTATGAGTGACTGTATTGGACTGTTGGTGAATGAGTGGATGTGTATGTGGATCTTAGAATTACTGAAGAGGTTGTTGTAACTGTTATTGGTATGTCCATTGTTTTGTAAATTTTAGTCTCTATTTTTGAATGTGTGTATCAAAGGTTTTATTAGGGGAAGAGGAGGTCTGCCACTCTATCACAAGGATGATGTCATCAGTGATGTCATCAGTGATGTCATTTGAGATGTCATCAGTGATGTCATGAGTGATGTCACTGACCATGTCATGAGTGATGTAATATGTGACGTCATCAGCAGTTCATTGCGGGCGCGCGAGTTATAGTTAGCTGAACTAACTATAACGGGGGAATTTCATTGGTTTTTTACGAGTAAAATGTCCAGCTAACTATAACATGTGTGAAACCTATGGTTTTTTCACTGAATTTCTAAGGTTTTTTAAATGCTAATTCCTAACTATAACGTGTGTGAAACCTATGGTTTTTTCACTGAATTTCTAAGGTTTTTTAAATGCTAATTCCTAACTATAACGTGTGTGAAACCCATGGTTTTTTCAGTGAATTTGCAAGGTTTTTTAAATGCTAATTCCTAACTATAACGTGTGTGAAACCCATGGTTTTTTCAGTGAATTTGCAAGGTTTTTTAAATGCTAATTTTTTTTTTTCTTCTATTTTTTCTAACATATTTTTATTTTAATTTTCTTACCTTTTATAAAGACTATGATTACATTTTTAAAATTCTTTAATATGTTTTTTTTTATATATTTTTTAAAATAAACATGTAAAATTTATCTGCAGTACTTTTTTTCTATTTTTTTTTTTATTTTTTTAGTACGCGTACCGTAAGCTCACGGTAAGCGTACGGTTTACGCAACGTCCGTAATTTTCCTACGCTGCTTGCGTATAGTTACGCAATTTGCGTAGCCGCGCGTACTCCGCGTGGTACGCGTAAGCGTGTACGCTACACGCGCACGTTACGCGGAAGTGCCGGGAGTGACTGTTATGCGCATGCGCGCAAGCGCGTGTCTTTTTTACGCGCATGCGCACTTTTGCCGTAAGCGTACCGTAAGCGTACCGTAAGCGTACGGTAGGTCATGTGATCATGAAACACAACTTTTGATTGGTTGAAACTACTTTCAGTTCTAGAACTCTCCTACACCATACCCATTCCCCTCATTTCTGCTTGTGATCCCTTGGGAGAAGGAGCTGGTTTGTCTTTGGGATACGATGGCAGAACAGCAGAGCTCTTCTGAGAGTGAGGCTAGCACTAGCAGCACTGTCTTGAGGCAGAGATCGAGGAAACAAAAGCCCTCTTATGTATGGGATTATTTTACTTTTCCTGAAGGCCAGCAAAAGGTAAATGCACCCTTAGTGAATTGTAAGCTGTGTAAGCGTGTACTTTCTAGAGGTAATCCTAACAGGAAGTATTCCTTTGGGAATCACACCATGAAGAGACACCTCCAGGATGTACACAGAAGGACACATGGTCATCTTTTTGGAGGTAACTCTTCAGAAAGACAAGCCAGTACATCCACAGCAGCTCAGCCTGAACCATCATCTGCAGGGCTGACTCCTTCTTCTGCAGGTCAGGTGAGCCCTTCATCTGTGGGGGGAGAATCTCCTTTTGCTGGCCCTCTGGAAATCAACCCTCGATTTCGGAAGGTTGATATTCGATGCACATTTTGTCAAGATCTAATTTGCTATAGGGAGACCAGTGTTTCCCTAGTGAACAACAAAATAGATCAACACATTTGTCGCTTTGAATAATTTTCCCATGCTTCCTTTCCTCTGTCCCTGCATGAACACAACGGTTCTTTTAAGAGCCAACCTTATCTTTCATCTTTTTTTTACATATGTTTTTAAAAACTTTTTTTTATTTTTTTTTACCGTACGCGTACGGTGCGCGTACTTTTTTTTTTTTTTTTTTTAAAAACACTAAAAATCAATAAACACATTACAAGGTCCTTGAGAGACTACAATTATTATTATTGACTTACCATATTCACTGAAAAAATATTTATTCATTTGTTTTTTTTAAAAATAGTTTTAAAAATGTTTGTAGTTTTCGAAAATTTTCTATATCTATCTGGAAAAAAAGAAAAAAGTATTAATATTTTTAAAACATTTTATAATACAGTACACATATTTACATTTTTTTCCATAAAATATTTTTGCCTTATTTTTGCTGTTTTCAGAATATATTGCATTTCACTATAAATTGTGAAAGCAATTGCATTCATCATTTTACAGCGGGCAAAAAAAAATAACAATCACAAAGATTGTATTAAAAAAGCCCTGATTCTTTTTTTACTTAAACTTAACATTATAGAAATGCATAATATTCTAAAAAAATATCATCTAATACCAATACTTATTTCTTTAAAATACCGTCTGATATGTTTGTTTCAGAAGTATAATCACAATATTATATCTCAAATAACTCCAAAATACATCTGATTTCATTTCCTTTAGACCAAATAGTAATTTTAAAATTCTTTTTTGATTAAATTTCCAATGGTAATCCAATAAAATTCTAAAGTTTTATTTGTACAGATCTCACCGATTCTCTGTAACAATTCCTTTATTGTATTTAAATATATTACTACATTTCTTTTCACAATAGTCACAAAACAAAATTTCTATGCCAATTTGAATGCACACTAACTGCTCTTTTTTTTGGGCAAGTGAAAATCACTTTTACAAACTGTCACATTATGAATCCACTTTTCAGATTTTTTAAAAAGCCCATGTCCAGACTGCTACACTACAGCAAGGGCAACCAGCCTTAGTGATGCTGAATGTATTTGCATTACAGACTGAAACCTGAAAACCCCACTCGCTTGTAAATACTGTGCATGACTATACATGGCAAGCACATGGGTGTGTGCTAAGACTCTGCTTCTTCCCCCAAAAATTCGCTCCCCCTTTCCATCTAATGCAACTGTGAAATCACCAGAGCAAGACGCAATAAATCTCTGCCTATAATTCCTCTCTGCACACAGAGTCATGTTTTCACATTAGTCCCAAAACGAAATTTCTTTGCCAATTTGAAAGCACACTTACTGCTCTTTTTTTTTTCGGGGCAAGTGAAAATCACTTTTACAGACTGACACATTATGAAACCACCATGTGTAACTACAACAAAAACAATTTCCATTTCTATTATTCATTTCTTAAGTTACCACATACATCCCCTCTCAAACTGTAAACTCACCTTTAAAATTAGTTAGTTGTGAAAGAAATGTGACACTCAAACAGCAGATTATCAGAGCCAGGATCTCTGTTGTGTTCACCTCTCTCCTCTCAGCAGAACCAGATAATGGCAAACTTTCCCTCTATTTTTCCACACATATACTTGTAAGTTTCAAATCTCAGTGCTTCCCCCTTTTTTTCAAATGTAATCACACATTTCTATTGGTTGAAAACCAACCCTTTTCCAAAAGTACCCTTCCCCCAACTTGACTTCTGCCTAGTACCCTTCCCCCAACTTGACTTCTGCCTGCTACCATAGCAACAGCTCATGGAACACTGCTGTGTTGAGTTAGGTCAGAAGTTCGCCAAACAATGTTTCAATTCCACAGAGCAAGAGTGCTTGACTTTTCAAACCTAACAGCAAATCCATAGTACTGTTCTTTGGTTACACATTTTTTTTTACCAATACAAAACATGCTTCTATTAATTTACACATACAGCCTAGTTTTTATTCTAGAATGGTATGAAACAGCCAATCAGTTCTTTTTGTTTTGAAAAAAATATGTATGCCTCCATTTCCAAACTGTCTTTCTTTTCATATTGCCATTCTACTGAAAGACACCTCCTGAGTGCATCCAGTTCTCCTTTGAAGATGTTCACAGTGTGGATTGTAGGGCACAGCTATGTCTTCTGGAGTGAAAAGTTTGCAGAGAAAACAGGTATGGTGAGAGACCTTGCTTTGCCAAATGTAGACATTAAATGGATTGGTCAGAGAGGGTTAAAGTGGCACCAATTGATGCCATTGGTGAAATCCTTCATTCAAATCCAACACCCTGACCTCATAATAGTGCACTGTGGTGGCAATGACCTAGGCACTTTGACTGGGGTAGGTCTGGAAATGCTTATGAAGGACACCTTTGCACAACTGTTTACACTTTTCCCTAAAACTGCCTTTGTGTTTTCCAACATATGCCAAAGGCAAAAATGGAACTGGTCCAATCATTTCTGTCCACAGATTGACAAAGCAAGAAAGCACGTCAACAAATCTGTTTCTGCTTTCCTCCGTGACTATGGTATGGGTGCCATTTACCACAACAACTTGCGTTATGACATGCAAGACATTTATAGAGGAGATGGTGTGCACTTCAATGATGAAGGGAACAGAGTCTTCCTCTTGAACCTTAGACTCTGCATTGGTACTTACTTGTAGGTACCACTAAAAAAATGACTTCATAAACACAACAGCTCTTTTTAGAGCTCCCTAATTTCTAAACTCTTAAATCTGCTTTTCATTTATTTATTTTTATTTTTTTTACCGTACGCTTACCGTAAGCTTACCGTACGCGTACCCCGTGATTTTTTTTAAAATCAATAAATGTTTTTTTTGTACTTTTCTGTCCTTCTTTGACCCCCTTACAAATGTTAGGGGGTCTGTAACTCTCCTCATTGCCCCCTTTCCTTGTTTTCACTCTTTTTTTTCAGAGTGAAATACACAAAATGGCGGCCGCCGCTTCCTGGTTTCGGCCGATTCGAATGTTTACTAAGATCTAAGAGCCAATCAGAATCGCGCTCGCGCACGCCACCGTACGCTTACCGTAAGCGTACGGTAAGCGTACCGTAAGCGGGCTCAGATATATATATTGATTTAAAGGCTATTTTCTCAGAATCTACTGAACAGATTTACACCAAACCTACAAAAGGCACTTCCTTGACCTAGGGACTACCTCTCTGCCAAATTTTGAGTAATTCTGTTCAGCCGTTCGGGCTGTAGCTCGTTCTAAAGGTCCTATGGAAAAATGCATGGGAAAAACGCGTTTTGGGACCCCCCTTTTATCTCAGCCCCCGCTTGACGGATCCCCCCGAGACTTTCAGGGTAGGAGCGGAGCGTAGCGCCCCACCTATTTTGAGAAATTCGCGAGGATTCATCGACCGGCGCCAAAGTTATTCAAAATAGAATGTTGAGGTTTTCCTATGGAAACGTGGTCCTAACTATAACTACCTACTGGCGACCGCCAGTAGGTAATATATATATATATATATATCATTACGAGGTCCAATTTTCCTTAAGAATCTAATCTCTCACAATAACATCTAACTGTTCGAATATATAGATTTTAAATTTTCTTTTAATCACATTGGGTGTATTTGTACATTGCACTTTTACAGAAATAATATTTATATATTTTATTACTTCTGCTTTTAATCAAGTACCATGAAACACGTATTAGAACACAAGCAAAGGATTGTATAGGTATATTATATAGACATACCCTTACAAGCATGGGCATATGACTTAAACCATGAACAAATTGACGGTATTTTACAGAGATCTTTTTAAACAATGTTTACATTTGAAAAGAAAAAAGAAAAACAAACAGTTATTTTATTATCGTTAATATAGAAACCAAGTCCAATTTCATGTATTAGATTAGAATGTGGTTAAGCTTTTCTTTATGTTCATTGAAAAGTTGCGCGCAATGCTTGTCACGTGATCAAGATTACTGATGTACTGTCACTTTAAAAGGCGTGCAATATCTCGATGCCATTGTCATGTGATCAAGGCTCAGGCGAGCCGAAACGCGTTATGGCGACATCTGGAATAAAGACGAAATAATTTTGCACACAGTTTTGGGTTTGTGTCCATCCTTGGGGATTGCCGTTGAACGAAGGACAGCGGAGGAGTATTCAAGATATATATATATATATATATATATATATATATATATATATATATTCACTGAAAAAACCATAGGTTTCACACATGTTATAGTTAGCTGGACATTTTACTGATAAAAAACCAATGAAATTCCCCCGTTATAGTTAGTGCAGGCAGCTATAACTCACGCGACCGCAATCCTCTGCTGATGCTAATACTGTATTCAGACACTTATTTGCCCATGTCTTCTTCCATTAAATTTTAGCTATACATATATTACAAATATTTTTTTTTCATAAAGACACATATGTCATCAGCAGAGGATTGCGGTCGCGTGAGTTATAGTTGCCTGCACTAACTATAACGGGGGAATTTCATTGGTTTTTTATCAGTAAAATGTCCAGCTAACTATAACATGTGTGAAACCTATGGTTTTTTCAGTGAATTTGCAAGGTTTTTTAAATGCTAATTCCTAACTATAACGTGTGTGAAACCTATGGTTTTTTCAGTGAATTTGTACGGTTTTTTAAATGCTAAGTTACTTTACGCCATTCGTGGCGTGCGCGCCCACTTAACGCAGTTCGTTCCGTGCGCGCACGGTGCGCTTCGCGCACCGTGCGCGCACAGTGAGCACGCGGTGCGCTTCGCGCACCACGCGCCCACTTTACGCAGTTAGTGCCGTGCACGCACAGTGGGCACGCGGTGCGCTACGTGCACCGCGTGCCCACGTTACGCTAGATGGGCCATGAACGCACGATGCGCTTCGCGCACCGTGCGCACATGGAGGACATATGATGAGCATCGTTGTGACAGGTAATATATTAGTTTTTCATTGCTGTTATATGCCATGCACAAATGGTGCCCTTCATGGAAACCATTTGCACATGGGGTGGGGAGAGGGTGGATAATTTTGTTTTTTTAAATATTTTTTGTCGCACGCGTATGGTAAGCGTAATCGGCGAAATTTTCGAAAAAATTAAAATTCCCTTTATGGCCATGGGGGATCTTTGGGGACTCCCTCAACATGGCTAGGTGCTTGGGAGCTGTCTAAACAGCCCCTTTACATGTTTTTGCCCTTTGTTTTTCAACCCCCTCTCAGAGTGCGAGAGAGAAAATGGCGGCCGCCGCTTCCTGGTTTCGACCGATTCGAATGTTTACTAAGATCTAACAGCCAATCAGAATCGCGCTCGCGCACGTCACCGTACGCGTACGGTAAGCGCACCGTAAGCGCACCGTAAGCTGGCTCAGATATATATATTGATTTAAAGGCTATTTTCTCAGAAACTACTGAACAGATTTACACCAGACCTACAAAAGGCACTTCCTTGACCTGAGGACTACCTCTCTGCCAAATTTCAAGTAACTCTGTTCAGCCGTTTGGGCTGTAGCTGTGTCTAAAGGTCCTATAGAAAAATGCATGGGAAAAACGCGTTTTGGGACCCCCCTTTTATCTCAGCCCCCGCTTGACGAATCCCCCCGAGACTTTCAGGGTAGGAGCGGAGCGTAGCGCCCCACCTATTTTGAAAATTTTGCGAGGCTTCGTCGACCGGCGCCAAAGTTATTCCAAATAGAATGTTGCGGTTTTCCTATGGAAACAGGGTCCTAACTATAACTACCTACTGGCGACCGCCAGTAGGTAATATATAGAGACATATTGTGAAGATGTTGTCTGCAGGGTGAAGCTAACAATGGACACTGACTGAAATTAGAAAGTTCAGGTTTTGTTGAACTTTCATGAATAGGGCTAAACAATGGACAACAGTGGGTGTTTATACCACTGCACTGTGCTGTATTTTCTTGTTTTCTTATTTTTAATTACGAAGATACTCCACTAATGTGGCTCTTATTTTTTTCTAGCACTCCTAGATAGAAAATAAGAATAAAGGAAACACATTTGTTTACCTGTAGAGATTGTTTGATGAAAAGAGGTAATATATGTGGCTTTTGACATTGTACCACACGAAGTTTGAAAGGGCTAGAATGAACAGTCACAAAGGGCTCTCTTTGGATTCACTTCACGTTCATGATAAGGTAGAACACATATATATAGGTGGAAAGACACAATTGGGTGTGTTTTATTTTATATTTTTTATAATTTGGTTGTGGTCCGCCACTTCAGCGTTGGTAACAAAATGAATGTCACTTGTGTGTGTTATGTTCCTATGTGTATATAGTGTATATAAAACCATAAGTAAAAACAAGGATGAATGTATTAACATATAAAAAGGAATATTTAATTTGTTCCATTAGGTTGAACTTTATGAAATTATACGTTCAGGTGCCCTAGTCCTGATGAGACCTTAAGATTGATTTGGCTGAAACGCGTCGACAACGATTTTGAAGACACTCGTTTGATTTGGAGTTATTTTGAGTAATTAGAAAAGAGTACTTCGATATTGTAGAGATTGTAATTACGAGATCTCAAAGTGTCTCTTTAGGAGTGATCTTCCACAGAAAGGAATGTTCTAGTATAATAATCTTATAGGCATCCTAACTGAATAATAGGGCTTTTTTGATATGTATATGTTCAGTTTCTTTGTCTTTGTATGTAAGTATTGTAAATTGTGTAAATGTTCATGTATATAGATCTAAAAAATCAATCTGTATATAACTGTGAGAAAGATGCTAAGTATAAAATAAATATTACTTACACTCCCACAATTTAAAAACAGTATTAAAAATATTTGTGTTTAGGTTGGAATTACCCTTGACGTTTATGTAAAATAGAATACCACATGTTTGTCTTTAAAAAAATATAACTTAAGGGAGGAGTTAATTTATTTATCCCCTCACCTAAAAATATATGTTGCACGATTGGTCCCGAGGCATTATTTTTCTTATTACTGTTTATATACCCAGATGCCAGAGGGTTATTAATTTGGGTTCCCCCCCTTGTCTTTAAGAGTATTTTCTTGTTACAGCTGCATTCTGATGTGAGAGTGCTCCTGTAATAAGTAATGGACTAACCTATCTCCATTTAATAATTTATTACAGACTAATAATGTCACAACCACCTGTTGTTTCCAATTGCCACCTTCTCCAGTATAAGGGTAGGTGTGCAGCACCACTAAAATTGTCCCTGTGCTCCAGCATGATGGTATAAAACACTCTTTAATACTACTGGGACACAGAGACACTGCTTGGGTCCTACTCTTCAATTTCCTCACTCTATCCTAATCAGAGCAGATTCTGCTTTGGAGCCTGCGCTGAGCATCAGCAATTCATGAAGCATTCTTTCTTGACAAATAGAAAGGTGAAGTGGCAAATAGAAAGGTGATTTATTAGTGGCATATGAGAGCCAGAACTCTTGCAAAGCTGAAAAGTAAAGAAATGGAAAAAAGAACAATTTAACAAAGTTGAGTTAGTTGCCCTCCCAAAAAAAGCAAAATAAGTTTCTGAAAAGTGGACCGAGATTCACTCTCCGAAATAGCTCGGTCAGTTAAACACCTACCTCTAAAGTTTAAGGTAATCTGAAGGCCACACTTTCGCACCCTGATTGGTTAAACCATTCTTCCTTCAAGACAGACTTTATAGCATGTAGAAACGACTGAAATGTGGAATTAGCAAAGGTGTGGTATGAAGCACTAAAACCATATTATTATTTTAAGGAGTGTAAAAGGCCGTTTTACAAGCTGAAAGGGCCCAAAACTTATGCGGGATAAAACAATCCTTGACCTTAAATTTAAAAGACATTACACTCCACTTCCTAGTCATATGACCTTATAAAGGAACCCAGCCTGCGGTCTCATACCTTATCCGGGTCTTAGAAATCTTCAGGGTCTTCAAATATACCTATAATGTAGTACTGTACAGTAAGTGATGAATTATGCCATATAGACATAGACATGTATTGTACCAGTATAGAAATGCCTGTTTATTTAAAGCACTGATGTTGAGGAACAACACAAAAAAGTACTGCTCTTCATTCGTGGAATGCCTTGGATTGCATAGTCTCCACTGTTTTTCAGTCAACTCAGAGTTAGGAGCTGGCCTTTGATCCGACCCTACTTCTATGATGTGCATTCCTTCACTTTTGTACCTTTGTGAGAAAAAGTTGTGAACAAATTTACAAACTAATCTGAGGGGTTATTCTGACGAAAGCACAGCAAACCCGGTAAGAGTCAAAGTTCTTCCACATTACATGTCCTCACACCACAGGATTTCCCTTCACACACACTTCAGGGCGCTCTGAGATACGATTCGCTGCCAGCTGTCCTTCATTGGCTGAAAGGCAAATGTTTAAGTGAAAGCCTATCCAGAGGTATAAAGAAATGTATGACAGTAGGCTTGCTGGCCAATAAATTAAAATATTGAGCATCTGTTCAACAGGCCTGTCAACAGCAGGGGCATGACACAGGTCCCTGCAGCCCCTGCAGCCCAGGAGGAGTCCCACCCTTCATGAGGCTCCTCAATTATTTTGTGGGCCCCCTTTCAGCCCAAGGGCCTTATTATGAGTCTGGCGGTCCATGGTCCACCAGACACGTGGGGGCACGGTGGTGGTGGTCCAGCCACCGCCTTACCGGTGGTCCTACTGCCATATTATAAGTTTGGCAGTCAGACTGCCATTTTACTGTATCAACCAACAGAGAATCATGTTTCCTGGTGATGGCACGGTGGTCAGGGGCTCAGAATATGCTGGTGGCACTGCCCTGGCACCGCCATGCTTTTGTTAAGTTTCCCAATCGCCAGCCTTACATCACCGCCATATAAAAGCTGGCAGTGGGGAAACAAAAGGGGCCCTACAGGGCCTCCCTTGCCCCATGCAGAAAGGTGCATGCAGGGGGGCACAACTTTTGCCCCCCTGTGTGCAAGCACCTCGCCCCCCCCCAGTTCCAGCATGGCATGCCCTTTATAGGCAGTATTTTTTGCAGCACCACCTTGGGACTGACGCGCTGCCCACCCACCAGACAATGATTTGAATCATAATCTGGCCGGCAGGCAGCTTTGGGTTTGGCAGTGTGGGGCGTCCCACTCCCGCACTACCAAACTCATAAAGATACCCAAGGCTAATGAATATCTGTGAAGACATGAGAGACTCAGGGACTTCTATCACATTCTGCAGGGGGGCCCCATCATTTTGCATTACGCTACTGGCCAACAGGATCTCACAACTTGTCAATGCAAGCCCTCACCATTTTTCAACCCTGTCATGGTCATGGATGGCTTCTTATTATTGTGACATCGGCTTTCTGCAGAAGTGTGTGTAGCCATCTTTGGAAAGGGTTTCATGCAATATTGAGGAAGTTTTATCCATTTTCTGCTCTTCAATACTATTATATCCTTGGTAATGTGATAAACATATTCTGCATATTAGAATACCTTCATACATGGCAAGTCCTACTTCATACATGGTAGGTCCTACTGAATGCCAAGAACGAAAACACAGAAATGTCAACTAGATAAGATTAATAGTACATTATCACAGAAGGCAGAACGCTCTGACATCACATTTTATTGTGATTTTGAAGTTGGAATACATGAATATCAACTAGTTATCATTAGTAGTTTTATAATAGCCAGGCTTGTTCTATTACTTTTGAGCCTCTGTGTGTTTTTAGTACAGCCAGTGAAAGATTCAGGAGACAGGCGTGATCCTTGATGAGTGGTTCTGGAAAGAGAAATCTTAACTGAGCTCAAAGATGACCACTAGGTGGCCTCCATACGGTATCAGCTGACTGAGCGCACACAGATGGCTAGAGGAGGCCAGTGATTAGTCGCACCACTGAAGAGTAGAATGCTCAAGAGTATCTGAAGGCAGTAAATGTGAAAAATGATCTACAATGAGTCTGATGCCCTGTCCTTCCTTCAACCGTGGTGGGTACGTACCACAAGGACACTTGAAAGCTTTTTTATGCGACTACCATCTTAGATATCCTACCACTGTTGCCCCAGGATTCTAAGCTTGGTTCTCTATTGACAGAAGCTTGGTGTCTCTAGCAGGTAATTATCCACGGCTCATTTGACAACAAGCAGAAGCGGTTTAAGGGTCTCACTTACTATAAGTTTGTGTGGAAGATCACTGATGGTAATGGCGCTTCACAATGTCAAATGACAGCACTGATCAACCTTTGACCCCCAACTTCCATATTATCTATGCAAGTACATAACAATATGGGAATAATGCAAACATCTGTTGGTTTTCATGCAGAGCTAAATCTACTGAAATAGTTTTATCTGGTTTGTGTAAAACCCTAACAGCAAATTTAACCAGGTGCAGGTGCTAACTAGGGACAAGTGGAACATCAAGTGTAGTTTCTACCTGATAGAAGTGTAATTCATGCACAATTACATAGGTTCTGAGGCTTACTCTTGATTACTCATTCTATCGACGAAATTTGCACTGGAGGGTGCACTACACATAGAAATCCCACTTGAGGCTCAGCAGACCTATCTTTGCACTAAAGTGCAATGCTAAACATTCCCCATAAAAGTATTTTTTCGCAGTGTAACCAATGACATCATCAGCAGGAGTATAATTGTAAATATGGCAATGCATAATTTTTAACCTTTGCACACTGCAAAACTGATTATTATGACGTGTGGCCCATACTTTAGGATTTCTGGATGTTAGCGTGAAGCAACAAATTTTTCTGTGTTAAATTCATATGACTTGCATCACAAGTGGGCATGAAAATAAAAAAATTGGTTGCTGAAGTGCAACTATTTTACAAATTGAGACTTAAACAGCTGGACTTCGCCTAAAAAAGAACTACTTTTTATGGTGTGCAAAATTCACAACATTTCACGCAAAGCAGCACAGCAAGTGAGGTTGTTGCACTGTGCTGCGTTGGGTGAACGGGAGCGAGCAGAACTGCATCATATTTTTAAAAAAACGGCACAGTTCTGCACTCTACTAGTACTGGCACACTTGTGGCTATCTAGCGCCTGCACAGGCATGATTGCATTATGTCTCAAGGGTGCCTGTGTTGTTGTCAGGATAGTTTTTGTGCAGAATACCTCCCTGCACAAAAACTATCCTGGCCACAACACAGGAACCCTTGCAAAATATGCCAGTTCTAATCAGCACCATCAAGCTTTGCATATTTGGAGGCATGTTCACTACATTTCACACAGCACAGGAACTATCCTTTAGGGATATTTTCTCTTTGTATGTGTGTTGAGGAATATAGCACATATGCAAAGGGGAAAGTATTAGGAGAAATGAAGACATTTCTTCTTGTTACGACGGCAACACTTAGCTGTACCATTTTAACGCAAACCCATGTTTGCAAGTCTTTGTAAATATGGGTTTGCATCAAAATACATGGGTGGATGCAACAAGTTGAGGTACCATTTTGACGCAAACCCATTTTTACAAATCTTTGTAAATATGGGTTTGCATCAAAATACATGGGTGGGTGCAACAAGTAGGTGTACCATTTTGATGCAAACCATTGTTTACAAGTCTTTGTAAATATGGGTTTGCATCAAAATACATGGGTGGATGCAACAAGTTGAGGTACCATTTTGACGCAAACCCATTTTTACAAGTCTTTGTAAATATGGGTTCCGATCAAAATACATGGGTGGAGGCAACAAGTAGGTGTACCACATTGACTCAAACCATTGTATACAAGTCTTTGTAAATATGGGTTTGCATCAAAATACATGGGTGGATGCAACAAGTAGGTGTACCATTTTGACGCAAACCATTGTTTACAAGTCTTTGTAAATATGGGTTTGCATCAAAATACATGGTTAGATGCAACAAGTTGAGGTACCATTTTGACGCAAACCATTGTTTACAAGTCTTTGTAAATATGGGTTTGCATCAAAATACATGGGTGGATGCAACAAGTGGGTGTACCATTTTGACGCAAACCATTGTTTACAAGTCTTTGTAAATATGGGTTTGCATCAAAATACATGGGTGGATGCAACAAGTAGGTGTACCATTTTGACGCAAACCATTGTTTACAAGTCTTTGTAAATATGGGTTTGCATCAAAATACATGGGTGGATGCAACAAGTAGGTGTACCATTTTGACTCAAACCATTGTATACAAGTCTTTGTAAATATGCCCATGCACCACCCATGTACCTCCTACCGGACGCGAAGCAGCGCTATCAACTGAGTTGCGTTGTTTTTTTGTTTTTTTACTAAGCCATGCAAGGCTATGCAAATCAGTATTTGCTCGACTTTGTTAATCACAAAATAGATTTTGTGTTAATCTGCACCAACAATGTAAAATAACCCGATGCAAAGTCTCAGGGAATCTGCACCTTGGGTCATCACAACTCCACACAAAGCAAGTAAATACTCGCTTACATATATTCCAGGTGGCATGGCCATGACAAATTATTGTGAAGGGTCGGTACTCCATAAAACAATAGTCTGTGGTTTAAGCTCACGGACATTCAAACACCGCGATACGCAGGTTTGAAGCTGTAGCATGGTCCTTTTAAAATCTAAAAAGAGTGTGCGTCGGTATGACGATGGAGATTGAAGCATTGCAGCGCATGCATCTAAAAAGGGCCTTAACAGCTGAGGGAAAAGCAATACAACTTATGGCCTGCTTCAAGCAGTGTCTGTCAGAACCGAATGAGAAACAATATTGATAGAGATTTACAAAACTGGTTTCGCACAAGTGAAATGATCTTGATTCCAGTAAGTAGAAAGCACTGGAACTAAAAAAATACAAAAAGGGTAAGTTTGACGTTTCTGCGAAGACGCATTGGCTGTGGTTGTGCACTCAAAGATTAATCTTTTAAGAAGGATATTGTCAAGAACACAAGGCAATGCGTCTTGAAAGAGAATAGTAAATGTTTATGCCATCGCGTGGTGCCTCCACAAAGTTTTCTTTATATTGTCTGAGTCCACAATCATTGTTACAACATTCTTACTGACATTACGAAATGTCACAGTATTGGTAACATACTTTCATTTTCACCGACGGTCTTTCTTATTTCAGTAATCTCTCGCCGTCCAAGTTTTCAGAGTGGCAACATGCCTCCTGACACAGTATAACCCATGACTTTGCACCTTATTCGTGGTACACAGTGTTTTCTTTTGACACAATGTTCCATATTAGCTCTCTTACCTACTGGCACTGTTTCTCCTAGTTACTTATTGTGCTGATGGGGATTAGTTATGATTGCCATTACATTTCCTGAGGATGATGAAGATTCAGGCCAGGGTTTCTGATGCACTTTTTGGGGCATATTTACTAACATTTCACGCAACGCTGGGCAGCAAGCAAAGTTGCTGAGCTGTGTTGTGTGAAATGGAGAGAGCAGAAGTCTGCCATATCTACTAAGATATTTTGCATTTCTGCGCCATCCTAGAGCTGGTGCACTGTGTGCTGCCTAGCATCAATGTAGGTACCCTTGCTCCATGCTGTAAGGGTGCCTGTATCACAGGCAGGATAGCTATACTTGCAGGAAGCAATACCTTTTTGCACAAAAACAATCAAAAGAATAATTTTCCTCTTTCTATGATTGATGCAGAATGCATCGTGCACTGCAAAGATAGCAGAAATAACGAGGAGGAGAAACATATTTTTCTCCTTTCTACACTAGCCCCAGGGAGCTGTACAGATCGGAGGCAATTCCAAACCTTTGTAAATGTTGCAAATCTGAAATTGTGTCAAATTCTTGGGTAGAGGCATTGGAACGCCCATGCTTTACCCATAGAACACCTACCAGCTCCAACTGTAACATAACGTAGCACAAGCCACTGTGTTGCATTACATTTTTTTGCAAATCACCTCATGTATGGCTTGTAAATCTTACTGAAGCCTTTGCATTGTCCTTTCACTGCCTTGTGCAATGCAAAGACAATGCAAAAGCTTAATAATCTGGTTTTGTATTTCTATGTAAAGTATTTGTTTCTCCTAGCACACGGTTCATGAAATGGGTGTTATATATTGAGCAACTTACTGCCATTGCTGGTGCTGACACTGGCGATTCACTTGCTCTAGTTGAAACTTTAATGCATATATATATCTTTCACATGTAAGATCAGTAATAGTGTGGTAGAATTTTTAGATCTTTAAGGTGTATGTTCAAGACAACAAGATACAAACCAAAACGCAAAGAAAGGAGTCTGCGGGTACTTTGATTCTCCACATGTAGAGCTTTCACCCACTCAAACTGTGGCACAGCATTCCCTATGCAGAAAATCTCCCCATGAAGCGGAATTGCAGTGATGAGAAGTTTTTGGTACAGGGACAAGATAAATTAGAGCTGAGATTTCGATCCAGAGGTTACAATCAGTCTTTACTGGACTGTTCCAAAGAAAAGGTTCAAACTAAACCTAGGGAAACACTGCTCTTCATGGACAAAAGCAGAAAAGCAAGCAGTCGGGTGAGATGAGAATGATAACAGGTTGTAAAGTATACCATCACAAACAACCATTGGAGCTTAATTAGAAGTGATCCATTTATTGGCAAATCAGTGTCCAAGAACCCACTCCTCACTTACAGGCGGGCCAAAGCCATGCAAGGTGAACTGTGTGTCAGTAGCCCTGAGATAGTTAAGCTAGAGACTAGGCTTACTACAAATGTAGGGTTCAGGAAATGCCACAGGCACAAGGCATCTACAATAGGCCAGAATATGAGGGAATTTTCCAGGCCTCTGTACAATACCCCATTTAAGATCCGACACTCCTATAATTGTAGGAGTGACTATGCGGTGTGTATTTCACAGAGCACATGCCCCAAAGTGTATATCGGCAGCACAATACACATGGTTCATGTAAGGATTTTACAACATTTACATGCCATAGCCAGGGTGGACAAAAGCTATCTAGTAGCCCATCATATACACGAAAAACATAGGGGCAAAGCAGCAGATCTGGTCTATTATGTCCTAGATTCGGTCCTGGAGAACATAAGGGGTGGCAACAGGGAAGCAAACTGCGAAGACTGGAGTCTTGCTACATAATAATGTTGAACAGCTACATTCCAAACGGTCTGAATTGTACGTGCACCTGTAATTATGCCATAGATCAATTTTATTGATTAGTTCCCAGTCTCCCATTTTGATATAGGCCGTAAGTACATAGGTGTAGATCTGTAGTTTTATGTTACATTATTTTCAGTTTAGGTATCACAGTGAGCACCCCCCACTTTTTTTTAGTTTTTTCAGTTTGTCACTCATGAGAGTAACCTTTGGTAGGGCAGAAATGGGTTTATAACAATAAGCTTTAATATCAGATGATATCCTTCCAGGTCAAATGGCCAAGACACTGGTCTAGAACCGAACCATTGTAAACCCACACTGAACATGGTTGATGTAGGCCAATGGGGCTAAATTTGTGTCAACAATATTCAATGGAGATGTAAAGATTTTATGGCATTATTGGCAATTGTCATAAATTAGCAGGGTCTGGAAATCCTCTAATTTAATTCAATGTGGACCACAGGGTTAGAATGAATTTAATGTATGGAAGGTAGAAAGATTTTGATTGCACTGATCCAACTCAGTCCATAAATTAATATAACTTTGAGCATGAATGATATTTCGTTTAAAGTCATTTGCATGCTGGAATTCATTGATTCATGTGTTCCAATTTTGCTAATTGTAATTGTTGGAAATTACCCTTTTTGCAGGGTTATCCCCAAACTTTTTGCTTCTTCCTCCTTTGTTTTTCCTGACCTGTGGTGGTTGGCTATAGGACTCTGGGCACTTTACCACTGCTGATCAGTGCTAAAGTGCATATGCTCTCTGTGTAAATTGTTATTGTGGTTGGGTATCCATGATTGGCATATTTGTTTTACCAGTAGGTCCGTAGTAAAGTGCAAGTGTGCCAGGGCTGGTAATTGTAATTCAAATGCTACTAGTGGGCTTGCAGCACTGATTGTGCCACCCGCATAAGTAGCCCGGAAAAGAGGTCTCAGGCCTGCCACTGCAGTGCCTGTGCACAGTTTGTTAACTGCCATGTTGACCTGGCCAGTGTACCCACTGGCCAGGCCTTACCCTTCCCTTTTCTTACACATTGGACACCCCTATGGTAGGCCCAAGGTACCCCTCTGGGCAGGGTGCAGTGTATGTGAAAGGTAGGACATGTACCAGTGTGGGTAACATGTCCTGATAGTGAAATACTGTCAATTTCGTTTTTCACTATTGAAAGGCTATCTTGCCCATAGGACAGAATGGGGAATGCTGTGTAACATGTTTACCTGCATATCTTCCCATAGAAGCAAGATAGAAAATTGGAGCCTGGTATCCCTGAACTCATAATTTGATAACACATCTTTTAGTAGAGATGTTTTTGAAATATTGTGTTTGAAAATAGAACCTTTAGAAAGTGGCTATTTTCTTGTTCAACCTTTCTGTGTGCCACTGCCTGTTTGTGGATTGAATGTCTGGTTGGAGAGTGACAGGGGCTGGAGTGGCTCCAGGAGTCTGGGTGAGTCAGCACTACGCTGAATAGACCTATCTGCATTTGGGGTGGTGGGAGGGGTAGCACCTGGGCCTGAATAGGGCTGTGCTTGCCTTCCACGATGTTGGCTCCACCCCCTGCCCTGTGTCTGATGGCCCTGGCCCACAATCACAAAGGAAAAACATGTACACTGGCAGAGTGCCCCCAGAACTGGTTTGGACTTGGTCCAGGACCCCTCACACATAGAGAACAAAGACTTTTGGGGTATAAATATGAGAGCTGAAACCCCTGAAAGTTAGACTACTTTGTGATCAAGAGGAATCCCTGCCAAAGAAGATCAGCTGAAGAGACTGAGGGAAAGTACTGCCCTTGTTGTGTGTCTGGGGTTGGCCTGCAGTTTGCTGTTTCTACTGAGGCGAGGACAAAGGGACTTTGCTGTGTGATGTGTCCCTTGCTTGAAGAAGGACTTTGCAGTGTGCTGTGTCCATCTGAAGAAAAGTCTCCAAGAGCCTTAGAAGAGCTGGCCTCCTGTTTCCAAAGTCCCAGGCACAAAAGGACTTCACCCCCAGCTTCCCTGAACTTCCTTGCTGGGAGTTCCAGTCTACCAGGAGGGCTTGTAACTGTGTGTGAGGCATTTTTGATGTTGGGAGTTGGAAGCGCGATGCAACGAGAGAGAAGCATGATGCCGCAGCAGCAGCCGCTGTCGCATCATCGAGAAATCGTGTTGCCGCTGCCGCTGTTCGCCGTTGCATCACCGGAGAAGCGTGCCGCCGCCATAGAGGGTGCTGTTGCATCACCGGAGAAGCATGTCGCTGGGCCGTTGCATCGCTGAGGAAGCGTGCCGCCGCTGATCGCTTCCGCAACGCAGGAAAATCGTGTCACAGGGCCTGTCGTGGCTCAGAAAACCACCGAGTTCACCACACGGCCGTTGGGCGTGCATGCATCGCACACATTGCCTTCACGTTGTCGCATCGCAACATAGACACCATTTTGTCGTATCGCACCTTATCGCCGCAACGCATCGATTCGCCATCTTGTCGCATCGGATCTAGAACGCAGAAAGAATCGACGCATCGCCTTCTCTGCGCCCCTTTTGTTTGTTTTGCGTTACGTAACCCAGGTACTTTGAGACTAAAGTGTCACATTTATAATCTACAAGTTTATTTTTGCAACACCCTTTTTAAAGACATTCTACTAAGTAACTGTATGTTGGATTTTCGTCTTTTTGGTCTTGTTTAGTTTGGATAACGATATTTTATTTTTCTAAACTGGTGTGGTGTCCATTTGTGGTGTTTTCACTGTGTTACTGTGAGTGTTGGTACAAATACTTTACACATTGCCTTTGGGATAAGCCTGTCTGCTCATACCAAGCTACCAAGGGGTTATCTAAAGTGTGTATACCCCTTACCCTGACTAGAAGCAAGGGTCCCTATTTGGTCAAAGGTACCTACCTCTGCCAACTAGAGACCCCCATTTCTAACAGTAATGTATTGAAATTGTGATGCAATATCTTGCTAGGTGGGACATGTTACCTAGTTTCTTTAAAGAAATTGTGTGCACTTTAATCCAGCACACTGCACATTATTTTGATCACTGTTATAAGTATATCTTCAGTGTTTACACGGAGTATAGGTGAGCAATGAAGTACTTAAGAAGAAAGAAAATGGTGGCTGCACTATGTGAACATGGTGTGAGTCACCACCGAAATGCGTAGTCTCTTGTAATTTTTGCCGTAAATAAAGAAGAATTTAATTCAAATACCATGGTGCCGGTGCCTGCCTTTTGGAGTCACGAAGGAGAGGGGCCGAAATATATATGTGTGTATATATATATATATATATATACATATATATATATATATGATGCACCAAGAAGAGCTTTAAGATCAAACGTTACACGCAAAACGATTGAACAACAGGAAACCTCTGAATCAGACATAACATGCTGAACAATCAGGACAAGAAGGGGCAGATCAAAATCTTCCAAGCTCCCTTTTTCACGAGGAATTCTAAATAATGCGGCGGACGTGGCAAAGGGGAGGACGGGGCAAACCCCCGGAACGGAGAAATCAACAAAGAAAAGAAAAACAAGGTGAAGGGGCGTCAGCAAGTGCGGCATAGCTTCACAGACGAGAAGCAAGAAAAGTGTCAGGAAATAGATGATACCGATGAACTGACTATTGTTAATTTAGCATCAAGGGAACTAACCAAATTTAAAGAAGCAACACTCAAAAAGGGACTTACGTTCTGCCCAACACAAAAGTTTGAATTCACACAATCATGGAGTGACCTTTTTCTATTTACAAGGAAGTTGAAATTGTATAAATTCTTGAAAATGCAAGGACATTTAGATCAACCTCTGCCTAGACTTTTCTCTGAAACAACACAAACTGCGACGGATGTTTTGACAGGAGAAGACATGGATCTCCTTCAAACGTTGGTGGATGAAGAATTTATCTGTGGAACACAAGAGATAACAAATATTGAAATCGGTGGTATAGACCAAAAATGCATCAAATCAGGGCTTAAAATTAAATCTACTTTACACCAAATACACCGTTCAATGCTATTGATACCTATGAGGAAGCAGTAAAGATTGATCTACAACAAATGAGGATGAATACATTTAAAAAGACACAAGGAAACTGACTTAAATCAAATTTCACATATGAAAAGAAAAAGGTAATTTTGGGAATTCAACAGGATGCCAGTATCATAATTAAACCATCTGACAAGGGGGGAAATTTTGTTTTAACAACTAAACATTAGTACATCTTGGAAGCATTACGTCAGCTATCAGATACAGTAAGCTATGCAAGAATAACCAAGGAAAGATACAACCAAAGTGTCATGGAACATAATGAATTGATACACAAGTGGTTTAGTCAAGGGATGCTTGATCATGAAGAAATGGATTTTTTGAATTGTGCACATCCAACAACACCAACATTTTATTATTTCCCAAAGTTGCACAAGGACGCTAGTAAACCTCCAGGCCGTCCCATTATTTCCTCTATGGGGGACGTACAGAACACATGTCACAATGTGTTGATGTCTTTTTGTCCCCCTTTCTAAAAGACCCTGTCAACTCATGTGCAGGACACAACTGATTTCATCAGAATAATTTCAAATATTTGCTGGGAACCCGACATGTTGATGATAGTGTTAGACATAACCAGTCTATACACAAGTATATATCATGTCCAAGGAATGAAACAATTGAATACTTTTTAAAGGGCAGATTGCTAAAACTAGCTGAACACAACCAAATGCTGCTTGAATTTGTCACATTTTGCCTGTCCAATAATATCTTTCTCTTTCAGCAACAATTGTATATGCAATTGAAAGGTACCGCCATGGGCACATGCTTCGCCCCCAGCTACATTAATTTATTTGTAGGCTGTTGGGAGAAGCAGGTGGCCTGGGCTGATGACAACCACAGATGGGTTTCCTGTATAGTTGGATAGCACCTCTATATAGACGACCTATTTATCCTATGGAAAGGATCTAGAGAGGAGGCGGAACAATACATTGCAGTACTCAATGACAACAATGTCAACTTACACTTCAGTGGGGAAATAAGTGCCATAGAAGTTAATTTTTTAGATCTAAAAGTCTTCATTGCAAAGGGTGAAATTTGCATTTCCCTGTTCCATAAGCTAACGGCTGGGAATTCAATTTTGGAAGCCCTCACTAGTCACCCTTTTCCTCTAATAAAAAGTATCCCATATGGGGAACTTTTACATCTGAAAAGAAACTGTACGAGACAGTCAGATTTCGAACAGGCAGCCCTAGAGGCTATTAAGAGATTTAAAACACGAGGATACTCTAAGAATTTATTAAATTCAACACTTAAACGGGTTGATAGAATTCCTATGAAGTCTCTATTAAAAGATAAAACACAAGGAACAACTAGTACTATAAATCCAGAGTTCAGACTGATTACAACCTTTACAGATGAAGCCCAAAATGTGTCTAGAATAATTAAACGAAATTGGCACATTCTGAAGACAGATCCAATAATAGGAAGAAACTTGTCAGACTAGCGTAGAATTACATACGGGAAAAGTAGGTCACTAAAGGATAATTTGATCCAAAGTCAATTAGACAGAGGTTCAAGGAACCCACGTATAAGTGAGTTGACAGGATTTTTTCCTTGCACTAATTGCAAGGCATGTAAACACAGCAGCAAAACACTAACATACAGTGAACCAGGCTATGAGAAACACAGGAAGATAAGTACATTTCTAACATTTAACACTCCCTTTTGCGTGTATTGCTTATTATGCCCCTGTAATCTTATGTATATACAGAGCACTATTCACTCCACAAAAAAAAGGATTTTGGAGCATGCCAGAGCCATAGAAAAGAAAGATCCATCCTATCCTGTTGCCAGGCATTTTGCCCAATCACATGACAGTGACAGAAGCTTATTACAGTTCTTTTGTATTGATCATGTCCCGCTGAATGAGAGAGGAGGCAACAGAGAACTTAAATTACGACTAAGACCCCCTAGAGGTCTCAACACTGAGGAAGAATTGGCCATACATTTAGGTTAAGGTATTTTCATTAAATTAATTGGATTTCAATTTAATATTTGTACTTTTTATGCACCATGTTCTCGAATGGTAAAGTATTGGTAACATTTTTATATTTGAATAGGTGAAGGCTGCTCATGAAATGTATAGAAAAAAATTCAGTGGATTTTTCAAACAAATGTTTTAAACACCACAAAGGCTCATTCAGAGCTTGGTCAATTTCTTATACAACTATGTCATGTAGGGTTTATGCGCCGTTACCAAGTATATTAATAATATAGATATGAATGATGCCGACATTTTGAGAATGTTTTTTAAATAATAGAAAAATGTCCTTTGAATTGAGTTTAGGGCCATATAGGGCTTTAATAATATGTGGCTGATACACAAGGAATAAGGAAGAATCTTTCCTAACCTGGCAAAGTCACAATTGTGATATAAGATTTTTTTATTCTAGTTTTTAATTTGTGTAAAACTAATATTTTGACATCAGATTATTTAATCATTATAAAAACGGTGTGCATACTCATATAGAGCGATATTACAATCATGACAAAATATGAAATGTTAGCTGTTTTCAAGGAATATGATGAATGTTTGAATCATGTAGAATCACAATTAAAAAACACTCAAAAATGGCGATGCCTTTGCAGTGTTTTACCATTCAAGTCCATTTTTTATTTTCATGCCGTAAGCGCATTTGCACATGCGCAAATGGAGAATAAAAATTGTGTTTTCCTTTCGGTAAACATTGTGGTAAAAAGGCGCGAGCCGAAACGCGTCCTGCTTTCTGTTGAATAAACACCGAGTGATATCAACCGTGAGTGCGGCATCTTCTTTTCTTGAGAAGCGCGAGCTGAGATAATCACGTGGACCCACCGCCACTCTGTCGCCACACCCGCTCCCGAGTGCTGAAGCGCTTATTTGGTGGACTTGAGCTTGAATATATTTGAAATTGGAAATGCAATACATTCTAAATCTCGACACCAAATACCCAAAGGGGTTGAATGCCACGGAAGAATTACACGCCAGTCTATACATTTAAAAGTTTCAGGTTTTAATTGTAAATGGGGATTTTTTCTTTTATCTCTATGAATTTAACCATGTGATTATGAAAAGTTCATTGTATATACATATATATGTTTATTTAGATTTTTTAGATTTTTCTAGATTTCCTCAATAGCATAGCCAGGCCGCCCATCCCGCCCCTAAATCTTTTTAAATTATTTAGTTTAGCACAGTATACACAGAGGGGCCGATTCCGATCTCGGTCGGAAGGGCACCGAATCGGGTTCGGCCATAGAAACTACGAGCCGTACACATGTTTTCCGGCCGACTCGTTCAGCTGTACGAGCGAGCAAGTACGATGCGAGCTACATGAAATTCAATGACCGAGTCGTTTCCGGGTCCGAACCACCCCGTACGGCCTGGTCGGAAGCTAACCGTGGCGTACAATGGATGCGATTTACAACCGAGCCAGTATGATGCACGTGTCAGACAGCCTGTGTGAGCCGGAGTGTCTGGCTCGCAAAAGCTCCCGGAGTCGGACTTTGGGGGTCCGCGTCGGACCCCCTGACACCCGCAGCCCTACGACTCGGACACAGGAGGAGACCTATGGGTCTCCCCAACACAGGCATGTACGGTGCGGGTGGCACCGACACGTACCCACTGTATGGGGCGCACTTGTTCGAGATGTACCCATTCAGTCAATGGGAGCCCATGTACGCGTCGTACGACTGGCTCCCATTGACTTCTATGGGAGTCAGACTGAACTGAGTCCGACAGCATAGGTGCGCATCGTACTCGCTCGGTCGGACTGTAGGGGTCCGGCTCGGTCGGAAAACACTCTGGATCCGACTCGGTCGGAGTGCTTTCCGACCCAGATCAGAATCGGCCCCAGAGTTGTTTACACAGCACATGTCACTTTCTTTACACAGTTTTGCACACAGAAACAGCAGGGAAAATGAAAGACAATAAATAATGGGCTTGATGCCGTTATTTAAAAGAGGAGGCAAAAATGTGTTTACTAGCAGTATCCGATCCAGTCCATATTTTTATGAGTGATTTTAGGTATTTAAACCGGGACAAGACATAACCAGCAGGCATAAATTCTCTATTCATACATTCATTGTAATTGATGTATATATTTATATATTTATTTATTTATATATTCATATATTCTACATGATTTGCTATTTATACATTTATTTATTTATTCATGAATATTAGGTACTGGTAACATCGAATTTACAACAACAAAAAAGCTGCATTAGCACGGATGAATATACGTTGTATACAGTTTGCTAGGGTGAGCCTTTGGAGATTGGCAATACCTCTTTATATATTTCCTGACTGTTCAAATGCACTGGTCACTTTAAGCAAAAGTCACGTGGGAGTAAAAAGAAAAAAGTCAAATGTATATAAAAAAACTGTCCGAGCTAATAGCGCGTCATGTGATCAAGTCCCCAGTGAGGGACGAAACGCGTCATGACTGCTGCAATTGTTTGGGAGTTTCAATAAACATTGCAGTGTGACAAATTCCGGTGGTCCGCGCTCTTTCTTTGCGCACAGGAATCAGGCGAATCGAGGAGGAGCAAGATGTGATATATATATATATATATATATATATATATATATATATATATATATATATATATATATATATGTGTGTGTGTGTGTGTGTGTGTGATTTTGTTTCAATAAAGGCAAGTTGATCATTAGGATTTCAATTGCTGTGCCTTCTCTGATGGAAGCTCACCTTAGAGCATAAGGCAAACGTAGCTCTCCATCAAATGTCACCTGGCGACCTTACAGTTTTCAAAATCACACACAGGGTGGTCCTACTATGTAAACTTTGGAGAGGCCAAAATGTGGTTTGAATAGCAGCCTTAAAGTGCATGCACAAAGGAGAATGTCGTACAAATGCATCCTTTTTATTAGGGATCTTGATGGTTAGAAGGTATCAGATATGGTATCAAAAACGTATATTGGTCTATTTAGTTCTCCTCCTGGGTGGATTTTTTCTTCTGGGGAGGCTAAGGCTCAGGTCATGTCTACTGACCAAAGTGGAAAGTAGAACAAATAACAACTGGATGGAGTATTAATCTTATGAAACATATTTCCCATTCAGAAGCTAAGTGGCATGGAGACTGTGCCATTCAGTCATCAATATATTTTAGAGCATTTAACTACTAGGTCCCAGAAGTATGCAAATTGTGGCCTTAGATATTTATACCATTGGTTGTATTCCACCAGTGGTGGAATCAAAGAAGTACTTTATTTTTGTTACTTTAATAACCCAGAAAAAAGCTGCTAACTGACATCACTTACGGAGAATGAAGTGTGAGTTACAGTTCTGATGTGGAGGCAGTTCTGGGGCTCCACAGTAGAGGGTGTCAAATTCTCTAGGGAATTATTCATTACGGTAAAGCAGACCACTACACGCTACCAAAATGCTGCATTTTGATTGAATCCTGATTGGCTTCTAGCTGGTTGATATCTACCCAGGAGATTCATTTTCAGTACATGAGACAATTCTTATTACATTATCAACCCACATATCACTACACAGATCCTAATAAAGAACTAACGTGTTTACCTAGCTGACAGAATGTGTTTGTAATAGGTGGAATGTGGCTGGAAAAACAATTTTAGAAACTTTCGCTTTCTGTGCAGAATGCTGAAAATGTACATTCAGATGGTTCTCAAATCTGCTGTTACAGGTGCCTGAAATAACATTTATCTCCATGTCTTGGTATTATATATTGCAGCATATTGTAAACTCCATGGCAATCATTAGTGTGTTTTAAAATGTTCTAATTTGCACTGTTACTTTCTATAAAATATGTTTTAAATGATATTGTTTCATGTAGTCTTTTATAAGATATGCAGTGTGACATTTTCATAGACATTAAATACATGTTTTACAAATACATATTTTCTTATTTCCGTATTTTGAATTCACTATTGAAATGATTTTTAAGCAAGTGCACGTTCAAGCAATGAGATGCAAATGTTGACGAAAAGACACGGGCGAATTAAGAAAAATGAAAGGTTGAAACAACTTATTTGGTGGATCTCACTTGCAATAGAAGCACAAATCTATTCATTAAAATATTCACTGAAGAAAAACAAAGGTCAAAGGGATGTTATGGTAAGGTGGCAATCTCATGTACTACATAACATTTGAAACTAAAAACACCACAAAATACACCAGTCATAATTTACTGAAGTAACAATAACTCAAGCACTGAAGTAACTATAACTCAATTGTGAGAGTGTGGGCAGCGAGAAACGTTTGGTTTCGTCTCCCACCAGGGTGAGCCTTTTTGCTTACTCCCACTGGGTGGGAGCTCTGGCATCTTCCAAGCTCATGCTCTTACAGGCAGGAACAGTGTACAAGGGCATGGGGTCACCTGGATACAAACAGTAAGCCAGGCTGAAATCAACTCATGGCCTCCTACCCAACAAAAATATGCCATGCCCCAGAGATGGGGTCCCAGAGCTGTACCACAGCTTGGGAAGAGAGGGCCTCACGCACCCTCCCAAAACAATTTCCCCAACTGATTAAATAGTTATCACCTCAGGGAATGTGGTCCCTGGGGACTTGAAATGGTTCTTGAAGGTGGGCCACACACCCCTTCCCCATAATTCAAAAGTTTTACAGTACAGAATTTAACAAATGTATTGGTCCTGGGCCCATCACTCTTGGATCCTCCCCATCAAGCCTAGGGGGTCAGGGTATTCCTACCGTGCCCTCCATATCCTTTTCTCTTTAAATACTTTTTCATGACAGGGAACTGTGTCCCAAAGCCCTACAATGGCTGCTTCAACATATTTGTTGATGTTGAGGCTGCCTTAATTCCTAAAAAATTCCCAAACAAAGTTACACCAAACCACAAAATGCAGGCTTTCTTTGTAAAGATCTAGCATTCTGCCAAATTTGGTGTAATTCTGTTCAGCCGTTTTGGCTGTAGCTATGTCCAATTTTACTATTGGAAATTGCCTGGGGAAAACATGTTTTGTGACAGCCACCCTCTGCCTCCCTTTTCGGATCACCCCAAAACTTTCCAGGAAGGAGCTAAAGTGAATGAGTCTTTTGTGAAGATTTGTCAAACGGTTCCAAAGTTATAAGCAAACTAAAAGATCAACTTCCTACGGAAACATTGTCCTAACAATAACTACACAGTGGGGCCAGCCATTGGTTAAGGAGATAAGTTTGCGAAAAATCTTCCAGCAACTCTAAACATAAAATTTAAAAACCATGTATGTGTACCTTAATGTTACTATTTAAAAAATATGGAGGTATTATGCAACAGAGCAGAAGGAAAGTCTGAGACAACAGTTGTTGCAAGGGATGCTGGACTTAAGTAGGAATCTCTCCCATTAGATTGTAAGGGATCAGGGGTAGCGGCGCCTACTTCGCGAATCCCTGTAAAGACTACAACTCCCATGATGCTTGAAGGGGAGGGGATAAAAGCGTTGTGCATGCGCGGGCCTGCGCACGTAATTCTGAAGTTGCCTTGGCTCCTCCTTGAGGTGGGGAGTGCTGGTTGGTAGCGGAAGCCCTGTCCTGGCGCCTCAGTAGACTGGTATAGGTTCCTGAACTCCGGCGTCAACGTATCCCGCCCCGTGAGTAGCTCCGTGAGCGGCCGCGGCCATTCACGGGGTTTTCTGTGTTGTTTGGACTATTACCATAGCGGAATACCGCGAGCGGCTGCCGCGTATTACCGTGTGTGGAGACTGAAGCCTTTTTGTCATCACAGCACAACGGAGTACAGCGGTGAAGGAACCGCGTACTTCCGTGTGTGTTTTGGAACTATTGGTGAGAGGCATAGGATGCACAGCGGAGTACAGCGGTGAAGGAACTGCGTACTTCCGTGTGTGCTTTTGAACTATTGGATGCACAGCGGAGTACTGCGGTGAAGGAACCGTGTACTTCCGTGTGTGCTTTTGAACTAGTGGATGCACAGCGGAGTACTGCGGTGAAGGAACCGCGTACTTCCGTGTGTGCTGGTGAGAGTGTACAAACATTACCCGTGGCCCTGGAAAACTTACGGATGTGTATTTAACTGCTGGATCTGGAAAACACCCCATGAACAATTAGAGGGGGGTCTGAATCTTGTTACCTTTGTGCGGGAGCGGATTTGACTTGATCTTTTGCTTGGTGGATCCTATCTCCCCCACTTTTCCTGGAAGATGGCACACTTCCGGGGTGATTAGTACCCTTTTAGATTAGTACTGTCTTCTCTCCGAGAACCTGGGGGTACGTATGTGTGTGTATAAGTTCAAATGATTGGATGGCTTGTGGGAAGTGTGGTAATGACCTTTAGTGTCTCGTTTCAGATATGCTTTTCATCTACCGACGTTGGGTATACTCCTTAGTAGGGGTGGGCGGAATTTGCGGAATTAACCTTCGCAAATTATCGCGAGAATGTTTAAAATTATCGCAAACAAGCAGAAATATCGCGAAGATGCGGAAGTTTTTTTCCGGCATGTTCGCGCGATTTTCTGCATGGTTGCGGGTCGCCAACTTACCCATGTGGCTGCTTGCGGGCGCGGCCATCTTGTTTTGAGTTGTTCTCGCGGTGCATGATCGCGAGAAGAAAGACGTGATCGCGCGACGCATGACGTCACTGCGGGCGCGAACTGTCGCGAGACAGCGCAAATGGCTAAAAACAATACAACATCTCATGGAGAACGCGACCGGATCAAGAAAACTTGTCGGCGAACGCAGGGATTCAGGTAAGGCGATCGCGCGCGCGCGAGAATGTATCATTTTACAGCGCGAGCAAGAAACAAATTATCGCCAAGCTGCGGAAACCGGAATTTTTGACATTTTCGCGCTCTCCGCGGAACGCAAAAATGTCAAAATATCGCAATTTCCGCGAACGGAACGAAATTTTTGCCCAGGCCTACTCCTTAGGACGATAGCCAGCCCTGTTCCATCCCAGGTACATCCGAGTTCTTTAGTGAGACCAAATGAGCGTAGGATTTCTTGCATTTTTGATTATATCGGTGTTCTTTTTGTTACAGGTTCTATTCCCCTGCTGTCCCTCCCCTATCCTTTCCCTTGCCTGATCACTCGAACACCCTGTAATTACCAGGGGGTGTTGGTGGTATCGGGAGGTGGACCTTTTTCTGCTGCTACTGGGTCCTGTGGAGCGTATCCCGACATAGATACTATAAGTAGGAAAATACATGTAGTCTTCATCTGCCATTCTAGCAATGTGGCTTTCAAGAGTGCCTCACTTTGGTCATGAATATGGAATGTTAGCACTCAAATTATTTATTACAACTTTATGGTGACCACCAGGGACGATGGTGCATTCTAACTAAAAGAATGCTTCACATTTAGAAGAGTGGTTGACACATTGTGTTTCTTAAATACGCAGTATCAGGTGCATGAGCTAACTTGCGAAGCTGGTTTGTTAGAGGATCGGCTTGTTGCAGTGTAATTTCATAAAGAAGAAGCAACAGCACTTTTGTCTTTCTTTTTTGCCATTGTAAAAAGTTAATCATATAACCTATTATATTTAAAAAATTCACATGAATCTCATAAGTATCCCAAGCGAGGGGCTACCAGATTTTGTACACCCATACCCAGCTCATTTATCGAAGAAACTGACCTGATCTGCCACAATAGTGAAGGTGTCACATTTGTGATGATAAATAAGAGAGAAAACTCTTACCTTGCGAGAGCTACATTTCATCTAGGGATTTAAATACATAGGGAATAATGGTAGCTGAGTTTAACCAAATAATGTGCTACCATTTTATGTGAATTTAATCATGAAGTCTTATATGGAATACTTCATTATCTATCCTTGATTTGGTTGAACATTTTTTTTATTAAACATCTGCAAATGCAGTTCTTTAAAAACATAGCACAAATTTAAATGCAGCGTTTTTCCAAATGGGTCTGTATTTAAAACGTTTGAAACTATAAAACTACTAAAAGTAATAGTATGTGGTTTACCAGTTTGTTTGATTTTTGTAGTTTTCAATTTTCATCAGGAAAGTAGCTTAACAAAGACATGTTCTACAAAGATACTCAAAGTTATTAGAAATAATTCAGGCTTCTCTGTGTCCTTTGGTTTTTTGTTCGTCGGGAATAAATGCGTACAACCTGAAGTAAAAAAAAAATTGAGAGACCGATTGAAAAATAAAACTGGATCTACACTTGTAAGGTTACACCTACTTTACAGTGTACATTTTGGACTTCTTGATTTCTCAAAGATCACAGGATTGCTCCGTGAAACTCTGACAGTGGCAGATTTTCAGGTGTATTACTGAAAACTGTTTGAGAATTAATATTTTGAGTTGTTTTTGTTTCATTTACTGCATTGCACATATTGCATTGAAGCACAACTTTGACCCACAAAGGCACTGTCTGAAGGGCCATCTGGTGTACACACTCAGCTGGCATCTGAAGAATAAAATGCACCTAGCATGACACTACTCCTAAATGTCCATAAATCTCCTCCCTGGACTACTACAAATGACCAAATCGATAATGTATGTGTAAAGTTAATCAAGATTTGGCAAGGATTTCCTATACCTTCTGACACTTCCTTATTCTTTTTAAGCTCTGTTCAGACTTTTCTTGTTGAAAAGTGGTTACAAAATAAACTATGCCATTTGTAAAGAATGAAAACATCGAATTCAATGTACAGTTTTGAGATATGATAAGGTATGTGTTTGTTTTTCCTCCAGCACTTTTCAATGTATTTTCGTGTGCTTTTGAAAAACTTTACAGACCAACATTGACAAAGCCAACAGCCCAGCGCTCACATAATAATTGTGAGACCCATTGGCTTTCACAATGCTTATTTTTCATTTTTCTCCACAGATAAAAAATGCTTGACATGAAGGGGCACCTTTCCCACAGTAGTGCTTTGAGGCATTTGATATTTCACATTGTATCTGTAATGACAGTTCCACTGAGTTGCATAAAGCTTTACAAACCCAGTTCATGATTTTCCATTTACATTCAAAACAAGACACAACAGCCGCGTAAGTAGAAAGCAATTTTGAAATTGTTTCCATAAAGCAATACTTATTGTCACAGCTTCCATTTCACCTTATTGTAGTCTCACTTAAATAAGCTAAATAAGATGATTTCATGCTATGTTTAAGGAAAAAATATGAAATGCTTTCTCAAAGAGAGTGCTTTCTACAATTTCGATGTTTTTATCTATGTTCCTGGCTCAATCTTTATTTCATACATTACTTGGAAATTGTTCTTTTTTTAGAATGAAGTGGAAGCATTTCCTATATAAAACCTTTCAAATGGGTCCTTATCTGTTGTCTAACTCACATACTATGGATTTGAGATTGATGAACTGTACCCACACTCCATGAGAAAGAAGCAATATGACCTCATTGTATAAACCAGCAACTTGCCTTTAAAATATGGAACATGGCTGGTAATGAAAATAGGATAAAGTTGTAGATTTCTGTGAATGCTTGCAGTCTTAAATCTTTTACAACAGAGGAATATTACCCTTAATTCATGTAATATTTCATAGGCGCACATCCCAACCAAGAGGAGGACAGTGACTGTTTCAAGGCTTGGTTAACCTTGACAGCTTTTAAAACACCCACAAACATGTCAATGTGTAGCTATTCACAAACTTCTCTCTGACTCTTTGCTATGGTGGGAATAGTCAGAGATGTTTTTCAGTCCACGGTGGGAAGGGAACGGATCACCCCCAAACTTTGTGTGGGTGTGTGTGCAAATAGTTTTCACCTCTGAGAATAATATCTTCCCCATGGAGACAAAAAGAAAACAAAAAAATGTGCAATGGGACAGAGGTTTTGGCTTCCTTTTTAAATGTTGAATTGTACTTTGCATACTTTTCTGGATTAGGGAAATGACAACACTAAAAAAAAGGAACTCACTAGACATTCCTAGCAAATTGTAAAGCACTTTATATATTAGGCCTCTTTCTCAAAAACAGGTCTCGATTTCCAATCCTCAATTTACTTACTTACATGATTAGAAATATATGACTGTTTGGAATCAACAGCTTTTTTCCATGTCATACCTGGAGTCCTGCACTAGTTGTGGCTTGCTAAGCTTTCCTGAACTTCTTTCTCTCAGATGAAAACACAAACAGTAGATTTTTCAATGAGAAATAAAAATGGCCCATGTACACACTCCATGTTTTTTGGGGAGGGTGTATTTACTTCACTTTCCCACCCTTGAAAGAGATTTACTCCTGCCCTTGACATTTACAGGATGAAAAAACATAGAAAAAGTGTTCAGGAACACTAGCAAACATGTTAGCTTTTGAGTATTCACATACTTCCACAGCATTCCTGCCCACCATTCCTCACTGACAGGAGGAGATTTACATCACAGAAACCTCTATGTTAGTAAATACTTTTAGGAGACCAAAACAGAATTTTGTGAATTATAAAAGTGTGTTTTTCTTTTGTAAACAAGTCTATTTGTTAGTATGAGTGAAATGTACATGTGCTAATACATGCTTGAACCTTCCAATCTATTCATCCAATTGAACGGAATAAATGCAAAGAACTCAAGATCGGATGCCCTGGGCATAAAAATGTCACAGAATGACTACATCTACAACTTTTGCAATATTTTCTAATTAGTGTTTATCATACACTGATTATGGGGAGTTTAGATAGAGCAACCAAATACTTTATTGAATCTTTACTACAAATGTAGGACACAGTTTGAAATGCCCTTTTGGTGATTTCAGATTAATTCAGTACCAAACTGTTTTAACAATTAAATATTAATATAAATGAAAATAAATGAAGCATCAGAAGTACCAATATTTGAGAGATTGTCAGAATGTGTTTGCACCTACTGGAATGCTTATTTGGTCAATGTTTCCAATTCTTGAGTAACGAAGGAAAATAAACTATAGGCTTTTCCACATATTAGGTGGGTTGATGGATTTTTATAGACTTCACAATGATTTTTAAAAAACCTCAAACCATCCTTAGGAATAATTTAATTTCCCAATGAATGAATAAGCTCCCTACTTTTGTGTTAGGCTCTTCTTATGAGTGCCTCTTGAATCGAATGTGGGGGTGACATTCTGGCCCTATCAGAATTATAAATATTTTACTTTGACACAGAGATTTGAGTTGCTGAGAACAGCTAAATCTCTATGTGAAAATCTAGGTACAAATGAGCAATTATAGGGAAACAGACCAAGAGTTATCTATTCACCAGCAATTCCTCATTTGTTAGCTGACCCATATAATGGCTCAGATTTTCCCCATTCTCGAAGTTACCTGGCCACTAGTATTACGCTTAGGGGTTGGTAAAATCCAAACCATTTTCTAGGGCACTTGTAATGTAGGCATAAGCATTTACTTCCATAAAATTATGTAAAAGTTAATTTATTTCTTTTTATTGACAAAAACCTCTTTATCCTTTAATTATTTTCATCACCATACATCACACATTTTCCCGATGAGAGGAACAATTCTTCCAACGCACACTTCACTTCTTTTAAAAGCCAAGTGGTTAATCTTTAGAGAACAGTCTTAATTATTCTGCTGTTATTTCATGTACGTCGTGTGTCTTATATAATAATAAACTGGTATTTTTAATTCCATTATCTTTTGTGCCCCACAGAGAAATATTTTTGTCAAATGTGGATCTACCTGTAATGAAAAGTATGATCCTAAGTTTGGGAAATCAATTTCCTTTCTTGTGTCCATAAACAATAGTGTATAAAGTTTAATCTTTACCTATTTTAATGTAGCTGAAAGCAGTTAAACATTATGTTATAGCATACTTAATTTAAAATAAAATAAAATAAGAACTTGATATTATGGACAAAACAGAGGTACTGATGTCTGGAAACAAAAGCTCCCTCTGGGGCTCATCCTGGTGGCCCTCAGAACTTGGACCTACTCCTACGTCCACTGACCAGGTTCTTAGGCATCATTCTGGACAACAAGCTAACCATGACGACAGTGGTCAACTCGGTCTCCTCCTATTGCTTCTTCACCCTTTGCATGTTTCATAAGATATTTAAATGGTTACCCCAAAGCTAAAGATGCACAATCCCCCAGGACCTCATCTCTAGCCGACTGGACTATGTCAACGATCTCTATGCAAGGATCACAGCTCACCTTCTCTAACGATCACAGACCATAATTAACGCCACAGCCAGACTCGTCCTGGATCTTCTTAGATGAATCCACAACACCCCTTACCTCAGAAACTCCACTGGCTCCCTGTACAGAAAAGATGCCAGTTCAAACACCTGACCCACGCATTCAAGACCCTACACACCTGTGGACCTGCCTGTTGAATCACCGCCTGTACTTTCATCAGCCCACCAGACAACTCCACTCCGCGCCCTTTTTGTTAACCCTCACCCCCTGCATCTGACATAGCAGATGCTTAAATTGCTCCTTCTTCTACCTAGCAGCAAAGACATGGAACGAGATACCTTTTCATCTGTGGGCCGCCCCATCTCTTTCATAGTTCCGAAAGTCCCTGAAGACCTGGATATTCAGCTAATCAATGGGACCCTGCCACCTGGATACCCTCACAGGTGACAAGAAGCAATCTAGAAATCTACTGATTGAGTGATGGTCCTATTCTACCAATGTCTTGCTTATCATAATCATCCTTTTAAAATGTGCGGTCCATAAATGAAGTGGAAATGTTGTTAGTGCTAGCCGTCTCTCAATTTTGGATGACTCAGCTTCTTCCACCTGTTGCTAGCATTTTTATGTGTCCAAATAAATCCATCAGTGGCTATCTGCAAGTCAAACTACATTTCCCAACAGTGTATATGGGTACCATTTGGCTTAAAAACAAAAAATGTGGGTAAATACTCTTCTAAATAAAGTTATTAATTTATAATATTAAAGACAAACCACCTTTTACCATTGTTTCTCATCTCTATGCATTTGCTGCAAAAACAGGATGGAAATAAATTACCACATTCCAAGGGTATTTTTATATCTTAGTAGTTGATAACAAGAATTGAAAAGCTTTAGTGCACATTAAATGTTTTCTCTCTATTTATAGAAAAGCTGTATAAGTAATCAAAATCTAACAATTATAGTTCCCATACTACCCCCTTCCCATTAAGTTTCTATGACCACAGAAGAATGCCATCTACATATAGAATAATGTTTTTCTCTGTAAATAAAACCTCTATATAGAGCAAACATAAAAGAGGACATGCATGTCAAATTCCTCAGATATTAGCAAACCTTTTTTGAGATCTTCATATTAATCAAACATTGGGCATCATTGTACCGTTGTGCGGTCTAGTAGTGGAAGGGGCGGAGCAGGGGAGGAGCAAGGGGAAGAGGAGGCGCGAGGAAAGGAGAGGGCAGTTAGAGTAAGGACGGCGAAGGAGACGGCAGCAATAAAGAGCTGAAGAAGAAAGTACAGTGTCTGTTGTCATTGGGGGGGGCCACCGCTAAACACGACAGCTGGCGACGAGGGTGGGATGAGCGGCAGGCTCTCCCGAACCCCAACGTGTGATCGAGCCCGCCCGAGTGCGGGTGGCTGAGGAAGACGGCCGGAGCGCTAACACGTGCGTGGTGCAACCGGAGCTTGAACCGGGGCCAGTGGGCCGAAGAAAGGAGGACGTAAGGAGTAGGGAGAAACTCTAATCCTGCTCGAGTTCACTCCCCCCCCACGAGAGTTGAGTGCTCAGCAAGAGCGACCTCGCCGTATGAGAGCCCCCCGCATGTGAGGTGGAAGACGCGCGTGAGCCTGAGCAGCAGCAGCAGCAGCAGTGAAACTCACCTGCCTGGCGCCGGCTGCGATCCCACGGAGCTGGTGAGTGAGGCTCCGATAGCAGTGCAACCGGCAGAGAGAGTAGCGGTTGAGCCTTGTGTGAGGCCCTGCGTGTGTGTTGATCCGGCGGCCATCTTGGAACCAGGCAGCCTCAGAGGGACACCCCCATTAAAGTGAAATGGCGGCCATCTTGAAGTCAGGCGTCTAAGAGTCACCAAGGGGGAACAAATAAGCACGAGCAAGCCCAAGACAAGTTCGCAACAAGCACAGGCAAAAGCAAGCGAGAAATAAACAAGCACGAGCAAAGCCAAGATAAGGGAACAAACAAGCACGAGCAAGTCCAAGAAAAGTTCGCAACAAGCGCAGGCAAAAGCAAGCGAGAAATAAACAAGCACGAGCAAAGCCAAGATAAGGGAACAAACAAGCACGAGCAAGTTCAAGACAAGGTCGCAACAAGCACAGGCAAAAGCAAGCGAGAAATAAACAAGCACGAGCAAAGCCAAGAAAATTTCGCAACAAGCACAGGCAAAAGCAAGTGGGAAACGAACAAGCACAAGCAAAGTCAAGACAATTCAGCAACAAGCACAGGTGAGAGCAAGGGAGCTGACAGAAGTGAGCTGAGTCAAGCACACGTGACCCACAATGTCGAACCAAGGATCACCAACGCGTCAAGAGGCGAAACCCATTGTCATGGGACTATCGCACCTGCGCCCTCCGGAGCCCCTGGCGCTTGTAGTCGGAAGCAGCATGGGCCCTCGCTGGGAAGAATGGATCGAGGATTTTGAAGACTACATCAAAGGCTCCAAGGTGCTCGGGGATGAGGATCAACTAATTGCGCTCCGCAACCTTGTGGGGAAGGACGTCAGCAAAATGATCAAGGAAATCCCTGCTGCGGATGCAGGAACGTACGCCAAGGTACGAGAAGCCCTGGATAAAAAATTCGTACACAAGAAGAATGTGGACTACGAGAGGTATGTGTTCCAGCGGGCGCGTCAGGAGAAGGATGAGATAATGGGTGCTTACATAACGCGACTACGACGATTGGCGCGCCACTGCAACTTTGAATCGTTCTCGACAGACGACGCCATCCGATCGCGCGTCATCGACGGCTGCCAGTCGGAGACTCTCCGAAGAAAACTATTGAAGAAGAGTCACACCCTAGACGAAATTGAGGAACTGACGAGGGTGCATGACCAGGCCGAGGAACAGGCCAAGACCATGGAAGCAGGCTGCACAGAGCGCAAGGAACTAGTATGTCAAGTGTGCACCAGTCGCCCCCGCCGAGGGTCGAAAGAACGTGAGCGACACGCCCGGCCATCATCGCACTGCCGCCACCCTGGACATCGGCAGCCAGGCTCAGGGAGGAGGAGCAGGCGGTATGATCACGCGAAGAAGGCGACTGCGAGACGATGCTACAGATGTGGGTATGATTTTCCACACAGCGGAGTGTGTCCAGCTATGGGACAACAGTGCCGCAAGTGTGGCCGAAGCCATCACTTTGAAGCCATGTGCGGGGAGTATCGCCGTGAGAAAGACAAGAATGCACCTGAGTCGTCACGAAGCGACACCCGCCGGCACCATGTGCGAGCAGTGCACGATCGCCAGAAGTCATCGTCAAGATCCTCCCATTCTAGCAGGGAGTCGCGGTCATCAAGGTGGTCGAGGAGATCTCCGTCTCGAGACTCTAGGTCAACCTCGGACGAGCGAGAGTACTCGGTGGAGTACGCGAACATGATCGCCGACCCAGACCAACTAAAAAAATATCCCCGACTGGATATCAGCGTCGGTGAACACAACACGAAGTTTGTGATGGACAGTGGGGCGTCGCTAAATTACATCCCAGTGACAGAGTACAGGAAAATGAACCCTCGCCCCCGACTGAGCCCTGCACACGTCCGTGTCTACACCTGGATGTCCAGGAAGCCACTTCCGTGCCTTGGGAAGTTTCCAACAATACTGAGACACCAAACAACATCTGTCCCAGCTGTGATACATGTCATAGAAGGGCCGGAGGCGGACTGTCTCCTCAGCCTGCCGACGGCCGAACGACTAAGACTGGTAGAAATCCTTTACCGCGTCACCAACGACAGCGACATTATCCACAAATTCCCGAAACTATTCACAGGACTCGGAAAAATGAACAGGGGCCAGATCCGCCTCCACATCGATGAACAGGTCCGACCTGTGGCCCAACATCCTCGGAAGGTTCCTTTCCACCTTCAGCAGGCCGTGGAAGACGAACTGCAAGACCTACTGAAAGCCGACATCATTGAGCGTACAGAAGGCCCCACGCCGTGGGTGTCACCAGTGGTGATTGTCCCAAAGAAAGGAACTCCGGGAAAAGTCCGGCTATGTGTGGACATGCGCATGCCCAACACAGCCAACGAGAGAGAGCGCCACCCAGGGCCCCACTTGAGTGACATGATAGCCGCACTCAATGGTGCGCGAGTGTTTTCCAAACTAGACCTGAACAAAGGGTACCATCAACTGGAACTCCACGAAGGCTCTCGGTACATTACAACGTTTGCAACGCACCTGGGACTATTTAGATACAAAAGGGTAAACTTCGGCATATCATCAGCTGCCGAGATATTCCAAGAAGCCATCCGGCAAACTATTCATCATATCCCCAACACACTGAACTACAGTGACGACATCCTAGTGTATGGGGCAAACATCCAAACTCATGACACAGCCTTAGACCGAGTCTGCCATGCCCTTTTGGAAGCAAATTTAACACTCAACAAAGAGAAATGCGAGTTCCATCAAGCAAAACTGAAGTTCTTTGGACACATCTTTTCCGGGGCGGGGATGAAGCCTGACCCAGACAAAGTGAGCACATTGAACGACACCAAGAGCCCACGTGATGTCAGCGATGTGCGGTCCTTCCTGGGCATGGCGAGCTACTGCTCACAGTACATTGAGGACTACGCCACTCTCAGTCACCCCCTCCGAAGGTTGACCAAGCAAGGACAGACATTTGAGTGGACTCCAGGGTGTGAGCGAGCATTTCAGGACATTAAACAAGCTGTAGGAAAAGCTGACAGTTTGGCGTACTTCAGCCCGGACCGCATGACCGAAATCACAGTGGACGCAAGCCCCGTCGGTCTAGGTGCCATCCTAGCTCAATACGATAAGGACACTGACCAGCGTCACATAGTGGCCCATGCCAGAAGTTATCCAACAAGCCACCTCGCAGGATGAGCTGCTACAAAGGGTGATCCGTAGGGTACAAACACATCGGTGGCGACATGGCGATACACCTGAAGAGAATGATCCGATAAGGCGTCAAGAGCTGCAGGCGTTCAGGAACGTGAGCGAGGAACTATCCATCACCGCGGAGGGCCTGCTCCTGAGAGACCACCGGATCGTCATCCCACAACAACTGCGTCAGGGAGTCATTAATCTGGCTCATGAGAGTCATCGAGGCGTGGTTGCGACCAAGAGGGCCCTTCGCGAGCGTGTCTGGTTCCCGTTTCTCGACAAAATGGTAGAACTTACCCTTAAAGACTGTCCGCAGTGCCAAGTAAAGTAGTAGGGCGTGGTGATCCCCCGGCCCCGCTTCAAATGACACCACTACCATCGGGAGTGTGGCAGGAACTAGCCATGGATTTTTACGGTCCCATGCAGTCGGGCAAGTATGTGCTGCTGATAGTTGACGAATATTCGAGATTCCCCATTGCCCGATTTGTCCCTTCCACCGGAGCAGCGGCCACGCTCACCGTCCTAGACGAAGTGTTCGCAGCCTGGGGAGTACCCAAGGTGTTGAAAACGGACAATGGTCCTCCGTTCAATGGGCAGGAGTTCAGCGACTTCATGAAACTAATGGATGTTCGACACCGGCGAATAACACCATTATGGCCACAGGCCAACGGCACTGTCGAGAGGTTCATGGCCACTCTCAAGAAAACATTCCAGCAAGCAGTGCTTGACAGAAGAGATCTACAAACGGCCCTCAATGACGTGCTCCGCTCATACCGAACGACGCCTCATGCCACCACAGGCAAATGTCCAGCAACACTCATGCTGGGGCGCCCCGTTCGAACACGGATACCCACCTGGGAAGGAGCCCTACGACCGGTATCCCCAAGTCGCATCCATCGAGAAATGGTGGTTACCAATAGGGCCCGCAAAGAAGGCATGAAAACATATGCTGACGGCCGGAGACGAGCTCGGTCGCTCTCTTTCCGAGAAGGAGACTGTGTGGTGGTTAAGCAGGAACAATGCAAGAAAACGGATAGTAGGTTTAGAGCAGAGCCCCTGACAGTCACTCGACAGAAAGGAACTATGCTGACGGCAGAATCAGACAATAGGCGCATCACTCGAAATGTGTCTCACTTTCAAAGATGCAGCTCTGCTCTGCAGGAAGCGCTTGAGTCGCGGCCAGCGTCACCAAGAACTGAACAGACTGAGAAGCGACGTGAAACTACCACTGCCCTGGAGGAGGGAAGTGGAGACAACCCCACCGCGGTAGCAGAAGGCCGGTCTCTCAGACCACGACAAACAATTCGCCAGCCACAACGGCTAATTGAGGAGATGTAAATACTTCGTGAGTTGTTTTGTTAACAAAGGGGGAGATGTACCGTTGTGCGGTCTAGTAGTGGAAGGGGCGGAGCAGGGGAGGAGCAAGGGGAAGAGGAGGCGTGAGGAAAGGAGAGGGCAGTTAGAGTAAGGACGGCGAAGGAGACGGCAGCAATAAAGAGCTGAAGAAGAAAGTACAGTGTCTGTCGTCATTGGGGGGGGCCACCGCTAAACACGACAATCATGTTTGTTTTATACCTCGTGGATTGATTTGATGAATTTCTCTGTAAATGCTAATCTACTCTATGTTTAATAACAGAGGTTTGTTTAATCCAGATATTCATTGGCCCTCTCCTCACTCTTTGTCTTCTTCTGTGTATAACTCCTTGTAGCTAATAAAAATGTTTCTAAAGGCCTTTTGACCTTTAGAGACGCATACAGGGTACCCTCCTGAATTTTGCTTGTTTGTGTCAGGCTTTTTGTCTTTGGCCTGCTAAGGCAAAAATCTCACGCTGTATTCGCAAATTCTATTTGCATCAATATATATTGTTTTAATTTGTCTGGACCTTTTTTTCCAAAACTCTGTGCACACTAAAGTTTTCAACACTAAATCTTCCCTTATGTTCATTTTGACAATCGATTCTGGGTAAAATGTACCAAATGTTTTAATTTTGGTCTTTTTAACACTCTGTTATATCCTCCCATTCTTTTGTCTTTTGTTTATTTCTCTACATAAAATATATAATGTTATTTCTCGTCTTTCTTATGAGGTTTTAAAGCACCCCACAATAAATAGAGTACTGAATATGATAAATTAAAATTTTGATATGCTATACTTTTTCGACTATAAAAGTCAAGAAGTATTATTATTGGTTGTTAACCAGATTCTGAATAGCTGGTTCATATATACCAAAAGATAAAAAGAGTAAACTCACTTATTTTGTACGCCTTATGTCTAAAAACATAAACTAACCCCCCTGTGTGGTCTCTCCTCAGCAGCTGGCTTAAAGCCCGTAATGTCAGCATTATTTTTAATGTTTGCCTTGCGTTTGCTTTTACAACACCTTTTCTTTGACTTATTGGTAACTATCTTCTGTCAAATCCAGGTTGATATTACACACATCTCTTGTGTGTTGATAATTAATATGGCCCTTAAGACCGATATTGCAACTTGCAACTACTATCTAACTCCAAATTGTAGCACCCACTGTTTGTCTCTCGTTACATATACAATGGTTTTCCTGGATAAGTACAACAGAAACATAGGACAGTTCTATGTAAGTTACTATCTTGTCACATTTAGCCATTGACATTGCAATTAATCAAGCATTCAGGCTCCATCTATTAATCAACATGATCGCAATATACATTAAACTAACTCAATATACATCCTCTTTTATTCTGCTTCCCTAACACCTTTCTCTATCCATTTTCCCTCTACGCCTATCCTAAGAACCTCTACTCTTATTTGGATCGGCCACCAGCCCTATCCCTTCTCCTATTGCAGAACGTTTATAAAGCTTTAACGGCAGCATCCACCTCAGCTCAAGTTTTCATACTAAAATCGTTTTATCCACACCTCTCCTCTCAACTCCATTTCTCTCTAATAATTATGTCTGCAGACATAATTGTTTTAATAATTGCATTAATAAGTTTCTTGTAAATGAACTGGCACTTCAATGTCTTGAAATTTGGTATAATATGACCTTAGAATTTTATGTCTGTTGCATACTCCTTACAGATAGTCGTGTGAGAGCATTTTGAACATGGAAAAGGGAGTAACACACAAAACCTCACCTGGAAAACTAGATCTGCATGATTAATCAGAATTCCATGGGGAATTAGGTCATGACAAACAGATTTGGGTGTGGAGATACTATCCAGAATCCGAAAATTCCTTCCACCAAGTGCTTCCACACCTGCATCCTTCCTACTCATAATCTGGGCCCAAGTTTGCTGTTCATTTACTCTGGCTCTTTTCCTCCGCTAGCCCTTCCTTTAGTACTTTTACCAATTCTTTTCTAAGTTGAACAATAAAACATTACTGTTAATAATGCAGCATCTCAGGATGTGCAATAGAACCCTTAGGGAACGAAGGTTACAGCCACGAGCAGTGCACTAGGACTACATAAACCTGGACAGAAGATAGGCAAAGGAGAGTTTGATAGTACCCTGTATTACTTAGATAGGATTAAGCATAGGTATTGTGTCATCTGTGTTTGACCTTATATGCCAGTAGTCAGTCAGTAAAAGATGATGTGATCCTACACACCACAAGAGATCCTGTAAAAACAGATAAATGTGCGTATGAATACATTTCGTGTGGTATGCAAGATCACATCTTCTTTCAATGGTTGAGAACACAAGTCAACAAATATGCTTAGCTGGTACTATGATTATATTACTTTTTAAGTGGATCGTTCAGAAAGAGAGTTATGGAGGCAAGGGTGGAGGGAGGTGGCGTGGCTAGCCAGCCAACATGGTGGACGCGAATTCCTAACGCTCCGGCCGATATCCCCTATAATCTGACAATATTATCCTCTTGGTGCGCCATCCACGCTGGTAACAAGTGGAGACAGACTGCGGACGAGTTGCCACAGCAAGAAAACACCTTCTTGTGCCGTTTTCATCACTGAGGCCGCGGCTGCAGACAAGAAGGCGGACGTGGATCCCGCGTGGTGACGCCGAGCAGCGGGGACTCTCAGCGGACGGCGGCTGCCTGCACTGAGATTGCCATGGTGACACCGGCCCGCCGGAGAGTGGGGCGCGACCGGCTTCTCCCGTGACTTCGGCCCCTGTATGTGAAGCGGACGCGGCTGCTTCGCTGCCACAAGAGGTGCACCGTCCGGCGGGGCCACCTGTGACACTAAAGTGCAGTGCTGCGAGGCCCGCGGGCCGCTGGGCGTCTGCGGATCCGAACAATGTGGCTGTTTACCTGGTGAGGAGCGTAGGGGGAGAGCGGATACCCCTGCGGTGCAGACCTGGGCTGTGGTGCGCTGGCGGGCCTGCCTGGCGGGAGGAGACGTGGCCCGTGCAGGTGCCGCCCTGTCCCGAGGACTCCCCAGGGAGCAGAGCGTTGCGGAGCCAGCAGTTGCGGACGAAGGGTAGATGCCGGCTGAGGGGCCGCGGACAGCACGCCGGGGCAGCCGCAGCACGCAGAGCCTCCAGAGGAACTGCCTCAGACATTGGACTTGCGCTGTGGAGAAAATATGGGCCGCCTTAGAGCATACCAGGACATGCCTGGAAAACCGAATTGATAAAGTTGCCTCGGACTTCACGCTCCTGCATGCGGACCACCACAAATTAGCTGACAAAGTCTCCGCCCAAGGGCAAACGCTCAAGGAACTACAGCCAGTCACTCACAGTCACGCTGCGGCGCTGCAAGACATGATGGATCGCATACATGCCGTGGAGGACAGGGCGGAGGACACGGAAGGGTGTTCTCGTCGCAACAATATTCGCACTGTGGGATTGCCGGAAGGAGAGGAGGGTCGAAACCCAGAACAGTATGTTGAGAACTGGCAGCGCAAGCTTATGCCACACGGAACACTGTCGACACAGTTTGCAGTGGAAAGAGCTCATCGGGTACCAACACAGAAGCCGAGACCGGAAGCCCGACCGCACCCATTCCTGTTCATACTCCTCAACTACAGAGACAGGGATGCGGTGCTATGAGAGGTCCGGAAGTTAGACGACCTCACCATGGGTGGCAGCCGTGTCATGTTCTTCCCTGACTACACTGCTCTTGTGCAACGCCGCAGAAATAACTACATGGCGGTGAAACGCCAGCTCAGGGAACTAGAGTTACCATACTCGCTACTATTTCCTGCCAGGCTGCGAGTGGTTGAGAGGGGTAAAACTCACTTCTTTGACTCGCCAGCGGAGGCATGGGACTGGCTTGAAGAGTCGGGGCTATGGACGGGAACGAGACCGACTGATCCAGAAGACAACACCTCACCAGGCAAGAGAGACAGACGGCACGGACGGCGAAAGGCATCACGCAGGAAACCATCAAGAACAGTAGTCCCAAGTCCAGAGAAAATGCGACTGGAGCGTCAAAACGTACTAGAAGCAGTCACAACACTTTGCACCCCGAATACCAAAGACCGCCTGCAATCCTATGCGCAACGCACATTGGTGGTGAGCAGCTCATCGTCATCGTCAACTGAAATTTCTGACGACCTCTGCCCGCCGGAGGTCACCCCGCAGACTGCTGACGGTATTCTGGGCTGAGAATACGATTATGCTGAACTATGCGGCGGAATGCTGACGCAAGTAGCTCACTGTTTGTTAATATGGATCTGTTCATGATCTGTTGGGGGCGGGGCTGGTCAACAGTGTTATTGACTCAACATGCCCGCTAGGTTTTGCCAGGGAACCACCCAGTTTATAGCCAGGCATCTCTCGGGTCCCCCCGCAGACGGCTGGTTTGCACGCGACGGTCCCTGAATCTGCACCTGAGCCTTACTAGCTCCGCAGGCCAAACTGGCGACACTTCTCAGTGGTGCACCACACACATACGGTAAGGAGGGGACAGCCATGGTAGACTGTTACTTGCGCACACACCCTGCCAGGTCACACACTGGAGTAGTTACCTATGCAAGGTCACAGAAGTTTGGACGGACAAACACGCAAAGTTCGCCCTGGACGTTATGTTGTTCACAGTTTATACCTTGTTATTGTTACCTCAGACTGGTGCACACACGCTTAACCAAGTTTCACGCTCACTAAGACATACCTCAACCCCAGCTTCCCAGATGACCATCCACTCTAGCAATGGCGCGAGTTAACATACTCACGTGGAACATACGAGGCATGCACACTCCCACACGGCGATACTCCATATTTGCCTACTTCCAAAGACACTCGGTCGGAATCGCCCTATTACAAGAAACGCACATAACATGGCCGTAATTAGAAAGACTGCTCAAGCGTTGGAGAGGGCAGGTGTATGGAACGGTGTATTCGGTAGGCCTGGGCGAAAATGTCGTTCCGTTCGCCGAAATTGCGATAATTTGACATTTTCGCGTTCCGCGGAGAGCACGAAAATGTCAAAAATTCCAGTTTCCGCAGCTTGGCGATAATTTGTTTCTTGCTCGCGCTGTAAAATAATACATTCTCGCGCGCGATCGCCTTACCTGAATCCCTGCGTTCGCCGACAAGTTTTCTTGATCCGGTCGCGTTCTCCATGAGATGTTGTATTGTTTTTAGCCATTTGCGCTGTCTCGCGACAGTTCGCGCCCGCAGTGACGTCATGCGTCGCGCGATCACGTCTTTCTTCTCGCGATCATGCACCGCGAGACAACTCAAAACAAGATGGCCGCGCCCGCAAGCAACCACATGGGTAAGTTGGCGACCCGCAACCATGCAGAAAATCTCGCGAACATGCCGGAAAAAAACTTCCGCATCTTCGCGATATTTCCGCTTGTTTGCAATCATTTTAAACATTTTCGCGATAATTTGCGAAAGTTAATTTCGCAAATTCCGCCCACCCCTAGTATTCGGCTCACACTAGGGGCACACTCGTCTGGTTGAGAACAGGTGTGATTATAGACCCTGAAGGCAGGTACACTCTAGTACACGGAACACTCAATGGGCAACCCCTATTGTTGGCTTCGCTCTATGCTCCAAATGTCGGCTAGGTACCATTCCTAACACAGCTGTCACTGGCGCTGACCCCCTACGCTGGGCTTCCCTGGTTGCTGGGAGGGGACTTCAATTCAGTGCTTGACATGCACTTATATAGATCCTTCCCCCCTCTCCGTAAAACATCAGCCGTCTCTAATGCGCAGGCGCACACAGACTGGCTCTCGCACTGGGCAATGCTGGACATGTGGCGGATCCTCCACCCCACTGAACGTATTTACTCCTATTACTCGGCGACGCATGACCTACATGTGCGGCTAGATAGGGTGGTGGGGTCCCAGTCTTTGCTGCCACTGGTCGTGAAGTCGGAGTATTTGGGGCAGACACACTCCGATCTTAACCTCCTGTGGTTCCAGCTCTGCTGGGACGCTGTTCGGCCACCTATACCCACATGGCGTCTTCAACCCACTGCGCTGAAAGACTCTGAATTCCGCTCATCTTTAGGGACAACTATCCTTATTTTGATCTCAACGAAGGCACAGTGAGTAGTGCGCTAGTGGAATGGGATGCCCTCAAAACTTAGGGGCCACTGCTTAGGAGCCACGTGGAACATACGGAAGCAGCTAGCACAATCACTTTCCCGCCTTGAATCCCAATTGCTACAATATGAACGTGAGGGAGAAGGAGGAGGCAGGCACTCGAACCGTTTGGAGGACCTTAGGACACAACATGCGGAACTCCTGGAGCACTTGAGATGTCATAACTACGCGGCTCACACAGCCCGCACACACGACACTGCGGATAGGGCATGCCACCTCCTCACCTGGCTATTTAAACAAGAGAGCAATTGCAGCTATGCGCACACCAGAGGGAGTCCTAGTGCATACACAACGGGAGATTCACAGGGTCATAGTAGATCATTATACACACAACTGTATTGATCAAGAGTCCGTTGCTCAGGCCAAGACCTGGAGAGTTTCTTCGAGCAGGCCCAGTTACCCACAGCCTCAGAAAGACATCAGGAGGCACTTAATTGTCCCCTCACCCTGGAGGAGATAGGGGACGCGATCTTATCAATGGCATCTGGGAAAACACCGGGTCCGGATGGTCTGCCCACCGAATTCTACAAGGCCTACCGGGAACATCTTGTGCCATACTTACATACGCTTTACGTCACGGCGTTGGAGAACAGCATGTTACCCCCCTTGATGCGTGAGGCGTACCTGGTATCTCTGCTCAAACCAGACTGAGACCCCACAGACGTGGGATCTTATCGGCCGTTAGCACTCCTTAACGTCGATTACAAGATTCTTGCCAAGGTACTAGCTGAGCGTTTGACACCAGTGGTTTCCGACCTGGTCCACAGGGATCAAAATGGATTTGTGCCCAAGTGAAGCACCTCGCTAAACCTGCGGAGGTTTTTCAGAGTAGCCACAGACAGTACACGGGAGTGGCCAAGAGCAAGTTGCCTAATGTTGGACCTGGAAAAGGCATTTGATTGCCTGGAGTGGCGTTACCTGTTGGCATTGTTGATGCGCTACAATCTGGGACTGGGATTTCTGCATATGGTGGGCCTCTTATACAAGAACCCCACGGTTCGGGTGCGGCTGGGTCCGTACATGTCTGGCACCATACCAATATGCAGGGGTACCAGGCAAGGGTGCCTACTCTCGCCACTCCTGTTTGCCTTGGCGATCGAACCCCTGGCGGCGGCCTTGCGCGCAACATTGGGAGATGGCATACCTCTAGGAGATGCAGTACACCAAGTGTCGTTATATGCCGACGACCTGATGGTATACGTGAGAGACATAGATGATATTCCAGCCCAGTTGGCCCGCACTTTACAAGACTTTGCCGCCATTTCGGGTCTCCGGGTGAACGCCAGCAAGTCCTGTCTTTATGCGTTCGGAGAGGGGGGACAAGACCCAGGATACATCCTTAATGGTATGAGCGTACAGTGGAGAGGAAACACATTCAGATACTTGGGACTCCAGATATACCGTCAGCCGGCAGACCTTTTTGATGGTAATCTGGGCAGGGCCTTCACGGCCATCAAGGCACAAGTGCGCTTCTGTAGCACATTGCGAGTAACAGTCACTGGCAGATTCTCCCCAGGTTACTGTATTATTTTGCTAACTTGACCTTATATGTCCCCGTGGCCTTCTTTGACAAACTATCTCAACTACTTAGAGACCTCATCTGGGGGAACAGTCGACACAGGATGTCACTAGCGAAGCTCTATCTCCCCAAGGACCAGGGGGGGCTTGCCACGTCTTGCTTTGAGCACTACTATTTAGCTGCTCAGCTGCAGTGGATAGCCCGCTGGTTTGCGAATAAGGGTCGGGAAGATACCACATCTATACTACCCCCACGTTCCGTATAACAGATACTCGCGCTCTTCCACCTGGCCACCAAGTCTGCGACGCCGACTCCGCTCCTTCTGGCAGTGGCAGATAGATGCTATCGTAGGAGCCTGTTCCTAACCAGAGCCTCGGTCCCCTACGCACCGGCGATACCACTGGAAGGCTCCCCTAGCGGGACAGGGGCACTCACCTCTCTCACACTCACATGCTGGTGGGACACAGACATTCAGACCCTGGTAGACCTATATCGCGATGGCGAGCTTATCCCGTATGACTCCCTGGTCGAAGATGGGGGATTACCACCGGGGCAATTCTTAACACACCGCTCACTAATTACGACCCTGACCGCTAAATGGGGAGACATGTCCACAGAACCCAGCCAGCACCTTACCATACAGTATCTTCACGTTATGGGGCGAGGCAGGCGTCTAATCTGATGGTTCGCGGCGTCACTACGCACACACTCGGCGATCACCCTAGAACCTCTTCGGTGCAAATGGGAACTAGACCTGGGGAGACAACTAGAGGACAAGGAGTGGGAACGGGTATTGGAAAGCCCAGTACGCATACCCAGAAATATGAGGTTCCGACAAACACAGTTGTTCATTGTGCATAGGGCATACCTCACACCCGAGGCGATCAATAGGTACTTCCACCGCACGGATGCAGTGTGCCCTAGATGCGCCGAACCTGGGGCTGGTCTAGTCTACATGCTGTGGAGTTGCCGTAGATTACCTGCATACTGGCACACAATCAGTGAGTTACTGCGCGTAAGCACAGGTCCCGACATACCCTTTGACTGGACTGTTTACCTGCTGCACCACTTCCGCAGAACCCCGGCCACCAAAGTAACATCTTGGTTTCTTGATCTGGGGCTAGTGGTCGCTAAGCGACTTCTGGCCAAGAGGTGGAAGGCGCAAGACATGCCCCATACACAGGCATGGAGGCACTCGCTCTCCGCGTGGGCTAGAGCAGAGGGAACTGCCATCCGCTGGGAAGAGACACTGGGATTGAGGAAGGAGCCCATAGCTGCTCAATGGGAGGGATTGTTCCAGACACTTCAGCGAACTGAGGAGGAATGCCCAGGGGAACAACCCGAGGGGAGGGATCCAGACCCAGGGTAGGTAGCGCAGGCCGTGCCCATGTGTGGCCGTAGTGTTCCATGAATATGAATATTTGAACAGATACCAAAGGTGAACGCAGCTGGCGCCACTGTTAGGGAGTAACAGCCTGTAATGTGAAGCGGGAGGGGGGAACAGAGGGATGGTGGGGATATCTACACCAGCACTGGTCTATGTTGAGGTTGTTGGGTTTTGACTGTTTTAATTACTCGACATCTGTTCAGAAGTCCGCACTGATTCATTTGAAAGACTTTATGCGTTGGACTAATGGAACTATACTATCACTGAACTGCAACCTGTAATTTTCATGAAATTAGCTGATTACTGGACTCGCATGCATTCTGGTGCAATGGGCGCCCCATGGACACTTGAAACGCTCAAACTTCATGTACCAGAAATATGTTTCCATTATTGATACGTGATCTCATGCATGGATAGTTATAAGAGTACATTGTCTTTCATGTACATGTAACCTGAAAAGTTAATAAAAACAGATTTAAAAAAAATAAAAAATGGGGGCAAGGGTGGAGGGAGCAGGCAAAAGGATATCACTCTGTTATTGGTAGGCCCATGGAAAAGGTGTTCATTTTAGCTATTGAAGGAAGCATTGCTAGGAATTGGAAAATGTCAGAAGCAAGAGTAGCCAATTCTTTATTCATGATGGATTGATGTAGAAGGCTTGTTTGTAGGTTCATAATGTATGTGCAGCCACAGTCTCAAGCTTAAGGAAGAAAAAGCTGTGTGGAGTGGCAAGTCCCATAGATCAGGCAAATGCCTTTGAATTTGATGCGTGTAGAAATGGTCAACTGTGTCAAAGACCACTGTTAGGTCTAAGAGAGTGCAGAGACAGGGGTCCCTGTATCGGTTGTGTTTTTGACCACCTGGAAGGTTGCTATTTTAGTATTGCAATAGGTGGATATACCATACTAAATGTCTGAAGCAATCGGAGGGCCCCCTATGACTGGATGATGATGTTAGCCCACTACAGAATTTTTCTGAGGTAAGGGAGGTGGGTAATGGGGCAGTAGGTGGAGGGTTTGGTAGGATTGTTTTATAGTTTCTGGGGTGGGGTAAGACCTTGTTAGTACTGGAAGGTGCATTTTAGAAGAGAGCAGTTGATGGGAGCGAGCTTTGGAGGATAAGGTATTTATGGTGGAGAAGTGGGTATGACATATGTTTTGACAATTAGAGAGTTTGTGATACTAACGAGAGATTGGAGAGTGAAGTGTGAAATGAATATCATAAGGGGTTGAAAAATGTGTCACTGCATAAAGTAGTGGTTGGCTGTGAAATTCTGGAGTCAAATCAACACACAAAAGTGTTTCATAAACCTAGTTGTTGGTTCCAGATCCTTGAGTAGGATTTAATAAACATTCCTGAATATTTATGTACAAAGACTTATCTTTTCATGTCTGTGGCAGATTTCTTGCTCATCTTTTCTGATTATGAGTATTCATTCCTGTTGATGCTGCTGATGTGTGCACCACTGTCTTCCCATCCACTTTAACCATATGACAGGAAGCCAAGAGAACATATATCAGATGCAGGTGCTAGCGGGAAGATTCCATGGGTGATGCGGAACCCTTGCAATAGCTCAACACTCAAGTCGCAACGAAAGGTGAAAAAATGCTTTACATTGATCTGTCAGATGTGTACAGGTATCGTAGTTAGACAGAAGGATCATGCAGGTGGTAATATTATCAATAAACTGTAAGTATTATTCATACTTAATTCACAAAAGGGGCAGATTCTATCTTCCTTCCCCCATAATACAAAAAAAAGCTGTTGAAGAAAAAACTGTTAAAATGGCTCTTTTTAACAATCTACCTAATTAGCCGTGTTGACCGTCAATAAATCAAAATGGAGGAATGCATATCTCTGTTCACTTCTTCTGCTTCCTGCAGGAGCTGGGGCCCAGCCACTGACACCATTGCAAGGATACTAAATTATCACAAGACATGAAAAAAGCAATTCCCATGACAATTCTATGATGGATAGTGCTGTCTCCAGCCCTTGTAAGGGACTGTGGTTCTCTCCACTAAACCAGATATTCTGAAACGCAGAAAAGCCAAATAGTGAGGCCACAAGTCCTGAACTGAACTTTGAACTCTCAGCTTAACCAATAAAGTGAAACTTGGCAAGGTCATCTAAACAGCACATGCAATTTAACACAGTTTTGACGTACAGTAATATTCTATCTCCGCTCCGACAGACACCAGACCGACCTAGAATGAAATTTAAATACTTACTTTTTACCTCTGTAAATCTGACCATCACATCCATGGGGTCTAAGAAAAGCAGATACAACTGGGGCGGTTTTATGTGGAAAAAAGATGCGCAGAAAATGAGCATTTATATCATTCTCGGGGATGAGTTTTAGTTCTTCTTTCTTTGCAGTTGTCTATTTTAGGTTAGATAAACACCGCTTCTTAATTTAATGATTTTCTTTTGAATATGGTCGGGTTTATTGAAGGAGTGAGTCCATTCTGTGCAATTAATTAAGTGATTATATTTCAATTGAAAAGTAGTAATTAAACTGCCTGTTCCCAAATTAACTGAGATAAGTAAACTGTATGATTGCATATTTTTTTTTCTACAGACATTTAAAGCAACCAATGAAATCCATGTTAGGCTGACCCTGTTTCCATCATTTATAATTATTTTACACCGGGTAAAAGTAGAACGATCTTGCTGCAGTTGCTGTTAATGCGAATTACTACTGGGTGGATTAAATGTTATATTTTTTAGAAACAATCTATTAAGAGTATTTATGGGATTGATTCATTCAACAAAAAGACTGTTTGAGAATGTATTACATAAGCCACACAACCTCCTCCCCCCCCCAAAAAAAATGCCTGCCCCACGTGAAGTTAGCAAAGTTTCTGAATGTGGGTTTTTGTGTAAAACTCGGAACTTTTTTGATACTTTTAATTTGTTGTGGATAAAATAGCCAACATCCGTCCAATTAAAAAATAGCCAACATCCATCCAATCAAAAAGTCACAATAAAACCATGTTAAAGTTAACTTGCTATAAACACCACATCCATTTTCAGTGCCACTGAGCACTCACGATGAGATATTAATACATTCTGCAGAAAGAATTGGGAAAATGAATATAGGAAAAATAGGATACTCCTTGAACTACAGGCACACCTTTATTTGGGAACTGCGTGGCACCTTTCTACAACAGTAGTTGCTTCCTTAGTGCGATGTTCTGCACTCAGTTCAAACTAATGAAGTCAATCACCAGTGCATTTCCCATCTGAAACAATGAGCTAATGTTCAGGGTTTCCTGCAGTGGTCTATAAAGTTCTCTCCTTGAAGAGGGTGCATGAGTATCTCATGGTCTCACCAGCTGTCCCCTGTGGGTTCTGTCAGAGACTGATCCTGTTAAAGATGGACATCGAGCACATTGTTAATATAGATGTTTGCTTTATGAATATGTGTAGGTGGACTACCCTTAACCCTACCCATAACCTTTGCAGGCACCAGGAGGGCTGCGGCATAAAGGAGTGCGCACGCAATGGCTGCAGCAGGGATGATGTGGCAAAGCATAGTAATTGTCAGTGTGCAGTAGGCCTTATCAATTGGAATACATATTGTCCAATACAACATATTTTCTGTACTGTGCAATACAGAGGTGGGCAACGTCATGCCAGAAATTTAATGCTTGTAGTATTGGTATCATATCTACAAATCATTTTCTTTGTATGCTTTTGTTAAATTATGCTCTATAAATAGGTTATGACGAGCCCAGCACTAACTTTTTTTCTCTTGATTATTTTAAAATCTCATGATTTGGACATGTTTCAAGAAATACATGAGCATACCACTTTGAGAAATCAGTGTCTAATTTTGGTTAGTTTACAAGCTACTATTTTCTTTTCTTACTAAGAAGTAGATCTGGTCCAGTTTTGCACCTTCTGAGAGACCACAGAGTCACAGATTGTTCCCTCTATTCTACTTTCCATGTCCTCATTTCACTTTTAAATATAGCTACATTATTAATGCAAGGCATATTGCCTGATAGTTCGTTTAACATTTATTCCATGACAGTTACTCTTTTATGCATAGTTTCTCATGTATAACTTGTAATTTGATATTGATACTGTCCAGGGAGTTATTCATGGAAAGATCCCTAAGATTTACCTAAAGGTAGGTGATTGTACAATTTTATCAAAAGCCATTGGTAGGCAACGGGTACACAACTATGTAAATTTGGTTCATTGCACATAATTTATAACTGAACCGAGAGGTTTTTGTTTCGGGTTAGTGCAATGAGTCGTAATGAACATTTAAACAGTGTGTCGGTACATCAAGGCCGACACACTGTTTAAATATTCATTACGACTCATTGCACTAACCCGAAACAAAAACCTCTCGGTTCAGTTATAAATTATGTGCAATGAACCAAATTTACATAGTTGTGTACCCGTTGCGGTACATCAAGGCCACCACAATTGAGACTGCGACAAAACAACTGAACGTAAAGAAACTTGTGAGAATATTTTAAAAGGACAGAGATGTCTTTTCATTTGTTGTTCAGAAAAAGTCTGTGGTATATCCTGTTTGTGCAACGTAAAAGAAAATGTGGAACTGCTTTAGTATTTCATGAAGCACTATTCTACGAGACAAGTCACAGGTGGGTAAATTGAAGAAAGGTAATCAAAGCATCATATAGTGGTGAAATATATAGAAAATATAAGCTAGGCAATTTAGCTAGAAACTGCAAATGTGGTTGCAGGGTAATAACTGAGAGAAAATAAAAAGATCAAATTCATGCAGCCCTTGGGGACCATATGAAAATATAGGCAGTGATATTAAAAGACCTTGGTAAATTTGAAGCTAAAGAGTTATATCTATACATATTGGACTTTAACCAATTCACAGTACTTTCCAGAACTATGACATGAAGGCTACACACGTTGCAGTTTTCCAGGCGTACTACGGAAAAACACTTATTAAATGCTTTTTATATCAGCAAATGTTTATTGCCACACAGTGTTCATTTATGCCAGCTGAAATGGCAGGAGTGAATATCCAGTGTGTGAAAGGATCAATGAGGAGATTGTGAATGGCCACAAGTGACGAATTTAGAACATTTACAAACTTTCAAGGCTAAACACACTTCGAAATAGCCAATTCTCATCATGGATTTGCCCTCACTTAATATTACACTCTTGTGGGGTACAGTATTTTGGCAGTCCAAATTTTCATATGAACCGGTTCCCTAATAATTGGCCAATTAGTACACATTGCCAGACAACTGTGGAGGAACCGAGGGTGGTTCCATCAAGACATCGCTTGATCCATATCAAAATTTAGGAATAAAGCAAGCAGTGATCCAGAGCAAATTATCAACATTCAATCCACTCTACTTTTAGGAAACACAGACAATCTCCTTATTTTATTAAATTAAAGACCATGTTTCTTACTGACCAAATAGGCTTCCCACTCTGACTTTACTTCAATTGTTTTATCCTCTTTTATTTTTATCGTTCACAAATAAGTTCTCCATAAAGCCCCCGAATGTTGTCTCTGGTATACGGGAACTATGTAAAACTATTTAATGCATGCATGCAACTTGAGGTCTCAACTTCGATATTAAAATTCCAAAGATATGGAGCGCCTTACTGCTTAAACTCTGTATTGAGCATCACCCATACTGACACACGAGTATTGAAATGTATACTTTTGACTCCTGATTTCACTTTGCTATACTCTTTTCTTCATTGAGCTCATTGCTACTAACAAGGAACAACACCTTATCCACCTCCTCCACCCACTGATTTGAGTAAATACTTTCAGTAGTACATCAAGCAAGATACATAAATCGATTTCCAAGAACTGGAAAATTCTAAAAAAAGAATCACAATGTTTACCTAAACCTATGTTTGCATTTAAAAGAAGTACTAACTTAAGATACAAATTAGTACACACAAGACCGTGGACACAGACTATAAACCAACAATCCACTTTATGGGACCTTCCACCTGCTAGTGGGCATTTTCCGTGTGGCGCCTGCAGTGTGTGTGCTCAAACTTCACACTCGACAACCGTCGATATAGGTACTGCAAGACTTTGGGAGCAAAAACAGATTGTCTCATTTATCTGATTACATGCCCATGAGTTCTGAGGCATGAGCACTAGGAAAGTCAAAACACACACCTTGGAACACAAAAGCCCCATTCGTTGCAAGAAGCAGATAACTACAATGACAACACACTTTCTAGAAAAGGGACATGATGCCAATAATCTCAAATGGACCTTATTAGACAAACCAACGACCCCTTCATCCGTTACAAATATGACACAATATCAGTTTAGGAAAGAGCAACCCTAGGTTTTTAGACTCTTCAAAGTGCCAGCCTCGGTCTTAACTGAGCAGATCCCGTGGTTTAGTCTATCCCGATCCTGATATGGGTTATGGGTTGGGTTAAATAACTATAAGGCAGTCCATAGGGAACAGTTGACAGCATTGAGTATCAGCTATTTATAAGAAATCTGTCCACTACTATAGGCTTGAACATTTAAAAACATTTAAAAACTCTGCATGGCCATGGTGGGACAAAGATGAGCACACTGGTTGGAATATACCTCAAAACCTCTTACCGAGAAGCATCCTTTCCAGAAGAAGCTAGGTGCACACTCCCATATGACATCTTTAATGGGAAAAATGATGGGACAAGCTTGTTCAAAACTTGAAATGTTTCCCATTCATTATTTATTACAAGAACAGTAACTTCTGTAAAACCCCAAAAAATACTCATATGCACTTTATAACCATGCCTCTCTCTTAATTTTATATTTTGAGAGAACGATGCATCCTGTCCCCTCCTTTGTTTTCAGTGCCTTGCATTGTCATTAGATAGGGGTGGAGGTCTGTTTTCTAACTTAAGGAAACATTTAATCTTGGTGTAACTCTTCCCCCTAACTACACATCCCGTCCCTCCCTGCAGCGTTCCCTACTGTCACCTGATGGGGGGCGTAGTTGTGTTTGCAAACGAGGAAGTACTTAGTCACTACGATGTAGGACCTACATGTCTTGGCTCCATTTGTAGTTTGCTGTTTGATGGAGGGCGGAGCTAGTGCTTCATACCAGGAAGTACAAAGCTGCCATGGAGTCGTGCCAGCTCACCCTTTCAAGACACAAATAAGCAGCCGATGTATCAGATCGTAGCGGTATGTTGCTCCTCTTTTTTCACTGCTCTTCTGACTGTGCCAATTGCATGATAATATCGCTCAGCCGCCGTCCCAGTTCGGACATTACGGAGATGTATATGCATGGTAGTAATGTCTCAATGTTCTTAGTGCCCATTAGTTTTCCGCACCGGAGGTCTTTCGTCCTCTCTGCTTCTGGGGAGTGAAGGCTAATTTTCACATCGTGCTGCAAGATTGGGCAAGACGAATAGATCCGCCACTATTTTCCTTTCTTTTCTTTTTAGCATATTTGTCACACAAAAAGCCCCCTAAGATATCGTCAATACTACCAACACTATGTGCTCGACCTAACACCTGGTCCCTTTAGAGTTACTCACAAGGGCTAAATGATGAGCGATAGTTAGGTAACCACAGGGCATGATTTTGTACTACTATTTTAAATAGTTCTGCCCTGCTGAGTAGGGGAATCTCTAGCTAGCACCATTTCTTTTAAGTGCAGGCCCATTTTGCAATAATCTTTGAAACTTTTGGCGTGTTTACTTTGTGTGTGCTTTCTAAGATGGAATTAGGCCATTGAGATATAAAAGTCCCATTTGTTCTCCAAAATATGACCTGGATACCACCTTGAGTTTTTACGCAGAGGTCAAGGTGTCATGCGGTTACCTGTAATAACAGGTAAGCCATTTTTATTGCTGGATTGCCAACATGACGCTTTGTCTGATTTACTGATAACTTTATTATGAACACTAATTGACTTACCCATTTGATAATCATTTGTAGAGAGTAGTCTTAAATAATTGTGTGTGCAAATTGGAACACATTATCTCTTTACAGGTAACATAATGACCAATGGATTCTACATTTTGAAGTGACGAACCACTCCATCCACTGGTGTTGTATAATCACTACCTAATCTGAATGTCGGGAGAATACTCCACGCTGTTCTCTTTTGTCGGTCCTGAAGAAAGCCGCTACACCTTTACAGAGAGTAGAAGGCTGAAACATGTTGACCCCCACTGTTCTATGCTCTTTGTTTTAATCCTAACCTCTGGACGCCCCATTAAAGTTGAGCTTGGCATTCCACAGCATTAGTTTTAGTTCACACACTTTTTTCATTTGCTCCCTTCACGACACCTTGCTCTTCTATAGGTTTTAGGATACCTCTTTTCTGACACAGAAAACATCCCTGAGCTCCTCCCTCTTAGAGAGGGGGTTGTAGCCCGCATTACAACCAGGTTTGTAATACAAGGAGGTTGCCCAGTGATGAAGCATGCCACCTTTGGATGGGTGAGGGGAACTGTCCTGTAAAAGGGATACTCCAGCACACTCTCTCTATCTTACCAGCCCCAGGGGTCTATCTGGCGTTTATGAATTGTGATAGAGGGGAGTTGTCTCTTGCAGGTCTTTAAACCTCCTAATGCCCCCCTTTTGTGTGTTTAAATATTTTTATTGTTCACAAATAAGTTCTCCATAAAGCCCCTGTATGTTCTCTGTGGTGTAATGGAACTATGTAAATCTATTTAATGCATGCATGCAACTGGAAGTCTCAACTTCGGTATTAAAATTCCAATGATATGGATTGTCTTACTGCTTAAACTCTATATTGAGCATTCACCCTATACTGACAAAAGAGTATTGAAATGTATAATTTTGACTCCTGATTTCACTTTGTCATAGTCTTACCTTGATTGTGCCCATTGCTACAAACAAGGAACAACACCTTTAGCCACTGTTTTTTTTATTTTGGTTCTAATTATGATCTTTACTCATTGCCAAGACATTTTTGCTTTATCATTAATATGTAGCACATCGATCTTGTTATTTCCAATTCACAAAATCTAACCCCAGATTTTGCAACAAATTTTACATAATTCAACTAAATGCTTTGTAGTCAGTAAACACCATGTTCACAAATAAATGAACATGTGAAAGTAATGCTGGGCTGTCCTGAATGAATATCTATGGAGTCAATTTATGTATTGTAAGAAATTGAGCTATTAGTTGAAGGAGGGTGGAACCTTACTCAGGCTAAAAACACAATCCGTGTCAGGGTGAACCATAAAAGTCACTAAGTGAATTTGATCTTAACCCTCTGGTAGCTTGGCACAAACCAGTCTGGCTTAATTTAGAGGCAGAGTGTAAAGTATTTATGCAGCATACAAACAGTAAGAAAGTGAAACCTCAACACAAGAAAAATAGAGTAAATTGTATTCAATAAAATGATACCAGTATGACAAATATTGAATATGTAGAACTGGAGAAAATGCAATTTCAAAGTTTTAGGTATATATAGTGTGAAGATCCGATCGCAGATGTTTTTTGCTGGAGGTTCATGTTGGCAGTCGCCGTGCTATAGTGCAGATCTTGTGTTGCCAGTCATCGCTGGTGGTCACAGTGCGAAGATTTGGGTTCACCAGAGTTTCACATTGGAGGTCTTTAAGGGGGGCAGAGTCTTGGCACAAATGGGCCAAATTCTTGAGGATTTCGCCTAGCTTAACAGGAGAAGTTCAGCTGATGCCAGCCTAGGGTTCAGGACCTCAGGAGGCACCTCTTGGGGTTCATTAACTCAATCGAGCAGAGGCCAGCAGGGTTTAAGAAGGTCCAGTTGCAGGTTCAGGGCAGAAGGTCAGGTGGGCAGATGCAGGGAGCTTGTTTTGTCCCTGTAGCTGAGAAAGGAGTCAGCCAGCAGATCCTTGGAGTCATTCAGGTTAGCCTGGGATGAAGAGAGCCGCTCCAGTCTTCCTTCCAGGAGAGCAAGTCAGGCCTAAAGTAACAGGGCAGTCCTCGGGTAGCAGTCCTTCTGTGATGTCCACAGATCCAGGAGTGTACTAAAATTTGGCTCTGGAGCTCCAATAATTATTGCTAGTGCCAGCTTTGAAGTAGGGTGATACCCTATACTTCCTTCACATTCGGTTCTGGGAAATGCTTCCCTTTCCCTGTCAAGACTCCAAGAAATCTGAGGTGACAAAAGACCGGTCCCTGAGTGTGTGCTGGAGGCAAGCCCTTTAAAGTGTAAGTGGAGCAATGCACAGCTCCAACCCCAGGTCATTGTGGCAGGATAGCACATCCTGTCCACACCTGATTCCCTTTGTGCAACTTTCTAGAAGTAATACACAGACCTCAACCTATTCACAGTGGAAAAAATCCTTTACCAAGCAGTCAAACAGTGCAGTGCCTTTACAACGCAGTCACTGCAACAGCTGTGTCTTTACCACTCATTTATTTTGCCCGCATGTCATTACAATGACTTGCTTTAGGGAATGCAATGTTGAACTTGTGCCAAATTTTAAGTCCAACACCTTCCCTACTAATACACAGCCTGGAGTTGGAATACCAATTTATTCTATTCCAAAGTCCAGTGATTCCCGAAAGCAAGTCGTTGTAATGGCTTGCTTGCTAAAGGAATGCGTGGTAATGACACAGTAATCGTTTACACTGCTTTGTTAAGTCGCATGTGGTTTAGGCATGCATGGTTCTGCTTTACAACCATTCACAGTCATATGACCCACAACAAAGGTAGAAGGCATACCTGGTTAGAACAAGAAAATTCAAACTTTCTAAAAGTGGCATTTTCAGAATTGTGACTTAAAATCCAACTTTACCATTAAAGAGGATCATAATTACAATTCATTTGATTGCAAACACCATATCTTTATCTGCTCCCAATCAAGGTTATCACTTAAAAAAAGAAATAAGGTAACTCAGTGTTCGTTAATGAGAGAGATAGGCCTTACAACAGTGAAAAATAACTTTAGTAGTTTTTTACTACTAGGACATGCAATTCTTAAACCCATATGTCCTACCTTTTAAATACAATGCACCCTGCCCTATGAGCCTTTATGGCCCTCTCTAAGAGTGACTTATATGTATTAAAAAGGAAGGTTAAGGCTTGGAAAAAGATTTATTTTGCTAGGTCGAAATGTCAATTTAAAATGGCACTACAGTCTGCAGTGGCAGGCCTGAGACATGTTTTTAAAGGCTAGTTTAGTGGGTGGCTCAATGGATGCTGCAGGTTCACTAGTAGCATTTAATTTACTGACTCTGGATACATTTAGTATCATTTACTAGAGATTTGCAAGTAAATTAAATGTGCCATTTAGGTATAGTCCAAATTCACAATGCTTTAGGGAGAGTGGAAAAGCACTTTAGCACTGGTTAGCAGTTGTGAAGTGCACAGAGTCCAAAAGGCAAAATAATTAATTCAGCAAACAGGATGAGTGAAGGCAACACATTTGGGGGAACACCACACCACAGATGGCAGGTTTAACACATATAATGAGTTGCAGTGGAGATTATTTTTTTGTTGGTCAATTTGAAAACCTGACTAAATTTTCCTATTCGTGTGTATAAGTAGAACATGATAACCTTTCAAACACCACCATATATTTAGGTGGTGTAGATGAAGGAATTTTTCTACAAGAAAAAAACTTTTTCATATGGATTAATGAACTAAAAAAGCTAAATGCTAATTGTTTGCACTGTAGACACTTATCAATGCAAAATGTAGCACAATTGTCATGTATGATTTGTACAGATTTTCATGTGTACGCTTTGATATCTTTGTGAATTTCCTAAATGTGAGAAGTAGATGTGGGCAAATTCTTCTTTCCACCCTTTTTTGCTCTGCACATTTATTATTTTGACCATTACAGTGGCTACAGTAGCAGAATATCACAATATCAATGTCAATAGTATTGACTCCACAACATTGACTACCAACTTATTGGCAAGGTATGCAATAGGCCCACAGCTACTTACCTTGACATGTTGGCAGCTGATATTGTGGAGTCAAATAGGATTAGGTCAATATTAAAACTTCAACGCTGTGGCAGACCCGCCTCTAGTCTGATGAACAGGCTCAGACGCATGTGGTCTATTTAATTCCAAGTTTCTATACCTGCCCCCCAGTAAGGTACATTTCTATGTGCAGGTAACGTGGACAACTGCACAGACTAGAGGTAGGGGAAGAGGGATGAAGGGTGTATTTGTGCTCCTAAAACATAACCTGAATCTGGAATGCTTGCTTTCTTGGCAACTTCAGCCTCATGACATATTTTCTGCTATATGTAATGCAAATTGACATGTAATTTGTACGTTTTGTTTAGAAAATGGTATCAAAACAATCTTTACAGGGCATACATAACTAAAGTTACATTCCGGCCATTAAATATTCTTATAACAGTAATTAGATATTCTGCCTAAGCTCAGCTGCAATGCATTTCTGAGGCACACACATTTCTGTCAGATACTGAGGTCACTTCACGTTAGTTGAGAGCCCTGTCATTGAGCTGCCACTATAAAGAACGAGCCTCACCAGGTCCAGCATAAAAGAGAGTAATCTTTGTGATGTCTGTGGATAAATACAATCTGTAGCAATTTTCCCTATTCAGAAGGTCAGCCAAAAAGAGTCAGTGGATCCAGGCAGTACTGCAGAGGGACTCGGCCTGGTCTTGGTGCAAGGGGATGAATTCTCTAATACTCAGGGATTTAAACTGAGAGAGCCAAGCTTGAGTTGGGAGGTATGACACAGCTGTAAACACTGAGACAGTGACAGACTGTTAGATCTGGCTTTTCCAGTGGGTTTATCCCCAGACTTTTAGCTTTTTGGTCTTCTGTTGTTGACCCTATTTTTGTTGGATTTAGGACTCTGAGCATGTTACCACTGCTGTTCAGTGCTAATGTGCATATGCTCTCTGTGTAAATTGTTAGTATGGATTGGTGTTTCCATAATTGGCTTATTTGGTTTACTACTAAGTCCCTAGTACAGTGCACTGTGAGTGCCCAGAGCCTGTAAATCAAATGCTGCTAGTGGGCCTGCAACACTAATTTTGCCACCCACACAAGCAGCCTTGCAAAAGGTTCTCAGACCTGCCACGGCAGTGTCTGCACACAGTCTCTACTGCCATGTTAACCTCGCAAGTGCATCCACTTGCCAGGCCCTATCTTTCCCTTTTATTACACGTGAGTCACCCCTAATGTAGGCCCAAGTTACCCCTGTGGGCAGGGTGCAGTGTATCTGAAAGGTAAGACATGTACTGGTGTGTGTGACATGTCCTGATAGTGAAATACAATGTATTTCGTTTTTCACTATTGAAAGGTTATCTATCCCATAGGATAGAATGGGAGTTTATTTATAACATCTTATAAGTATAACTTCCCGTTGGGACAATATTGAAAGATGGAGTTTAGTATGCCTCAACTCAGGATATATAAATGCATCTTTTAGTAAAGATGATTTTTATATTGTGTGTTTGAAAATACCACTTTTAGAAAGTGGGTATTTTCTTGCTTAGCCATCCTGTGTGCCTCTGCTGGTTTGTGGAATGACTGTCTGCCTTTGGAATGACAGGGGCTGGGGATGTGCAGTCACTGTAGATAGCCCCTGGTGTGGTTGAGGTGTGTCCTGCCTTTCTTGGATGAGTCAGGGCTGGGCTGAATAGACCTGGGCTGCAATTAGAGTAGGGTAAGGAGATTCCCTTGCACCTGAATGGGCCTGGTCTGCCTTACACAATGCTGTCTCCCCCTCCTGCCGGGAAGCTGGACCAGTGAGGACAGAACCGGTTTTGGCTGAGCACAGAGCCTTTCTGCCACCAGAGAACAAAGGAAAATGTTGTATAAATATTAGGGCCCAGACCCCAGAACTTTAGATTACTTCAAAACTCAATAGGCACCTCTGTCAAGGAGAATGGCTGGCAAAGCTGAGGGAGAAGTACTGCCCCTTTGCTGTGTGCTGTCTGGGGTGGGCCTGCAGAGGATGTTTCTGTGAAGGAGAGGACCAAGACTTTGCTGTGTGTTGTGTATCCTGCTTGAATAAGATCTCCAAGGGTTTGGTGTAGAGCTTGCCTCTTGCTCTGAAGTCTCAGGGACACAAAGACTTCATTTCCTCTGTCCTCCTGCATATGGAACGGCTGTTTCAGCTGCCACAGAGGGAAATTGCAACACCGATGCTGGCAAGCGACGCCGTGACCCGTAACAAAGCTGTGGGCACCGCTTGTGAAGAGCACAACGCACTGCCCCAACTTGCACTGCAGTCACGATGCCTGCCGATGCCACACCGTATCGACTCAGATGCCGTCACCGAGGCTGCTGCCTGCACCGGAGCAGAGGGCACCGCTTGTGACGCTCACGATGCACCGCCCCAACTCGCACCGCAGCTCTGACCTCATTGATACTGGTGCTTCATCATTGCGGAGCCGATACTGAACGTAGGTGACTTCCTGAATCCATCAACAGTGTAAGGAGGCCGCCTCGCTGCCATCGCGACATCACCTCCCCGGCAACAGTAAGGAACCGCCTCCTCACCTCCCCGACAACAGTAAGGATCCGACGCCTCACCTCCCCTTCAGCGCAGTAAGGAACTGAGGCCTCACCTCCCCTGAGGTCCTAAGGAACCGATGCAAAACTTCCCCTGTGGTCATAAGGCGCCAACAAAGCATCACCTCCCCGATGCTGTGCACCGTCTTTGCTTTCATCGTTTGCCAAGGTACTGTTCTTTGGGAGTCTGTGCGACTCCGCGTCCGACGCCGTGGAACTCACAATCGGCGCCGTACTTTGGATTTTTATCTGTCACAACGTCATAATAGCTTCAGGTGGAGTTATTTGTTGCTACAAGCTTTATTTGTTTGAATAACCTATTTTGGGTGATATCTTGGTATATGTAGTGTGGATTTTTGTTGTTTTGGTCTTGTTTGGTTTAGATAACGATTGCGTATTTTTCTAAACTGGTGTGGTGTCCATTTGTAGTATTTTCACTGTATTACTGTATGTGTGCACAAATGCTTTACACACTGCCTCTGAATAAGCCTCTCTGCTCATGTCAAGCTACCAAGGGGGTGAGCAGGAGTTGTCTATGGGCGTAACTCCCTTGCCCTGACCAGAAACAAGGGTCCCTACTTGGACAAAGGTGCAAACCATTGCCAACTAGAGACCCCCATTCCTAACACAGACAATTAAGGAATTGTGTGAATCGAAATCTGTAATAGTATGATGCAATAAACATGTACCTAGGACAGGTGCATCACTGTAATATAAATCTGGGAGTCAGAAACCTTGAAATTTCATTAGTGGTGACTGGATCACAACACCAATGACTATTTGAGTTACCGTTCAAAACTCCCTGTTTGATTGACTCCAATAACGAAATCTGCCTGGATTCTGAGAAGAGTAGACATTCCTGCTTGCTGCATTGAAAAATTATTTGCCTTCCTGCCAGAAATCATTAGTCCAAGATTTACAGGCTGCTTGAACCAAGCTAGGAAGGGTAATCCTGCGAATCTTCACAAAATCCAGTTTCCCATTGTGCATCTTGTTTGTTTGTGTCTTGTGGGGGCTCAGAGCCAGCTCACATGAAGACTGTAGCCTCTTCCACACATTACCTAACACCCCTTTTCCCAGAGATGTTTTAAGCCCAGGGCTCCAGCCTTTTTGGGTGGGGATGGTTAATGACAGAGCCAGCTCTCTTCTGTAGAGTAGTCTTCACCTGATGACCTTGAACGGTTCTTAAACAGGCTGTTTTAAATACTGTTTTCCTTTAATTTATTTTTTAATGTGACCATACAAAATCCATTAAAAAAAGTGTTTTAGACCAAAACAGAATCTTACATATGAGAAATAGGAAGGGATCACAATGATTATTTGAAATAATATTAGTGAGCTACTGCTGCATTATGATATTGAAGAAAAAAAACATGTCTCTATCCCTGAATATTAGATGCAAACAGATTTAGAATTTGAACCAGGGTGACTGTGCACTGGTCAAAGAGGGCATGAAAGAGTTGAAACTGGATCATTAATTCAAAGCTGTTCTGAACAGGGGTCACCAAAATACCTTTGGCTTAGGGCCCCCGAAATCCTTAAAATGTCCCTACAGATTCCATAAAATGCACCCTTCTTTTGCTTTGTGTACCAGGGCCGTAATCTGCTCGGGGGCATCAGGCCTGCCATCAGTCTCTAACATTCCCTCAGAGAGCGGAATTGAGGGATTTCTGCTTCTGAAACCACGAGGGAATTCTGGTAAACTGTAAGCAATATATTCATCTCCACCAGCTTTGTTTGACTGCGAACAGAGCGAGAGCAATGGAACATAAAAGGATGAAAAGGCTTTGGGCAACTTTTAGCCTGCAGCCCCATGCTCTGTCAGATCAATGGAGAGAGCCACGTTTAACGGCGGTGTTTAATTCTATCAATATGCGGCCTATTGTGTTCGATCGGCTGCCCATTGATTTCACTTAGTGCTGCATTTGAGCTGTGAACGGAACGTCTCTCTCGCGCGCTGCCCCACGTGGCGACGCACACCCACGTATTGACAGTCTGATTTCTATGTTTGTCAGCTGTGCAATTTCCACCATGGGCGAAGCAACGCGCGCACTGTCTTTACCAGGTAGAACAATATGTAATTGGCTAAAGCTTGATAGCATATAACGTATGTTTTATTACCCGGAAGAACGTAACATGAACGACATGCCACGACTTCTAGTTTGTCCTATACGTTTGAAAAACACTGTATTTACTGCTTCACGTTTTCGCTAAGTATTTAACAGCAAGACATGGAAACCATGACAAGTATGGAGTACAAAAACTGTGTTGAGTCTCAGAAAATCTCGTGTTAAAATGGTTTCATGTGAAATAAAGTTAGAGGTGTTTGGCTGCCCTTGAAAATAGTGGAAACAAATTGCAGACATGGTGTACAAGAATACTTGGAAAGTAAGAATGCAGACAGGACACACTGAGAAACAGTAGAAGGCACAGAACAGGACAATAATATTTGTTCAACTCAGAAGATGTGTTAGTAAAAATGGTAAATACAAATCCGAAAAGAAGTTCTGTAAAATAACAGAACATAGCACAGTTTTACACCAGTCAGAAAACGAAATTGCAAAATCAATTTTCAGAAACCGTGAGAGGCTATTTACTTGGGAAATAAGCAAAACCGTGGGAAGACTTAGACAAAGAACCCAGAGCACAGCGAGGCCATACAAATGTCAGTTAGCACAGCACAATAACTTGATATCATAGCATACAGTTATATATGCAAATGTACCTCTCTCCTAGATCTGTACTTAGCTTGTGATTAAACTCACTGATGAAGTTTCCATACAGTATGTACATTTGTCAGTTTATTCACTCTTTAGGAATAAAACAGGCACTAGACTTTCATTCTTCCAATTACCTCAAGTTATTTTTGTCCTCCTAAAAGGCATCTTTTGGCAATTTGTATCCGATCTACTATTTCCTTAGGGATGATGGGTAAAAGGTGGGCCCATTTTCAGTAAAGTAGCTTATTAATCTAAGGCCTTGCATCTGGTAAATGTGTAAAACCTCTATGTCACATCTTTTAATCTTGCCAGTGCCAACTCTGTATTTCATCCTTCCAAAGCAGCAAAACTGTGAAAGCAACTGCTGCATGAATCGAGTTATTAATATATTTCATCTTGATATTCCAAACCCTCTGCCTTTGCGAACCATTTTTCTGTTATCAACTATGTGTACATTCTCACATAAGTTAGCAACACCTTTATGTAGTGAGAATGAATACAGCGGCGCTGTATTTCCAAAGTTGGAAGGGCAACTGAAAATAATCTGTAGAGGAAGATAACATTGAGATAAAGTACCCCTTCACACATTCTAAGAATATTACAAGCTACTGAGGATTTCCTATATGGTCATGGGTATCAAAGGTAAATTGTAATATCCTTTTACCATATGACAGAGGGTATTTTATTTCTCACCATACATGGCCATACCATCACTCTTATCACAAACTGCTTTAATGTTTAGCGGCAGATTACGATGCCGTAGGAAAAAGTAGTTTCCTACGGCATCGTAATCGGCTGTTCGGATTCATTTCCAACCGACTCCTTTGGATGGAGTCGGTTGGAAAGGAATCCGAACTGGATTTCCGAATGGCTTCCAGCGGGTTCCTTCCGCCCGAGGGATTGCAATGTTGGATTCCAGCAGTTTTTCTGTGCCAGCCTTTCCGACACATGGGTGCCCCCTGGTGATCTCTGCACCCCGTGGCAGGCCCCTTGAGGGGCCTGCCACGGGGTGCAGGGATGAACTGCTCCTCTTCTCTTTACAATGAGAACATGCATTCTGGTCGGAATGCATGCTCCTATTGTTATGAATAGGAGTGCGACCGAACAGTGTTCTTTCGCATCCTAATAGCTGGGTTGGGAGCGGCAACAGGAGGTCGGTCAGTCCCAGTACAGAATCGACATCGAAATCAGGCCCTTAGTGTCTTGCTTTTTGACATGAAATAAATGGTATAGGTGCAGACATGAAGAATACAAGAAGAATCTGTAGTGTGATATTTAACATAGCAAAAATGACTAATTTGTTGCAAACCCATATTAACATAAGTATGTACATCAGATTGAAACATGCTGTTGTTCAGAATGTGTAGAAACATAGATAAATGCCACATCTCCTTCAATGATCTGCAACATGCAAAAATAAATGTTGCAATAAGTATCTCCTTTCTGCTGATCACTCTTCATTTTACAATAACATATCCGAAGAATAAAAAGCTAGCTCTCATTTTCATTGGTTAAACTACAGCTGCAATTATGCTCTATGACCTGTCTTTCACATTGGAAGCTGGCTCTTGCAGGAGGCTTAATGGTGTCACAACTAAGCTGTTATAACTTAATACAGTTGAGCAGCTATTTCATTTTGTTATTAAACAACTCGACTGTGATAAGAAAATTAGGGACAGGCTTTTATAAAGCAATTGTAGGCTCCAATGGATTGTAACCAGTGCTTTAAATAGTCAGGTATTCAAGGGTACTTAGTGCATGCACTTCTTAAGTTTGCAAAAGGGAGAGTACCTGCACTTCGTAGCAGAGGTGCATACTTTTAATGTGAGAGTACCTGCATTCTTAGTATCATAGTATCAAGCAGGTACTTTGGATTAGTGAGTACATACACTTTTAACTTTCAATTTAAAGGACTGATTATAATGATCTGTCCAATGCCTGAAACAAAGACATTGTTTTGGTCTAATACCTGACAAAGTTATTGGAATAACATTGATGTTGGGACTGTTTTTCTAGTGAAAACTTAATTCTGAACTATGTCTTGGACCCTAAATAAATGGGACCATTACAACCTATCTTATTTACCACCTTCAAAAAACACTTTGGAAGGATGAAAGATAGAACTTTCCCTGCCTAGATTCAAACCTGTTACATGCAAATTATATGCAGATATTTGTAGTCGTGGTTAAAGCCACAGATCACCTCATTAGTTTACACCTTTTGCTTTCTATGTAGTGCCACTGGGGCAAGTGCCTTTGGGGGTCATTTAAAATACAGACGGCCAATCCACTTAGGCTTTAAGGGTGGCCAAAGCCCTGCCTTCACCCATCAGGCACAACACTGCCCACTATATATAAAGAATATTGCCACAGCGATAGAACATGCCCAACAAAAGTGTTTCTGTGCACACAAATGAAGAACTTTCATCAGAGTCCCTGATACAGAGGAAGTTTATTCCTTGTGCATGTGGGCCATTGTTAATTTTTCCTACAAAATGCCTCACATGGCAGATTTTGGAAGAGAAAATCTACACTGGGAATCAAACTTAAAAAGGCCTGTCTTCTGGCGTATCAAAGGCAGTGCTCTGTGGCAGATTGTTTCGGTGCAGCGCAAGTTTGCCCATCTGTAATGAAAAAGCCTCTCTTGTGGTTTGGCACCCTATGATGACCTCCAACTACCACCATTTTAACTGAGTTTAGTGTGTCATTTTGCCAAAGCCTTAATGTAGGATTGTCCTGCATATATCTGCTTCTCTTCTATCCTGTAATCTTGCTGTCTTTCTTTGACATGGCGTCATGTCATCCTGCTTTCTGACTTTACCTTGCTTCAAACTTTTCTGTGTGCACAGTGGTGCTTGTAAATTGTGTGGATGAGAATTATAGGTGCTGACTATTGCCTTTGACAGGGCCTCATGTCTGACTCTGCCTTACTGCTGCGTGCACAGCAGTGCTTGCAAGTTGTTTGGGTTATTCACATTCAAGGTCTTGCTGTTTTCCTGAGCGATTGTTTTTGTTTAGTGTACTGTGGAAGGCCTTGTGAGAGCTTTGTCAAGACAGAGGCTGGAAGAAGTGCGAATGGAGGAAGAGACTTTAGAGCTCCTTACTGCCATGAGGATGTTTGCTTGGAACTTGGCCAGTTCTGGTAAAATTCCTCTGGCGGTGGGAGGAGGTCTTTCACGAATCTTCTAGTGTGTTTAAAGCTGAGGGTTGCAGGCTGGGAGTTTGGAATCCGAGCGAGAGCAGACGTGTCAATCTCGGAGTGACCCTGGTTTCTGAAGCTCTGATCCCCGGCTGCGTGAAGGCTCCCCCGGCTGGAAGTGGGCTAAGATGCTAGGTGATGTATTCAGTTTTGTGGTTACTGCCATTGTGATGTGTGGTCAGTGGCTTTGATCGTTTGAGGGGTTTTCTTTGTGGTGTGGGAGGTGCACATCCAGAGTGATCCTCTAATGTGTATATATATATATCTTTCTGATCTCTTGCAGGACGTCCAGTGTATCTTATCTTATATCAGTTATTGCCTGTTTATTAATCAGTATTATAGTTTGCTCAGTTATTGATTCATGCCTTTAGATTATAATTTTGCTACATATATTTGAATCTTATGCATTTGGTATCTGAGATAGCCTTTGTTTAGAGAGTATTATGTAACAAACCCCAAGCCTTATTCTAAAAGTGATAGTGATAGTTTTGTTAAATAAAACCCCTTTTCAAAAGGTGCAGTTTGTTTTGTGTTGAAGTCTTGCTGTGCCAGGGGTGGTATATTTGCCTCCCAAGTGGGAGTGCAGGGATTGGGTGTGGCTTATTGGTGAGAAGCCACATTCAAAACACCATCCTCTACACGTCACAAATACGTTATATTTCATAACTGAAACCTGACATGAACATGGACTCAGCACATGTTGTTTGTGTGGTCTAACAACATTTAAATGAATGTTGCACTTTACATTATTTCTAAAGGGCATCCATTCTAGGATTAGTGAATCTACTTATATTGTGTGCTTTAACTGCATTCCTGGTCATTGTTGTGTAGCCAAATGGGGTACACAGTTAATTAAATATGATTTGAGAAACACTAACTCTCCTCACTCCTCAGTGTGAATAATAAGGGTCCCACAGAGGACAAGTGGTAAGAGTGTAGGCCCAGAAAATGCTGGATCAGTCTGCCATCAATGATTTATCAGCAGCAGAGCCAGTTGAGGCTCCATCAATGTGAAATAAGTGGCCACATCTGTGTGTGGTGCAGGAACCAGATGTTTGAAGGCAGAGAACCCTACTAATTTTCAGTTGGCAAATACCCTACCAACTGTAAATTATCCCCTTATTAATGTCCTTAAATGGGGCGCAACACAGGGTTACTACTATCTTCATCTGCGCCCACTGCACAGAGATTCTTACTTCATGACTCTTGTTCAGTGAATATGTTTTATGTTTTCCAAAACTTCCTATTGTCAAAAGTAATCTGAAAAGTAAGGAACATGTTCACAACAGATAAAAGTTATCAGGAAAATATGGGTGTTCATAGGTGCTAATGAAGCAATTAAAAACTATTGAGAATGATTTGAATAGCAATAAATTAACATGTTTATGGTTGTTCACTATCTTCTCGTTGGCCACCCTCCCCTTAGAACACCAAAATTCCCCCCCTAATGCTAAACCTTTGACTATGAAAAATCTGCTATAGTTGCAGATCTTCCACAGTTGTAAATATATATTGCATTATGTAAATCACTGTTCACAAAAGAACTTTGTAAGACACTCATAAACAGTATTACTAAGGACAGTGTTAGAAATTGGAGTATCAGTTGAGGAAGGTGAGGACCCACCTCAAATATTCACAATCCTTGTCAGGGTGAACCATAAAGGTCACTAAATAAACCAGTGCTTAACCTCTGGTACTTTGGAGCAAAGCAGTCAGGGTAAACTCAGAGGCAATGAGTAAAGCATGAATGCAGTACTCAAACAGTGATAGAGTGAAAATACAATGCCAGATAAATACCAAACCAAATTAGGAACATAGAGAATATTTTAATAAATAAAATCCAATATGTACAACCAGGGATATGAGTTTCTAAAGTTTGAATTAAAAATAGCTCCGAACAGCACAACTGTCAGAGGCTCAGCAGCAAACGGAGGATCTGTTTTCCTCTTCCATTTTTGTTTGACAAGAACCCAGTCACCTTCGTCGAAGATGATCTCCTGAGTTTTCTGAGACTGATAATTATGTCTTCATTTGATGTTTCTGAGCAGTGTCAGTTGCACAAACCTCATCGGCATTCCTAGTTCATTCAGTGGTCCACTGTGGTACTTTGGTTCTCATAGCTCTCCCAAATAGCAAGGTGACAGGGCTCTCACTGGTGGTGGAGAGAGTAGTTGAACAATAGGCATGAAGGACTTGACGTAATGCTTGATTCAGTATGATTCCCTCCGTCGATGCACGTTAGATCACTCTCTTTAGGGTGCCCATAAATTGTTACATGCCACCTATGGCTTTGGGCCAAAAGGGTGTACTTTTTTGATGCTTGATATTGAGTCTAGTTAGAAACTCCTTAAACTCCTTACTATTGAACGGTGGATCATTGTCAGATTTAAGAATGTCAGGGATTTCCCATGCTGCAAAGATGTTGTCCAACTGCTCACTGACCTTGTCATGGGTTGTTGAAGGCCTTTCCTCCACCTGAGGAAAATGGGAATACCTGTTAGTGACGACCATGAGATGATGTCAATTCGCTAGTGGCCCAAAGAAATCAATGGCCACTCTTTGCCACGCATGTGCAAGAAGATCAGACATAGTTAGTGGGTGCTGTGTCACTTTAAGGGAAAGGCAATTACATAAGTGGCATTCCTTAATTCCCTCTCAACTTTCTCGTCCAGTTGTAGAAACCACACTTAATCCATCATGGCTCTTTTGGAGGCAACAATGTCACAATGTCCTTCGTGGGTTAGTTCATTGACCTGCAGTCTCAGACTCTCGGGTTTGATGATCCTTGATCCTGTTAACACAAAGCAGTCTTAGTGACAGACAGTTGATCCTGCAATTTTTTTTACTTTTTAAATTCAACATCGTCACTCGGAGGTCGAGCACTTTTTCTCCATGACTGTGCTGAAATTATGCTTTTAAGGGCAAGCATGTCTTTATCTGCAACAATCTATTCAATGGATAAGGCCGCTGGTGTCCTGGACCTTACAATAAAGTTGATGACCTATTCATCTGTTTTCGATATTGAGCTGTGCCGATGTAATGATACTCATGAGAAGCCAATTCTCTCTCGGCTGTTCCATCTTCCATGGCATCACCTTGCAGATCTGTTCTTTCTTTGGGTCTTGCAGCCGTTAGTACTTTTTAGGTCTCGCAACTAGCGATGCAGTGTGCAGCACTGCTCGCGCAGGCGAGAGTCCTTTTGTGGAGGGTTCCAAAACGGACCCTGGAATCGCACACGCTCATGCGTGTGCGATTCCTTTTGGTCCACGGTATTGGCGTTTGCAGTCGTCTTTTTCAGAAAGACAGCACGCAATAGGCCAAAGGCGGTTGTGTTGCTCCACCCATGGCCTATTGGTGTCTCTTACCCGCACGCCGACATCTGTTTTCAATTATCGTGCCCAGACACGGGTGCGATAATTGAAAACAGATCGCTCTCTGGGGCGCGCGCACCACTTGTTGCAGTATTGAAGTGATCTCATCTATCAGCCCGTCTACTTCATAGACCCGCACCCTGCAGTAGCGTTTGAGAAGAAATAATCTTCTCTGTAGCTGCGATAGCACAGCTCTGTGAGAGCAACCAAATCTCTTTGATGAGGAGCAAATGGGCATGTTTTACTGCACCGTGCGCTCTCCGAGAGTGCTTACACTACGGTTAAAAGGCTTTATTTCACTAAGCTGCTTTTTGACAGATCGACTTGAACATTATATATATCACAACCCCAAGGGGGACATGCGAGTACGCTTCAATGTGTGGTTTAGCAAAATGGTTGTGACAAATAAGAGGTATTTACGAGCACTTCATCAAATCTGGCGGCGCACCTCCTTCGTGATAAATTCCTAGGGCAGGAGGCATGGTCTATTGAAGCACAGGGATCACCAAACCGACCTATTATCTGTTTCTAGGGACGCAAATGTATTTCTATAAAGCGTAATCTGTTTTATTCAATTTCAAATTGGCAAAGATGCTTAATTGCAGAAGTTATATGTCATGTGGGATGAATCTCATTTTTTTCAATGCGTGAGCCTACCCTTCGATTGACTCCACTGAGGTTAAAATGAGCAAAGTGATGCTAAAACGTATCTTTTTGTTTTTTTTTACCATAATACTACTTCTGCACCGCTACGGCAAATATCTTTTTAATTGAGGTTTACATTAGATTTCGGCCTCCTGTCGACCTTGGACATGTGCTTATCAGTGAGTGAAGTAACCACTGATCGCAATAGCTGCAGATCCAAGGAATCAGGCACAGAGACGGTCTCGCAGACGCATGTAACCCCACACACCGGGACAAACACACTGGTTGGTAATCATCCACTCCTGGATAGATGCTGCTATCCAGGCACTTACAGGCACACCGTCGCACCCAGAGACACCCACGCTCCAGAAACACGCATATTCAATCAGACATTTCCAGACACATGCGCAGGTTCACACACTCTCACAGACACATACTCCTAGACACACACTGAAAGATGCACTCTCACCATCACACACTCCTAGACACAATTTGTGAGACATACACCTGGAGGCACACTCACTAGGTACACATTTACAAACACACTGAGAAGCTCTCACATGCACACACTCGCACCAGCACACACTTGAAGACATGCTCCTAAAGATTAATTCTCAAAGCCAAACACTCCTAAACACAGTCTCACAGCACTACACTGACACACTTTGAAAGAGGCTCTCCCACAGGCACACACTCCCAGACTCAGACATCTGAGAACAAACATTGACAAAGCCAGTAAGTTTCACCTATGCGAAATCTATTGGCTTTGCCAATTTTTTTTACATGTTGCACAGCAGCACAAGCTGCTGTACAACATGGTTTACAGTAAAAATAAACAAGTATTTGCAATGCAATAGGTCTCGCAGTTGTGAGAGTTTGAGCTATTGGCATTGTAAATGACAATGCCTTTCATTTATGTTTTAAAAAACAACACGTAAATAAAAGGCATTGCCATTTACAATGCCAATAACTCAAACTCTCACAACTGCAAGACCTATTGCATTGCAAATGCTTGTTTAACTTAACATCTCTCTCAACATGCTTCTTCTGAACGTGTCCGAAAGGTATCCATCAATGACTCTGATGCATATGGCTGCTTCATCATTAAATTCACTAAATGTACAATGTTTGATAACAATGGCAATACTCTCGACAAACTCATATATCGTTTCACCAACTTGTTGTCTTGCTTGATTGAAAATGTACCTTTAAAAGTCGAAGTTTGGCATTGGATGGAACTTAACTCTTAATGCTTCTTTGATTTAATGGTACGAGAGTCCCAGTCTATGGTGAGATTTTTTTATCACTTCTTTCACTCCATCACCAGCAAGATTCTTTAAATATTTAAGGATTTTCTTGTTATGTACTTCCAGAGGATCAATGAAGTCATCAAAGGTCTCGATCTACGTGGTCCAACTGACACTAATTCTGCTTTTTGGTGGGACTGAATGGTGGCGGTGCCCTGAGGAAAGCAGCTACTGTGTACTTTGTGCTTCTTTCTTTCACTGTTGACAGCATATGCTGTTCTGACAGCATTTGTTGTGCACCTGAATCAGCACCATCTGGAAGTACCAATTTGATGAATGAGTTCGGGTCACCTGGCCTCTCACAGGTTGTGCTCCGCCTTCTTCCTCTGTAACTGTAAGTGGGTTTCCTGTTTTTTGCATGCTGTGGTCTTTGCTTTCATCTTTTTGTTTTGTTCGAGTCATTTTTGCCTGTTTTTATCACTCTCGGTCCAACCTGTGACTTCTAAAATAGCAGGCTGTGTGTTTAAGTCTCCTTGTTTGAATTGAGACTCAGACCACAGTGAATGCTACTTGCTACTTTGCCTCTTCTCCAGGTCTGGTCATCACTACCCCTGTTACAAACGCAAAGCGTTTTATGTCACTGGTGAGTAAATTTCTCGTACCTGGTTGTCACTGCGTTTAGCATCGCTTTGTGTGAATGATGGCTTGGCGTTATGGCGCAGCACAGTATGCCTTCTTCTGGCCATACCAAGGGTTTTCTGGTGGACTTTCAAAAGTGCTCCTCTGCAGGGCCTCCCACTTCTTTGAGAGCTGTATGTGGGCTGGAGCAGGCTTTGATTCCACGCATGCCGACTTTGAACTGCTTCTCATCAAAAAGGCGCACGTGGCACTCACAAGGAGTTTGCTGTAGCTTTGCACACTTCCAAGGAGAGCGTCTCATTTCTTCAGGGCACAAATCCTGCACTGCTCACCAGTTGTAGCATTCTCTTCAGCCCAGGAGCATGCAAAATGAATACACCACACACGGAGCTCGTAACCAATGTCTTTACTCATCACCGTACAACAGCCAAACTGAAGCTTTTCAGTATCTCATAACTGTTATTAACCACACCGTAACACCTCCCTAATGACTAAGTAATTCATTCATTGCGTCTGCCCAGAACCGCAGAGTCCCAGCACTCATAGCCTTAAGACACTACACCAAGGAAGCTCTCTACGTTTGGACTTGGAAACTTTTTTGAAGTCAGATTTCCTTCAGCAGGGCAAACCAGCAAGCTGAGGCTGAGTGGTGATTTGATGCCAAATCTTCAGCTTCGACTGTGATTCTAGTATCCGTCAGGTCTCCAGGCAGAAAGTTGGTGAAACGTTTCTGAGTCTCACTTCTTGCAGTTTGGGGATGGGAGAGTACACTCTAACACCAATAAAGAATCCAGGGCCTGGGGGTCTCCACTTGGGGGTTGGGACGCACTCAAGTAGATGCCAGCAGCAGGGTCCAGGACAGATCTACTTAGTACTGGTCAGCTGCAGGACAAGGCCCTTGGAGCTTGTTGTGTCCCTGTAGCTTAAATAGGGGGCCGGCCAACTGACCCTCAGGGTCATTTCCAAGGTCCTAAGTCTAAAGCAAGGAATTCTAGTCTTCTTTCATGTTCTTCGTATAGCATGGCAGTCCTTCTTCTGATTCTTCACAGGTTTAGGAGTGTTCTGAGGACAAGACTGTGGAGTTCACTTTTATGCCAAGTGTCAGGCTGTGGGTGGAGGGCAAGTCATTGTCCATCCCTTAAACCAGTTCTGGTCAATTCCTCTACCCCCTCTGGGTTTGGAGCCAACCTAACTGGAGAAACGTAAGGGACTAGGTCTAGGTGTGGGCCTCATCTGCCAGTGATAGGGTAATCATCCTTTGAAACACAGCCCCCAGGCCATCCTAGGAGTCTCTCTCCACACTCCCAGTCAGGGCCGGCTTTAGCACTGGTGACTCCCTGTGCGACAATGTTTGTCGGCGCCCCCCATGGGTGCCCCCACAGACTCCCACACTACTACCCTTTAACAGTACCCCCTCAAATCTCCATAACCACTCTCTCTCTCTCAGATGTATTTAATAGCTCCATCTATACCAGTTTAGGGTGTCAGAGAACTTTACATCACAAACACTACACAGAGACAATCAATCATAGGTGTGTAAATCAGTGTATAGGAAATCTTACATAATACAGAGGACTACAAGGTGTAGGAGTGCAGGAGTCCCATGCCATCCCTACTGGTAGACAGTATAGTTTAAGAGTGCTTGGTCTGGAGAAGCACAGACTCGGAATTTAAAACATAACACCACGGTTGGGGGTTACATTTAATAATAATGCTTTTTTTTTTTACAGAAATTAACCATTTTTGAAACATTAGAATAATGAAAGATGGAGGAAAACATCATAATGCTCTAATCTATACCTTGCAGTTTGCTTGCAGCTCTTCGATTACAGTTATTAGCTCACTGTTCCATGTTAGGATTTTAACATTTACACTGCTAGTAACAAAAGGATCTCTCTGATAAAAGCACTGACCTATTTAAACTATATGCACTTTGTGATCTGCATGGTACACATTTTATGCAGCAGGCACAGTAACCCTCTGTGCTACCATAAAACTAGTTAAAACTTCCACTTGACACAACTCCTTCTCTCTCACGGAAGAACATTAATCACCGAGTTATCTTGATATTTTTATTTTTGTATGAAAATTTCAGAGGCAAGCAATGCAGCAGCAGGTGCTTTCAAAACCATAAAATACTTCCAAACAGGCGCCCACTCGACGAGTCAGCACCCGGTGCGGTGGCACTGGTCTCACTGCCCTAGAGCCGGCCCTGCTGCCAGTGCCCTTTGTCTGCTGTCTGGGACCAATACACATCTTACCACAGGGGAGCTATCAGGGGGTCAGGTGACAGCTGTACACTGACAGGAAAGTATTTTGTTTTTAGGGAGGAAATGAACACTTTCTAGAAGTGTAATTTCCAAAGCAGTTATATAAAATCTGACTTGACCATTAAGTTGGATTTTAATTGCTATTAAAATTAGTCTTTGAACCATTTTTTTAGCTACTCCCAAACTTAATTTAGCCTTTATTAAGTGTAATACTGTGACCTAATGATAACCAATGTGAAAGCCAGTCTAGCCACAGTGAAAAAAGACTTTAGAGGTTTTTCACTGCCAGCACATATAAAACATTAAATATTCATGTCCTACTTTTTAAATACTATGCATCTTGCTCTATGGGCTTTTCAGGCCTACCTTAGAGGGGACTGATAAGTATTTAAAAGGATATTTTATGCCTTGCAAAAGGTGTATTTTGCCATGTCATAATAGAAGTTTAAAACTGCACATCCAGGCTACTGTGGCAGGCCTGGAGACATGTTTTGCAGTTCTACATTTGTGGGTGGCACAATGAGTGCTGCAGTTAGCATTTAATTTACAGGCCCTGGGTACAGGTGGTAATGTATACTAGGGACCTACAATCACATTAAATGTGCCAATCAGGGGGATACCAATTAGCATATGGCCTGGTACTACCTATACCCCCACCTCCCTTGTTCAGACCCACAGAATATCAGGAACAAGACTTTAATTGGAAAAGGGGGTCGTAGATAACCCCCGGCCGTATTTATTACAAAATTAATCAATTAGTGAATATTCATTTTTAACATAAATTTACGCAGATAATCACAATTGACATTTGATTACATTAGAATGTACAGATATCAGATGGCTATCCTTAACACAACTCTAATACAAGTTATTCCTATCCGAATCTAAGCATACATCATTCATAAATCATAATGGCAATCATTTTCTGCGTATCCATGTTTGAGACTACGGCAAGGTTAATAACTGGTGTCAGATCCTTATCAATTAAACCCCGCCCTCCCGCCTGAGTACGCATGCACAGAGGGCCCGTTCACCGTGAGGGTACCGCCCCCCCAGTTACCCCCGTACGCCCTGTATACTATCTCCATCGGGGTCCTTGCAGTTCTGCGCCCTTTTCTGGCGCAATAGTGCACGTGTGGGATGGCCAACTAGCCTAGGAAAAGCGTAACTCCCCCCTCCCCCGCACCCATACAGCCACAACTGCTGTAACTGCCCCTGGAGAGTTCTAGGAGGAAAGACTTGTCCCTCTCCCTTGGGCGACCCCATTCAATAAATGGCGCCGCCCCCTAAGGACCTTAAATTTACAGTTCACCAATCATGACCTTACTGCCTGACCACGGAATCACACTAAAATACGACAATTTTACTTTAGAAATGGGAAAAACAAGTTATTTACACATTAAACCTGGAATGAAAAAGACAATTGCATGCATGCAACTCCTCTTCTGCTCTAGGGGATGGTGGGTGGGCAAATATTAAAAACTACGACCTCCTAATGAGGTCGCACGACAAGGCTGGGGAGCGCGGAGAGCAAAGAGGAAGATTCCTCTACTCCCCAGCCTTTTATCTGGGGGCGAGTACTCGCCCCTCAGGGAAGGGGCGGGAGCTGGCGACTTGCGTGACCCGGAAGTGATTTCTCTCACTTCCGAGCCACGACCTGGGTCGCCAATGAGAGTATGGCGAGCCTGTCGGGTCACTATTGTGCGCGACAGGCCCGCCTCCATTGAGTCGTCGGGGGCCGGCAGGACCGCCATATTATCGGCGCGTCCGATGCCGGCCGCACCTTTCTACAACCACTTTCCCACTGATTGAAAGGGGTAAAGTGCACAGAGTTCTATGGCCAACAAAAAACGGGTTCAGCAACAGAAGGCAAAAGTCTGGGGTGACCCTGATGGAAAGGCAAATTTCCAACAGGCAGTAATTAATTTCTCAGAAATACATTGCTCAAAAACTACCGATTTGATTGCCTTATGTCTGTTTAGCTTAATTAAAAGTTAAATATGTGTCCCACCCTAAACCTGAGGTGCTGAAGCGCAGTGGCTACAGGCGAATGACAGCTGAGGTAAACCAGGGGCATCATGCGCTGAACAGAACAGCCGCCTGCGCGGCTGTTGCGCGCCGATGCCTAAAGCCTTTGGCCCTCGTGGGCTTTCATAGCACTCAGCTTATCAATTTACTTGCAAATGGCTCCCTGAAGTATTAACCCGGGTTAATTATTCGTCAAATATGATTATGCAGCGGTAATGTGAAAAAATCGGAAATGCGGGATGGAATTTTTCACTCCAGCAGTTTGGCAATCGCAGCAGCTGGTGGAGGAGTCGGAGTAATTACAGGGCCATTCCAGCTGGTGGATCTGCATTGGGGTTCAGGAGGAGAAAAAAAGCAATAAAGAACTAGAGAAGCGGGAATACGAGCCGTGCCAATCGGCGTGAGGAAAGATTTCACAGCTGCTGATGGTGATAAATGAGAGCTGGTGGCCCGGCTTCTAATCAATACATGTAAATGGCTCTCATTACAGCCTTTATACACACTTCTCAATTAGCCTTTCCTCCCGCTGGTAACAAGGAATGTCACGCTTTCTGGGCTGTGAAAGTGGTTCGGCGCTCGATTCACCTGCCTCATGCAGGCCTGCCGCCGCGCGCGCTGCGCGGCCTGGCAGCAGGTGGGAAGCGCGCAGAGTCGACAATCCCCTTCTGTAACGCGAACTAATCGAAAGCCCAAGTGCCGCCATTTAGCCCATGAATTTTTTAACGACTCTCCTCCAATCCTTAAATCATAGGTGCTAATCAGAACTGTACCAAAGGGACGACATGCACTGTAAAAAAGCAGAGAAACACAATGCCTCTCCTTGAAACAATGTCTGCACATTCTAAGACTAGGCAGTAAATATTAATAACCTATAAAAGAGAAAATGATGATCTAATTATGATAAATCATGCACATTCAATATCTTGAAGCTGCACGGCGATGACATTATTTATTAGTATAAACGTAGTACAGAAACAATGTCGTTTAGGAAATAAGTTAAAATTCTTGTGCTAAAGTTATCAGCTGAAGAAATGAAGTAAAGAATGAATATATAAATAAATGCCGGGCTGGATGAATAGCTGACTGAATTAATTATTATTTGTCGAAAAAAGTTAAAAAAAACGGTCATACACATGGGTGTCTAACGCAGAACAAAAGCGAATAACATCGTTTACATTATCAATTCTGCCACAGGTGTCTGGAGGCTTTGGATTAAACTACTAACCAAGTATGGCATGGAAGAAGACAGCTCGCAGGGTGTGTGTGGCTGCGAATTTATGAACTCTTAGGCTGAAAGAAAACCCGCGAAACAAGGACTCTCTCTGCGTCACTTGTTTAGCTTTTTTCATATATTTTGGGGTACATCACGTATAAACGTAGAGCTCAATTTGCCAAGCTTATTGTCCATGTTTAAATCGGACAATCAGTCTGGAAATTTGCCAGACTTTTCACAGAGCCAATTTTACATGCAAAGGTGTTAGTTATACACAGTGCCACTGGAATTATGTGATTCTGAGTTCACAGTCTTTCTGCACAATTGTGCATTTGCCACACTTGCAAAATGATCCTTCATCTTCTCCACAATTTAGACTGAAAAAAAAATGTGTTTCAGTTTGAATGGATGAAAAGTTACTAAAACCTCTGTTCCACCTGCTGTCACGCAGAGGCAGGGTCTCTGCTGCGCAGGGCATCTTTTAGTTGCTGGTTGATGTATTTAAGTGCTAAACTGATACTTGTAAGGAAACATTTGCCCAGGCAGTGATAACAAGAATAAAAATGACAAAATAGTGACATAATGGTGTCACAAAATATGCTGCATTGTGCAGGATAATTGGCAGTTTCTTACCCCATAATTTATTTAGCCAATCTTGATCCATAATTTGGTCTTCTGGCGCATAATTCCAGTGGCTTACCGATAAGTGAAATTTCACGTCTACGAATTTCTCACCAATTGAAAGTGGCTTCTCTCAGCATAGTTGCAGGTGTTCTCAGGGGAATATTACGGAGGTGGACGGAATGATGCTGTGCAAATGCAACTGAAAAGTCATACCTTTTTTGGGAATTTGCTATGACTTTCTCAAACTTATATGCACTTCCACGTCTACATATAAATGAATGAGGCATAAATGGTGCTGGAAGTAGGACAAAGTGCATAAATACCTCAATGTACCTAGGATGAGTATAAAAAAAGGAAGACTTCAAGTTAAAAAGTTTAGTGTGAAGAAAAACTGTAAAATCAGATTTGTTTCAGAAATTATACAAAGTTTGATTCCAGTATGTATGAAGGAATGCTATTATGTACATATACATGTAATATATTTGAATAGCACAAACGTAGCCAAAAGGCTTTAGAGCAGTGTAGAGGGTTACAGGCAAGGATAAGATCAGCGACTGATTGAATGGGAAGCTGAGTTCTGAGAGCAGACAGACAGTTACTTTTGCGATGAAAAGAGGTGCACCTTCAGCTCTTTTGGAACTGGAGCAGGGTTGCGGAAGTTCTGATGGTTACGGAGTTGTTATCGGATGTCGCTCCTCAAAGTGAGTGCCTTAAAGTGTTTTTTCTTTTTTGCACTTCTTATTTACAGTCTCATGGTGAAATGGCTATGGGTGTGCCATGAGCAATCGAAGATGCTAAGCTTTACAGCCAGATAAAGGTGGGGCTGGTCGTGATGGCTTTGTAGATAATGCGTGCCACTGGTTAGGGGAAAACAGGCTTCTAGCCTCTCTCACTTTCAAGCAACCTGTGTAATTGAATTACAGCCCGCTTCACATGATCACATGTCACAGGAAAGTATAAATCAAGCTGCTGTACTCCACACATTTAATGTACTGCAGGCCACAGTGGTAATGGCTCCAGTATGGCAAGTTACAGTAACCCCGCTCCGAGGATATAGGCAATTGAGTAACTAATGAAGAATTCAGAACTCTGCAAACACCAATGTATCAGTTCAAGGACATATGTTTACCAATAAGCACTGCTACATATTCACATTTTCTGTTTCTTTTAAAGTCCCTTTGTATAAAAGTTGTAATTTCCTTAGAGCCCCAGAAGACTCGAGTATCTCATATTCCGTTTTAAATAATATTTAAATGAAGCTTATTGTAAATCATCTACCTTTCAATGGTGCCAAGACACAACTGAGACAACATAAATATTCACTACGTCTCAACATCAGAGATAAATCTGTACGTTGAATGGCTACAAAGCCCTGCAAAGTCATATTGTTCGCTATACAAGTGCATGTTAAGAATAAGTACAATAACTTAAGAATAACAAGTTAACAATACGTTTTTCAAAGACTATTAGTTTTCTATTCTATTCTAAATCCATTCCAACCCTTTTAGGATAAGTGCCTGATGATGAGAATGAACAATTTTTTCGTAAATATATTGTGGTTTCTCAATATGATGGACGCAATTCGCAAACACTTTGTACCATTTGCAGATATTTACAATGGACTAAGTCACTAACTAAATTTTCTGAGATACTCTCTTTTCCTGAACCTTGCATTTGCAGAATCTCCACAATGCAAGGAATCTGCATGTGTAATGTTGGGCAAATTGTTTAAAATAACTTTCAGACTTCTGAGCAAGATGGCCACCATGAAGAGAGCCTGCCGAAGAGCTTTGTAACATCAAACTCTCACAACCCTCCAATCCTCCTAAACAAGAAACTGTCATGGAGAAAAACACTTAGGGAATATGAGCAAACATCTGTGTTGCTGAATGATGTGGGCCAGTGCACTCAGAGGAGATACCAAGAGAAGACCTTTCAGTGTCAGAGATGGGTGGTAAGAGTGCAGGCAAAATGGTGGTGATCGTGGCCCAGCTGTAAAACCACATCATGTCTTCACTGGAAGCAGCACAGCAGCAGAAAAGCCAACAGCAAGGACCCAGCAAGCAGATGAGGTGGCGATCCGCAGTTACAATCCCCTACAGTGCAGGAGAAATGAGGGCCTGCAAAATAATGTGTTCCACTGGGAGATCTCCAGCAAGATCCGTGCACCGCAGGAGTGTAAGGTGTTCTCTTCCGACTAATGGGAGCTCAATAACAAGGACACAGCGCACAGAGAAACCAAGAATAAAGTCAGTACGATGCATCACTTAAAACTTATTAGTCAGAGAAAACCCAGTGAGAGAAGTGGGCAACAGAGCCTGGAAAACTAAGTATAGTGCATCATCCATCAGGCACCAAACAATTGGCAAACAGAAAGGAAGTGGTTCCTAGGGGTCCCCATGATGGAAATGCACTAAGGGTGGTATTTAATGCCAATCCAACAAGAAGTAAGTGAAATTCATTGGTTTCTCCATCTGTCAGTGAATAATATCACAAAATGATATGGCCACAAAACCAAATCAAGCACTGACAAAGGAGGATCTAAGGGCATGAGTTGCGGAAGCTCTTTGCGGAAAGCCTGAGCAAATTTCGAACAGTCATCAGTAAAGACATCATTGAGGCGAAGAAGGGCCTGTAAACAATAAACCAAAGCTTTGGGATGGCTGAAAACCAACTGTAGGTAACTACTGCCAACTGATCAATCATTATATATAACAGTACCACATTTAGAGATGATGGCAAAAATTCTCACGGACAAATGTGAAGGCTTGAAGAGTAGATCTCCTAAGGACAACATCAGGTTTAGAAACCTAAAGAGAGACATAGAAAGAACAGACATACTTACCAGTGGCTCACTGACATATTTCACACCTTCCTAAAAACAGGACAAGATTTCCCCAGGGGGATCATACAAGCATACAGGGTCGGTAGGTGACTCAAAGACACAAACGTGGGACCCAGGGACACAGTAACCAAATGTCAGACTACCGCACAACATAAAATCTCCTCCAGGAAGCATGGCAGGTACCAGAGATTAAGCTTGAGGGCAGTTCAACATACCCGTACCATGATTCCTTGGCAGCAACATTGCAGCATGGAAGGCACTTCTACTCAATAGCATAGAAAACATCCACTATAGGTGGATTCACATTTTTCGACTACATTTCCAAAGACAGGTCAAAGATCTCACAATCATAACTGAAGCAGAGGGTTGAGATTTGCTACATCCATATGATGAAGTCATCCACTCAGATGGCTTGACAGCACCCTCCAGTAGGCCAGAGGGATGGAAGAGGACTTGAGCCAGAAAGCATTACAGAACATTGATGGGGACACTAGAAAATAGACACCACAGCTGAATAACGATAAGAGCGATTAGCAAAGATATGTAGAAAAAGGTTGATGAACTGCAGGTAGAACTTTAGAAGGAGGGCTGTGCAATGGACAGCAAGAAAGGTGGTGGAAAGGAGTGGCACCTACAAGGGCACCAGGAAGCTAGTTGAGAGCACAGAGGGCAGAAGTGAGGGACTCATAATTCTTCGTAATTGCCTTGAAGGAGGTTATTTTGGGACCAAGTTGACCAAGTTAACTTCTGAAGGGAAGAGTGGAAGATGACAATGGGTAGGCTGCTGGCTAGCCCACTACTGAGACTATTTAAGCACATTAAGTACATACCAATGTAATTCAAACTAATATCACTTAAAGTGAGGGGCCCACATTCTCCAAATAAGAGATTGCATCCATATGGAGATATTTTAAGTAATGGTCAAGACACATAGGGCCTGATTATGATCTTGGCTGACAGACGTGATGGATATACCGTCCGGCAAGATCGTAATCAGGTCCTTAGTTCCTACAGAAGACACATATCCTACAAACAGGTCAACATCACAAAACCATGGGCTAAGCATACAATGAAAAAAGGGGATATATCGAGACAAGCTGAAGGTGACTGCTGATTTGGAGGGCCGGTGCGTAACAGTCTAAGCACAGTGTGTGGATACGCATATCATGATGGTAAATGATTACACCCCAAATGATTTTGAAAACAGTAAATGCTAGCACCCAAGCTGAATCTAGGAGGGGAACTGAACATGGTATGGGACTCATAAGAAAACAGGCAGATAGGTAGTAGTGTTCCCTACGAGGGAAAGAACCACACATCAATGAGATCAATGTATCTTAAATTAACAGTAATGCGCGTGAGAAATGTCAATCATGTTGCTATATTTGAAACAGGGTGCTAGGGTAACTTCGAACACCTACTACCCAGAGGTGCAACCCACACGTTATAAAATAACATGCATATCAATATACACAAAAAGGAAGCTGTTACAGCACACCTATACCATGTAGAATAAACCGAAAACCAGTATTGGACCAGTATTAAATAACTCTCGAAGTCAAATTAGTTACAACACACACGAGGATAATACAATGAGACACATGATATATAAAACATTCAGGTAGTCCAAAGAGAGTCATCAGTTAAGAATTCGTTGTCTTTTATTGGTTTCTTAAATGTTCCCAGCACACGATTAGCCGACACGTGTTTCGTCTGTACTCAGACTTTTTCAAGGCAAAAATGGGAATAATGACGAACTATAGTCTAATGCGGAGTCTGTCCATGTAGTACGTCTATTAGTGCAATCCAATGTCCATAAAGTAAGTACATTATATCAGATGGTCTTACAAAAAGGAACAGCTGTGGTACGACAAATAACACAATAAGGTGTCACATGTTCCAATTATGGAGCTATACGCTGCTCCAGTCGTAACCCGTAAATTATGTAAAAAATAATTCCAATAGTCAAAAGTTTGTTCCAATGCCACACAAGTATTGCATTCGTCACATGAGGCACAACCCTGGTAAGTGTGCAACCTCAAGAAGATAGTATCTCCACAGCACAGGCACTTGTGGATGCACGCAATGTGGTATGGGACTCAGATGGGCATAGAAAAGGATGGGCAAGAGAAGCCATGTCTCTGAATCTGAAAGCTAAATTCAAAAAATGTTACCTAGAAGATACATGGCACGTACTACACCCAGAGGAAAGGGACTCTAAGTTTTTTCCCATATTCATGTTTCATATTCATGTACTATCTGTGGCATCTGGCCACTAAAGGAGGCACACATTTCATAATTATCCATAGCAACCACATCCACATAGAGAGCACTTGGCAGTTGAAGGGAAGGGCCACACTTTGGAGAGCTGGGGGCTAGACATGAGACTATTTAGGGACCCTGAACAGAAAATGGAAATAAACAACGCAACTGAGACATATTTCATACAGGGTATATTATATGGCACCTCCTTAGCAACATGGTAGGAGGCCATGAACATGACAGTAGGCGGGGTGGCGCTAAACCTGTCAGCACAGGATGCAAGGTAGAGTAGATTAGTGATGGATAGTCTGAAGGAGGTCATGCGTGCACTTGAATCACAGGAAGAAAGAGCATCAACAGGTTCCACAAGCAGGAAGCTAGTATTCTTGAGAGGTCAACTCCCAATCATTACAATGAAAAGACCTGAGAAGGCACTGCTTAAACTGTGGCAAACCATGTATGATAAAGGTGACAAAATAGGTACAATGCTGGTGAGGGGGCTGCAACAGCAGAAAGCAAAGATCGACTTATTGACACTCAACTACCCCACAAGGAGATGTGCAATGAGAGAGCAAGATAAAAAAGATTCAGTTAGGAAAGAGGCAATAGACACATTTGTGCATACTTTCACTGTCCCATACGTAACAGGACTTTATCATTGTTATGTTACATCATATTTATAAAGCGTACATTCACCAAAAAGGCTTCATGGAATGGAAACCCCAATCTGTGTATTTCAAACAATGCAAGCACTCAAAACTACTCATCCAATTAAAGCCCCGGGTCCAGATTGAATCCAGGTAGGTTTTTATGAAATGTTCCTGCAACAGCTAGGGAATGTATTAGCTAATCTCTTTAATGCATTCATCGGGGAAGTAGGGGTGACTACATCAATGCATGAAGCGGATATCACATTGATACCCACAAGGGAGGAAGGCGAAATCACAATAATATGCAAACTGGGTAGTAAACCTGGGAGAATGTGCCTACTTCAGACCTATTGTGCTATTAGACATAGGCAGGAAAGTTGTTACCAAAGTTTTAGCAACATGATTGAACAATTGTATGTCCTACATAATCAAGGGTAACCAAGTGGGGTTCATCCTAAATAGGCAAGAGAGAGATATATGAGAAGAATACCACACTTGGTAGAAAAGACAAAGCAGAAGACAATCCTAGTGGTCCTTATTTGCTCGAAAGAGAAAAAGCATTTTTTCAAGAGTGCTGGAACTTTCTGTTTGCAGTCTTCTGGAAAATAGACATAGAACTGAACATATTAGGTTGTATCCTAGCAAATTATAAAGCTCCTAGGGCCAGAAGAAAGGCAAACGGATGTAGATCAGAAGAATTTCACCTAGAAAGGGGTACAAGGCAGGGTGTCCGCTGTCACCTCTGCTATAGCTATATGGACACATCCAGATACCATATGGATCATCCTATGGGAGAGATATGCAAAGGCTGCTTATTTGCTGAGGATTTCCTGCCAATTGTGACACAACCAGAGGCATCCATAATGGCTCTATTGTCTTTGCTAGAGAGCTCTGAAGCTATATCAGGATCTAAAATAAATGTTCATAAATCAGAGTTACACAATATCTTCCTCAAGCAACAATATGTGTAAAAGTTGTAGTCCCAGTACCCTCTGCTGGCTAGCATGCTCAAAGATGAAGTACTTGGAGCTGTACCTTATGAACAAAACTTATGTTGAAAAGAAATATAAAGGAGAACATGAGGCGGTGGTGTCGACTATATATATCATGGTTAGGTAGGACACACATACTTAAGCTCAGCATATTTACACTTTCTATATGTTCTCCAGTCTCTCCCAGTGTCTGCCCTACAGGGTGGACTGATCGGCTCACATCATAACAAAATGAAGTTTTTTTCAGGCAGGGGAGAAGCAAGCATGAGCAGAAGAACTCTAGTTACTCTAGGGAAAGGGGGGTGGCTGTGGTGTTTTGACATCTTGAAATATTACCAAGCAGTGCATCTCTGAGTCATAGCAGCTGGGAGGCTAGGGAGACTAAAAAGCGTCGGATGCTAATGGACCAGGAAGTGGTTCATAGATCCTGTGGTACCTGGCTAGACAAAAGACATGGAACAGCTATTACATATATTACCACACCACTGAAGACAACTCTGGAGATATGGGCTAGTGTAGCCAATTATACCGTGATGACAATACTCACACCACCCAAAACGTCTCTCCATACCAACCTACACTTCTGTGTGGATAAATCTTTAAGCAGTGGAAAAAGGGGGGAATGTGGGACACTAGCAGACTTGTTCCACAAAGATATGTTTACATTTATTTTGAATTGTTAAGTGGAGTTCCAGATCACCGAATAAGACAGGTTGCAGTAGTTACTCAGTTTGGGGAGTCTCACCAACAAACAAAATGGCTTCTACCAGGCAGTTAACAACATTTAAACCATTCATTAAGCAGCATGGTCAGGAGCCATCTATAAGATAATGCATGCTAGCAGATCACTGGAAGTATCAGGAAAGATGAGACATCCGTATGACGTTTAGGAGCATCCAATATAGGGAACTCACTTAAAACATAATGTACCAGTGCTAGCTCACCCTGCACAATCCACACAAATTTCTTCTGCGTGGCCCAGATACATGCTGGAGGTGCTTGGAGGGAGTGGACTCATTTACTGGTGGAACTTCCCTAGTATTCGATTATTCAAGTATCCTGGAAAGTAGTGCGAGCCCATATAAAGGGTCTTTAGTGTTCCCTCTACAGATTGAGATTAGTGTGCTGTTGCTGGGATTAAAGCACCCTGATTTGGACGGCATTAATAGGGCATTGTGGGCATTGGTATTGTAAATGATGTGTAGCCCAAAAAATTATTTCTTCAAATTGGACATTGAAATTGATACGGGGCACTGAAGGACAGTTTTATGAACTATGGCAATTCAAAAGTTGATGCATAATATTACAGGCACAGAAGCAAACTTTCCAAAAGTCTGGGTCCAGATGCTGGAGTTCTTCTGGTAGCTGGAACACTTATGATGCTACCATAACAAACTCAGAATACTACAACTTTTTTAGGCATAGACAATGTCAAGAGCAAGCAAACAAAAAAGGGGGGGGTGATGCACACAACGTAACCATTCATGACATGGGAGATCCAGGGAAACACCTTAAATCAGTTAATATACTGGGTAATTGCCCTGCTCAGGCAGTGTTGTACGCGTTGGAATGGGCTGGGGGGAGGTGTTGGGACAGGGGGGTTGGTTGTTGCAGAACAAGCAATATTGCAGTAAGTTATCTCGGGAAACAAACTTCATAATGCAGTCATTACATCGCACTACTTTTACAATGCAGTCATTACAACACAACATCCTTTACATCGCATGCCATTACAACGCAGCCATTATATCGCATGTCACTACAACTCATGTCATTAAAACGCATGTCACTACAACTCGTGCCATTACAATGCAAACTAAGGTAAGTAATGGAGAAAAATAATTTTTACCCCTCCCCTATCCAACACTTACCCTACTGTTGCCCTCACTGGTGAGGGAATAGTAATTTTTACCCCTACACTATCCCACACTTACCCTACTGTTGCAATCACTGGAGTGGGAATAGTAATTTTTACCCCTACACTATCCAACACTTACCCTAATGTTCAACTCTCTGGAGTGGGAATAGTAATGTTTACCCCTACACTATTCAACACTTACCCTACTGTTGCCCTAAAAGTAATATGCATTGTAATGGTATGCGTTATAATGGAATGGATGTAAATGTAGTTTCTAAAAATGCGTTGTGATGGCATGCGATGTAAAATCATGTGTTGTAATGGATGTTGCGATGTAAAAACTGCGTTGTAAAGGCATGCGTTGTAAATGTTTGTGTTGTATTGTCATACATCCAGTTATCTCTTGGGTGATAAAATGAATAAAACGTTTAAACTAAAAACTTTCAAACACTGTTTTTCTTCTCATGTAAAGTTTGCCCTTCCCACACATTGCCATTGATTACACGCCTTTCACCAGCATTTACCAGATAAATATATTTAGCAGTGTGCATAAGTGTGGGAAATACATAGCAAATGTTCGAGAAAATCCACAAATTTATGGCTGTTTGAGTGTCCACCACAAGCACCAAGAGGGATTAGTGCGCTATTTAAGTATCATTAACATAACACATAGCATAACTCCTCACTTGCATGAGATTTCCCTAACCACTCCTCGGGCCACTCCCCTGGAGCACTCTTTTCTGCTCTTTTGTCTGTGATGACTGTGGAGGAGCTACACACATTGTTGAATGTCCACAAGCTTAAATGAACCTTCCACAAGATTACATAGGGAATTCATTATTTGTGACTTGCTAAGTCTGTAAGGCAAACATTCCTCATGTCCGGCTTTTTACATGCACACATCAGGCATGCATTAAAACGTTTTGCCAATCTGATCCGAAGTACACAGTGACATTATTGCAGCAGATGCATTTTTGTGTCGCCCTTTTCTGTAGATATTATAATATCCAAATGATTGTCAATCTACAGCTGAAGCTGTCAGTAGATCACTTAGGAGTCTTACATATAGAGCATGTAAAACTGTCGACAAGGAAGCCATGCATAACATCAGTCAATTACTGCTGAAAAACCACCCACTGCTACCCTGGTGACATTTAAAGCCCCGAAGACGTGGAAAAACGAGCCTTTGCTTTTTTATGACATAGGATTACAAGCCCCAGTTTTCATACGTGCGATTAATACAATTTATGAAAGTTATAAAAACACAAAGCAGAACCGACTATCTATGTTTCTTACTTATATATATTATTGCTCGGGTCGCACTACATTTAAATTGAAAGCCAATAGGTGTTTGAGTTCCAAAGTTGTTTCCATGAGTAAGTCTAACTTAAGAATTTGGTCATGAGTCATATGTAAGTCTGTAGCAAGCTATGGTTACTCACAGATAAAAGATGGAATTAGCAAACTCATGCTTCAGACATATGTATTAGCAAGATTAGATGCGTTGGAACATGAACAAATGACACTATTTCCAGCATTGAGCACCAATCAATCGTAAAGTCTGTTGGACTATAGCATAATAATGCAGGACACAGTAATGACACCAGTGATGGAAGTTCAAGACAGACCCAGAGACTAATTCCTTTCCATTTTGTGCTAAACTACTGCAGTAAATGGGGATAATTCAGGTGGAAGGCACCATAACACAAACACGAGATATGATGGGCCTATTAAAAGCTGACATTTGCAACTTCGTGATTAGAAGAGCTCTTTTATGATATGAGCGGATTTTAGCCACACTCAGTAACCTTGACTTTGGTGCTGGTGATGTCATAATGTATATCATGCACCATTAGCAAATTATTGAAGTATTGCAATGCCCAGTGTCACATCATTTTAGTGACATTTTGCCATGCGCAATTATGGAAATTAATTTTAAGAAAATCATGAAAACACTAAAGTTTTCAATCCGCAAAGATTTGCACATTTTCGATATAGCTGAACTGGTGCAGTACGTTTGATACATTTGACCACTATCTCCTTTGGAAATTGGTGCAGTCTGTGCCCCACGGAGGGGCCATGATGTGCCGCTCTCCTACACCACACGGACTCACAATTTGATGGCAGAGAAGGAGGTCAAGGTAATGACTTATTTTTCCAACCGCTGTGCGTCTATGTGTTACCACGCTAACAATGGCTTCCCATCCCTAGAGCTTTCAGCTAACACAATAGTAACTAAACTTTTAAGTAACCCCACGAATATTACTTTCAGATGAGACTTTATTCATACAGAACACATGCCAAGCTACCAGTCTTAACTTTGTACGCAGACCCAATGCCCCTTGACCTGGTCTGGGGGGAGGGAGGGGTATGGTCATTTAGGGCAGTATAGTAGTCAATAGTAAACTAGTCCAATTAAGCATTTCTTGGGATTTATCTGTTGTTGGTGCAACCCTCCCATCTCTCCCTGATCGTACCTTTATTTTCCAGCTAGCGCACATGTTGTAAATTGGGTGGGGGATGGATGGGAAATTCCTCTGACCACAGCCACCAGCCAATATCACTAGTTCTCTACTCTATTATCTTAGGAAAAGAAAGTGAATGAACCCTTTTTCACACCTCACCTTTGAATCTATTCTCAAAAACAGGGACCTATTATCTGTCACTTGCTCCCTTAACAGCGGTCCTATGTCTGGAATACGTTTTCAACTTTTCCATGCTTTTGAAACAATTCTGTAAACAATGCAGGAAATCCAGAGATGGACAGGCCTTTAAATTCAGTTCCCTAGTGGAATTGAGCTCTTGGAGGCCAGTTTTTGAAGCACAGTGGCGCTCCTGGCACCTCTTTACTTTCCCCAACTCCACAAGGTCAATTACAGCAGGAACAGGGGAGGCTTCAAGAGAGATACAGAAGGAGGGAGAGGGGAAGTAGAGAGAAAGTGATCAGAGAGAGGAGTAAAAGAAAGATAGGGAATGAATGGATGGAAAGAGAGCGGTGGTCCGAAGAGACCGTGTTTGGGGTCGAGCATTTTTTCAAGGGCTTCTTTTGGTTCCCGAGCCCAGCCCTGAGAAAATCTATGCTACTCGTAGACTTATAGTAGCTCTCGCATGTAATATTTTCACCAGGTGGAAATTTATGATCAAAGGGTGAAATAAATGTCAAGTCAAGTCAAATTAACTTTATTTCGGCCACTAGGGCCAAAAAAGAACATGCAAAATACATAAAATACATATTAAATAGTTAAGAGCAGGAACAATTCACATTAGAATACCAAGTTTGTGCATAATGGAAATTTCATGTCGGTGGAAAGTAAATGCAAGGCAAGCTTCGTAATTATCATAGGACAAATCAATCACAAATGACAACATAACATAAAACATGTACAACTGTGAAAATGCATATAAACAGCCACATATAATGTGAAATTAATGCACATTTGCACTTTTCGCTTCATTTTCTTTTTCTTTATAACTAAAATATATTCCCAATGAAGCAATCCCTTTCAGTACTCAAGGCTAAAATATGGGGAATTCCCTCCCCATTCATAGGCTGGAAAAGCTATTATTACTGCCCTTGACAGAGGTAGATTTGCGATAGTATTCTGGGTAGGAAACTACCTGCAAGAGGAATGTTACTATCTACAAATTTAAGAGTTAGTGGTTGTTCACTTACATTTGCAGGTAGCACCACCCTGATACCTACACACAAACCCATTCAGAGCTCCAAATATGTAAGAGTGGGTAGGAAAGTAGAATCTGCTTCTATCCCCTACCCCTACTTTTTGCCTGGTGCTAAGCTGTATTTGACTAGTCTGATTGGGATCCTGCTAATCAGGACCCCAGTCTATCTGCTTTCTCCCCTCATTGTGTTGTTCTGTACTTAGGTACACCCCTGATTGGATACTGGGGTACCCTTATAAGTCATGTGTATATGATACCCATGTACCCAGGACATAAGTACCCCAGGGGTCTCCCATGGGCTGAAGCATGTATTATGCCACCCATAAGAGACCATTCAAAATGGAACTACAGGCCTGCCATTGCAGCATGTGTAAGTTGGTGCTTGCACCACTTACTAAAGATATAGGTTTCCTATATCTAGGGTCACTGCACTTAAAACCTATAAGTCACCCCTATAGCAGGCCTTTGCAATCCTGAAAGCAGGGTGCTTGGTTCTAAGTGGGAGGGTACCCCTGCATGAGCAGGACACCCCTGCAGCCTACTGAATCCATTCTCCTGGGTTGTCAGTGAAGGAGCCATATACTATATAGAGGAGCACCGGGTAATTATGCGATGACCATCTCAAAACTGGCTGCAACGAATCCTATCATTTTGGTATCAAACATGTTGGAATCATACCCTCACACCGTAAACAGTGTGGGAGTATGATTCCAAGCACTGGAAGAGCCCTCGTATAAGCTCTCAGTGTTCCCGGTGTCAGCCTTCTTGACCCGAACAGCACAAAATGGTTGCTGCCGACCAGAGACACGATGCTACCCTCCTGCCTTTGAGCCAAGCTCGAGTAGGGGAAGGCAGAACAAAAGGCATCCTGCCACAGGGAGGTGTGACCACCTCCCAGACAGGATTTAGTGTTTTGGGATGGGGTGGGTGCGCTTGCCAGCGCCACTCAGTGTGAATGAGGGGCACATTTGGTGTCCCTGTTCATAGTCCAGTTCAAACCAGTCCTGGGAGCCTTTGGCTCCCTCTCTGGAACAAAACTGGACAAAGGACATGGGAGTAATCTCCCCCCCCCCCCTGTTCAGAACCTCCCCTGGGAGGGTCCTATGAATCTTCCCAACCCTTTCCCTAGGGTACTTAAGGGCTTACTTGGGTGTAGGTCCCTAGATTTGTTGTGGGATAAGATTCAGATCAGATACCACTGCTCTTCTACTGTCTCGGCACTCTGGACTTCACTGGACTTGATTTGGGCCTGACTTCATCTCCCTGCCGGTCTGCTGCATTGTCTGTGGCTGTGCATCATACAGGATCCTTCCAAGGCCTGTGAAGCATCAAAGACACTTGAAGAAATCTCCCTTGGAGTGAAGTAGTCACTCCCCTGCATTCTATGGCACCACAACTAAGTCGACCAGTCTGCTGATCCTGAGCTCCTCTTGACTGGATTTCCACAGCTCCTGAGGCGTGACCTGCCCTCTCACCATGTTTGAGGCCAGTATCCCTCATAGGGGTTGCATTAACCAAACCCCTGTGCTCAGCATCAATTTGCAGTTGCCAAGGCTTGTTAACTTCTTTTCAAGAAGATCTTCGGGCTCCAAGTAGCCCCAACCTTGAGCACCTCCAGTGACCAGAATCTTCAGCCATACCACATCGTGCGCATTGTGGCCTGCATCTTTTGGTGAGTTGCTTGAGGTCATCTCACGACTCCAATGCCTCCGGCCTGTGGGTCCACTTGGGGATCACATTTGTTTCTTTTGGGCTCCCCTTGGATCCCCAGCACTTCTACATCCTCTCGACCCTGTCTTGATCCAAGTCGTGGTTCTTATACCACTTTCTTAGTATTTGGTTTGGTCCCCTCCTGCGGTCCACTGTGTATTTTGTGCTATTTATTGTGTTTCTTTGCTAAAGTATTGTGTGCATTGTGTTTATCTCCGAGTAGGAGATATTTGAACGTAATAAATACATATTTTTATAAATACTCTGTGTTGTTCTTTTTCACTTAATCTATAATATAAGATTGCAGTCTGGTAAAACACGCTGCTTTACACTGCTTCTGGACTACGCCTAAAGGCTGCTCTCCACAGCTACCACTTGGAGAGCTTTCTAAGGTTATCTAAGACCTCTTAAATCACCATAAGGGTTGTCTGGACTGGTGCAACGTGCCCACATACATGAGTGGACATTGTATAGCAGGTCAGCTTCTCACAGTGTGAAAAACTACCATAAAATGCCTAACTGCATTCTTTGCTCGATTCGAGGACTGGCTGACACAATGTGGGGTATATAGAAACCTCACAAAGAGATGAGATGGTTAGTGCGTAACACATGGCACTGTTGTAGAAGATACCTCAAAAGAAAATTGACGACAGAGGCGTATACCCCAAAACTGCTGATACGGCGTATGTTAATAACTTCACGTACTTGCTTGATTGGTGAGAACCAAAACATAGACCAGAGTGGAGATATCCCAAATGGATGACTTGTTTGAGAGGGGAATAGTGAGAACATTTGATCATATGGGATCAGCCTACAAAATACAAGCAGGACATGGATCTGTGATAACAGCAGTTCATATCACAAGAGGCCACAGACTATGAGTATTGTCAATGGGAGAAAACAAATAACCTTATTAAATCAAGTTTCGATAAGTATGACCAAATATGATCTGGAAGGAATGAGCAGCAAATGGGAGAAAGCCAATAAAAAAAGACGTAATTTGCAATGCCTACGAGCAGAGAGGTGAGTGTTGTGCCATATAAGTCTTTCCTTCATTTAAAAAATAAGTTGAATAAATATTGATGTTCACAGTTTCCCAAACAGAGACAAACACCTATGCTTGGACAGTAGAGATGTTTCCATAGGAGATGCATTTTTTGGTTTGCTTAAACATTTGGCGCTGTTTTACGAATCTTCACAAAACTTTTCCCCCAATTTTATTTTCACCTCAGCAACTAACTGGAAAGTTTTGGAGGGATCCATCAAGCAGGACCGACAAAAACAGGAGATCCCAAAACATGTTCTTCCCTTTCATTTTTCCAAAAGAACTTCAGACACAGTTACAGCCCAAATAACTGAACTGATTTACACCAAATTTGGTGGAAAACTAGATATTTGTCCAGAAAGAGTGCTTTTTGTGATTTGGTGTAATCCATTTAATAGACTATTGAGCAACTAACACTCAAATACTTTGTACAAATCACGCCGCGGAGGATCCCCATAGCTGACAGATCTCATGCTAAGATCTGATTGGCTGCCACCACATCAACAAGGAAATGGCGGCAGTCATCTAAAGAACTTAGTGCTCAGTCCCAAGTCCTAGAAAAAATGCAAAAAAAAGACATAAAGGGGAAAGATAGGGATACCCTGACCACCTAGCCCGAAGGCAAAAAATGTTTTTTCTTTTAAACGTTGCAGTAAATGTGCAGAGGATGCCTGAATCCATAGTAAAAAACGTTTTAAGTGCGGGTTCTTCGTATTTCAAAATATTACCCCCTGGGGTGGCCCAGGGCCTGGGAGGGCAGTGCATTGATAATTAAGGGGGAGGGAGGCCCATGCCCCCCCTCCTCAAGCCTCTAGGAGGCCCTAGGTTCTCCATCCCTGAGGCTGATATCTTATTAAAGGTGAGGGGGCACACAGCTCCTCTTCCCAAGCCTAAAAAACCCATTCCCCAGGGCTGAATAAACAATTAAGAGGAGTAGGCACATGGTCTCCCTCTTTGATCCCTAAAGGGCTCAGAGGAACCCATCCCAATTAAGGGGAAGGTGCAGCATGGCCCCCCAAACCATACCCTGGGGCCGCAGATTAATAGATAGGGAGGGGGCCATGCAGACCTCCTCCCACAGCCATTTTATAGCCCGAGGACCTCATTCCCCAGGCAGGGGAAAAACTGTGAATTATGCCTGCTGGGTGGGAGCAACAGAAAACTGCTGCACCTGCAATGGACGCAAGCAGGGGAGCCAATGGGGCTGCGGGGATCCTGGGCCTCCCTATGAAGGCCCCAAAAGGCGCTAATTGTGAGGTTTCCCAAGTGGGCACCAAGGAGAGGAGTTGGCCTAACGGCTAAGGTGGTCGACCTCAAATCTGGGGAACTGGGTTTGAGTCTCGGCAAGGACGCGCAACATCATGTGATTATTGGTAAATCACTTAATCTCCCCATGCCTCACAGAAATGAATGTGTCCTCATATAACACAACTGGTGCTCGTGTAAAGCGCTCTGGTACCCGATAACTTTGGGTAAGGTCCGCGCTATATAAAACTCCATTAAAAAAAAACTTACATTTTCTTTTAAAACATAATTATTCTGGCACCTGCAGGGAACAGGTGGGGCCACAGGGCCCTGGGGCTCCCCTTCGGCCCCTTATTAAACAAAAAGCAGAGAGTGTCCCGGGTGGGACAGCCTGAAAAATGCCCTACAAGGCCTACTTACATATTTCTTGGTTTTGGTAATGTGCCTAGAAGGGGCACCACTATTATTTCAATGTTATGAGGGGCTGCAGGGAGTTCTGCAAACCCCCAGCAACATTAGGAAAAAAAAACAGTGGGTTTCCTGAATCATTGGAACCATGACCCCTGGAGATCTTACCTATTTTTTTAAGCACTTCCTAATCCTCTTGTGGTTGTTTTTAGATTAGCATTTTTTGTCCTGAAAAATGTTAAAAGGAAGACTTAAAGATTTTGGACACGATTCACAAAAGTAAAGTGAGACGAAAATCTAACTTTATGACTTCGGTATTCACAAAGAGCATTTACTACTCGTAAATGTCCTTTGTGAATATGGAAAGTTATAAAGTTACTTCTATGGTTTATACTTGGTAGTATTCTGAAGTGAGGGACCTCTTTTTCCTTATAAATACTTGTAACCATGGCCCTTATATACCTTTGGGTTTCCTTGTTTGTTATAAATACATTCATAACTTTGCATCAGTGTGATGAATCTAAATGAAACTTTGCAGACTTATAGCTTTTACTACATTGGCAGATGATACAAAAATTTCCCAGTGATTGGTCAAGGGGGTTGTTAGAAATGGGATTTCTGGTTGGCTAGGGCTTGCGCCTAAGCCGGGCAGAAACCACCACTCTAGTCAGGGCAAGGGAGTTATACACCAAAGATAACCCCTGCTCACCCCTTTGGTAGCATGGCACGACCAGTCAGGCTTATCCCAGAGGCAATGTGTATAGCGTTTGCGCAACACACACACAGCAGCGACGCACTAGACACACCACAAAAGAAGCTCCACACAAGGTTATATAAAAAATAGCCTTTGTATTATCATAAACACATTAGAAAATAATCACATCTGTACACTGGGCCATCTGGCACTAGGTTATACTTCACAGGGGATTATATACAGGACAGGGCCAATCGGAGACTGTCAGAACCACTAGAATATACAAGTAGTACACCACGACCAGTAACTACTGGTATCAGCACTTAGACATAAACCATAAACCCTCGACCGTCACCTACCGAGCCGGACTTTGGGCAGACTCTCCGTCGTCTCTCCGCCGTATCTCCTTCTTACCCTTTCACCTTACTGCCCTACCCTTCTACGCTCCATTATCTTGTCTTCTATGCTCTTTAAATGTTTTCTTGCAACAGATGTAACTTGTAACTGATATAACTTTGTAACAATGTGGATCCTCATGTAAAGAGCTCCGGTATCTCCGGGTCTAGCCAGCGCTATATAAAACTCAAATAAATAAACTATATTAGGCATTAGCATCAGCAGGTCACTGCACTGCTTTCTCAGAGGGCACACATTACCAACACAGCATAAGACATTATGCATACACATTAGGCATAAACACATTATGCATCCATCTCATGGGGCATAACAAAGTATCAGCAGTAGTGCAGTGCACCATTACTACACATCCTGCCCCTCTCAGGCATAAATACATTTCCTATCATGCCCCCATGTCCCCGGGAGCCCACTGGCCCACAAATGGCAGTCTCATCCCTCGGCACTTTCTACCCAGACTGTGCCGTAGTATGGTGAAGGTTCCTTCCTCCACCATGGCTTGGGGGCCTCCGCCGAGGTTCACCGAGAGCTCCCTTAGCTCACAATAAGGGCTCTGCCCCTAAAAGTAGGGCCATGGTGCCAAGGGTTACTCCGGCAGCTGCCCACTACCACCCGGGGCAGCTGCTACCCTGGCCATGTATGGTGATGCCGACTCGGCTCCTCACCTGGCTTTGCGCTCGATTCCGCCAGCAAAGGGGCAGGGGATGCGACTCACCCTGTCTGGGTAAATGGAGAATGCCCCTGGTGCTGGAAGGAATAAAAAGAAAAGGCAGCTGCCAGCGTCTGTGTGGCTCAGATGCCAGCCAAGCCTGCACTTCCGCGCTGCTGGTCCCGGCAAGGATCTTCCTCCTTTCGGCACGTGTCTCCCTCACTGGGCTGCCACGTCGGTCTCCACACTTCCTCCAGGGAGCTACGCCCACAGACAGGCCTCTGATTCTGCCTGGCTTCTGGCAGCGGAAGTCAGGGATCTCACTCTCGGGGGAGACGCATTGGTTGTGTCAACCACCAAGCTTCCTGTATCTCGTTTCCAGTGGTTTCTAACACTCCTAAGACTACATCTCCCATCATGCATTGTGAGGGTTATCACCCTGTATGCTTTCCAATACTGATCTGAAATGCAGGTCAGCTGACTCTCTGGGATATAAACAGGCTACGCCTGTTGTCCGGTGCTTGGCTTCCTTTTTAGGTTTGAACCACGCCCCTTTCTTGTGTAACTGACCCGAATCTCGAGAGTCAAGATCGCTAACAGGACTGTGAACAGAAGAAACTCTTTGCTAGCGATTACATCCTGTTTTGGAATCCGGTTTATTCACGCTGCAGTGCGAGGACGCGCTGTCTTCTGCCCCTCCTTTGTTGGCGAATTGCCAAAAGCCCAGTACCGCAAGGACGCGTTGCTACGTGTCTCCCTTTGGAATCCCCGCCCAGCTCCCGGTCCCGTAACCTTGATCTACAGCCTGCTTCCTTAATTCAAGATACTCCCATTCTCGGTTACGCGAGTTAGCGTTACCGCCAGCTTCACCTCAGCAAGTCGAGGCGCGCTGTGCTTACTGTGAATAACGCGGAGAAGCGCTGATTATTGACTTCCTTGTTTCTGTTTGCATATCTCTCACGCCAGGACATTGCGTACCGCTGTTTGACCTTGACCATCATAATGGAGTAAGAAATATTGCAACCCACATAAGTGGCTCGTCTCTGAGGATTACCATTTGAGTCCTAAGGTGGATTGGATACTCGGAATCCGGTCCGCTTTTTGTTCTAAGCACACGAACTTTGGTAAATAACCCGTGAGAGACAGCAAGTTGCCTCTGAGCCTCTAGAGCCTTTTTTTTTTCCCTTGCACGAAGAGTGTTAAGATAACCGCTTTCACGAACTGCTAAAGCACACGGCTTCCAGACAAGAAAACCTTTTGTTTTAACGGAGGAATCATATACTTCATTATTTCCTTTGGGACTCCATCTTGCTTCCAGGAGGGCATTGCAAGGTGATAAGCTTGCCGACTATTTGTCTGGGTGAAGAGCTCAGATTACCCCCTACTCTTCCTTAGTAAACCCTTCCCGGGTTTACTCCTCAAATGAAAACTACATTTTGCCTCGTAACTGAAATAGCTTTTTGGCGAGTTTGGGAAAGCATACTTCTTGATACTTATGCCGCTAATCACTTAGCTAACTCATTATTTCCAGCATATATCTTGATACTTATATGTCCTTTCTGTTCTTTCTCACACAGCTTTGCCCCTCAACTGGTCCTGACTGCTCCCGCTTCCCTGGTGGTTCTTTCGGTCTCTCCACTCCCTCTGGATATCTCTCCACCTGATGTTATTGTAGCTACTAGAGGTGGATATATCCTGTAGGAGTGGTTAGACACTCTCTTCACTTCCGTGGATACTTGTCTGACTGGCCTGGATCTCAGTATTCCGACAGGTTGGAAGCCCGCGAGGCTCGGCCCACAATCAGGCACAGCCCCAACCTGGCTTTTGGTTTCCCCACTGCGGGCTGGTTGCCAGGTTACGACTCACTCACTCACAGCCAATCTTTTCAGCCCAAATGTAGATGCCTTCTCCCACACTGAAGGGGAACTTGACGTGCTCGTTCTGCGGTGCTCCCAGACTTCGAGCCCTGACACGGGGAGGGTTCCCACCACACTCGTGGGGGGGGTTCCGACCGGCACATGGCTGCTCCCCCTTCTTCCGCCTGTCTCCAGCAGGGAGACCAAGGAGGGGACACGATGGGCTCTTAAGCACGGAGCAGTCCACAAGAGCGGAAATGAAGGCCCAGGGAGGCCAACACACAGGATTCCAACAGAGGGGGAGTCTCTCCAGCTCCCCCAACAGGCAGCAGGTCAGTCCATGTGGCGGGTTCCTCCGAGCCGTCCAGCTGCCTGCCGGCTGCAGGTCCAAATGTAAGCCCCAACAGCACACAGACATGGAGTCACAGACCCAATATTTATATTCCTGTGTCCTGTGTTCTGCCCTGGCACATGGCTTGGGGATCCAGTCCCAACTGGTTCTGGGGGGTACTGAAGCACTTTCTATACAGTGCTCACACCCTCCTTTGTCAGGTTAAGCTCTGGCCCCAGACACACCACAGGGGGGCGGAGCCAGCATTGAACACGGCAGGCAGAGACCTATTAAGGGTCAGGGTCTACTCCTCCCGCTACTCCAAATGAAGATCTGCCTATTCAGCCTAGTGCTGTCTCACCCAGCTCCTCTAGAGCCACTGCAGCTCACCAGTCCCTGTCACTCCAGTGGCACTTCTAAAATAGTGATAATAAATCTGCGCACACCATTATGCAGCATTCATTATTACTATTCCAAACATACCAAACTTGACCACGCTTCTCCTCTATTATCAGAAATTACCACTGAAACACTTATCAGGGAATCCCCGATGCATTCCTATGAGAGGGCAGCCTCACAGCAGTGTGAAACCAAAATGGCAGTTTGTCACCACCAGGACATGTCACACAATTAAGATACATGTCCTACCTTTTACCTACAATGTACACTGCCCATAGAGCTAGCTAGGGCCTACCTTAGGGGTGACTGACATGCAGTAAAATGGGGGTCACAAATGTGGCACACACGTTATGTGCCACTTTACAGCGGCAATAAACTGCATGCACAGGCCCTGCAATGGCAGAGGCCTGAGACAGGTTTGAAAGGCTACTTTCGTGGGTGGCGCAATCAGCGCTGCAAGCCCACCAGTAGCACTTAATTTACTGGCCCTGGGCATCTGAGGTACCACTTTACAAGGGACTGACAGGTAAATTAAAAACGCCAAACAGGTGTAGACCAATCTTACCATGTTTACTACAGAGAGCACATACACTATACACTGGACAGCAGTGCTAAAGTGCCCAGAGTCCTAAACCCACCAACACCATGTAAGACAAAAGACTAGGAGGAAGGCAAAACGTTCAGGGATGACCCTGCAAAAAGGGCAAAGTCCAACAGGGGTGTATGACAAAAGGTGAGTCCCAAAATATACTTTTCCACCAAGGCATTTTCCATAGACTTTTGTATTGCGTGTAGCGCAAAAATGCTGAACACATTTTAGTTAAATTTGGCAGGAATATAGATTATTTTGTGTAGATGATCCTTTGGGTATTACAGGTAAGTAGGGTAAGTATTTTTAAAGTTATAAGGTATTTTATCTTAGTGATATCTTGGCTACTGTAATTTTGTGAAATCTCATGGTACTTCACAATAGTACCATGGTAGATAGTGATGACAAGGCATTATGTGATTGGCTAATGTCTACCTTTATGTGTACCTCTTGGCTAAAGATCAGAAATTACTATCCTTTCAATCATTAAGCAAGCTCATATATCCACTCCATTTTCCACTCAATACTGAAACTATAAGAAGCACTTGTCATAAAACAAAATTGGTAAAATATATCTGTATTTTAATAATCAATGTAAATTCATCAAAAGAATCACTTATATAACACAGTAAAGTGGGAGAAATAAAAGATAAAGGGAGGAACGAACACGCGACCCCGACAAGCGACGCATAAAGGGAGACGACAAAATATATGCTCGCCCCTATACAATAATAAGAAAACGCGATCTATGGATTTATACCCAATTGGAATGAATGCGGTTCCAGATAAAAGAGCAACCGAGATTTGTTCCGGCCACTAATATGAATTCGGATTGAAGTCTACTTTTTCTATGAGTCCTTTGACAAGTATTAAGTAATTTATGCAAGTTCTGAACCATCCGTCAAGGACTCTAGAAGTACTCCCATGTAGGGGACATTCTTGGCGAAGTACGGTTGTACCGGTGAATTCGACATCGTAGTTGAACACATATACACACAAGGAGAAAATATTTTTGGTCCTGAGGAAGGTGGTCCTATGTGGAGTTTTCACCACCGAAACGCGTCGACGCCTGTTTCTTTAATGTGTTAAATTTGGTGCAGTTAGGGAGAGACAGAGATCAGTGACTTATGTCTGACACTGCCTTTGGTTAATCCAAATTGACATATGTATGACACATTGCTTGTCTATTATTGTTCTCCTTCTTATAGAATGCAAAAAATCTTTTTTTTTTTTTAAACTGCAAAAAACCGTTTTGCGATTTTGTCATTTTAATTGTGTATGAGTTTTTGTGTATGATTTACTGTGTTATATAAGTGATTCTTTTGATGAATTTACATTGATTATTAAAATACAGATATATTTTACCAATTTTGTTTCATGACAAGTGCTTCTTATAGATTCAGTATTGAGTGGAAAATGGAGTGGATATATGAGCTTGCTTAATGATTGAAAGGATAGTAATTTCTGATCTATAGCCAAAAGGTACACATATTCTTATACTTGTATTCCTGGGTGCTCCAACCTTTTGGCTTTGAGAGCCCCCTCTCCTTGTTTTTAAGATAATGTCTACCTTTACAAAAGATAATGGTAGCCATATTGTTTTATGTACACTTTATCTGGCTGACGGCCTTAGAGATAGGTATTAGGTGTTATATTTTTTCACTGCCTATTACCATTTTATTGTTCTTTTGTTTGGTCTATGTTGTATTTCTTTAATTCATTTTAACAATGCGATAATAAAAGGTTTTATCTAGAACTCTTTAATTTAGTGATGAGAGTATAAAGATACAGCAGCTATGCTGCAAAAACAATTGTTGACAAAGAAAGCAATAGCATGACCTATTAAGGACTCGTGAAAGCATGGGCTAAATTAGCGTGAAAACACAGATTAAAAACAAAAGCAACAAATACAAAGGCTACTGACGGGATAAGAGAGAAAAATTGAATCTGTGGACAATAAGTTTGACCCGGGATCTCTGCCTTGTGCTGACCCACTTCCCCATCTCTTTCACAGGACAGGGCCATAAAGCAAAATGATGGAACCCCCTACAGAATGTGAGAAGGGGCCCCTTAGTCTCTCATATCCTACAGATTCATTGGCCCGTAGCTGGTTGGGGGCACTCAGAAGGGTTGCTGCCCCCTTTTGCACCACAAGGGCTGTTAGAACCTGCCTTACACCCGTGACACAGCTTTTCCTCAGCAGACAATGTTGCTTTTGAACAGGCAGCTTGTAGCTATTTCCTTGGTCAAAGTGTAAACTACATCTACCTTCTTAGCACTGTAAATGAAGCATCAATCTATCAAATGTATGATGCTCCTGCATTATAGAGTAACGCTGCTCATGGATACACTGATGAATGTGCGAAGTTTAGCAAAGGACCGCACTACTCTTTGGAACAGTGTGACAAAACAAGTGGAATTTTTGGCACCTTTCAGGAGTTACACCACTGGGAGAAATACTCAAGGCCTTGTGACCAGAAGCAAATGCTTCGGCTGTGCAAAAGGGACATGGGACGTTTCAGCCAAAAAACAGGCTAATCCTTGTCCAAGTAGCTTGACCCGCATATTCAGGGAACGTTTGCCAGTGTTCTTGATGGACTCAAAGAGATCGACCTAAAGATCCCTCGCTCATCTCATCTGGGATAGGAAGGGTGTGGCATGTTTCATGAGAGCAGCAAGGGGAGGGCAAAACTAAATTTGCAGTGTGTAATCCTTTAAAATTCCATCCATTCAGCATTTAAGCAGAATTGTAGCCCACCCCTCTAGTATCAATGACATAGCATGAGTCAATAAATTTAAATGCAGCTTCTCCAGTCTTAAAATCTTAATTATGAATTTACAGAGTTCTCAGTTCATCGAAATCTTTGTTCAAATGACACTGTGCCAATTTTCAATTTTTGAAAGTGAAACAGTTCGTCATAATGTACACACTGCAGCAGGGGCGGCTCCTCCATGTGGGCGAAGGGGCGTCGCCCCACTGCTTTTTCGCAGTGCAAGAAGCAGAAACATAAAATGGTATTTATAATAAATACCATTTTATGTTTCTGATTCTCACACTGCGAGAAAGCAGAAGGGTTTGGTTGGGGGCGGGTGGGCTGTCCTGCTCTAGGGCAGGGGAGGAGTGGCTTGCCACTGTTGAGGGTGCTGACTGTTTGGTCGGCCCTCTGGGGCCACCCAAACCAGTCATGCACACTCTGCCTTTTCTCCATGCAGCCTACATGGAGAAAAAAGCCTCCCATAGACACCTGGCTGGTTGGTGTACCGACCAATCACAACAATGCCATTACAGCGTTGTAATTGGCTTAGAGGAGGGGAGGGAGGCTTCCTGCTTCCAGGAGAGAAGCAGACACGCCGCGGGACCGGGCAGGTGAAGGTAAGTTAACTTTTTTTAAACTTTATTTTAATTTTAAATTAAACCTCGTCCCTCCCCGTGTGACCCCCCTGCCCCGTGTGATCCCCCACCCGTGAGTCATACCAGCAGCGACTGCACTGCAGTCTTCCAGCTGGCTTCAAATTACATATAGAGTGAAATAACATGCTGAAAAACAATACCTGCCTCTTTGTGGTGGCAGTCTAAGCACACATCCTCCTCTCAAACTACTGCCACTGAGACGGTGAGTGCTGGTATTACAGTTTTTATTGTACACGTGCAGCAAAATAAGCGCCTCGGGCCAAATGGTGGCATCATTTGCAAATATCATGTCTTATCAACATTAATACGCCTCGCAGAACATATGTACCCTAAAATTATTTTCCAATTATTTCCTTGAAGTTGCCCCTCGCCCTGACTGACAACCAGTGTCTCCAATACAGCTCTCATTGTGACATCCGCTTATGATGGAGCCTCATCAAAAAATATAAGTCCAGGTTCTCCTGAGCTATTCGAGGAGACATGTTTCCCTTCTGCCCCGAGACAGCTCTGCTCCCGCCTCGCCTCCAGGTATACAAGGCACGTTTACTACTGCGCCTCTGGTCGACTAATTCGAGCAATTCTGCTGCTGTCCGAGGCAGAGACGGCTGGCGTGGCCGCGGAGCACGTGCGCGTGCAGGGCACGGGCACAATCTGTTAATGAGCTCGGCCGAAAGGTAGCTGTCACTCTGCATTCCATCGGTCGGTCGGGAAAATAGAAAGGAAATTAAAAGCTCCCCGCGGCATTGGATCCCGTTTCAGTCATTAGCTGCAAAGGAGTGACAGAGACCATTCAGAAAAGCAGGCCTCAGTGCGGCCCTCCGGCCCCAGGGGACGCGCTTCTAATGCTGTTTTATGCCCCACTTCCCGAGGAGGTTCCACGGAGGCGATCTGCACATACAAATTTATCGTTTCATCCTGTTGTGGGAACCGACATTAAAGATGGTACTTAAAGTTAAAGCATTGGTGCCTAGTTTTATATATTTATATCTCAGTATAATTATTATTGTGCGTACATACACGCCCGCAGACACGCACCGGCACAAATGAACAGCTTTGGTAGCCCCCGCATTACTAAGTTTAATGATGTAAGCAGTTCAAAGCTCGGATAAATCAATATTAGCATCTGCCGGTGTGTAGCTGCTGGTCTAGTCACTGAGCCTCATTTAAATGATTGACACCAATTATGAACCAATCAACACTCTTTCACACGATCACTCCATTAGGAGCCAGTCAGCAGTGAAACATAAGGCTTCTTTTTATGCAGCCTAACACTAAAAGGACCTCAGAGCTCATTGATGGTACATCGAATTGAATGGTCACTGCATACTAAAGTATTGGCAGACGGGGTCACATGAGTGCAGTCAGATGTAATATCACATCACTCGTTTGCCTCTAGATGTGTTAAAATAGGCCTTTCTTACCAAGAATAATATGAAGATACCTAAACCTGCGTTTAGTAGTTATCTCTTTCCTCAGATACACTAGTCCCAAAACAATAATCTTAAAAGCCTCAGTAACCTCATCACCTAAGAAATAAAGCAATTGTGATTCACATGCCATAAAGTATGATCCCACATTTCTTCATGGATGAATGTTAGTTGTTCAGTAACTAGGCAGATGAGTGATACAACTGCAGTCAACAATGGCTGATCAAGCCACTTGGAGTTATACCATGCATCCTTGGTGCCGTCTTCCCCCTAACTTTTTGTCTTTCAACCTCCTGTTTTATTGGCTTCCTTTTTGCTGGCCCTAGGACTCTGCACACTTTACCACTGCAAACCAGTGCTAGAGTGCCTGTACTCTCTCCTTAAAACATGGTAGGAATGACCTATTCCCAATTGGCATATTTAATTTATTTGTAAATACAAGTAAAGTGGCCCTACCTGTATCCTGGGACTATAAAGTAAATGCTACTAGTGGGGCTGCAGCACTGATTGTGCTGATTGCGCCTCCTACTTAAGTAGCCCTTTAAACTTATCTCAGGCCTACCATTTTAGCCTGCGTATGCAAGTTTAAACTATCATTTTGACCTGGCAAAAGAAACCTTCCTTTTTAACACAGCTGGACATGTACTTTTCAGTTTTACATATCCTGGAAGTGAAAAACTCTTACATTAGTTTTATTCTAATGCAAAGCCTGTCTCTCCCATAGAATACTATTCGAGTTACCTTATTACATTTAATATGCTGCAACTTTTGAATGGAAACAGGTAACAAGCTCATGTTTGGTGTCTTTGAAATTGTAATGAAAAGTCCTCTCTTATGGTAAATTCGGATTTTAAATTACAATTTTCAAAATGCCACATTATCAAATCATTGTTCTCCGGTGGGTTGCACCATGATAAGGCTAATTCAAGCAAGGCCTAGGCTACACTTGAAGAGCGTTTATTTTCCATTGTAGTGCACTGAAGCAAACATGGCTTCAATGCCAGGGGTGCTGGTGGTAAAATGTCACATCCATTAGTTGGATGCATTTATTTTTTTAATTGTTATTGCCTTAATATTTGATGTCAAGATGGTATCTGCTACTTACAACTTTCTTCATCGAACAAGGTGGCACAATTGAATCCTCGGCTAATCATGTAATTAGTCATCATTACCTGTACATCATAATTAAAATGAAGTTTTTTCCTTTAAGGAATAAGACCGCATGAACTTTTTGAAGTAGTATTGTGGGACTGATGATGTCACATCTCCCAGTGACAAAGTCTGCTTGCAATGAGGTGGTGCTAATGAATTGAATTTCACTTTTGCCCTGATGATTGTCCTTGCTTGCAAACATTTTGGGCCTAAAACATTGATGCATGGAGATTGATGGGACAACCAAGATGTATTTTACTTCAGTGTATGTTCGTAGTCTGTATTAGACATTGTTTGTTTTTAGGGCCGACACTGACATCGTTTTAAATTTTTATGTTTAGGTCTTGCCTGGTGTTAGCAGCGCGCATGCGCTCAATTCAGTCAAAGCTGAATGCATGCGCGTACAGATGGACAAAGATTGCTGCTCTCGCCATTCACAAAGCTAAACATGCACGTGTATGGACAAAAAAATGCACGCGCATGTGGACATCCGACGCCATCTTTGTTTGCTTTAATTAGCGTAGGGATGTGCACACGCGCGCGCATTTTTTTGTCCATACGCGTGCATGGCGGCGTGCTTACGCTTTCCCTACCTCCCCCGTCGGAGTTTGGAACTGTTCCCAGACAGGCTGAAGGGCCCGGCGGCAGTGCTGAGGAATCCCCCACGGCGCGCGCAGCCACCGCTCGACCCCAGGAGCTGGCGCGAGGCTTCACGCGAGGACCGGGCAAGGAAACCGGGGCAGGTCTATATCTGAAGAGGATTTCAGGTGCACCAACACTGAGGGCACAGGATTTCCTTAGTGAGGTGAGTCTTTGTTCTCTGTTACTTTTGTTTGTATTTTTCACAGCACTCGATGCGAGTTAGGTAGCTCAGTGGGTTGAACACTTGGTACCAGATTTGTTCGCACCCTGCTGCAGGTCACAGGTTCGAATCAGCCCGGAAGGAGGTCGACTCAACCACTCTCTGTCTTGCCATGGTTATGCATCTAGAAGGTTTTTCAACTGACTGCTCAGCCGATAACTTCAGTACGAGTTAGTTGAAGTTTGAGTCTATTGTATCAGTGCAGCCATGCTCTTCCCGTGCCACACTGATACTATGCCATTCCAGCGGGCTAAGTTCTTCCCTCGGAAACTCTAGAATACAGAAGCAGTCCTTTAAATTCCCTGTGTCTTCTCTTAGGAGCCGAGTACACTCTGTTCCACCTTCTTGGCCACCTCGCACTCTATGAGTTTACTGGGTGGCGACATCTAGAAAGGCCGCCATGCCTCAGTCAGAATCACATCCCAGCTTAGTCATGGATTTCACTATGCCCACTGCAGCCTGGGGTGAGGCCAGAGTGCACCACTGCTTTGCACTTTCCCCGTTGGCAAGTCAGACCCTGGGCCGTTGAAGGAATCTTCACTAGCAGCCCAGGAAAGGGAGCACGCCGGAGCTGTAGGAGACTGAGGCAATCTCCTAATCTGGCAAGCTCTGTACCTTTAATTTTTTTTTTTAAACAAAGCGGAGACCATTTGGGACTCTAACCCCCACAGGAGCCAGTGAGCCCCCTCGCATAACTCATGCTCCCTCCCTACACAACAATGGTAAAAAATAAAGCATGATATCAGACATTTCATACTAAGAACATAAACCAGCATATTGTTAATGCACATTGATAACGTGAATTTACATATGTGCCTTAACCAATGCTAAGACACTGTTGCTTAATCAATTGCGATTCTGATTATATATCTACTTGAAGCTCACCAAGCAAAGCCTTATGATTACTGGACAATGACAGGATTTAAAAAAAAAACTTCCATTTTGTTATCCTGTGTTGTACATTGCACATTTTAACCAAAGCACCTTAGTAAGAACAGCTTTGTTCTGAAGCTGGCATAAAGAAGCGAGTATTGCAGAAAGTAGTAGAGTCAGCTCTTTACTCAAGAACATTTTGTTACCTTCCCAAGGTCTTGCATTTTTCACACGAGAAGAGGTTGGTGTATACTCATTAGTGTCTCTGTTAGGTACATGTTCCTGCTTCCAATCAATTGCATTGAGAACAAGCATTAAAAATGCAATAGGTCTTGCCTTTTATTAAGTTAAAGCCATTTGATTTGCTATACAATACCATTAGCAAAGCAAATGGCTTTAACTTAATCAAAGGCGAGACCTATTGCATTTTCAAAGCTTGTTTTCTTGTTATTATTATCTGGTTTTTAATATATAACATTATGAATGCTCCTTCCTCATAGTCCTTGTTAAAGTATGACATTTGAGGACATGTAAATAAAATATTAATATTTTTATTAAAAACATTTTTTGCCATTACCTTGTAATACTTGATAAGCTGTTCAACTTACTGCTCAGCATATCCACGTCTGGGTACTAAAAACATGAGGAATAATTAAATTGAACTCTGTACTGGAGTTACTCTTTCATCAGTATGCTTTCTGTTGTAGACTCCAGTGGGGCATATCTTTGCAGTGGTCCTGATATTCCGAAGCAAATGGGAGAATTGTTTTCTTTGTGGTGTTATTCAGGGAGAAAAACAAATATTCTATGATTTATCTGTATGTGCCCATTTTATCATCTCTTTCTGTGTTTATCTATATATGGCCCGTTTATCATCATCATCTTCCCATCAATGTATTGCAGATCCAACTTTTAACAGAGATCAGGACATACTTTTCAAGATTCACAAAACAAACTGTTTTCACTGCCACTTCTATAGAACCACTAACTGTTATGGGAGTAAGTAATATCAAAATATCTTGTATATATTTCAAATATTCATTCACATTGAAAATTGGGCTGCGGCCTGAGGCCCAAGTCGGCGTTTGAGTGCATCTCAAGCAGCATGACTCAAGCTGGAACGTGATTTTATATATATATATATATATATTACCTACTGGCGGTCGCCAGTAGGTAGTTATAGTTAGGACCCCTTTTCCATAGGAAAACCTCAACATTCTATTTTGAATAACTTTGGCGCCGGTCGATGAATCCTCGCGAATTTCTCAAAATAGGTGGGGCGCTACGCTCCGCTCCTACCCTGAAAGTCTCGGGGGGATCCGTCAAGCGGGGGCTGAGATAAAAGGGGGGTCCCAAAACGCATTTTCCCCATGCATTTTTCCATAGGACCTTTAGAACGAGCTACAGCCCGAACGGCTGAACAGAATTACTCGAAATTTGGCAGAGAGGTAGTCCCTAGGTCAAGGAAGTGCCTTTTGTAGGTTTGGTGTAAATCTGTTCAGTAGATTCTGAGAAAATAGCCTTTAAATCAATATATATATCTGAGCCCGCTTACGGTACGCTTACCGTACGCTTACCGTAAGCGTACGGTGGCGTGCGCGAGCGCGATTCTGATTGGCTCTTAGATCTTAGTAAACATTCGAATCGGCCGAAACCAGGAAGCGGCGGCCGCCATTTTGTGTATTTCACTCAGAAAAAAAAGAGTGAAAACAAGAAAAGGGGGCAATGAGGAGAGTTACAGACCCCCTTACATTTGTGAGGGGGTCAAAGAAGGACTGTAAAGTACAAAGAAAACATTTATTGATTTTAAAAAAAATCACGGGGTACGCGTACGGTAAGCTTACGGTAAGCGTACGGTAGAAAAAAAAATAAAAATAAAATGAAAATCAGATTTAAGTGTTTAGATATTAGGGGGCTCTAAAAAGAGCCGTTGTGTTTATGAAATGATTTTTTAGTGGTACCTACAAGTAAGTACCGATGCAGAGTCTAAGGTTCAAGAGGAAGACTCTGTTCCCTTCATCATTGAAGTGCACACCATCTCCTCTATAAATGTCTTGCATGTCATAACGCAAGTTGTTGTGGTAAATGGCACCCATACCATAGTCACGGAGGAAAGCAGAAACAGATTTGTTGACGTGCTTTCTTGCTTTGTCATCGCACCGCGTGCCCACCGTGCGTGCACGGCACTAACTGCGTAAAGTGGGCGCGCGGTGCGCGAAGCGCACCGCGTGCTCACTGTGCGCGCACGGTGCGCGAAGCGCACCGTGCGCGCACGGAACGGACTGCGTTAAGTGGGCGCGCACGCCACGAATGGCGTAAAGTAACTTAGCATTTAAAAAACAGTACAAATTCACTGAAAAAACCATAGGTTTCACACACGTTATAGTTAGGAATTAGCATTTAAAAAACCTTGCAAATTCACTGAAAAAACCATAGGTTTCACACATGTTATAGTTAGCGGAAATTTTACTGATAAAAAAACAATGAAATTCCCCCGTTATAGTTAGTGCAGGCAACTATAACTCACGCGATCGCAATCTTCTGCTGATGACATATGTGTCTTTATGAAAAAAAAATATTTGTAATATATGTATAGCTAAAAATGTATGGAAGAAGACATGGGCAAATAAGTGTCTAAATACAGTATTAGCATCAGCAGAGGATTGCGGTCGCGTGAGTTATAGTTGCCTGCACTAACTATAACGGGGGAATTTCATTGGTTTTTTATCAGTAAAATTTCCGCTAACTATAACATGTGTGAAACCTATGGTTTTTTCAGTGAATTTATATATATATATATACACTGAAAAAACCATAGGTTTCACACATGTTATAGTTAGCTGAACATTTCACTCGTGAAAAACCATTGAAATTCCCCCATTATAGTTAGTGCAGGCAACTATAACTCACGCGACCGCAATCCTCTGCTGATGCTAATACTGTATTTAGACACTTATTTGCCCATGTCTTCTTCCATTAAATTTTAGCTATTCATATATTACAAATATTTTTTTTTCATAAAGACACATATGTCATCAGCAGAGGATTGCGGTCGCGTGAGTTATAGTTGCCTGCACTAACTATAACGGGGGAATTTCAATGGTTTTTCACGAGTGAAATGTCCAGCTAACTATAACATGTGTGAAACCTATGGTTTTTTCAGTGAATATATATATATATATTACCTACTGGCGGTCGCCAGTAGGTAGTAATAGTTAGGACCCCTTTTCCATAGGAAAACCTCAACATTCTATTTTGAATAACTTTGGCGCCGGTCGACGAATCCTCGAGAATTTCTCAAAATAGGTGGGGCGCTACGCTCCGCTCCTACCCTGAAAGTCTCGGGGGGATTCGTCAAGCGGGGGCTGAGATAAAAGGGGGGTCCCAAAACGCGTTTTTCCCATGCATTTTTCCATAGGACCTTTAGAACGAGCTACAGCCCGAACGGCTGAACAGAATTACTAGAAATTTGGCAGAAAGGTAGTCCTCGGGTCAAGGAAGTGCCTTTTGTAGGTTTGGTGTAAATCTGTTCAGTAGATCCTGAGAAAATAGCCTTTAAATCAATATATATATCTGTGGCAGCTTACGGTGCGCTTACGGTGCGCTTACCGTAAGCTTACCGTACGCGTACGGTGGCGTGCGCGAGCGCGATTCTGATTGGCTGTTACATCTAAGTAAACATTCGAATCGGTCGAAACCAGGAAGCGGCGGCCGCCATTTTCTCTCTCGCACTCTGAGGGGGGGGCTGTAAACAAAGGCAAAAAACATATAAAGGGGCTGTTTAGACAGCGCCCATGCACATAGCCATGTTAGTTGAGTCCTCAAAGATCCCCCAAGGCCAAAAACGGTAAATTTTTATTTTTTGAAAATTTCGCCGATTACGCTTACCGTAGGCGTACGGTGCGCTTACGCTAAAAATTTTAATAAAAAAAAACACTCTCTGTGCATGGCATATTATTGTCATCACTTACAAATTAAATTTAACAGATTACCTATCACAAGGAAGCGCATAATATGTCCTCCATGTGCGCACGGTGCGTAACGTGGGCACGCGGTGCGCGTAGCGCACTGTGTGCCCACCTTGCGTGTACGGCACTAACTGCGTAAAGTGGGCGCGCGGTGCGCGAAGCGCACCGCGTGCTCACTGTGCGCGCACGGAACGAACTGCGTTAAGTGGGCGTGCACGCCACGAATGGCGTAAAGTAACTTAGCATTTAAAAAACCGTACAAATTCACTGAAAAAACCATAGGTTTCACACACGTTATAGTTAGGAATTAGCATTTAAAAAACCTTGCAAATTCACTGAAAAAACCATAGGTTTCAGACATGTTATAGTTAGCGGAAATTTTACTGATAAAAAACCAATGAAATTCCCCCGTTATAGTTAGTGCAGGCAACTATAACTCACGCGACCGCAATCTTCTGCTGATGACATATGTGTCTTTATGAAAAAAAAATATTTGTAATATATGTATAGCTAAAAATTTATGGAAGAAGACATGGGCAAATAAGTGTCTAAATACAGTATTAGCATCAGCAGAGGATTGCGGTCGCGTGAGTTATAGTTGCCTGCACTAACTATAACGGGGGAATTTCATTGGTTTTTTATCAGTAAAATTTCCGCTAACTATAACATGTCTGAAACCTATGGTTTTTTCAGTGAATATATATATATATATGAAACAACTGCCTCATATCCCTCTTTTTGTCTTTGGATGTAGGCGGAAGAGCGAGACAGAAGCATGCAAACAGAAATCGATAGATAGATAAATAGATAGACAGCACTTAATTTGCGAAATAATTACTGCAGGGGCACAAAACTTTGCTCACTAATGCATCTTTAATCCACCACCAGACATTCCTTATCCCTCAAACACATTCAGTTTCGTCCTTTTGTCACTGTTTTTACGTCTTTCTCTTCCTCCTTCTTTCTCCCTTTTTGGTGTTTTTCTCCCTCTTTCTCTGGGGCGAAGTCTAATTAGGAAAAATGAGTGCTGGTGCCCGCAAATAAGTGCTTATGGGACCCACCAGCAACCACTGGGTCAAATTAAGCACTGGAAAGGCAGACACACAGACAGCTGTCTAACTTGCTAGCTTGAAAGATAGATCGATAGACAGCTGGACAGGCTGTCGACGGGCCCACAACTGGATAATTGGACTGATAGATAGATAGATAGATAGATAGATAGATAGATAGATAGATAGATAGATAGATAGATAGATAGCTCATGTAGCTAGATAGACAGACAGACAGCAGGCTAGCTTTCTAGCTAGAAAGACAGATTGATAGACAGCTGGACTCGCTGCCGGCAGACCCGCAGATGGACATATGGACAGAAAGATAGACAGTCAGACAGACAGACAGACAAATAGATAGAGAGACAGATGACTGGATGGACGGACAGACAGACAGACGAACAAAAGAGTCATCTGGCAGGCAGCCAGAAGAACAAAAGGACAGACAGACTTTCAGGAAGGCAGACAGGCAGTCAACTACACTGATGGTTAATTTTCTATATGCCATAATGTACACATACATTTTCGTGTACATCTTTGCTCCATGCCTTTTTATCCCTCCCCTACATATTCTATACCGTAGGTGTGGTTTTATCTCCTTCATGGAAATATATTTTGATACAATGAATATCAAATGCAGACCTCTCGAACTCCTTTCCTTTGAGCAAGTCTGTGGGGGAATGAATTAGAGAAGATTCGCTCCCATTTTCCCATTTCAATCCCAGAAAGTAATCTTATTTTTTATTTTATTTCTGTACAGAAAGACAGCGAATATATGCTTCAATCTTTGGGTTTCAAAAGAGAAGGAATCAGGCGGAAGGACAGAAGGTTACACATTACTACTGGTCAGTGCTCAGAGTGGGGGGTTTATAAATAATGAAAGAGGAGAGGGTGAAGGGCACCACAAAATAACTTCAGACCCACAATGGAATAATCAAAGCGAAAAGAAATCTAATTTCATCTCATAAAATATCAGGCATTTCTGAATCCCCTCGGCGCAGGCTTGGAAATAGCAGCAGCTCAGCGCCATATGTTTAATAGGCAGAAAGGCAAAAGTTTGTTGACAAACATCAAGGATGCATACAGAAGTTCATGGTCATTGTTTTCCACATTCAAGGTCTCTGCAAATTAGTTTATGTCTGTGTGCACAACATATTTGTCAGGAAACTGCCTTTAGAATTTTCTGTGCTCTGTATATCGAGATGTAAAGCACTTAAAGTGTGCACTGGTGCAAAAGACTCCCTGTTTTACTGTAAAGTGCTCTTGTGTGTTTCAGTGTAAAACCCCCTGGATGCCCTCGTGTGAACATTCCTTTGCTGCCTTGATGTAAACGTCTCAGTAGCGAACCCAACGCAAAGTAACTCCTGATGGAAAATACACGCCGCGGGTCTTTTTTTAAAGTACTTACTCAGCCGTCTAGTGGAAATAACCCCGATTAGTGAAATAAAAACATGGCACATTCTCATTAGGGATCCGATTAATAATGGATCGATAGGAAACAGCAAATATTTGCTTCCAGAGTCACCGTTATTCAGTGGGCAAATTTCAATTTTTTTTATGCCAAATCCCAGCAGTATTTCTGGAAAACTATGATAGTTGTAGTTTTTCAGGCGTAATACATTTATGCATGCATAACAGGTGGAAAATTCTACATATGGCGATATGACAAAAAATGTGTATGACCACAGTTATATAGTTTGGCGTTTCTTCATGAACAAAATATTTTTATCCCTAGACACGTAGCTTTGCCTTCATCCCTTATAGGTTAATACGCACTCATTTCCAACCTTTGAAACACAGTTGTTCCTATCCTTTACAGGACCACATTTATAAAATACCTGCATTGTGGATGTAAATGTCCACAAACCTGGGACTGTTCAGCTGTGTCTCCAGGTAGAATGGCCAAAAAGACCCCACAATCCCACTAATTTTCAGTCACTGAAATCCACAATTTCCACATTCAAAGATACAACTTGAGAGCGTAATATTGAAACTATTTTGATTCTGTAAATCCTGATTGTAAATCAACATCTGTAAACTGATTTTTATCTGAGTTTAGGTATGCCAAAATCCTTGTCATTAAGGTCCTTAGTGTGGGTCCCAGCCTTAAAATTTGCCTGCTTTCTTTAGTATGAAATAGTTCCTTTTTGTTCTGGTGTAACTGCGCAGTGTGTATGTGGTACTATATAGATAGAACAGTCAATAATGAGGAATTCATCACTTCGATTGTTTCTTTAGAATCCAGGGAGTATCCTTTCCAGGATGCACAAATCATTAGCCACCAAGCTGGCATGCTTCATAATCGGACCGTGCTCTATGCTGCGTGGGAGATGCAATTCCCAACAGGCGGCTTCAAGAGGCTCTTTGGTGAAGATCTTTTCTTTAGTGTCGTCAGTGTCAAAGCAAAAGACCTTGGCTCTGCCTCTATGAATAAGCCTTCGTGAGATCCCACTGAATTTGCCAATGTTGGCTCTATTTCACTTTTTCCTCTCGCTACTAAACTCTTAAAAAACATGTGACCCTTCTGCTCTATTCCTACATTGAAGCCAATACCCTTCTCCATCCTACTGATTCTGGAATTCTGGATTAAGGCCCTCTCACAGAAGAGAATCAGCATCGCACTCTGTTGCCAACAGTCTTAGCATGAGAATTGATCAGGATTTCTGGATTTGCTGGCAGTATTCAACACTGTGGACCATTTGATCTCAATCAAGTGACTGGCTGACTGTGGGACCCAAGGCAACACTCTTGCCAACCTCTCAATCTAGTGTTTGGCATCTTCGATGCAATATACTACGTTTTTTGAGGTTTATGTGACACATCTGGACAACCTCTTTGCTTCCTATTGGCTATCATTAATTGCCTATGCAGATGACACCCAAAACATTTTACATCCGGACCAATCTTCATGTATTGCCCACTCCGATTTTTATTTTGGTTTCCTCCAGGTGACCGAGTATCTGCACCACAAATACTTAAAGCTGAACACAGAAAAAACTGAAATCCTGATCATTGAGATATACATAGATATCAAACTGGTGGCCTACCACGTTGAGCCCTCAGCTGTTTCTGACAAAAACATGGGAGCGTACTTCGACACCCAATTATCCTTTTTGGTCTTTGCTCTTGCTGCCTTTTTCTCTCTAAAAATTATCAGGGAGAACACCCACCTTCTTTCCAGACACTGTCAGAAGGTAGTTGTGTAAGTTATTCTTCCAAGGATTCACTGTGCAAACTCGTTGTATTTAGGACTCTAAAAGTATTTACTTTTTCATCTGCAGCTGGTCCAGAACTCATCTGTTGGGATTTTTCTTAAGCTTCTCTGCCATTCGCACATCTCCAGTGGACTAAATAAAACTCTGCCAGCTTCCTATTGGGAAGCATTGCATATATTACATGCTTTGTTTCTATCATGAGACCATCTGTGCTCAGGGCTCTCCAGATCTTCTTTTGAAATGAACTCCTTATGAGTTTTCTTGTACTCTTCATTGTTTTTCCATGCCCTATCTTCATATCCCAAAAATCAATATTAAACTTTCCTTTCTTACAAAAGAGAAAACAGGCAATAAGGCTACAAGACCATCGCACTTGTGCTTATAAGTATTTTTGTTAATGTGAATATAAACGCTCAACTGGTTGTGATCCTCCTGCCAAAGAATCACCACATAGAAAAGCCTATTAACAAAGATAGAGCAGGAGCTTCTGTTGTCTGAGCATATGATATTCTTAAAGATAAGAATTAGATTATCATAATCAAATCTTTTCTATGTTCAATATTTCCATCATTTATAACATCAAGATATCACAATTAGTATCCACAATATCTCTAATGAGTCCAACCAGAATCAGCTGGAGTCATCATTAATCATGCACAGGAGTCACATGGTTTGAACACTTCTTGATTTATTTTTATTCTTCTGCAGATACACACAAATGTTCAGCCCAGCCAATGTGTTTCGTCCTCTACGGACTTCATCATGGTTGTAATTTATCACCACAATCCTGGTGTATCTTATCTGGAAAATGCCTTGCGCGGTTTGTAACTGAATCTTTGGGTAATCATATCCAAATATATCCTCCTATAGTATGTGTGGAGCTTGGATACATATGTTTTAAACCTCCTTCATCCAAAGGGAATGTGATTTCTTTACAAAGATCTCAAGGTAAATTCTTATTTTCATAGAGTGAAAAGGACTACAAACACCATCTTCCAACATAAGAATTTATCTTGAAATCTTTCTCTTTCCGTGCTTCAAAAGAAGGGGACTGTCCTCCATTTGCACTTTATCTAAGATCAGCTTTTTGTAAGATACTTAAAACTTTTCTTTTCTCATCTTTTCTTCCACTTTAAATAATTGTTTCAGCTGTTTTAGCCCTCTCAGTGACAGGACACCCCTATAAGCAGCAGTTTGCTTTATTATAAGTCTGTATTATTACCATCATCATTAGAGAAAACAATTTTATCACTACCTTTGTGTAAGACACACATTTAAGTGGCCTGGTTGTGAAATATTCATTAGCTTGGTGCCCATGCAAAGGAATTTCTGGTGCCCTGTGCAGAACTCCTGTCTATCCCTTCCACCAAACTTCAATGGTCCTTTTTTCGTACATTGGAGCTGTGTATTGCTCAATGGTAGACAAAACTTCACCTAGGGCCCCAGTAGTGAGAGGCAGTGTCTTCCAGTCTTCAGTGGAGAAGTGTGGCTCAATGAGTGGAGAAGTGTGGCTCAATGATTAGAGCGGCAGACCCTGATGCAGGGGTCTAGCCCGGGACCAGGGTTCAATTCCCCGCCTCGGCGGGTCTTGGGCTCAAAATTCCACGGACCTGATAATTCTCGCCTCGGTGCCTGTTCCAATCATGGAGTTCCTCTCTGCAACTCTGGGCAATAGCTTGCTTAATCTCCACAACGGCCCCCACAACGCTAAGGATGCCTGGCCTCCACCTTGGAGGGTGCCCAGGAGTGGATGCCTCACAGGGAAAGCCAGGATGGGTTCCACAGCGGTATTCGTACAAGCGCCTTGAGACCCTTGCGGGTGAGTAGTGTGCTATACAAGTATCAATTTATTTCCACCAGCTGGCACTGCTGGTGCATGCCTAGCTGGGCATGCTCATTGAAATAGTGACTGCTCTCTTTAACCAATTGAATTTATTATTTGGATGACAGTGGTGCAACTGAGCATACCACCCGAAGAAGCTATCTACTTTTGGCCACTGAGTGTGGGGGTATCAGGAAATCTCCCTGCGACTGTATAGAAAGTGCTTCAGTACCCCCCAGAACCAGTTGGGACTGGTTCCCCAAGCCCTGTGACAGGGCAGAACAAAGACAAAGCCTGATATAAATATTGGGGATGTGACCCCATGTCTGGGTGCTTTGGTGATTACTTGGAGCAGTGTGCCTGCTTGGACTGCTGGGCCCCAGGAGAAACCGCCATGAGGTATTGCCCCTCCACTGGAGGGCCCTGTGAGCTGGCCTGCCTGGGCCCAGCTCTGCCCCTCTAGACCTTAGGGGGTAATATGCATCAAGCACATGGTGAGCAATCTGTCTTCTTGGCCCTTTGAGTCCTAGAAGTGGGCTCTTGCTTGTTGACAAAGGGCAAGCGCTGTGCCAGGAGCCCGTGGTGGGCATTTTTGGCTCTATTGTTCCTGGGCCCACAGAATTGGCAGAGACTTCGCTGAGATCGGCGAAACAGAAAGTCAGACAAGCTTGTGCCTGGAAGTGGGCAGGGCTCCTGTGTTGCTGGTGGGAACCCCGCATGGTGCCCAGAGAAGAAAACAGAGACAAAGGAGGCTGAGCTCAGTACCCATGCCTAGCTTCTGGCGGTAGCCCACCTCGCATTGCTTTGTCCCGTGGGACCAAAGGAGGAGTGTGGAACCCCTGTAGACTTCGCTCCCTGTGGCCAGGACGGCAGGCAAGGCTGCGCCTGTCTGTGGGCGGGGCTCCCGGGAGGAAAGGGAAGCCCCGCGTGTTGCCTGGATGCCGGCAGAAGAAGGAGGAGGAGTCTGGTTGCAGGCGGCGCCTGGCAGCAGGGAAGAGCCGGAGCCTCGCGGGCTCGTGAGACAGTCCCCGAGAGAGAGGCAGATGTGACCAAAGGACTGCGCTGCAAAGGGAGACGTCCAGCCGCATCACCGAAGATCGCAGGAGACCGGAAAGAGTCTAGAATGGCCCCGGTGAGTGGGGCCTGTGCTGGGCACTGCGGGTGGCCATTTGTTGCGGGTGCTTATCAGTTGCACCAGGAGGACCACGGTGAAAGGGGCTCCCCAGGCACTGTTGGTGCCGGTGACCATTTGTACAGCTGCACTGCCAGATTGTGGGCAGCTGCAATGTCAAGGGAATCACTTTGGCCGCATGGAGCAGCTGCCCTGAGTGGTAGTGGGCAGCTGCCCTTGCAGGAATAACTTTCTGAAGGTGCTCTAAGTTTGGGGGCACAAATTGGTGTTCGCAGCTGCACCGCCAGTTCGCGGGCAGCTGCCTGAGGAACACGCGCTGTCCCAAGCTCCCCCCCACTTGTGTAAAAGGGCTGTGTGGGACGCCCAGGAGGGGCCCCCGAAGTTGAGGCCAGTCGGCCTGACGGTCGCAGCTATGTTAAGGGGGGCCTAATGTGATAATTTGACTTGTGGTGCAGTTTTTTCCTAAGAGGGGCCATAATGTGATATTATGTTCTGCATAACATGTTATATTAGGATCTTTTGCCGAAATGATTGATGCATAATATGCTTCTGCTAAGTGTTGTGATATGATGGTTATGCCTAAGTGCTAATGCCAGTAGTTACTGGTGGTTTTATTTTCACTACTTGCATTCTGATGGTTCGGATAGTGGCCCGATTGGCCCTGTCATGTATATAAGTCCCCTGTAAAGTATTGCCTAGTACCAGGTGGCACAGTGTACAATTGTAATTATGTTCTAATGTGTTTATGGATAATACAAAGGCTATTTTTATATAACCTTGTGTGGAGTTTCTTTTGTGGTGTGCCTAGTGTGATGCTGTTGTGTGTGTTGCGCAAACGCTTTACACATTACCTCTGGGATAAGCCTGACTGCTCGTGCCAAGCTACCAAGGGGGTGAGCAGAGGTTATCTTCAGCGTGTAACTCCCTTGCCCTGACTAGAGTGGTGGTTTCTGCCTGGCTTAGGCGCAAGCCCTAGCCAGCCAGAAATCCCATTTCTAACAATCTTGCATAGTCGAAACCTATTGGCTTTGCCAATGCTAGTTTTATAAGTGTTTTTATAAGGGTTTCGGTATTATTCCTGGACATGCAATGTGCTTTGCTACTTTTAACAAAAGCATACAGCTTCTTATTGATTTTGTTTTCACCCTGTATGTGCCTCTATCAACGCTTTAGTTACTTAGACCCAAAACTGTACTACTCTATGCCATTCTACTCTATGCTACTCCACTCTACTGTATGCCACTCTATACCACTCTACTCTAGTTTACACCACTCTACTGTATACCATTCAACTCTACTCTACTCTATGCCACTCCACTGTACGCCACTCCACTGTATGCCACTCCACTCTACTCCAAGCCACTCTATACCTCTCCACTCTATTCTATGCCATTCTTCTTTACACCGATCCACGCCACTCTACACCATTCCACTTCACAGGACTCTACTGTATGCCAATCCACCCCACTCTAGTCTACTCAACTCCACTGCACTCCACATAGTGCCACTCTACTGTACTCTACACCACTATACACGATGCCACTCCACTTCAGTCCACTGTACTCCACTCTTACACCATTCCTCTCTATGCCACTGTACTCTATACCACTCCATTCCACTCTATGCTGCAACAAACCACTCTATTCCACTCCACGCTCAACCACCCCATGCTATGTCACTTCACTCTACGCCACTCTACTCTATGCCACACCGTCCACTCAATGCCACTCCACTCTGCACCACTCTATCCCACTTCATCCTGCGCCACTCTATGCCCCTCCACTCTACGCCACTTCACTCCACACGGTCTACTCTATGCCACTCTATGCCACTTCGTTCACGTCTACACCACTTCATTCCACTCCACACCACTCCATTCCACTGTATGCCACTCCATCCCATTCTACTCCACTCCCCTCTATGCCACTCTACTCTACTCCACTCTATGCCACTCCACTCCATGCCTTTCTACACCATTCTACTCTATGTCACTCCACTCTACTCTACTCTATGCCACTCTACTCTATGCCATACCCTCCACTCAATGCCACTCCACTTTACACCACTCTACCTCACTTCATCCTGCACCACTCTATGCTCCTCCACTCTATGCCAGTCTACTCTATGCCACTTTGTTCAAGTCTACACCACTTCATTCCACTCCACACCACTCCATTCCACTGTATACCACTCTACACCACTCCTTGCCACTCCACTCCATGCCTCTCTACACCACTCTACTCTTTGTCACTCCACTTTACTCTAAGCCCCTCTACTCTATGCCACTCCCTCCAATCAATGCCACTCCATTCTACACCACTCTACTGCACTTCATCCTGCACCACTCTATGCCCCTCCACTCTACGCCACTCCACTCCTCGCCAGTCTACTCTATGCCACTCTATGCCATTTTGTTCAAGTCCACACCACTCCATTCCACTCCACACCACTCCATTCCACTGTATGCCACTCCATCCCACTCTACTTCACTCCACTCTATGCCACCCTACTCTACTCTACTCCATACCACTCCATGCCTCTCTACACCACTCTACTCTATGTCACTCCACTCTACTCTAAACCACTCTACTGTAGCCCACTCCACACTACTCTAGGCCACTTCATGCAACTCTATGCCACTCTACTCTGTTCCTTGTCACTCTACTCTGCTCTATGCCACTCTATGCCAGTCTACTCTATGCCACTTTACACACTGGTCTCTGCGCCACTCTACTCTACTCTATGCCACTCTAAGCCACTCCAGTCAATGCCACTTTACGCCAGCCTACTCTTTGTCACTCTACACCACCCTATTACATGCTACCCACTCTATGCCACTCTACTGTATGCCATTGTACTGTATGCCACTTTATTGTGCAGCACTCCACTCTATGCCACTCTACGCCACTCCACTCTACACTAATCTACCCTACGCCATGTCACTCTTTGCCACTTCACTCTATGCCACTCTCCTCTTTGCCAATTAGGTCCACGTCACACCACTAAGTTTTAGCCATGCTGCACAGCAGCCATTATCCTGTACAACATGGATAAAAGCCACTGGCGAAGTCAGTTGCTTTCACAAAGGTGAAACCTATTTGCTTTGCCAATGCTTGCTCTTTGGGTAATCATGTTTCACTCCTGAGAATTCATGAAGGATAGGTACCTACGCAAAGAAAGTGTTTTGTGGACACTAAGTTGCAACTCACATCTAAAGCAGGAGTCCAAAGTTTGTGAATTCGCTACTCTGTGTTCTTCTGGATCCATCTCAATATTTTCGATTACCTCAAACAAACAGACTATTTTCAAGGTCTTAGAGAATGCTAATATAATTTGCTTCAGATCTGGTTTCAGACCTCAGTGTTGTTTGCAAAACTGCTTATCTTCCTTCCCATGCTTTGAACGATATGGGCTATATGGTTTATGCTTAGGCCGCACAACTAGTTATCCACCACTTCTGAGAGACCTTCATCTACTAGCCTAGTTTGTCAACTTTTTCTTAGGAAGTTCCTATATTTGGCACAGCCGAGACCACTTATTGTCGCTTCAATAAAGGTAGGTAAGGGGTTGCACTTTGGTGCTACCACTGAGTGCCACCAATTAGGAAATAAAGAAAGGTGTTGAAAATGTCATTTTACAAGTGAGTCAGCCAGGGCCGGACTGGCTACCGGGCGTTTTGGCATGCTGCCGAGCTGGGGACTGATGTCACTGAGGTAGGGGCTAATTTTGTTGATGGAGACCTGAGTGTGCTTCGAAATAAACAAAGCAACACGAATTTCGTTCCGCACACGCAGGTCCCCATCAACGAAATCAGCCCCCAGCTCGGCAGCATGCCAAAACGCCCGGTAGCCAGTCTGGCCCTGGGGTCAGCTCACTACCGCAGCAAAAGGATAGTTTGCTTCGAGCATCAACCATCTCTGCACCTTTGCTGGTGGGACCCACATCCAGTTCCTTGCCTAAAAGTCTTTTGAGCTGAATATCAAAGAGAGGGAGTCCAATGGTTTTAAGGGATTCAATTACCTTTCTTGATAAACACTTCTCTCAACTGATCCAGCATCAGTTCAGGTTGAAATAACTTCCCCAAGCACATGTAGCATTCAGCAACTGAGTTTTTAACCAGTCTCCCTCAACACATACGTTTTTCCCTTTTCTCAACAGTGTTCAATTTTCGCTATTTTGCTTTCTTAATAGTAAGGAATCAAGCATGTTTTGTCTTCTTATTTGGCTGGCTGTGCTATTTTGTCTCCAACTTGGATCAAACTTCTATCCATCGGGTTCTATTGTTATCCTGCTAAGAAAATAATGCATGTTAGCTCACATTCAATGTATTCTGCACTATTTACTGGGTGAAAAGCACCTTCAGTGCAGTGTAAAGGTAGATAATGTTTAGAAAAATTCTATAAAATTGATATCACATGTCGTAGAGTTTGTGAGGTATTACACAGATTCTACGGGCTTCCTCTGTATTCATTAATTTATTGGGCAAGGTAGTACTTTATGACATGTGACCAACTCCCACCTTAAGGTAAGGACAAGGAGCATTCTATACTTGATCACTATGCCGAATTTTGACACGTTACTTCTATGACAACCAATCCCACTGCAAGGTCAGCGGCCTCGAAATGCTGACTGTTCTAATGCCAGTCTTGAAACTTGAGTTGGTTGCCGGTCAAACATTGCGGAGAGAATATTTTTTATAACTGTCCAACTTGATGAAGAGGCTAGTTTTGAGGTGAAAGCAAGGTCCAGCCACCAATAAACAGAGAAATGAAAGGTTTTGTTTTTTAACTCAATATCACAGCAGGCACAGAAATCAAAGCTTTTTAAACAAAAAAAACCTCCATAGCAGAAAGGCTGAAACAAAGTTAATTGAACAGATATATACTTTTAGCTCCAACCATACATGAAATGTTTTCTGCGTGCATTTTCTTCAATTTTAGGGAGAATTACTTCTGTCTGCCAATTAATGTAAAACTTTGTGAGACTGATGAAGAATGTTTTAACGTTAAACATATACTCGTGCTTGCAAAACCGGGGCCATTACAACCAAAAACAAGCACTGGCAAAATAAATACGCTTGATTTAAAGGGTTAACACGTTGACAGCATGCATGCTTGTTTTTTATATGTTAGCTTGGTTTTGCCAATGCATATACGGGCTCCTTGCTATGACAAGAAGTCAATGGTTGGCTTTTACCAAACATAGCAAACAATGACAGAGCTATGGGAAGAAAAGTAAATATGTAAAAAACGTTCACTGTTGATGAGAGGCCGTGTTTGATATCAGTACTGTCAGAAAGTGGATTATTAATTTTGAAAAGGGGAGGACCTTTAGCAACTTAATAAACACAGCTTTGTTAGGTCTCAATCCAAGTGTCAGTCAAATGGCTTAAACCCGGTTGCTGTTGCACAAGCAGCAGGTAATTCCAAAATGAAATATGTGTTCAGTTCCGTAATTCCAAAATGAAATATGTGTTCAGTTCCCTAATTCCAAAATGAAATATGCGTTCAGTTCCAAAAGTTCCACCACTTTTAAGTCAAGCAAAAAATCCAATAACATTTCTCATCCAATACAGAACAAGTATTGGCAATGCTAATAGGTCTGGCATTGCTTACCAGACTTTTGGGTATCTGTTTGCTTGTCTTAGTTTGTCTTGTTTTATGTAAAATTGGTTGTGGGAACTACCAGGCTCTCAGCAATTTATGAAAAAAAAAAAAAACATTGGCTAAAAGCAAAATACTTTGTGGCTCAAAAAGCACATATTGCTATACTAGTTGCTGACAATGACGGGAACTACTTCATGTGCTCTTTGTGAGAGAACTGAATGGCATCGTTCACAATGAAGTTAGCCAATGGCTGAAATGGGCTGGCCCATTGCCCAATATTGTATGTGCATTGGACAGAAGAAAAATGTTAATGACACAGTAACAGACTAATAAACTAATGAATGACTTAGGTTGACTCAAAGCCCTTACAAGAACATCACACTTATCAAAATCAAAAGCTCTTGGCTAACGATAGCCCTAAATAGAGAGAAAAAACGAAATAAGCAAAAATGACATCCAACCAATTAAAACTGTATTAGGTGAACTGGCGATATGAATTGAAAACTATCAGTTCGCATTTAATCAAGTCCTATGAACTATTTTAGGCCGACCTTGATGGACTGGAGGTCAGGTATACCAAGTTGGTCATCTGGTCAATGTTTCTGCTTTGGTATTCAGTCCCATTTTCTGAGCTCACAGGCTTAGAAAGGGGCAAGACAGTGAGGTAAGTCAGGTACAGCATGGTCTAGATCTTTCTGAAGCCATTGTTTTTCCACCAAACACCTCAAGCGCTGTGATGTGCACAATTGATAATTTTTGCATTGAACTTTTGTGAAGCTGGGCAACTCTGCAATTTAACAGAGTTTCTCTCCTTCGCAAAACGTGCAAAAAATGCAACTGAAATTTTCAGTAAAAAAGATTTTGCAAATGGTTTCTCCCCAAAAAATGTCTTCTTTCAAGAACAGTACCCTAAAATCTCACTATTTGAGGAAATCTTTAATACCTAATATTCAAACAATGAAACAGAGTGATTTATACCTTTAACCATTTATTTGCAAAGGTAATTGTTAAGCCATAAATAACGAAATTCATTGCAAGTGAAAAAGATCTGTATTTTTTCCTGTAACTTTTCTTCAATAAGTATAATATTTTTACTTATTCCCCCACACTGCCTCTCGAATTCACTTCAAACACACTATATAATACCTTATTAGCATGTTAGTTTTGTTCTATATTTTAAAAATATCCGTCACTATCTCTTATTTTTAATACTTAAATATATTTTACTGCTAAATTCACTGATTACTTCTGGCACAAAACCTATTCTTGTCGCTTTTTTATTAGCCTTAATTTTAAAGTTATGCTTTGGCATAATTGTGGAAACTCCGAGGCCAATGGACAATGGAGAAGCTGCACTTCAGAGGCACAGTGGTCTGACAGATTTCTTCCTACTGCCTCCTTCTGTTGGGCAAACAGCAGGGGCATGCACTGAAAGCAATTACTGACCCAGGGCTCTACCAGTGACCCACAACTTCAGCTGCAGGACATTCTGCATCGTAGCTAATGGGAGCATTGCCAGTCAAGTCAAAATAGAACAAGCATTTGCAATGCAATAGGTCTCGCATTTGTGAGAGTTTAAGCTATTGGCATTGTAAATGACAATGCCTTTTATTTATGTTTTAAAAATCAACACATAAATAAAAGGAATTGTCATTTCCAATGCCAATAGCTCAAACTCTCGTAAATCAGAGACCTATTACATTGCAAATGCTTGTTTATTTCACTTACAGTGACTTATGCTGCTCCAAATTACGGAATGAATGCCTATTTCCCAGCCAAACCTTAGTTCAGGCCATCATTTACTGTGTATCTCTATCAGCTGTGTATATACCATATGACTTTCAATTCATTTAACAGCTATGCTGAATAAAATTACAATTCAGGCCAAGCTATGACGGAATTTCTAGGCAACCCTTACTTGAAAACAGCGAGTTCACTGGTTGGATTTGTCTGTTCCGACATCATTAATAGCAGTTTACTACCAACGTTGCCTTCGACAGATAATTTCTTTTAAACTATATTCTATTAATCGTCTTTGAATTCGGACAAGAAGTAAAATTGTTTCCACCCGGTTTCGAACCAGAGATCTTTCACGTGTAAGGCGAACAGGATAACCACTACACTAGGGAAACTCACATAGTAATAATTGTTTATTCAACTCTGTATTGTCTGTCGCACTCCAGTTGGACATGCAATGTAATTTGTTTCAATGTTTCACCCTGGACTTTGAAGATTCAATGTATTACAGAACGTTTTTGGAATTGTTTTTATTACATTTGTTAAACACAGAAACTTTGGGTGAATTTTTTAAATAAGGTTTATGACCTTTTATTTAGTCAGTCAGGTTTAAAGAACATGATAGCCCGAAAGTTGTAACAGTTAAATGTGTCTCTGGGATCAGAGAGCAGCTGGCACACTCACCCCACCCACGATCTGTGAGCCGACCCCTCTGAGTCCAGCAGCGGCTGCCGCTGCTGAATGAAAACAAGCTTTAAGTTGAACCAAAACCTGGTTGACTCAACCAATATTTAAATGATGAATATGGAAGTGCAGAAATTAACAGACCGCTGCACGAGCGCCAGGTAATTCCTGATCCAGACAGTAAATTTGTTACCAGCCACTTTGGAGTTTCAACTGTCAGCCTTACAAACAGGGCTGGACTGGGAACGGCAAGACAGCCATGGCAATTACAGCGGAGTCGGGAGCTGGTGCGAAAAACTGCTCCGGCACTTTTGATACTGGGGGCCGATATTGCCAATAAAACCGGCTCCCAGTAACAACAAGTTGTTACCCTACTTAGCGATACTTACTGTAAAGAGTGCTGTGGGTCACAGGAGTCCCACATGTTCAATGGCCGCAGGGAAGACGAGAAGCTGCTGCTTCCGGACCTGGACAAATCCAGCATGGAAAGGGGGGAAGAGGGCGGAGTGAAAGTACAGCATCTGCTGCACGCAAGCCAGGATTTAAAGGAGCAGGCAGTTTAAAAAATGCGTGAACTGCACGTTTGTGATGTATGTGCAATTAATTATATTCAACAGCGGACGCATATGAAAACAAATATAATTAAATGAATATAAAAATACAACGGAGTGTGTATAAAATTGCATCATGACGAGCGCCGTGCTGATTATGGATAATTAACAGCGCAGCGCTCGTGACGGGCTCCATGCTAATTATGTATGCAAGTGAGCATGCTGAGCTGCAAAAATCCTAAAAAAAGTTCCCCTCAGACACAATTAAAACACGAAAGCAGACGAAAACTGTACTTAGGCGGTGCTGCTTCATCCACAGCCAACCATAAGCCTGCTAAGAACAGCAATGCCACAGTTAACAAATGGCAAGCGGCAGGAGAAATTACCCGGGAGTTTCACCCCTGATACAGATTATTTGAAGTCTCGGAGAGACAGCGCATGCGCGCTGCCTAGGTGAGACCTAAAAAGGAAGTGTTTGCACTCAAGTCTGGCATTCCAAAATATATCTATGCTAGACGTTTCATACCTCAATGTGTTACTTATGGTGGTTACATAATGAAAGACGTTTAAATATTAAAAGCCGGAAGGAGGCACATAGGGAGGTAACAAGTAATTCAGAAAACACTACATTGGCTGTTGCTTTTTGGCATATGTCTATGCATAGGTTCAAGGGAAAACCATTTGCCACATCACACAGGCAATATTCAGAGTACCGATCCTGCCCAACCTCTGTGTGAAAATGTGGACACTGCTTTTGCATTGCTATGGTGTCTAGTCATCTGCTTGGGCTGTTTCCCATGTAAATGTTTAATCTCATTTGCCACCCACCATTGTCTGTCTAGGTAAGTGCTGTGCTTTCACTCCCCATAACAATTCTAACACATCTCCAGATCAACACGTCTGTGCTTATCCACAAAGATGGCCAAACTCGTTGGAGGGTATGGAGCCCGTGCCCTCCCACTGCCCTTGTCCTGATGGGGTTGCAGATTTGGGATGTTGAGTATAGAATATTGAGGGGTACCAATATTGTGACCAAAATATCGACAGGTATGTATAGATTTACTATACCTAACTTGACATATATGTATCCTGGCGATATGAATACACCTTTAAGGTACGTAGATGTAGATTTATGAATTGCAAGTCTATACTTACCTATATGCACTCACCTCCCTGATAATGTAGTATTTCAATATTTTGGTCACAATGTTGTAGCCACGCAATAGTCTACATTCGGCATTACAGAATGCAACCTTGATGGGAGATTTTGTAGATATAGTTAAGATTAATGCAGCTTTTTTATACTTGAAGTTTGATATAGCGCGACCTTGACCCGAAATCAGGTATCAGAGCGCTTTACGTGAGCACCAGTTGCGTAACATGAGGACACAAAGCTTGGTTGTGCTGTATCTCTCTCCCCAAGATCCATACTTATGACTATATCAGAGCCATGGAAGGGTGGGTTCTCTAGTGACATAAACGCAAGTGAGCTAGCCCTTCTAAAATAAGATTAGCTCAAAGCTAGTTTTAAAATGGATAGAAATCATGTTTAGAATCTATTGCATATACAAGTAGTATAGCTGTACAGGCTACCACAGAAATATTTATTTCTAGTGCCTAGGTATAGGTATACCACCAACTGTACTTTTTACCACATGCTGTAATTAAAACCAGATGCATTTTCCTCCTGATCATATGTATTATCCCTGATCATAAAACTCAAATGCACTTCCAGCAACGGGGTAATGTAGTTGAAGCCATAATCTTGGCAGAGCTATAAATCACAGACGGCTGCAATTGTCACGCAATCTCATTGCTTGGTATGGGCCTCATTAGTGGTAAAAAAGACAAAACAACGAACTAAGGAAAGCAAAAAAGGCAAGAGGTTATGAGCTGATAATAAAAAAAACAAGCACTGGCAAAAAAACAATTGTTCTCGCTTTTCCAATGTTGGGCAAGTGGCATGGCTGTCTTTGGTAAAGTACGACTGCCATATTAATGTACAGAAACAGTGGTTCCTGTGGACAAATACAACTATAATGTTAAGGAGAACTACTACAACTGACTGCTCTCTGTCAGCTCCCCTCACTGGGTACCCGGCTGGGTCCCATGTGAGTAACCTTTCTATTTTTTCACTGCACATGAATTCTTAATTCTTTAACTCTGTAATTGTTTACTGTCTACATATATAAATCATTGAGTTGTATATTGTTTCTCCTCCTTTGGATATCGACCTAACCCTTTTATATTGCGATTGCGCTTATAATTACCATTGTCGTTGTAGTAGTCTACAGGAACCACTGTTTCCGTTTATTAACTACATACGCTGGTTCCTAGTGAGTAGGGTCTCCCTTGTTTCTTTCTCTCGATGTTAACAACGTAGGCAACAATATATGAAAATATTGTTTCCTATACTTTGAAGATGGCTACCTTAATTATTACTTTCCTCCGTTCTGTCGTATGTCTGAGTTTACTACCCCCCCACACTGCCCCTCCCCCCCACCACCACCCCGCAGCATGCCCTATGCGAGCCACCACTGTAAAGCCTTTTGCAAAGGTTGACTGGTCACCTTTTGTTGCTTATTGCTATATCTGAGTGTAAACCAGAACTAATGAGGTGCAATCAATTCCCAGATAGTGTTAACATGTGTAAAAATGACAAAATAATGAGGTAATACTATCACAAAATGAGCTGCATTATGCCTCATAATTTGCATTTTTTTAGGCGTAATTTACACAACCCTGCCCCATAATTTGACCCTCCCTTGCAGCACAATTCCAGTGGCCCTTTATTAAGTATATCTGAAACAAATATTCCACCTCTGTCACATATATGCTGTCATATGTAATATCCAAGCCATGCATATATTTCTGAACTGTATAGAAGTTTCACTGTTTGAGAGGTTCCTTAAGAAAGTCTACATATGTAAAGAAGATACAGCAATGCCTGCATCAGTATTCAAAGTGTACGGATATATTATTGTGTTATTTACTACCTTTGACCTGCAAGTCACTGTTGATCGATGTTCACTGATTGTACATTTAGATGAAAAGGAAAAAAAACTTTAAAAACAGATTTAAAGAAAACACAACATGGAAGCTATCTTTAAAGTATATAAAACAATATTTCTATTGCTTTCTGCAGTTTTAACATTGCCATTCACCATATAGGTTTGCCAATGCTGGTTGAGTTTAAACTCCTCTGGCATTGGCATGGATGTATGTCGTTACAATGCACACTTTTACAACGCATGCACTTACAACGCATTTTTTACAACGCAACATCCACTACAACGCATTCCATTACATAGCATGACACTACAACGCATTTTTAAAAACTACCTTTACAACGCATTCCATTACATCGCATACTACCTTTACAACGCATACCATTACAACGCATAATATTAAATTGCATTTAAGGTAAGTATTGGATAGTATAGGGGTAAAAATTACTATTCTAACTCCAGGGGGTGCAACAGTAGGGTAAGTGTTGGATAGTGTAGGGGTTTTAATGTAATATTATGCGTTGTAATGGTATGCGTTGTAAAGGTAGTATGCGATGTAATGGAATGCGTTGTAAAGGTAGTTTTTAAAAATGCGTTGTAGTGTCATGCGATGTAATGGAATGCGTTGTAGTGGATGTTGCGTTGTAAAAATTGCGTTGTAAGTGTAGTGCGTTGTAATAGTTGCGTTGTAAAGGTTGTTCACCATCACCAAGGTCATCAGCAGATGCCCAGCAAGCTACAGAGGAGCACCGGTAGGGTTTGAGTGTGGAGAGACAGCGGCATCACTAAGGGTGCCATCTGACACCTGGCACACTGTGGAGGAGCACTGGGCAGGAGAGTGGGTGTGGAGAGATGGGGTGCACCAAAGGAGCAAAGTAATGAGCGTAGGCACACCCTGAACACCAAGAAATACATTCCCATAGAGCGGAAATCAAATAATGAGATTGGCAAGAAAAGCAGTTTCATGACATCAGCAGTGGAAGGCTAACCCTAGCCAATGAAGGTTAAACAAGACACAAACACAGAATAGGAATGAAGACATCCAATAGAGAGCAAGGAACTGAGATGATAATAAAGCCATGTCATCCTGTAAAAACGGGCGCCGCTATGTAGTGTTATGTGTAATGCAACATGCAACAGACAACTGGTGCTATATGTAAGGTTTACGGGCAAATTTTATAAGCAACAGAAAGTATAAAAAACACACAAAAGCAATATCTACAACAGGCAGTTAAATATATTAATTGTAAGCAATATTGATGGTTTCTCAAGTAGAAAATGTGGAAATACAATGGCCAATGATGAAATGGCAAGTCATAAGTAAAATGGCAGTAGTGCACACGGTCTACAGAATATAAAAGATAATGACAAAAATTGGTTGTTTAATTCAGGCAATGGGAAAGGGGGGAATTATGGGCGAGTTGATAGTTATTTTTATTTGCTATTTGTTAAGGCAAATTATAAATTAGTCTTCATGGTCCACCAATTTGTGGACTTGCTCGGCTGTTATCCGTTCATTTTTTACCTGGTGGGTATCCCTATTACTTGTATTATTCTGCTTATTGGAAGCAGTCACAGATGTTTAATTAACATAAATCTCACAGATCATGTGTTACCCGAGGGAATCCCCACTATAGCAGAATGGGACACCCTTTGTTTTCATTTTTTACCATGTATTTGCACATTTGTTCATTATGGATAAAGGGACCCAATCTTAGTAAGGAGACATAACAATCCTGTTATTAGCAATGTGTTAACTAATCACAATCATCCCATTCCATGAGATCCTCTATCTTTCTTAAAGTGATGCACTGTTAGAAGAAGACATTCATCTACAGAATACATACCTTTGCATTGAACATGTCAAACATGGAACTGCTTTCAAACAAGTGAATGAAACATAGAGAGATTGCCAGAGAGAATACTGAAATACTATGAGTATTTATAGAGCGAAGGAGGATATTTTGAGCGTACACACATACTTACAAATAAGGTGTCTATGCCTCACAGGTTTTCCTTTCAAGTAATTTGGTAAATGTGTTCTTTAGTCTATACTTTGCTATTTTTAAGAATTGTACCAGGTGTTTGTTTGTTTTTCCTGCAGTCTGTACTTGAACTGAGACAGATTCATTTACTCACAGGACTGATGTTAGACTGTGACGAGGAACACTCACCAGACTAGCAAATACAATGAGGAATTTCCTTTCTTCACTGTTTATGTGATTAGGACAACTGTGGGGCAATTTTGGTTAGTGTGCTAGGTGTCTGGTTTGGCATGATGTGCAGACCTGTGAAAGTTTTGTCTTAGGGATGGTTCCCAGTGAGTTTAAAGTAACAGCAGTGATACCACTTCTTAAAAGCCCTATTGAAAACTGAGAACCTGACTACCTATAACCCAATGACAGAACATCCATATCTATTTGAGTTGTTATTGAAAGTGGTTTATCTCCAAATGGAGGTTTTTGTGGTGGAAAAAATTATACTTTACTCATCACAAGTCAGTTTCTGTAAAGGGGGCAGAATGGACTCAGTAGAAGTATCTGAATTAAATGATCTGTGTGAGTGTGCATATCAAAGACACTCCAGCTGCACTGAACCTATTGGACCATTCTGCGGTCTTCAATACTGTTAGTATCCTGATCCTATTGTATCATTCGAGGAAGACTGGTATTAAGAGCTCGGCATAGGAATGGTTCAAAAGCTTTCTCTTGGGCAGAGCTTTTCAGGTTTCTATGGGTATGCACTCCTCTTCAGTCCGGTATTAGACTGTGGAGTCCCACAGGGCTATATATTGTCGCCTGTTCTTTTAAATCTTGCTTTCACCTCACTTGCTAATCTGATTTAAGGTCAGGTCTTTGATCTGAATATGGATGCTGATGATACCCAGGTAATGTTAAAAATCTCCCAACGATCAGAGAGAGACATTGTTCAAACTCTTTACGTGTCTGTCAGAAGCTAAGCGGTAGATGTGCAAGCACCTTGTAAAATTAAATGGAAAGAAACAGACATTCTTTGTCCTAAAAGGGCGTTGCTGTTCTGGAGCCCTCCTTTTGCACCTGATTCATTTGAGCCTAAACCAGCAATTTTATCTCTAGTGAAAGATCTGGGATTCAAGATTGGCTCAGATTTAATGCTACATGATCACACAAATTCAATCATATCTTATACATTCTAAAAATGTTTTTATTTCAGTTCTCTTTTTTGCAAAAAGTAGCTATTATGAATGTTTAAGTATATACACAACTGGTTTATTGTAACACCTGTTACCTAAGGCTCCCACATTTTTTGATCAGTAGTCTACAGACAGTTACAAATAACGCCACCAGGCTCATTTTAGGCCTAGGAGCTTGAAATCATATTTCTCTGGCCCTTGTTACATTTGTTGCTGGCAAAGAAAGAGATCATCTCTAAGACATTATGCCTAATGCATAAATGGATCCTTACATAGTATTTTGAAAGATCGCTTTGAGTGGCCATAATCTAGCCGTGTACTGAGTTTGGTTTCTGAAGTTCTACTTAGGATACCAACACCACAGTTCCACACTTGAAGGCCACGCTTTCGTTGCTGCCGCAGCTAGCTGCTGGAACAAGATGCCAATTCACCTTAGGAAGGAAAGTAATCTCCTAAAGTTTAGAAAAGCTTTTAAAATGTGTCTCTCTCCCATAGAATAACCTTTGTGCAGGGCCGGACTGGCTACCGGGCGTTTTTTGCTGGGGTGGCAGGGTGGGGTCCATGTTCACTGCCGAGGGGCTGATTTTGTTGCTGGGGTGCTGTCGGTGCTTCTAAATGAACAATGCAAAACAAATAGCTTTAAAGCATACTTTTTTAAACATTTGTTTTGCATTGTTTATTAAGGAAAGCCCAGTAGCCAGTCCGGCCCTGCCTTTGTGGTTATATAAATCCGTCCTTTCTTATAATCTTGTTTTAGGAATTCTTCAGTCCACTTGTTATGAGGTTCTTTAGCGCCACGATGCCCTGGAAATGTAGATAGTTTCTGCTTTACAAGTACTAAATAAATAAATGCAATAGCTATAACACAATGGGAGATGAAATGAGAAGATGGAGTACTAAAGCCTACTAAAGGTATACTAAAGCCTAGACCCACCAGAATGACACTCATATATGAACATTGGTATAATGAATGAAGAAAAAAATCAATACCCCAAAGATTTTAATGCGATTGGAAATAAGATGGAAAAGGGGCTATGAAATACAACACCAATAAAAGCACGCACCTGTGAGAGAGAGAGAGAGAGGGAGATTTGGGTCTTTGGAAAACAAGGATGAATTAATTTAAAATGGTGGAAGGGGTTGGGTGTAATGACAGCGGACCAGATCTAAGCATTGGTTGTAATGGTAGGGCCCAACTTTCGGTTTGGTTAGGGTATTCATATATCACTTACTACCCTTGATGAGGCGCAGAAGCGTTGTGGACACATAGCACACTGCTCTGTTAGCACCAAGTGTTAGTGATTAGGTTATGGTTAGTCAAGCTGTTTATCACTTACTTAGTTACACTTCTTATCCAAAAATATTATACAATTCATTGTGGACTGATTATATATTGTTGTCGCTTAGTTATGTATGACTTTACGTGTTGGGGTGGGAAAGAATTAGAGGCGATCTAAGAGTGGTGCCAGCGACTGAAGTTTGGTCAATCTGAGAATCAATTTTATTCTGAAACCATTGAGCTCGAGGATGCTTGCGGCAATCCACTGAATGATAAAGATGGTCGGTTTTTCAGTTCTTGTTGGTGATAAAGTTTATTAGCAATTGACCAGTGAGAGCTGCCCGATGCATGTGTAAGCAACTAATAATGACCAAGAGATATTTGGAAACCAGAGAGAGGCCCAACAAGGATACTAAAGTAAGTTGTGAGAGATGTTTTATTAGAATAGAGCAGAAACACAGAGTTTCTGTGGAAATATAGATACAAAAAAGCTGAAATAATTCCAGATAAGGGGGAACCACCAAGAAGACACATGATTAAATAGGAGAAACAGAAGATTAGGAGCATACTGGAAGCATTGGTTGGAATACCTGGGAATAGCGTCTGACCAAATATCTCTGTGCGGCTTGATGATTCCTTACATACAAGGAACTTAGAATACATTGCTTTGAGGTGATAGTGTTTGCAGGATTAAATTGTTCACCAGCAAACTGCATCAAAGGTACAGTGTGTAGCTACCAATATCAAGTGCCTTAAAAAATATGTCATGGATGCATCTAAAAACTGCTGCCAAAAAGAAAAGAGATCTTACTTCACAGCGTGAATAGAACCACTTTGCAGGTGTCAGATTGATATACACATCAGCATGTTGTGAGCCTGCTGTTGCAATCATCTTCAGTGTTTGGGTTTCACATAACAGTCCGTTCCATGAATCACTTGTTCCTCAATAACAGCAGATCTTTTGACATTGATCGCTTGAGCATATTGTTCCCTAAGCCAATTGAGATCATTTGCATTGGCTTTAGAATAATAACCCTAGGAGTGGGCGAAATTGAGATTTTTACCCGCAAAAGTGCACAAAAATATCTGAAATTCAATTAAATGCGATTTGCTAGTTTCTCAAGTACAAAACATTTTATATGCCAGCAAGGTACTGGTTTAAGCAGTGCCTTGGGTGCCGATTGAAACTTTGGGTGAGAATCAGTATCTCGCAGAATGAAAATGAGGCAAATTGTATAATTGAAGATTTACAAAATTCCACAAATTTGCCATAAAGCAAGATTCGTGGACTTTGCCCACATATTTAAATTTCCCAAAGGATTGTGAAAAACGTAATGAACCCACCAATGATTCAAACTGGTTGCACACAGGCCAGGCCCCTGAAGTTGATGTTTTAGTCCACCAAGTCACTAGCTAAGTCAGTGGTCTTCAACTGTATTATATGCCTCTCCCGGGAAAAATATGTTTAGGACAGGAAGCAAGCCGAAAAAGAAATGTAACTGCTTCTGGCCACAAAGCGGCTGGGGAGCAAGCAGTAGAGAAATCACCTGCCCTGTTCGTGAGGTGGCTGAGAAGCAAACGGAGTGTTATCCATCTTCTAACCAGTGTATTCAGTAACATAGTGCCAGGTGGCATGCCCAGAGGTCCCCTGTTTCTGGTCATGGAGAGTGCTGGACACAAGGCAGCATTCCTGGATACCTCCTGCTAATGGTCATGGGGGCCACTGGCCAACTGCTGCAGATGAAGAGGTGCCTGAAGGGTAGCACTCACCTGTGTTGTCCAGCTACATGACCACTTTCTGAAAGCTGAGCTTGGAAGGGAGGTCCCAATGCAGAAGCTTCCAGTTTCAAGCTTTAGTTTTTTATAAGTTGGCTGAAGAAAGGTTGTAGAAGGATATAGTGAGGAAAAATATAAATTCTAAAAAGAGAGACATAGAAAAACAGTAGAACAGGAGAGTAGGGTGTGAGGAAACAAAGATGAAGGAGAGTTGGACGAGGCAAGTAGATGGTTGGTGGTGTACTTCCATATTGATACAAGCCCTATTTTCCCAATGCTAGTCCTTTTCCGATATGGCCAGCATGTGTGTGCACACAGTTGCAGCAGTCTTCTTTGAATGAGTTGTCTTTTGTGTGAAGAAAATCATTCAAATGTGGCTGCCACACCTGTATGCATGGTGTCCTTCTTTGAACTTCGTTTATAACCCTTTAAGCGAATTCATTCGAAGATAGCCACTGTGTGTGCATGCACAAGTGCAGCAGCCATCTTTCAATTTTGTTCGTACAAAACCATTCCGCCCTAGTCACTGTGCATGCATGAATAACCGAAAATATTTTGAATGGTGGTCTTCAAAGAGGGGGAAAAAAAATGATTGCTACACATGTGCATGCATGTAAACACATGGGCATTCAGCTTCAAAAGGTTATAAAAACCATTTGAAGATGGCTGCCGACTAACACAGCAGCAGAGCGCACTCAGAGACATTAGGGGCTGGCTGCAATTAAGCATTGGGGGATGGATTGTTTTTAACGTAGAGATGGGGTGAGGATGGGATGGGAAGATGTGGGAAAACATGGAGCGGGATAGAAAATAGTCCCTCAAATGCACTGCAATGCAAGGTCTGACATCAGCAGTAGAAGGGTACATGACACCCAGTCAAACAAACATCCGCAAAGTCAATAGGTCTCGCCTATACAAGAGCTATTGACTTTGGCATTGTGTCTTTGCCTTGTTGTACACCAGAGTGGCTTCTGTTCAGCATGGCTAAAAGTTACTGGCATGAAGTGTACCAGAGTGGAGTGGGGTAATATAGTGTCCTAAACTAGATTTGTTGCAGTAGAGAGTCGTAGAGTGGAGTAGGGAGGAGTATAGTGTCTCAGAATTGAGTAGAGTTCAGTGGTTCAGAGGCAGAGGGTGTTGTACAGTCATAGAGTGGAGTGGAGTGGTGTGGAGTGGAGTGGCACAGAGTGGAGTGGGATAGAATAGGGTGGAGTGGGTTGGGTTGGATTGATGTAGTGAGGTGGATTGGATTGGGGTACAGTGGGTTGATAGAGTGGAATGTGTGGATTGGAGTGGGTAGACTAGATGGGGTGGATTGATTGTAGTGGGGTGGTTTGAAGTGGGTTTAGGTGGATTGGATTGGGGTGGATTGGAGTAGGGTGGGTTAGATTGGTTTGGAGTGGGGTGGGTGTAACGGATTAGATTGGGTAGGGTGGACTGGATTGAAGTGGGGTGGATTGGAGTGGGGTCTATTGAACTGGAGTGGGGTGGACTGGAGTTTGATGGGCTGGATGGATTGGATTGACTGGGGTAGACTGAAATGGGGTGTATTGGGTTGAGGTGGGTTGGATTGGGGTGGGATGAACTGGACTGGGGTAGGGTGGATTGTAGGTGGGGTGGGGTAGATTGGATTTGGCTGGACTGGGTTAATTAGATTGGGTGGGGCAGATTGGATGGGGCGGATTGGATTGGGGAGGATTGTTTTGGATTGGAGAGGGGCGGATTGGATTGGGGAGGATTGTTTTGGATTAGAGTGGGACAGATTGTTTTCATTGGAGTGGGGCAGATTGTTTTGGATTGGAGTGTGGCAGATTGGAGTGAGGCAGATTGTTTTGGATTGGAGAGCGGCAGATTGTTTTAGATTAGAGTGGGGCAGATTGGAGTGGGGCACACTGTACTGTATTTGAGTGGGGAAGTTCGGAGAGGGGCAGATTGGAGGGGGCAGACTGTTTTGGATTGGATTGGGCAGATTCTTTTGGACTGGAGTAGGTCAGATTGTTTTGTATTGAGTGGGGCAGATTGTTTTGGATTGGAGTGGGGTGGATTGGATTGGAGCTGGGTGGATTGATTGGATGGGGATGAGGTGTTTGGATTGGAGTGGGCTAGATTGGATTGGGTTGGACTGGGGTGGATTGCATTGGTGCAAGGTGGATTGAATTGGATTGGAGTGGGGTGGAATGTGGGGGATTGGAGTGGGGTGAATTGGGATGGAGTGGGTGGATTCGGGTGAGGTGGATTGAATGGAGTGGGGAGAACTAGAGTGGGACACATTGGAGTGGAGAAGATTAGATTGAGGTGGACTTGGGAGGGGTAGATCGGAGCGGGCAGATTGTGTTAGATTGGAGAAGGGCAGATAGGAGTGGAGAAGATTGTTTTGGATTGGGGTGGGATGGATTGGAGTGGAACAATTGTTTTGGATTGGAGTGGGGAAGATTGAGCGGGCGGATTGGAGTGGGCAGAATATTTTGGATTGGAGTGGTCAGATTTCTTTGGATTGGAGTGGGGAGGATTAGAGTGTGGGGAGGATTAGAGTGGGGCAGATTATTTTGAATTGGAGTGGGTCAGATTGAAAAGGGACAGATTGTTTTCGATTGGAGTGGGGCAGATTGGTTTGGATTGGAGTGGGGCAGATTGTTTTGGAGTGAGTGGGACAGATTGTTTTGGATTGGAGTGGGGCAGATTCTTTTAAATTAGAGTGGGGCAGACTGGTTTGGATTGAAGTGGGGCAGGTTGTTTTAGATTGGAGTGGGGCAGATTGTTTTGGATGGGAGTGGGTCAGATTGTTTCGAATTGGAGGGTGGCAGACAGTTTTGAATTGGAGTGGGGCAGATTCTTTTAGATTGGAGTAGGACAGATTGTTTTGGATTGGAGTGGGGCAGACGGTTTTGGAGTGGGGCCGATTGTTTTGGATTGGAGTAGGACAGATTGTTTTGGATTGGAGTGGGGCAAATTGGCATGCAGAAGATTGCAGTGAGGCAGATTATTTTAGATTGGAATAGGGCAGATTGCTTTGGATTGGAGTTGGGCAAATTTGAGTGGGGCAGATTTCAGGGAGGCATATTGGAGTGGGTGGGTTGGGGGGATTGGAGTGTGGTAGATTTGAGTGAATTGGGGTGAGTGGTTTCGACTGGAGTGGGGTGGATTGGATTAAAGAGAGGCAGATTGGATTGGACTTGACTGGATTGGATTGAGTGGGGTGGATTGATGTGGGGTGAATTGGGATGGAGTGGGTGGATTGGGGTGAGGTGGATTGAATGGAGTGGGGAGAACTGGAGTGAGACGCATTGGAGTGGGGCAGATTAGATTGAGGTGGACTTGGGAGGGGTAGATCGGAGCTGGGCAGATTGTTTTAGATTGGAGAGGGGCAGATTGGAGTGGAGCAGATTGTTTTGGATTGGAGTGGGGAAGATTGAGTGGGCGGATTGGAGTGGGCAGAATATTTTGGATTAGAGTGGGCAGATTTCTTTGGATTTGAGTGGGGAGGATTAGAATGGGGCAGATTGTTTTGAATTGGAGTGGGTCGGATTGAAAAGGGACAGATTGTTTTCGATTGGAGTGGGGTGATGTTGAGAGAATTGACGTGGACTGAAGTGGGGCAGATTGGAATGGGATGGATTGGGATGTACCGCACGAGTATGTGTTAAAGCATTATTTCAGAAATTACATATAAAAAAAACGCTGTTTGCAATAAAATAATCTTCATCTTTTGAGAACGGCACCCACAAGCAAAATTTTTTAAAAATTAGTAAAAAGTGAGAAAACTTTCACTCAGCCTATTTTAGCCAAATGTATCCCTGTGAAATATTTTATGAATGACTTGTTATTTAAATGCTTTTATGGTTTGTCTATCAAATCGAATAAAGTTATTGTTATTATTATTAATATTATTAACCCCTTCGATGCTGCGCAGATTCCGCCGCTGTGCTGACGGAATCTTGCGCGGGTGTGGTCATGACGGAATGGTTCCGTCATGAGCACAGCTCAACCGTGGGTCATGACGGAACCATTCCGTCATGAGCACCGAAGGGGTTAAGTGAGAAAAGAAGACTTTGCAAAATAAAAAAGTTCACTACAGGAAATAAATCTTTAGAGTTTCGTTTGTCCTGCTGGGCACATTTTTGCTAGTCACACGCCTTCTGTTTGCAGGGCACTAAAAGTTAAAAAGAACAAAATAGTACCTCCATCATGCCACGAGCAGCGGAGTGGCACTGATTAAGATGACTCAATCAGTGCTTGACCTGCACTCCACAGAGAGGAACGGAAATGATACAATGCCTGGTTTGACGAATTACAAGGCTGTAAAGAAGAGTGCCACGTAAGCTAACAAATGGTAAGCAACGGGTGGGCTCCAAGCCCTTTTTTGTTAACAACATTGTCTCACAAGCGAGGCGCATTGTCTAGCGCATGCTCTCGCAGGTTCAACCCTAAAAATGGTAAGACCATAAAGTTCTTTGGCGAGTACAAACATTCGCATGCCATCAGCTTCTCACATCTATTTTGTTACCAGTACTTCCACACGCGAGCATGCACACCTTTGCACACTTATGTTCTCTTAGTGAGTGTCACTGAATAAATTAGTGCTGGTACTGCACACAGTGCTACCAACACCAACGGATAATGTAATTCAGAGTCACAGGATTACCCTGTGATCACGAGTTGATCCTCTACAAGTCTTAAAGAATGAGGAATAACATGCTTAAACTGTGTTTCCATGCCAATTTCCACATGTACACCTATTATTTCAGCCACATATCTGGGCATGTATTCCACTTCTTTTTAAAGGTGGATTTATGCCAAAGTGCAAATGCTAGAGCACTTGCAATTTGGACAGAGGTGCTTGTAAAAATTGGCGCTTTCACACGTAGACCCTTGTTACATAGATGAGATATTAAGTAGTTCTTTTTCCATCGACATCCTGAAACATATAAGCCCCTTCATTGTTTTAAGGAACTGTGGCATTTATTTCCTTTCTTCTTTGAGTCTATGGGGCAGATTTATGTTTCCTGGCGCATCCCTGCAAATCAGCAGGGATGCGCCAGGAATGATGCGTCACGCAAGTTTACTCTTGCGCCACCACAGATGCGCTGCATTTACAATGCAGCGCATCATGGCGCAAGGATAAACAGATGCGTGACGCATCTGATGGCATAAGGGCGGCGCATTGCTGGAGTCGTGTCGCAAGCACGACGCAACTCCAGCAATGTTCAGGGGCTGCCCATACCGAACATGCTGCGTCATACCTTACGCCTGTTTCAAGCAGGCGGAGGGTTTTGACGCAGCAGCGCCGGAAAAGTGACTCAGTGAAATCTTGTAGATTTCACTGCGTCACTTTTCTGAGGCTTTTTCCGACGGAACGCCCACCCTGCATACATTAAACCTGACGCCGGTTTAATGTAGCGCAGGGCTTTACAACGTGACGCAACTCCCTAGATGCGTCACTTTGTAAATAAGGTGCAACATGGCGCATGGTTTACGCCGCCGCTGCGTCACAGAAGTGACGCAATGGTGGCGTAAATGTCTCGCAAGGGGCTTGTAAATCTGCCCCTATATTTTTACTACAGGGAAGCCCACCTCAACCCATCTTCCACTCAGCTCTTCCTTCCTCTGAGAAGAAAAGGAACTAACAGAAATGAACTGTGACACTATGGGGGTGAGAGATGAGAAGAGGAAAATGCTGCAGATGTGATTTGCGAGGTCTAAAATGTTAAATCAATCACTACAAGGGCAGTGGGACAGAAAATGAAGGCAATGTGTGAGTGGGGGCTGAAGGGCGGATTCTCTTCGGATGTAGTTTGATTACTGGGGAGTTGTAGTGAACATTGAAACATTGATCAATTGTATCTCTTCTGTGATTTGCCTTCCTTGACATCACTCAATTCAAGGTAGAACCTGGTCATGCCTAAACGTACCAAGATAGCTAAAGAGATAGCAAAAACTGCTCCACTCTCCCTAAAAGCACTCGTATTCCAGACAGAAATATCAACAAATGAAATGAGATGAGATGACAATCGCCTTGAATAATGAAACAACGCTGAAACCAGGGTCGGATTGGTAAGGAGGTCACTTAGGCAATATGATGATATCGGAGTTGCAGTTGTGGCCTGCTTTTTTGGCCAGCATGGTTGCTGATTTGGGCTGTGTCTGTGCTGGTCAGATGCCACCAGCAGCCCAGCGGGGGCCTGAGCGGCCTTTCCAGAAGCAGATGGGACTCTACTATCTCCCTTTTACCAGCGGGTGTAGGTGTCATTCGCAGTCCCTCAGTGGTACGGCCCTTTAATGCATGCAGACTGAGCAGGAGTGGCCTCACTTATATTCAGGTGTGGCTCACAAGTGTGAACTAATCCCTGCAACAAAGAGTCCCGGCAGCATCCGCATTTTTTTTATCTGGGTGAAGTTGAGAAAACATGTCTCTTTTAGAGAACCCCCCTCCTTCTTTTCATAATACTTGAAGCAGCATTATGCAAAAAGGCGCAATCCGCAAATGTGGCCCGCTTATTTTAGAGAGCCCGAGGTCTATTTTTGATCCCAATCCAACCCTGGTTGTAACAATCATTGATTGGCCTAATGTGCTCTGTATCTACCCTGTAAAGAGCTTTAAATCACCGATTGGAACCATGGCGTTTACTATCTGTACATTGTCCTCTGTATTTCAGTGGGTGTGAAAGGAGTGTGCTGCTGCCCGCGCTATGTTTACAAGGGCTTATATGCTAGCAGAGGCCTGGCAGAGCAAGAGGTATTATTAGAATAATCTCCCCATAAAAAGGTTTCTCAGACTCACCCAGCTGCTGACCCGTGAAGGGTAAGTGCTGAATTCCTGCAGTCGCATATGCAGGCCGCTCTCGGAAGGGGATGGGTGAGCTGTGGGGGACCTTTCAATTGCTCTGAGATGGATAAGCAGGGCCTGTAATCTGGACGGGATCATCATCATCTCAATGCACCTGCAGTTAGAGGCGACAAAGGATTTGGGCTCCTGGAACAATAATCTATTCTTTCGTCTTTGAACAAGCACCGCATCCCTCTCCAGGGCCACATTTGCAAGTCATTTCAGCCCGAACAGCCGCCGCAGCCATGTGATGCTGACAGCGCACAGCAAAGCGGCCCATAAACAGAGGGGTTTGCCTCACTTAGCATCAAAGAGAAGCGTCCTTACTGCCTGCAGTTCAGGCACATCAATGCACAAAGGCCGTGCTTCAAAACAAAAGGGAGGTTTATCACTTACTCGCTGTAACACAACATGTGGGAGAAATATTCCTTTGCAGTGCCAACTGTAGTATGAACAGGCCTTTTACTATACGAATATATAACTCTGCTAAATTACTTGACAGACTCTACACCACATAACATACACTTTAGGATTAGGGCCGAATTAAGGATTTTTCCGACACCACCAAAAATCTGCAAAGTTGGGATGCCTGGCAGCCTCGGCGGGTGAACTTTCCTGAATTTGACGACCTTTGTTGAAGGCAAAGTTAAACCTGAACTGGTTCACTGCAAAACTAAGCTTCCGGGTGTGGTGTCATTTGTGCACAATATTCATTCTACGTCAAAAAATCCTGTCCTGATGTAGGCAATGCAACATCTCCCTACCTGAAGACAGGAGGAGGAAGCAAACAGTGTGTGGAGGGGGGTCAGGGCAGGGCCAGCTTTTAGACCTGGGACTACTTGAGACGACTGACCTTTCATGTATGTACATGCGGCACTTGGAGGATTTTTCTTCTGTCTTTGTTCTGCTTATACTTTTATGTATCACCAGTACTTAATGTTTCTGCAATGGTAGTTGACTACTGATCATTATTTGTCTTGTTTAAAAAAAAGAACATTTTTAATAAAGAATTGAGATTCAAAAGAGTTGGGCCACGCCCCGCGGGAGCTTCCTGCAGCCGTCTCCCTACGATTTAGGTCCAAAGAAAAGTGAGTTGAAATTTTTATTCTGAAGGCTGTTATCGCCCTTGTCTGCTTTTTGTTTGTTTTTCTGTTCATGTCGCTCTTTAATCTTGCCCTCTCACTTTCCTCAAATGTTCAATACATAGACAATTGGAGAGGATGAGCGGGGTGGGCGCCAAAGTTGAAAATGCTCTGAGCAAAAGACAACTCTGGGTGTGCCGACAGTGCGGTGGACAGAAGGGTGCACCATAGGCATGGAACATTACATTGAGTCTTTTAATACCACAAGATGGACTTGAGATAAGACTCTATTCTGATTGGTGGTGAAGGGTTATGAAAGTTCAATGCTTTTCAGTGCACAGATGATGCACAGATGCAATTTCAGCTATCCAAGCATCAACAAACCACTACATAGCGAGTCCAGGGCACCTCCCTCTCGAAAGATTGGTAGATACATAAACACGTCTATGAATGATTACATCTTGATTTTACAAACAAATCAGCTCTTTGAGGTAGGAAGCATTTACTCTGATGAAAAAACCCCAGCATTTTTCATTTTCATAGTGCCATAGCTATACTGCTGAGTCACGACAGCCCGTATTACCTTTCAAACTACTCCAATTAATTCATGGAAAAGGGACTCAAATTTTGTCATTACCATTTCTGTGCCTCTGCAGGGCCCAAAATTCATACTTTTTCAGTAATGTGTTTGCTTTCTGCATGTTTTTTATGTTCGTATGAAGCTGCATTTCACCAGTTTTGGTAGTGTAGAGAAGGGTAGAAACTGTAATCTTGGTTACAATGGGTCCTTTAGTTGATGGTGGAGTTGAGGTGCAGGACTGCAGTTTTCGTTGTGCAGGATGGAGAGGTCTCTAGGCAAGGCCTGCCTTTTTGTCTAACCCTGACTGGTGCTCAGAAATGCTGGTGATAGGCTAATGTAGAAACCTTACACATCACTGTGCACATGATGTGGAGCCAGCCCCATCGCTACCTGCTGCGAGAAGCATCACTTTACTCAAATTTGGTGCCTAGATAGACTCAAGAAAATGTCACCTTGAAAGGGAACCAACCCAAACCCATTCTAAAGTTTAAGTTAGGGATCCACATCCCTTGCCTGAAGATGTGCATAAATGTGGGAGCATGCCGCCCCACCTTGTTCCAGTTTCAAGTTCTTCATGACGAAGGAATGGTAGGCACTGCAGAGTACTCGAAGGACTAATGTGTGACAAGGACTGGTGTGTACATGACAGCCAGTCTACCAGAGGTGGGGGGACATTACCTCAAGTCTGCACTTTCTGCTAGAAGTGTTGGGGGTCTGCCTAGTGCCGTTTCTACTGTACATATGTTTTCTTGGAAAGCAAAACTGATGGAGATTTAGATAGCCAGTATTGTCTTTGGCCTTTTAATTGGTACTTTCCCCTTTCTTTTGTTGAAAAGGGGAGCTGCATGACACCCCTGTTGTTCTTATGAAAATCACGAGGTGTTGCTTAACAGCAGGTTTTGTCCCTGCTATGATTTTACACTTGTACTATTTTATGTTTCTGCTTCTCGCACTTCGAGAAAGCAGAAGGGTTTGGTTGGGGGTGGGTGGGCGGGAGGACAAATCGGGGAGGAGTGGCTAGCCCAATGGCCCCAGGGCCGACCAAACCAGTCATGCACACTCTCTCGTTATCTCCATGTAGGCTGCATGCAGCCTGCATGGAGAAAAAAGCCTCCCAATAGACGCCTGTGAGGTCAGCGTCCCAGCCAATCACAACGCAGGCATTACAGCGTTGTGATTGGCTATGGGGAGGGAAAGGAGGCGCCCTACGGCTTCTTCCTGTGAGGATGGATGACGCAACGCGACACGGGACCGGACTGCTGAAGGTACGTTTTTATTTAATTTTTATTTAAAATGTATCTCCCCCATGCGCAACCCCTTCCTCGAGCGTCAGAAGCGAGTCATGCCAGCCACGACGGTTGGGCATGTTGTCAACCCAGGTTGTATTGTAGCCTAGGTGGAGAACATGCAAAGTGCGCATGGCGGTTTGGCCAGCCCGAGACGGCCGGCCAAACCGTCATGCGCACTTAAGTGCAGCAAGAACCACTACTCCCGCTACCAGGCGAGCCCAGCCCTGCCCCAACCTGGCTGGTTCAAGGAAGAAAATTAAATTAATGTAACGTAACGTTTTTAACATGGCGTTATGATCATTTTCTTTTTGTAGTTAGTGGGGATGCTCCTCCGCTAACCCCTGGCTTAAAGCCCTCTTAGCCCAATGGGCTTTGCACACCTGGGTGGATGTGTGAGGAGAGGAGAGTGGATACCAGAGATAAATGATCTGATGAGGGATGACTACTAAGTGGTACTCGTGCCCCCGTCTGAGCCAGACATTAGCCGGAACACTTTCCCATAGCTGCTAATGGATGCCAAAGATGTTTTTTTTTTAAAATTTAAACTACATGTTTTGTGAAATTTTAAAAGACAATAATTTGCGAGTAGAATGACGTTGCAAATTCACACATCCACTGGTGCGGCATAAAAGGATATTTGGTCCATATACACAACCAACCGATAGTTCAAGAGGATTTTAATTGGTTAGTAAAGATTGTGAACATTTCAACTTCTTGCAAAATCTGGAAAGTCTGAAATATGCAATGGCCAGTCGCAGAGAGCTCCCCAATCTCAGTGCTTTGATAGGACTGAGATATATCACTAGGTAAGGCACATTTCACAAAGATCTCTGCAGTAGGTGCATTAACCGACTGATTTGCACCGCTATGATTTTATCCTGTGACAAATACATTATGAACACATTTTTACAGGACCGTCATTAACCCAATGAACTACCAAACTGAGATTAGAGTATGCAGTCTGTAGCATACACACAAATCACCGCTGTAGATGCATTTAGCAAATTAATATTCAGGCTGTGCATAGAAACGGTGTTCTGCAGTGTATAAATGGATTTCTGCTGTCAGTACATTATCCCACTGAACTATCTTAGCATTTTTAAACTAAGGACCTGCAGATTCCACATGCATACAAAGCCTGTTATTTTTCCGCTGTTTTCATCCAATGTTCATCCCTTTTCTGGGTTCTCACCTTTCAGGTCTTTTCTATCTTGTTTCTACTTTTTTGCCAGTTTCTTTCTATTCCTCTATTATGTTCTGTTCTACTTGCCTAGTCCTGTCCTCTTGTTTTCTAGTCTGTATCTGCGTTCTTCTCCCAAGCCTACTGAATTTACTTCATTTTCGTTCTCTATCCTTTTCCACTAAGTCTCATTTTCTGCCCCCTTATCCTGCTTGGTGCATTTCCTACAGTGATACAACAAAGAACGTGTATCATGGGAGATCAGTGCAGTTTTACAGGCAGGGATCTCAGAGGTTTGTGATCATGCTCTGTTTTTATTAGTGCTTTGATGCGTTCCCCTCACCACGTGAGCACTACAAAAAATAATAAATAAACTATATATGTTCACAGCTGTCATCTAAGGTGTCAGCCGTTCAAACGTGCCACCTCCTATTCTTGATGCAAGTCATCCATCAGAAGGGACTAAAGCTATCACTGCTAGTTAGGAAAAAAGGTAAGCAGCTAATGCACAGTGCGCCCCGGCTCTGTGCAGCAGATGTATTGTTTCTGCTCACTGTAAGGTCTAGTTTTTGCCCAGGTTTATTTTCTTGATGTTCGCTGGCTTTGTGGTTTGCGAAGCTAGTGTATTCCAGGACATCACAACTTCACCCCCAAGCTATACCTTATCTGTGTGTGAAATAAGCATTTACTGCAGCTGGTGGTGAAGCAAGAGTTCACTGTTTTTCAAGTGTTTTGGTTTTGGTTTTACGTTTTCATACTCCAGTTGAACCACAGGGCCTTCCAATGATGAGACCAATGACACGCTGTAAGCCACTAGTGGAATAACACATTGTTAGCTATTGGTGGATTTTCTCCATGTACATTGCTGGATCCAGGAGCGGTGTGGCAGTGAGTCTGCCTTGGAAAATAAGTAGGACAAATGTCTTCCAGAGACTAGTAATTATGCTTATGATGCCCGTGGTGGAGTTGCATCGTAGGGGGTTGGTTGCTCATCTGTTGCTCCCAGGGCTGCTCACCAGCCTCTCCTGGGTAGACCTTAAATGGCAAAGCCAGTATTTTCCTAACGCTGTAAAGGGACCCTAGCAGCAACCTTCCAAAACGTATGTGGCACTGCAAAATTGTCATAGCATTGCACTGAATGTTATTCGTCAAGCTGGACATTCGGCCATAGCCTAGTGACTTGTAACACTGTTTTGTTACTCTTCTTTGTCAAGGGCCTGCCTGTGGGCAAGTGACATTGCCTGTCTGTAAGTAGTACATGCCAGTAGATTACCCTGTAGTGGTCCAAGTAGCATCTTCTCTTTGCCTCTGTTTATGACAATCTACGCGCCTCTGTATACCTTCTGGCTACACTTGTTATGTTATGTTAAATATTGCTTATAAAGTGCACGTACACCGGATTGGTTTCATGGTGTTGCTCTAAGGAGTGCCGAGTCCTGGGATTTTACTCATATGCCTGTCAGAACAGCCATGTCTTTAGGAGCCTCCTAAAGCTCATAAGGTCTGTGCAGGATCTGATTTCGAGAGGCAGGGAGTTCCAGTATCTGGGGCCCAGTACGGCGAACCTCGTTCCACCGAAGCGCTTCAGTGTGAAGGAGGAGGTAGATAAGAGATGCATATGGGCAGATCACAGATTGCATGTAGGATTGTGCCTTTGAATGAGACTGTCAACAAATGTAGGGCTCCTGCCATCCAGGGATTTAAAGATGATACATCCCACCTTGAAGGCGCATCTCTGGCCTATAGGGAGCCAGTGCAGCTTCCTCATGAGGGGCGTGACATGTTGAAGCTTGTTTTGCTGAAAAATCAGTCTTGCTGCCTGGTTCTTTACCATTTGTAGTCGGTTAATTAGGTAGGCTGGAATGCCAAAATATAGAGAAATGACATAGTCTATGTGGGATATTATCATAGCTAAGACTACCTGTATTTTAGCTTCCTGTGTGAGGAATCTACTGATTTTTCTTATTTTTCTTAACTGGAAGAAGCACGTTGAGATCACAGAGCCAATTTGGGTCTTCAGTGTGAGATCACTGTTAATTGTTACCCCCAAGGTTTTGGCAGAATAGGACGGGGTGAGAGGCTGTCCTAGTTTCTTTGGCCAAAAGAGAGGACTCCAAGGGCTCAGTGACCCCCGTTAGGATCACTTCTGTCTTATCTGGATTAAGTTTTAAGTGATTGCTATTCATCCAATCGCAGACGAGTAGCATAGTAGTCTGAAATTCGTGGATGGATGCAGGGGAGTTGCTGATGGAAAACATCAGTTGAAAGTCATCCGCATAGTTAATGGTATGCACTTTCTTTTCCTTCAGGGCATGGATAAGAGGGAGGAGGTATAGGTTAAACAGATGGGGGGAAAGTGAGGAACCCTGCGGGACACCGCAAGTGTTACTCATCTTGGGGGCTGTGAACTGGTCTATGTGGACCACTTGAGATTGATTTCCCAGAAAGGAGCTGATTCATTCAAGTGCTGAGCCTTGGATTCCTGTGCTTCCTACACGATCGACCAGTATGTTGTGGTCGACCGTGTCGAATGCTGCGGAGAGATCCAGCAGCATCAGAGCCTGTGGAGAGTTCCTGTCGGCCTCCTTCCGAAGAGTGTCCAGTACTGTGAGTATGACTGACTCTGTGGAATGTGCTGGACGAAACCCTGCTTGATGGGGGTCCAGATATTCAGACTGTTCCAGAAAGGCAGATAGACATCTGGCCACAGGAGCTTCAAGTACCTTGGCCAGATAAGGCAACAAGGAGATAGGGCGGTAATTCATCGCAGTTTTAGGGTCGGCCCCTGGCTTCTTCAGGAGAGGAATGACAACGGCCTCCTTGAAGGTGTCGGGGACATACCCTTGGGACATTGACTCATTCAAGAGGGACATGGCTGGACCAGGGAGAGCAGAGAAGACTTCCCTTAGTATCGACGGGGGGGCAGCAATCCCTGGGTGAGCCTGATTTTACTTTGGTCAGTAGGTCCTGAAATATTTCATGACTTATTCCTGGGATCTGTTCAATAGTGCAAGAGTTCATTAGCGCTGGCAGGCATGCTGGAGTGGAACATATGGGGATACTAGCCTTAAGAGCCTTCATTTTGTTAATAAAAAAGTTGTTCAGATAGTCACATAAGGTTTGAGAAGGCGTGGGTTTTAATGTCACCCTGTTGGGATTGAATAGTTCATTAACTATCAAAAAGATTTCTTTGGACCGGTTTGTGGAGGTCACAATTTTGGAGGAGAAATATGCGGCTTTTGTGGTCAGGATAGCTTTTTTATAGTTTTTTAGTGCAGCTAAATAGATGATTTTATCCTCAGGTAGGTATTTACTTCTCCACCTCCTTTCGGATTGTCAAAGGGCTAGTTTTAAGGTTTTTAAGTCAGAGGGGAACCATCTCGGATTGGGCAGGCGGGACTGTGTTGGTCAATGTCTCAAGGAATTGACTTTTATTGGTATTGTTCCAGGTCCTCGCTACCCTACCATCAGAAGGGGGGGTTTTGGCTCTAGTGGGATTTTTGATAATAAATTTGATCAGATTATGGTCGGACCATGGGCAAGGAACAACCACCGGGTTAGACATAGCAAAGTTGGCTGTCCATACCTGGTCGAGTGTGTGCCCTTTAATATGTGTAGTGACAGTCACCTGTTGACACTTCTGAAGAGACTTACTATTTAATGTCTCTGAATGGCTGCCTGTATGCCTGCTAGCTCATGGCTTGCACTAATATCCTCACTGGGCATTACTTGTAGGTCATCTATACTCAGCTACTGCTACAAGTACCTTATGGGGGAGAGGATGTGGTCTGATGGCTAGATTGCCGACTTTGGTGCTGGAAACCAGGGTTCAAGCCTCAGGGTTGCTTAGGCATCCTGTGATTTTTGGCAAATCACTAAGAATGTGTTCTTGTGTAACGTAACCGGTGCTCATGTAAAGCGCTCCAATACCTTCAGGTCGAGTTTGCGCTATATAAATATGCATTAAAATAAAAATAAATAAAATGACAAGATAACAGCACCCCTCTGGGCACTCAAACAAGAAACAAAAATCTTTCCCACATAGGCCTCTCTGCAGTTCCTCACTCATGCAACAGTGTATGCCCCAAGAATGGCTGTGTGCCCTCCTCCCAAATGTATTGAAAACCGCCCCAAAGAATGGGATCCCTGCAGCCTAACAATGGCTTGGGGAGAGAGGGTTTGCAGCCCCCCTCGCTCCCAAAAAATGAATGTCAGATAGGCGGATCCTCTATGGCGTGAAATTGCTTACATTTCAAACCTTAATTTCTCAAACCCTACTTAACCAATTTACACCAAATGACAAAAAAAACACTTTCTGGACAAAGATCTAGCTTTCTGCCAAATTTGGTGTAGATCCATTCAGCAGTTTTTTACGGTATCACTGTTATGAAAAAATTAATGGGGAAAACGCATTTTGGGACCCCAGCCTTTTTTCTCGCCCTCACTAGATGGATCCCCTCAAAATGTTCCAGAAAGGAGCTGAGGTGTATGAGACTTTTTAAAAAGTTTTGTAAAGATTCGTCAAACTTTGTCAAAGTTATAAACAGATCAAAAAAAGATATTTCTTATGGAAACGTGGCCCTAACTATAACTAGTCAGTGACAACTGCCAGTGGATAAGACACACGCTCACACAATAATTTTTATTTATATATAGATATACATATATGTGTATATGTTAGGGTTAGCTGAATTTCTCAGTGACAATATTAACGTTTTGAATTAAAAAAAAACACAGAAATACAGCAGTTTTAGTTACTAGTGCTGCTAACTATGCTTTGCGAGACGCTTGCGGGACACTAGCGAGATCATAAAGTTCTAAATGTCATTGTCGTCTATTGTATATAGTTCTTTGTCATGTTTTCAGTTATTATCTAATAGTAATCTATAATAGAGTAGGGAATATAAAATGATTACACGTACTATTATCCACTTTAATGGTCTTTCCAAAGCTTTTATTTTAACATTATTATTAACCTTCACAATTTTATTTCTGTTGCTTTATGGTTGTTTTAACCAGTTAATAGCACTTGTACTGTAGGAATACACACTCTGTACTTTCCCTGTACAATCAAGCTTTTGAGACGCTCACGAAATCGGGCAAAGACCGTATGGCAGGGCCACTCAGTAAATGTTCATCTGATTCTTGCTAGACTCTCATGGGATCGAACAAAATGTGAAATGCAGCTAATAAAAAAGCTCATACTGTCTATCAAGTAACTGTACACCATACAAACAAGAGTTGGTCAAAACGTAGCCTACTTTTGTAACTGCCGAAAATCTACCATTACATTTATAATTTTGTTACCCTCCCATATTACTCCATTTTGCTCCAAATTGCTCCTGAAGATTACTCATTCTGCAGAGCACTCCTCTTGTGACTGAGATATCCATACTGCACCATAGTTCGCCTTTAGATTTTGGGACACAGCTTCATACACTGGGCTAGAGAATATGTCAATAATTGTGGTATTGACAAGAATCTTGGATTTCCAAACTTGATCATAACTTGGATTGGTCATAGAGGCATGAGTGGCATCAATTAGTACCAATGGTTGAGAGCCTTTTGGATTGTGAGCATCCTGACTTGATAGTGCACTGTGGTGGGATTGACCTAGGCACAGTCACAGGTGTTGCACTTGAATTCCAAATGAAGGAGACCTTTTCGCAATTGATGTCTCTCTTTCCTCACACTGACTTTGTAAATTCTAATATATGGCAAAGGCAGAAATGGCTATGGTCAAAAGAGTTTGTCCTAAGATTGAGAAATTCCAGAAGCATGTCAATAAAACAGTTTCTGCATTTATTCATGGTATGGGCTCTATATACCATAACAACATCCAGTTTGATATGCCAGATGTCTCTACTCGACATGGAGTGCACTTCACTGCAGAAGGGAACAGGATCTTCCTTAATAACATCAAGGCATGCTTCCAGTTCTATGTGTAACTGAACATTATACACTATACAGCCACCCTATAACAGCATTATGTGATTATTTCATGGCATAAATCCTTTTTTTCAAATATTGATACCTGTGAGAGTCTCGCAGGAGTGGGAGGACCCAAACTCCTGCTCTCACTTGTATATTTCTCCCTCTTTCACAAGCACCTCGCAAGCTCAAACATTCAAACTATATTTGATGCATAATAGCTCTGTATCATAGGGTGTCAGTACTACACTTTGTAAACACACAAGCCTCTGTACTGTAACGTTTCTCTTGAGAAAGATTTTCTATACCCCACATTACGTATTTATTTTTTAATGACCACTTGAGCATCTTGTGAGATGGTAAAAAACTTTTGGGGGAAGAATTTACACTTTTCTTCGTAGAAAGTGGTCTCTCCAATTAGGCCTTTTCACTGGATGACAGCAGTGATTAGTAGGGTTCGAGGAGAGACTAAATTCTTCAGTAACACCTCTACCCAGGGCTACACATGCTTATAATAGAGTGTGGGATAAGACAGTCTCTCCAGTGACACCTTGCATCAAGATTTTACATATCCCAATACTTTTTAACTATCTAGAGCGATCAAACCTTTTTATAGAGGAAGAATTTTCTCTTTCCTCTATTAAAGTACTTATGCCTTATAGTCCCCATTAGTAGGGTGTGAGGAGAAAGTACACTCTCCAATGAGACCTTTTCACAGTATGACAACAGTGCACAGTGAAGTGTAAAGTAACACTGCAATTTCACTGACACCTCTCCACAGTCTAACAAATGTGTACAGTGGAGTATTGGGAGAGTCTGGCCTCTCCGCTGACATCTTCCATGAGGGTAACTAGTCTGTAGAGTAGGGTGTAAAGAGACACTGCCTCCCCACTCACACCCTTCCCCATGCTCAGCAGTATGCATAGTAGAGTGGGGGAAGGTACACACCTCACATATGAGACCTTACTATTCCATTTACTATTCCATAGTAAGCATAAGTACTGCCTCTCCACTGAGGCCTCGCCCAGGAAAATAACCATGTATATTAGGATGTGGGAATGGATTTGACTGTTCACTCACAGCTCTCCCCAGTATGACAGACATATACAGTAGAGTGTAGGGAAACATTATCCTCTCCACTAACATCTACCTCCAGAACAACATAAATGTGCAGTACGGTGTTGACAAGGAGAGGCCTCTCTGCTGACACATCTCTCTAGACTAACAGTGATACGCAGTGGTGTCTGGGAAGGGAGTGAGCTGTCCAATAACATATCTTACCAGAGTGAGAGGTGTCTGTAGTAGGGTTTGGGAAAAATGTGTCTCTCTTCTCATACCGCTTCTCATGCAGATAGGTATGCATAGTAAGCTGTAGGGAGGAACTGCCCTGTTTGCTGATACATTTCTCTTGCAGGATGAGCCTGCCTAGTAGTGTGGGGAGAGACTAGCCTCCATCCTGTGACCTGTGTCTTGGATGACAGGTGTGAAAATTAAGGTGCAAAAAGAGTCTTACCTCTCAGGTCACAGCTGACCTCAAGACGGTAGATGTGCAAGTAAGGTGTGGGGATGTCATTAAATGTATGCTGAGAAGTCTGTCTGGCACTCAACTATAGAGACTATGGGCCTGAATTAGATCTTGTCGGAGGGGAAAACTCCATCAAAAATGTGACGGATATCCCGTCCACCGTATTACGATCTCATTATATCATATAGAGTTCGTAATATTGTGGACGGGATATCTGCTGAGATCTAAATAAGGCCCTTTGATAAGGAAACACACTACCCTGTCAGCTGAGACATCGCCGCAGAGTAACAAATGTGCAAAGTAGGTTGTGGGTAGAGACTGCTCTCTCTGCACATATCTCTCTTTATAGTGATGAATGTCCATAGTAGAGTATAAAATGGAGTATGCTCTCTGTTGAGAACTGCCACTTTTAGTTAATATTGCAAAACTATAATAAAATTGAAATTTATAATAAGCGATAAAGAAAGAAATCAAAAGTAACTTTAAACTTTTTTTATTACAGAAAAACAATTTAACAACAAAAACTACAACTATATTAACAAACTATATGAGCAACTATTGAACAAACAAAACAAATAAGTATGTAGTGTATAAAATGTTTCTCTAATGCTCATCGGCAGGCGCTATAGATTTATTTGCCTACTAGATTTGGATGTTTGATTACTCCATTTCCAGTGTTTTAGCCACCTTAGCCTGCCAAACAATCTTCAGTTTCCTGGTATAAATTAGCAGGCTAGGTGGCAAGATAGTTTCAGCTAAGCACCATATGTATAAATTACACTCTAGAAATAGCCATATCATCACTCAAACATCTCATTGGGCTAAAATGTACATACAATCAGATTCATAAGACCAGTGGAGCCTGCATTATTACATTCTTTTTTTTAAAATTTGTTTATTAATTTTTACATGGAACCCAACAGACAGAAAAAAGTTTTAAAAAGGAAAAACCAGCATAATAATGAAAATACATAGATAGTTACATGCACAGCAGCAGAATTTGACCATAATATTACTATGTAAAAACCAAAGAAAAGGTTTGCTTGCAAGCCTGGCTGAAGACGGCTGAAATGCCAGAAACCGGTCCTGGGAAGCTTGTTTCCGGTCCAGGGAAGACATGGCTTGGCAGTTCGGGCTGGACTGTTCCCATGAGGCACAGGGTCAGACTGATTTGCATATGGCCATGTCTGAACTGGGGTGGCAGAGTGAGCTAAAGAATCGTGATGGATTAAACCCAGATCAGTTGACTGGGGGTGAGTGCTTGCAATGTTCAACACTCCGTCCATCATTTCCTTTGGTTTTTGCTTTGTTCGCCATAAGTTGGCAGGGTATGCTCAGACGTGAGTCCCTTGCTCACTTTGCCACTGGATTCAAGCAAGCCTGGCTGAAGACGGCTGAAATGCCAGAAACCGGTCCTGGGAAGCTTGTTTCCGGTCCAGGGAAGACATGGCTTGGCAGTTCGGGCTGGACTGTTCCCATGAGGCACAGGGTCAGACTGATTTGCATATGGCCATGTCTGAACTGGGGTGGCAGAGTGGGCTAAAGAATGGTGATGGATTAAACCCAGATCAGTTGACTGGGGGTGAGTGCTTGCAATGTTCAACACTCCGTCCATCATTTCCTTTGGTTTTTGCTTTGTTCGCCATAAGTTGGCAGGGTATGCTCAGACGTGAGTCCCTTGCTCACTTTGCCACTGGATTCAAGCAAGCCTGGCTGAAAATGGCTGAAATGCCAGAAAACGGTCCTGGGAAGCTTGTTTCCGGTCCAGGGAAGGCATGGCTTGGCAGTTCGGGCTGGACTGTTCCCATGAGGCACAGGGTCAGACTGATTTGCATATGGCCATGTCTGAACTGGGGTGGCAGGTTGGGCTAAAGAATGAAAATGGATTAAACCCAGATCAGTTGACTGGGGGTGAGTGCTTGCAATGTTCAACACTCCGTCCATCATTTCCTTTGGTTTTTGCATAATATTACTATGACACGGCATTGGGAATGTAAAGACATCTCATAACAGGTAAAGTGTCCCCAAAGCCCGCAAACATCAGATAAAGCAGATCAGTAGAGCTGAAAGACAGTTGCTGATAATTGAGAGACAATACTCGTTGACCAGTCTTAATCAGGGCCGACTTTCAGTACTGAGGGGGGGGGGATCATAGCCCATTTCCGGTCTCTAAGGGGTGCTCCAGGAGATATAATTTAAATGGGTCCCAAATATCCCAGGGACGTGATGAGAGTGGAAGAAGATCGGCATAAGTGTACGCTTGGTCTTGCCAGAGTATCATGTCACCAATCCATTTCTTGAATTTGGGGGCACGGCCGCGGCCCCATCTGCAGGCCACCCGTCGTCTGACCAGTAGTATACTAATTGAAACAAATTTGCGGTATGTCACTGGTATCTCTTCTGTATATCCGAGAAGTGCGCAAAGGGGGGACAATGGAATTTTCAAGGGCGTCATCAGTTCCAGTGCGGTGAACACCGCCTGCCAATAGGTAAGGACTGAACTACACACCCAAGCAAGGTGCAGAAAGTCAGCAGCCTCCGCATTGCACCTATCACATTGGTTTGTGTCACATAGACCGTATTTGTGAAGTTTAACAGGGGTATAGTAAATGCGATGCAAGAACTTGTAGTGTGTGATGCGCAGCCGACTGCTAGAGGAGACCTGTTCAGTTTGCCTGCAACAAAACACCCACTGTTGTTCAGTAATTTCATAGCTGAGGTCAGCGACCCACTTATCTCGGGAAGCGCAGGGGGCATAAGCCATGTCAGTGTACAAGCTATGGTAAAGTGTAGATATAAGGTGAGCAGAACTGTCAGTTCGCAGTATGTGATGTAGTGGGGCAAGTGCCAGGGGCTCTCGAGGGTATGAGGGAGTATACTCTCTAAGACCATGTTGCAGGTGGACATACAGGAAAATATCCATGGAGGAAGGCTGTGTATCACAAAATAACTGCTGTAGAGTGCGAAACGTGCCATTCAGGTAGAGATCCCCCCAACGATGAATGGACAGGCATTTTCAGATGATAGGTATGCGGGAATAGCGGGGAGTAGAGCATGGGAGCTTGTAAGTGGCATACCAAGCCTTAATCGTGCATTCTACCGAGGTCCGACATACGTGCGCAGTGTGAGAGCAGTCAATATGACCCCGTCGAGCGGAATAGGGTCTGCAAGCCAATGTTCAGTTGCTACATGAGGTGTATATCTGGGAGGATGAAACCAATAATGGGCATAATGTGCTTGAGCACAGATATAATACAATTCAAAGTTGGGTACATTGAATCCTCCTTGAGAGTAGGGCCGTATAAGTGTGTCCCACTTTAAGCGGGGCTGTTTACTGCCCCAAACCAGTCTGATTAACTCTGAGCAAAGTATAGAGAAGAAGTGCCTGCCCGGGTAATAAGGAATATTTAAAAACAAGCATAAGAGCTTGGGGAGGACGACCATTTTAATGAGGGAGAGGCGTCCCTCCATAGTGAGGGGGAGAACAATCCATCTTGTAATACTGCTAGTGATGTGTTCCAGTGTGCGTCCATAATTATGCCTCGTCAATTCCTCGCGATCACTGGTGACGTGTAGCCCCAAATATTTCACTTCAGTAGAGCACCAAACAATGGGAATGTCAGTGGGGAATGGTGTCACTGAAGCCGTGAGTGGTAAAATCTGAGATTTGGCCCAATTGATGTGGAGGCCAGAGAGACCACCGAATCAAACAAACTCTCCGAGGAGCGGGTTGAGGTTCTGCAGAGGCTCCTCAACATATTAGGTGACATCATTTGCATAGATGGAGATGAGGATCAGACGGAGGAAACAACGGAGGGCCTTTTTTTGATGGTGCTGCCTGATTTTAGCTGCCAAGGGTTCTATGGCAAGGACGAACAGGAGGGGGAACAGTGGACAGCCCTGCCGGGTTCCCTGGGTGAGAGGGAAGGAAGGGGATGTATGACCATTAATCAACATCTTTGCTGTTGGAGAAGTATAGAGGAGGCGTATCCATGCTAAAAAACCTATGGGAAGCCCCATGCATTGAAGAATAGGAAAAAGGTAGTCCCATTCCACAGAGTCAAAGGCCTCCATGGCGTCCAGGAAGACCGCCACTAGTGCCAGTTGTGGATCGACATTTTTCAAAATGGAGAAAAGGGTACGAAGGTTATGGGAGGTCGCCCTACCAGGGATAAAACTGGCCTGATCTGGAAATACTAACTTGTCCATCAATAGACTGAGGCGATTAGCTAATAGTTTTGCAAGAATTTTCGCATCTGTATTGATGAGGGAGAGGGGTCGATAAGAGTCGCAGTGATCTGCGGGTTTGCCAGGTTTCAGGGGGGATGTAATAAGCGACTCCCTCATCGAACCCGGAAGGATCTTAACTCCTGAGCCTCCATGTACACTTCTTTCAGCACCGGGACTAATTGATCAATATACGCCTTATAAAAGTCGATGGGGAGTCCATCGGAGCCCGGGGCTTTCCCAGATTTCATCTGCATGATGGCTTCTCTGAACTCATCATCTTCAAACGGTGCCGCTAAAAATTCCCTTTGGCTGTCTCCTAACCAACCCAGTGGTATATCCTAAAGAAAATGAGAAAAATTGGGGGGTTCAGACCTGCGAGTGCTATAAAGGTCTGTATAAAATTATGTGAACGTGTGTAATATAGCAGCACTATCCCTGTGGCGCACCCCTGCGCTATCCATTATGTCCAGAATGTGATTGGAAAAGCGGGGCAAATGAATTTCCGTCGCTAGTGCCCTACTGGGCCTCCCAGCCTCCCAGTACCTGCGAGCAATGAAGTATTTGCCGCAAAAGTAGGCTTCTCGCTTCGCCGTGGTGGTGTATTCAGTGAGTTTGTAATCCTCTGAACTCCCGAGGTATCACGCCACATATCTTGTTCAAGTTTTTTCAACTCCCCTTCAAGTTGGCGCAGGTTACGACGGATGTCCCTGAGGACTCCAAAACTCTTCAAAACACAAAAAACACGTATCGTTACTTTAAAAGCTTCCCAGATAGTGCTCATGTGTGTGACCGAACCTTTATTCCTCATGAAGAAATCTGCAATCTCTTCCCCAAGTTCCGACCTAAAGACAGTATCCAAAAGCGCCTCAGGTACAAACCGCCAACTGCGAGGAGTGGCGATCGAGTTAGGGGGTGCAATTATCAGGCGCACTGGGGCATGATCTGAATGGGTTCTGGCCATGTGTTCTACCGGGCGTATCCAAGGAGTAGCCCCACGGGAACCAGTCCAGTAATCAAGTCGTGACCAGGAAGCGTACACTGTTGTGTAATAGGTACCTTCCCGTCCATCAGGGTGTACATGTCGCCATGAATCAATAAGCCCATGGTCAGGAAACAGACGTGCTAGTGTCTCGTAAGTTTTGGTGTAATGGTGAGGAAGAGGATTTGACCTATCAGCTGAAGGGCACTATTAAAGTCCCCCCCCCCCCAGATGACATGGGTAGAACCCACTTGAAGAATTTGTTCCCACAGGGTAGTGAAGTAATCCAGATCATCGGTGTTCGGCCCATAGCAGCAGACAAGTGTGACCGATTGTGTGCCCAGGGAGCCCCAAACCATGAGTCACTGAAAGTGCCGAACAGAATAAAAAGTGTCCTCTTTTTAACTAAAATGAGAGTGCCCCATGTGTATGTAGAATAGGAGGAGAACACTTCATCAGAAGCCCACTTGCTTCCGAAGCAAGGAGTGCGGCGTGGGTCAACATGTGTCTCTTGGAGCATGGCAACGTGTATTTGATGCCTGTCGAGGTAAGCAAGGATTTGTAACATTTACGGGGGTCACCAAGGCCTTTAACATTCCATGTGAGCAAATTTATTCAAAGCATTTCAGGAAGTGAGGACATTACCCAAGGAGAGGCAGATGACAAGAGATGACATGGAATATATGACAATGCGTGACTATCGCGAAATATGCTGGAATGACTATCTGCTGGTGAATCATATAGTTAAAATTAAAAAACAACAATCCCCATTCCACCCCCACCCACAACAGCACCCCAATTATGCTGGTAGTGCATTGCCCACCCAGAACCCAGGAAAACAGTGGCATTACAATCAGGCCAAATAAGTACAACAAAAATACAGATAACAGACGGGATCTCCCATAAAGGGGAGACACTTGTGAAACACAAAGTCCTCCCTTCTCCCAAAACTGCGAAGCAGTTGCCCAGTGTAATGAGGAGGATGGGGGGGAAAGGGAGGGTGCTTGGAATAGTCCAGTACTAAAACTAATACCATGCATGGAGCCCACCAGTCCAGCGTGTAAAGCCCATAAGAGGGATGTAACACTTATCTGACCATGATGAGCTGAATGTCTTCAAATCCCACTGGAGGAGAGGGGGATGGCCCACATCACAGACCCAGCCAGCCAGTCCACATCTGCTAGTGAGCCCATGAATACCACAGCCATTGCAGCCCGTATGAGGTATGAAAGGGAAACTGAGGTTTGCGTTGTCTACTTAGGGCTATTCATGATCCTGCAAGAGTCCCGCAAGATCATAAAAATGAGTTAAAAACAATATACATTTATTTTCTTCACAGTAGACACCTTAGACACCTCCTCTCTAAACCTAGGGGGGCAGCATGCCTTTCTGCTGCCCCTAACATAGCTTTTTTACTTCAGTTCCACAATACCTCAAATTTTTCACAGTAAACAGTAATGGCGGCCATTACATTTCTATTATTCCAACAGCTAGCCAATCAGAGCACTTGTGTGACTCCCGCAAGAGCGTGAAGGCTCAAGGGAAAACCAGACTTCTTGACCAATCACAGGGCTCTATTTTTGATTTTGCGCTCTAATGGGAGGCTCACAGGACTCTTGCGAGTCCAACTGCCAAGATATGCAATTTATTTTCACCCCTAATTTCTCAAAAACTACTGAACTGATTTACATCAAATCACATAAAGCACAATCTGCATACCAAGATCTAGCTTCCAGCTGAATTTGGTGTAATGCCATTAAGCAGTTTTTGCTGTAGACCTACCTAAAGAAGTAAACAGAAAATGCATGGATATTTTATATTTTGGTATCCCCCTTTTTACTCCACCCCTGCTTGACAATAGATATATATTACCTATTGGCGGTTGCCACTAGGTAGGTATAGTTAGGTTGTAGTTTTCATAGGAAGAGCGGTTTTTCATTTGCCAATAACTTTGGTATCTTTTGACGAATCCTCGTAAAATGTTCAATACTAGTATGACGCTCACTCTAGCTGCTGTCTTGACAGTTTCGTGGTGATAAATTGAGCGGAAGCCAAGAAAAGGGGATCCCAAAACATGTTTTCCCCATGTTAATTCCCATAGAGATTTTAGACATGACTACAACCAGAATTGCAGAATGGAATTACAACCAATTTGGCATAAAGTTAGCTGTTGGTCCAGAAAGTGAACTTTTTGTAAAATGGCGTAAATCCTTTCAGTAGTTTTGGATATTTTAAGGAAAATCCAAATTTGTATAAATAGGGACACGGATCCTCCAGTCCTCACACAGAAATCTGACTGAAAACACTCCAAACCAGGAAGTGTTGGCAGGTATCTTGGAACTCGGCTTGAGCTGAGTCCTATAAAAAAAATTAAACAGACAAGGGGACATGGTGAGAATACCCTGAACTTCTAGGCCTCTTGGAGGGATCCCACAGGGACCCTGAAGGACCAAAAAAGCATATTTTATTTAATTTTCAGCAGGGCAGCATTGTCATTGGAGGCCTTTACCCCTTTGTCCACCACTCTGCAAACACACCTTCTGGCTTACTACTGGTTCAGGAATGAAGTCCCCTCAGATGCTGAGGGCCCTTGGGGATCAGGAACTCCTCCTATTTTTGCCCTGTAAGTCCCACACAGCTGGATTGCTGGGAGGTCTTCGGAATCGCACCCCCTTTCTCCACCACTATGCAAACACATCTCTTGGTGCACTACTGGTTGGGATATTAAGTCCCCTTGGATGCTGAGGGTACTTGGGGCCAAGAACCCCTCCTGTTACCACTAGTAAGTCCCACACAGTGGGTTTACTGAGAGCTGGTTGGAGGCCCCACCCACCTTCTCCGCCACTCTGCAAATGCACCTCCTGGTGCACTACTAGTTGGAGGATGAAGTCCACTTGGATGCGGAAGAACCCCTCCTGTTACTTCCAGTAAATCCCACACAGCAGGATTGCTGTGAGCTTGTCGGAGGCCCGCCCCCATTCTCCACCACTCTACAAACAGGAGTACTAGTCTAATAACCCTTAGAAATACACTTAAAAACCAAAGGTTACTGGGACGTCATAGTTAGGAAATAGAATTTAAAAAACATAGAAATTCATAGAAAAAAACAAAGGTTTCAGGGATGTTATAGTTAGGTTCAGATTTCACTCATACAAAACCAGTGAAATTCCACAGTTATAGTTACCTGAGCTAGCTATAACTTACACCCCTGCAATGCACTGCTTATGACCTCACATATTACAACACTCATGACATGGTCAGTGACATCACTGATGACATCACTGATGACATCTCAAATGACATCACTGATGACATCATCCACAGAACTTCTCACACACTCCTATACAACTTCTTGTATGCTCGCTCACACACCCACAGCCACTCACATACCCATTCACAGACCCATACCAATACTCACACCCACTCCTCCATAGAGACACTCACACACACACGCACTCACTCACTCATATAGCCACTCACATAACCATCTACTCACCCATACAGCCACTCATACAACCCGTCACTCACCCTCACAGCCACTCAAACAGCCATACACTCATTCATACAGCTTCTCACACAGACATATTCTCCTATACAGCCAGTCACACACCCACTCACACACCCATACAGCCTCTGAACACTGCCACTCACCTACCCATGCAAGCACTCACACACTCACTCACACACACCCTCACAACGGCTTACATACCCATTCACATATCCTTACAAGCACTCTTACATCTGCTCACTCGCTTATAGTCATTACACAGACACCCACTCTCCAATAGAGCCATTCACACACCAACTCACTCAACCAAACACATGCTGAAACAGCCACTCACTCACCCATACAGCCACTTACACACCAAGTCACTCATTCATATAGTCACTCACACACCCACTTACTCACCCCACATACCTACTAATACACCCATACAGCCACTCACACACTCACTCACACATCCATACCGGCACTCACACACCCATAACATGACTCACTCACACACCCATACAACCATTCAGATACCTATTCACACATTCATACAACCACTGACACAACCACTCACAGACCTAGTGAGAAATCCACTTGTTCGCCATACAGTCACTCATGCATCCAGTCACAAACCCATACGGCTACTCACACATCACCTCACACATTGATACAGACAGTCACACACCCACTCAGATCACACATGTTACAGACAGTATCACTCATTTGTAGTACAACTAGTTTACTAATCAATCTAACTTTTGTAGTACATTAGTATATTTGTTTAACAACAATAAACTCTTAAAAACACTTACACGCACTGTTATGAGTGATGTCATTTGAGATGTCATCAGGGATGTCACTGACCATGTCATGAGTGATGTAATATGTGAGGTCATAAGAGGTGCATTTTGGGGCGTAAGTTATAGTTAGCTGGGGTAACTATAATTGCTGAATTTCACTGGCTTTGTATGAGTGAAATTAAAGCCTACTAAAACGTCCCTGAAACCTTTGTTTTTTCTGTAAAAAAAAAAAATATATATATATAATATATATATATATCATAGATTTAGATCGATATCCTGATGCATAAGTGAGAAATACGGGTATTTTACAAGAGCTAGACAATGAGACAGGAACCGAAAATGCTATAATACTAGTATATGGCCTCTTGACATACACCACCTAAGTGAGTACACAGGTGTAAGTATCAAACCCCCATTATGTCTTTACTTCCGCCTAAGTGGTGAATATGAACCCTCAGCTGAAGCGAACCTACAGAACTAAAATCCTTTCATTATGCACAGTATCCTTCATGCAGGCAGAGCCAGAGCAGGCAAAAACCTGCTCTTGTAAATATTTGCTGAAAAAAAACACATGCAATTAATCTTGGAAGACAAAGGTAGGCTTCTGACAATTCAGAAATCAATTTCGGCCACAAATTCAGTATGTTCCTCTCTGATTAAAATACATTTTACAAGAGATCTGAAGTGGATCAAAAATGAAATAAGTCCATAAGCTGTAACATTACCTCTGGTTCCATTTCCCCCAGCACGGCCTGCTCACTGGGTCTGTAATGCAATTTCCACTCTCTGGTGTTTGCTCAGACTCCCAAACACAATATAAACGCCTGTGTCAGGCTACACAATTATTTTTTACTAATCCATTGAGAGTGGCAGGAGCTGAGACATTCGAGACAGTCACACGTGTACTATAATTCAACAGCTCTCTCCAGCAGGTAGGTGCAAAGGCAGGATGGAAATGCCGGATCCCTTGTTTGGGTATTCATAAGTTCCCTGCGTTAATATTCCTGTAGCAGGACCCCTATGCACTCACACTCATTACCATACCAGCTCACCCTGGGCAGAGCACAGCTGAGCCTGAGACAGATCAAGGAGAGAATTACTGTACAAATGGAACATGGTGGACTAAGTGCCGCAGTAAAGGCGCGTTAATCCCAGAGTTTCGGCTCTCAAGCTAAAATAGCAAGAAATCCGCAAACGCTGCTCTCGGATGTCCCACTCCTGGCTCCTGCGGTGCCATTGTGCCCCTGAACTGCTGCGCCTCTCTTTTATTTGCCACGCAGCAGGTAAAAAAAGCCTTTTGTCAAACAGAGTAAAACAGAGTGAGCAATCTTACCGAAACGTCTAATTTTTACATACCTGTGAGGCAAAGGAATGTACGTGTTGTGATGTTTTGTCTATGAAATGTATCATGTGCATTGTGAGCCGGAAAGGTGGCTCAGTGAGTCAGATGCTGGTGCTAACACCCGCTGATGCCCTCTGAGGTCTGTAAATTGAGCATCAATAAAGTGCATTATGGCAACACCTGGTATTTACAGCGCCTAAGAAGGCAAAACTGTCGTAAGAGGTGCGTTGTAAAAAACAAAAACGAGCTATCTGTACAAAGCTTTATGGGCCTTATTAGAAAACATTTCTGCAAAGCAATTTAGGGACTTCCAAAAAAGTCTAAAATGTTATACAGTTGCCTTTAACTATATTAAAAAAAAAATCGCAGTGAAGCCTATCTGGAGAAGCTTGAGATGCACATTAGGCCTGGGCAAAAATTTCGTTCCGTTCGCGGAAATTGCGATAATTTGACATTTTTGCGTTCCGCGGAGAGCGCGAAAATGTCAAAAATTCCGGTTTCCGCAGCTTGGCGATAATTTGTTTCTTGCTCGCGCTGTAAAATGATACATTCTCGCGCGCGCGCGATCGCCTTACCTGAATCCCTGCGTTCGCCGACAAGTTTTCTTGATCCGGTCGCGTTCTCCATGAGATGTTGTATTGTTTTTAGCCATTTGCGCTGTCTCGCGACAGTTCGCGCCCGCAGTGACGTCATGCGTCGCGCGATCACGTCTTTCTTCTCGCGATCATGCACCGCGAGAACAACTCAAAACAAGATGGCCGCGCCCGCAAGCAACCACATGGGTAAGTTGGCGACCCGCAACCATGCAGAAAATCTCGCGAACATGCCGGAAAAAAACTTCCGCATCTTCGCGATATTTCTGCTTGTTTGCGATAATTTTAAACATTCTCGCGATAATTTGCGAAGGTTAATTCCGCAAATTCCGCCCACCCCTAATGCACATCTGGAACTTAGAATTGTTTGCTTAATTGCATCCTAAAAGTTATCCAAACATCCTTGGATTTCTTCCAGTCAGAATCTTTGTTAACAGGGCATCAAACTGACGGTGCAAATCTGATTTGGTCACTGACATGTTATTTAATTCAGAAAGGAGTATTTGGTTGTTTGGTCCTGTAGTTTTTCCCTAACGCTTTCACATTTTATTGAACCTAAAATAATCTCTGCACTGCTCATTATTTCGGCCAAGGTAGATTGGTCATCTTTTCTCAATACCATAAGCGTGTTACATCATGTACAGTGGTTTTAGGACTGACTTAAGAACAAAATATAATCGGCCAATTTGACAGAATGATGGCAGTTAATTATGATAGGTTAGTCAGACACAAGATAAATACAGAGGACCCAATTCACAAAGGTAAACTTGGACCTGAAGTTTAACCCCTTCTGTGCGGGGGTAATTCCCCCACGGTGCGGGGGGGGTCCGCGGCGCCGCTGTGCTCGTGACGAGCTCAGCTCGTCATTACTCACAGTGGAGCTGTGCTCCTGACGAGCTGAGCTCGTCACGACCCCGCCCACTGATTAATTCTCCCACACAGGCGGGGAATTTATCGCGCATGGGCGGGCCGCGGCCGTTATGATGAGCTCAGCTCATCATGAGCACAGCTCCACTGTGACTCATGACGAGCTGAGCTCATCATGAGCATGGAAGGGGTTAAGTTTAGGCCTAAAGTCCAAGGGCCCAATTCACAAAGGTAAAGTTGGACTTCAGAACTAAGTTTCCTTTGTGAATTGGGCCCTTAGACTTCAGGTCTAAACGTAGACTTCAGGTCTGAGAGGCCATGTCTTTGGTTGCCGCATGCTGGAGCGTTGTACGGTATCTGCCTGAAATCGGTACCAAACGGACTCTCAGAGGTCTTTTTAGGAAACCTGATTGGGAACGGTCCAGAAGCATTTAACTGAACATTGTGAGGAATTGATGAAAATGTGCCCCACTATGCAGTTTATTTTGTTATTGGGTTTTGGGAGTGTTGTCTAGGAAAGTTCTGTTTGTTCCATAATGTCTGCGCATAAGTGGATCCACCGTTTTCTAGTTCTACCCATGGAACAGAGTCTAAAGAACTGGATTTTTTATTTTACAGAGGTAGAGGAGTGCGGAATTCGCCACTTCTCACCTCTTCATGTAAAATATGCCATGCTCACAAAATGTGAAAACTACACCAGCATGGTGTAATATTATATGCAAGCAAATCTGCTCCAAGTAACATATTGTGAGTATTCCAGGGTGGGAACAATTATAAACTTGTGAGTTTGTGATTGTTCACAAATTCTTAGCAGCCATATTCACACACAGTACATGCTTGTGGATTCACTCCTATCATGAGCAGAAGTAATTCACTATCATCTGTGAGCATGTGGAGGGCACACCCGCCGAAATTGGCGGTGGTGTAGGGGAAGGAACTTCTCCAAGTGGAAAGATAGTTTGAACATCGTGAACATCATAATACAAATTGGTAGATGGACACTTGCTATAATCCCAAATGATATTGCATGTCAGGATCTTGGAATTCAAACCAATTCAGAATTTATCCGACGGTCTATAACTGTTTGAAGTTTATTCCCGATTTAATAAAGATATGGAAGAGCCACATAGAGGCTCTAGAGGTAGCACTCCACGAAGACTCAAGTCCACCACACTGAAAGTCATCCATTGCAGTTCCCCATTTAGGACATCGGATTCACATGAACTTTTGTGACAAACAAGTGTGATCCATCATTGCTAGATGTGTCTTTCAGCCCCAGGTAATCCTGACTTTTTCAATGCAGTAGATCGCTAAACATTTGAGAGTGGCAGGCATGGTTCTAAAAGCCTACAACACTAGTAGCAGAATATCTGATATGCCCAAACCCCTGGATCCTTGCATGCACCTTTCTCCTGAACCCATAGTGCTTTTATATTCATCTTGAGGACCATATCTAAGAGGGATGGTTTAGATCATTTGCCACACTAAATCCAACATTGGCCCCTCCAAGGAAATATCCAGAGGAGATCCCTTTTAGTGCTTATGTTGCCTAAAAGTGATGGGTGATTGTCAGTGGTAACTATGACCTGTATTTACACTAGAAAGACGCTTACATGACGCTTGCATGTCTGTTTGTGGGTGATAAAGGGCTACATTTGAATTGAAGGAGTAAGCTCCTTTGCCATAGCCTCCTTGGTGTGTAATTTTTCATTTGCTTTTCTCTTTCCTTTGCAGACTTCATTTATTGGAGACCTGCATGTTCACTTGTTACCTCTAGGCCCTAGCTGGCAGTTACTGCTGCATATTTGCATGCTGGCCCTCTGTCATTTCTGAGTGGACTCTATCTTGCATATGCCATGTCTGCCCATATCCAGTGCATGCTTGTGAACTGCTCCTCTGTCACTCCTGGGTAGACTCAGTAAAGCATTGACCATCCCAGCCTGTATCCAGTGCAAGTCTGTGATTGTTCCTCTGTTACTCCTAGGTAACCTTGAAAGAGGATGTAGATTCGCTGTCTGTATGTAGTGCATGAATGTGGACTAGTCCTTTGTTACTTCGGGTGAGCACAATAGAGCAGTCACATAGACTGAATGTATTTAGTGCATTCTTGTGGGTTGCTTCTCAATCCCTCCTGTGTATGCTCCGTTGAGCATGTACCAAGGCTGTCTGTAACCTGTGCCTTGGCATGGGTCACTCCTCTGCCACTCCTTCATAGACTCCATGGAGTATTTACTGGCCCTGCCTGTAACCAGTGCATTCCTGGGGCTGCTCCTCACCTCTCAAACTCACTTAAGATGTGGACCAAGCACATGTATTTCTCATTCTAGTACATTCAACTCTAGGCAAAAGTGCAGCTACATGGAGTGTGCTTGCCTGCTCATCATGCATGATACCAAAACACTTGCCACATAATTCATTCTCACAATCCATCCCCTTTCAGGCTAAACAATAAACCAGTGTAGAGCACATATTGTACATTCCTCGTCTTCTCCTCTCCACTGCATGGCTTAGTGCAGCAATCAATGTCAGTATAACAGCACCTCAGGGCAATTATGAATGACACAGCATTTCCTACTGAAGTCATGCTCCAATTCAACAATCTTCCAACCAGGTACCCCCAGTAATATAGAGTACTGCCCTACTGCTAATACGTCAGCTCTCATCAAGAGCATGAAGTGCTACATAAATGCAACTAACACACAGTATAATACAATTAGAATGTCACTGCCCTGGATTTATTGGGAGAGCTTCTAGTGGGAATATAAAGGTCTACATATTCACTATTTTACAGTTGTTTTAAAGCTCTTATAAGTAAGTGCATCATACATACAATGTTAGCATAATCAATAGATCTTGGCTAGCGCCAGACTGAACGCTCCATTCAGACTTCCCAAGGTGCACAGATCCGACAAAACTCCTAGATTTGAGTCTTAACCTCCAAAAGAACCTTTGTTTTCTTCTACAAGGAAGTTCGTGGTCACATAATTAGTAGGCCTAGGCATTATTTAAAATATGTCAGCGTAATTTGTGAAATATTGGTAATACATACATTTGAGAATTTCACATTATGCTTATAACAAGAAAATCCCCCAAATTTTTCCACTTTGTGTCATTTCGCTCCATTCGCAGTAAATATTTACTGCAAATGCGCCCTTTGTGGTGAAAATTTACCACGAGTGCACGCCAACAACTGAATACTAGTGGCTGTTGGTGGTGCTTTCGCTTTTTTCCACTTTTTTTTTGGTCAAAATGTGTTCTTGCATCAAAATTTGACAAAAGCCACATTTCCAAACTATAGCGCTAAGTATTGGATTTGCATTTAACGCAATCATGCGTATTCTACTTAGTTTTGCAGTAATTACCCAAAAGTAAATTAAGCACATTTCTCAATTTTGTACACTATTTCAGCCTTTCTTAACATCCTGGGTGTTCCTATATCATCTAGCGCTTTGAGGTGGCCCAGGCGACGTGATATATAACACAACTAATATCGTAAATAATTGTTCTTATGGACAAGTACGGCTAACTTGGTTTTACTGCTGCTTAGGAGAAAACACTGATCACAAAATACTTGTTTCTCCAAAAACTGCTGATAATCTTTGGCACTGCTACTGCCATAAGCTGGTTCAGACTCTATTGCCACTATTTATTGCTTGCCAAGCTGGTTTTTGGTGCCCCCTTTCATAGACACCTTTTATGGACACACAGCAGTCTAAGAAGGCTTTTTAGGTCTCGCCTAGCGTTGCTGCGCACATGCATAGCTCGCTCTGCGAGATTTAATGCATATGAGTAGTTTCTGTAAGGGGCTTGAAGCCCCGCCCCTTATTCCCATTGCCTTGCGTCACCGTTTATGTTAAACGCTGCACCGCCATTGGGAATAAGCTTTCCAGGGTGCCTCCTTTTCCCTTTTTTGACCGTCTCACCCATACTGGCTCACCTGCATTACGGCTGTTGTGACTAAGTTTCTTATCAAAAGCTTCGTCACGCTGCCTTGCACGCGCCAGTCTGCAGACAGGGCGCCGCGTGTTTATTTTTGCATCTCGCTTTCACTTTAAAGTGAATGCGCGATGTGAAAATAAACAGCGGATGCCTGTCGAGCGCGTGTTCTGCTAGGCACGCGCCCTGTGTCAAGGGGATTTGAGGATAGCTTCTTGTTTGCACATACTACGAATGCAAACATTTGTTTATTCGCGGAGCTGAGCCGTTAACCCCTTCAGTGCCCCGCCCTTTCCCCCTCCTGTGCCAGGCGTTACATTAGCGGGCGGGGTTCATGACGAGATAGTCTCGTCATGGGCACAGCGCAACCGTGCTCCATGACGAGACTATCTCGTCATGGGCATAGAAGAGGTTAAACAACATCTGTTCCCTCCACACCGAAGGTCAGTTGTGCATTCAAACCTTGAAAAACGCACTAATTCCAGAAGATTGTTAACAACAATATTAATGTCCATGCCCTGTGGGTCATGAATGAAGTGCATGTGCGATGCACGGGGTCATAGTATACACGGTCAACCCAATTGCAATTTGCATGCGCATATATCACTGTTCAGAAGCTGAGGACCACCAAGTGGGTGAGGAGGGGGCTATGTTGCTGTTTTTCCTCCTAAAAGCATTCCTTGTAGGAGAAGCTTAATTTTTATTCCTGATCGGTGTTAGTAAATAAATTCACAGAAGAATGCTTGGATATGTTCACTTGTCACCCGTTTTACCACGGAAGAGATGCGTATATATTTCTGTCTGGAGGTTTAAAGATGGACTTGGTTCAGAAGTGGCAGGCTGCTCTAAAACACTTTAGAATCAACCACTGTCAGCTGGAGTGCAGTTGCTGAGCCTGTTACAGCTCTATTTGCAAAATGTATTCAACTGTTGTGAGACGAGTTAACAGGAACAAAGTGTGAAAACTGCGTTTATAGGTTTATCAAGTAGTTGCTGTATTATAAATAACCACTAAATGCATCCTAAAGCAAAGATGTGCCACCTGAATCATTGTATTTTTCTATTTGCTTATTTGTTTTATTTATGTCTTTCATTTTGCTAGCAGGGAGACTGTTGGTTTGAAATGTAGGAACTACCGTGTGCAGGTACACGGTTAATGCACTAAGACACATTTGAACGATTTAACGAGCCGATAACGTCTGCTGACGAATCCCCCAGTTTTTTAATATCTTTTTTTTACATTTTACAACTCCCCTCCCATTTAACCCTATGTTCATGTCATTAAACAACATCTGTTCCCTCCACACCGAAGGTCAGTTGTGCGTTCAAACCTTGAAAAACACACTAATTCCAAAAGATTGTTAACAACAATATTAATGTCCATGCCCTGTGGGTCATGAATGAAGTGCATGTGCGATGCACGGGGTCATAGTATACACGGTCAACCCAATTGCAATTTGCACGTGCATAAATCGCTGTTCAGAAGCTGAGGACCACCGGGTGGGTGAGGGGGGAGCAATGCTGCTGTTGTTCCTCCTAAAAGCATTCCTTGTAGGAGAAGCTTAATTTTTAGTCCTATCGGTGTTAGTAAATAAACTCACAGAAGAATGCTTGGATCTGTTCACTTGTCACCCATTTTACCACAGAGGAGATGCGTATATATTTCTGTCTGGCGGTTTCAAGATGGACTCGGTTCAGAAGTGGCAGGCTACTCTAAACCACTTTAGAGTCAACCACTGTCAGCTGGAGTGCAGTTGCTGAGCCTCTTACAGCTCTATTGGCAAAATGTATTCAACTGTTATGAGGCGAGTTAACAGGAACAAAGTGTGAAAAACGCATTTATAGGTTTATCAAGTAGGTGCTGTATTATAAATAACCACTAGATGCACCCTAGAGCAAAGATGCACCACCTGAATCAGTGTGAGCGTATAGCGCTGTATTTTTCTATTTGCTTATTTGTTTTATTTATGTCTTTCATTTTCCCAGCAGGGAGACTGTTGGTTTGAAATGTAAGAACTACCGTGTGGAGGTACACGGTTAATGCACTAAGACACATTTGAACGATTTAACGCGCTGATTACATCTGCTGACTAATCCCCCGTTTTTTAATATCTTTTTTTGACATTTTACAGCTCCCCCCTCCCCCTCCCATTTAACCCTTTGTTCATGTTATGGGTGCACTTTGTAATGCCCACTCAATGCACAGACGTTGCCAGGGTGCGTGTCACGCAGTTTGGTGCTTACTCTGCCTCCATGTTAAAGAATAGTAGATGTTTCAGCACCCAGGCTTATATGCTGCATAGCTAAAATACATATAAGGTCCCAAAGGCGAGACCTATTGCATTTCAAGTGCTTGTTCATTTTAGGAGCAAGAACTGGCAATTATTTTTAACATGAAAGGTACGTTACAAAGGAGAGCACAAGAAACCTTAAGGGAATATACGCGTACAAGACTGTAAGCATATACTGTTTGCAATATAATCTTTTGCTTTAGAAAAAAAATTATAGGAAATTGATGACAGTGGCAGTCTCACAACGTGTCAGACGTGGACAAAATACTGAATTTGGGCACCGGTGTAAATGTGCAAAAACCATTTTGCACCATTTTTACTGTACGTATTATTAAGTCAAGAAGTGTAAATAGCAATAGCATATCTTTAGCAAGCAACCACAAACCTGTGATGCATGAAACCACTGCAAGGGCTATTCGCGTACGTTTTGCACACCTAAGTTTCACCAAGTGCACAAAAAAGCACTTTGTGAGGGCATGGGTCAGACACCCAGCCTATGTGACATTTCACCTTTGAAATTATATTTATTAAAACAGAAACTCTGTCAGTATATTGAATTTTCAACATATGCAAAGACATGACAAACTGCAACCATGTGGGTGTTTTCCACATAGGCACTCTGAAAAAGTAGGTGAACGCCTTCAAGCTTGTAAGTGCATATGCATTCACACACTTCTTGCAGTGTTTTTCCTGCCCAGGAAATCATGCAAGTATTCTCCAGTTAAAGGCAGAAAAAAATTTCCTTTCCGTGGTGGGAAAGGTGAGGAAGCAGACCCATGATGTTGCAAATTTGGAAACTATTTCCTGGGAGAGATAAAAAGCAAAACGCATAATACTGTTGTATGCATGATCCCATGCCTGTTGTTTCACTAAGCAGTATATCTGCTTAAGAAAATTTGGGGCTTTGCAGTACGTCAGAAAATCGACCATTGCTATAGATTTACAGAAGCACTCTTGAGATTCTTTGTGAGTCTTGTAAGAATCAAAAATGTCCCCAAACGTTGGGGGAGCTCTGTAAATTAGGCTCTGTGAGATTGCCCATGACATTGCAAAACTGAACTCTCAAATTATAACTTTAAGTCCCCCAAAATGAAGCATGTGATGGAGAGCTTTCACTCACAGACTTATATTTGCGGTCCAGTCTCATTATATAATGGGCCTGGTGCACTTAAGTATTTATATTGTTGAATCAAAAGATGAAAGTAGGTGTCCCACTCTGAGGACTGCTATCACTAAGTTTACCTTCCATTTAACTGAGGAGTATTTGTGGCCTTGTGGCTTAGATGTGAGCTGTGAACCAGGAGACTTCTGTTTTAAGTCTTGATTATCGTTTCCACCTCATTGTGTGCTTATGTAAAAAAGTAATATCCCTTTTCTCTTTTCATATGGCATAAAGGTGTATATACTGTGAGGTATTGTTGCAACAATTTCCTCTTTCATTATGTGGTGTGTCATAGCCCATGCTTCTACATGCCTTCAGTGCTGCCATTTGCTTCTGCCCTCTGGGCAATTGTGGGACAAATCCTTGGGCATAATTCTCTTCTTCTAGGAGGATGGATGTGTGAGTGTGCATGTGTGACTGTGCACGTTTGTGTGCATGTATATGTGTGTGTTCATGCATGTGTATTTGATTGTGCTGCGGTGTTGCACATAAGTCCTTCACCATTTTGTCGCCTTCCCATCCGACGACTGTATTTGTGCGCTCCGCCGTGAGAGAGTCTCACAATTGCCATATTCCAGTGAGGTACCATTGGAGAGCGGTGAGTGTTAGTGGACATCACCTATGCCTGGCAGTGTCTACTCACCCTTCTGAAAATGTATCACAGGTGTGCTTGTATAAGTAATTCACCTCGGGAACTTTTGCTCATTGCAGAAACTGGTTTGACTTTTACTGTTACACACAACAACTTATGTTGCACAATTGACATATCTTTATGTTTTTATTGAAACCATTTACACTAATGCTTATGATGGCATTTTAATTTTCTGACATTTTGAGTAATGAGACGGTGACTCCCGCGTCTAGCAAGGGGCCGCCTTTATTCGCTCCACGGGTCGGAGCAGTGAGGGTGCATGGTGGTGACCAAGGACAATGGGTGGGGGGGGGTGAAGGAAATTACCCTACCAATCGGCCAGTTCTCGCGGTATGTGAGAGAGGGGGTGCTTTCAAGCCTTTGCGAAACCAAAAATCTCAAAGTGAGACTGGCATTTGAGAGCAAGCGTGGTTAAGGGACATCCTCGACGTAGCAATGGGCTTGTTTTCCGAGCAGATGTTCAGCAACTGATGAGGCACACATATCCAGCGGCTGGAGGCCACTTTGTGACACACCCACTAACTCTCACCTGGTGCAAGAGGTAGAAATATTTGCAGAAAAGATTGGGGCTACCCAAAAACTTTGGTTACTTAGCTGATTTGTTCCCTTGAGAGAGTAATGACTATATGAGCACGGAGCTGGCTAGAGATGGAAATGACCTGCCGGTGGTTTGGACTTTTCAGCCCTACCCGGAGTTCCCTGAGATTGATTATTGATGGGGGCTTCGCTTGGAAGCTGGTCAGGCCACAGATGCCCTGGCAGGGATGGGGAGTTATGCGGTTCCCTGGTTTTGTGTGGCGTTTGTATTCATGTGTATGTCATGATTTCAGCCATCACCCAGACAAGGGTGGAACTTGTACAAAGGGAAGTTGATGCCGGTATTTGCCACGGACCCTTAGTGGTGAATGGAAATTGTCCCCAGTGGAGGATGTAAATAGAAGAAGATTTGCTGTCTGCAATGCGACCCTTGTTAGGAGCATACAACTGTGGGAGTTGATACTGAACATTGAGCTATTTATCACTGCTGAATCATGGCAGAATGTGTTTTCTTATTATAGTATACATCTCAAGTGTCACTTGCTGTACAGCGTGATGCCTTTCCTTGCTGTTCATATTCCTGGTGTATGCCACTGCTTTCCATTCCTTGATTGAATGTTAATTCATCAAATAGCTGTGTTTTAGTAAACCACACATCAGGGTGTCTGCCTTCTCTTTCTCCTTACAGGATGGGAGGAGTTAGCTATGTGTCGTTCCTGGCCCAGTTGGGGCTAGCGATTGGCCCTCTGTGAGAGCACTATGCGTTTCCTTATGCTTTACAATACAGAGTACAAATGATTCAATTTTCCCCCACAATAAAATAACAGCGAAACCTCTTGAAACTAGCCTAAGAATGCACTTTTTAATGCTCATAATCGCACAAATCAATACGAGATTTTTTGCACTTGTGTCTGACCTTCTAAAAATTATCCCCCCATTTTGGCTGGAATAGAATGAGCGTGGGCTATTTGATAAAAAAATAGCTAAGTGTGTGAAATGAGAGCCCTCTTCGCTTCTGCCAGGCTCCTCTTGACAGAATGATGATAGAAGCATCGCATCCCTGGGAGTGTAAATGCAAACTGACAAGAGATGAGCCTTTAGATGTTGAATATAATCTTGAATTGTGCTCCAAGTGTCTTATTATCTTGTCTTTTGATGTCTGAAGGGGTGGCTCATTGTTAGAAAAAGGAAAACCCTTGCACATCTTTGCCGCCTTGAAAAAAAATTGTTTGGCCTTTAACAACTGCTTTTCCAACTAATGTCCGTTCCTCCTCACAATAAATATGGCAGGTCGTCAGCAAGTGACAAACAATTTACTTTACATGCCAGGCTTTTACGGGCTCTGCGAGCTCATGTGGAAGCATATTTTAAAAAGCGCCTGGAAATTAGCACTATTACCAATGTTAAGACAAGTGAGCTCGCGCCGTGTGTGCCGGATTGTTACGCGGTCACTCATTACAGACACTTCCTGCTGCGTCCATTTTCAGGTCTCGCCTGCGCCATTTCTCAGTGGCAGGCGCAAAAAATGTTTTTATCTGTCTCATGCAGACAATATGAGAACAAAAGAGCAGCTGCCCACATGTCTGACAGCGAAAGTAGCTGGAATGGTGGCGCTGCAAGCACATGCATAAAAAAGGTACTATGCCATGCACCAACATTCTGCACAGAAGTGCTGGCGGCCAATGCTTGGGGGTATTGGACCCCAAACTGTGAATTGCTGTGGGCCCCCAATACAGAACACAAAAACTAACTGTGATTCTGGAAACTTCTTAAGAGTAAAGTTTTCAAAAACTCATTTCCCTGGATCCATTTTTCTGGGTATTATGAAAAAGGAAGGCAGGTTGCTATTTTCTCTTCAGTCTATTGATTCTCATGACCCATTGTCTGGGGTATATTAGTTTTATCACACCTTGATATCTAATTGTCTGTACAAAAGAGTCATGAAGTTATCGCAGGATGAAAACCGCGACACAACGTGCAACACACAGCATGTATGATACCAGATGGGGCTTTGGCTCAAGCACCTTCAGCCATTAGTTTGTTTAGAACAAGCCCCCTACTGGCATTTGGTTGCTGAGTTATCCATCACATTCACAGACGTTTATATTTGGAATTCATCATCTCCACATAGAGTAGATCTGGCCTGCTATCTCATTGCTGTTAATCACTGGGGCTGCCATGCTCATATCTTTGCCTGGCACGAGGACCGCCCCCACAGACACTGCCGGTTTGTTGAAAGACTGGCAGGCTCTGAAGAAAGCTGCTGGTTGGACTCATTGGTAAAGTAAGCTGCTTGGTGGTGTCTGCTTTGTCTCCATTTGTCCTCTATAGACCATGCTGTCTGTTTCAGCCCTAAATTAGTGGGATGGGAGAGAAGAGAAAGGGCTTCTGGGATATCGAATACTAATTGAGTTGGAGCAGGATATTTCCTGTACATTTAGAATATAGTGTCCCAACAGCCCCTGCTCTTCTCTCCTGTTAAGGCCTCATGAGCCACAGATGGACAGCAGCATGTTTGGTGGAAGAGAGGAGTTCAACAGCTAGTATTTCAGTGGGCTCTCAAGTAGACCCATGCAGGGTTAGTCGTATCCCTTCTCGGTGTTGTGTAATTTGGCACATAGCCCTTGCCCCGAAGCATCAGCACAAACTATGACGAGGTCATAGGATGTGCTGTTACCATGGACATAAAAAAGGGGTGGTCGTAAGAGGCATGTGCACGTACACAGATTAAGGACCCACATTTCTCATTAACTACCCATTTCTATTTCAGCTCTCCCTTGTTCAACCAAGTATTGTTTTTTTAATATGCATGTTAACAATTTTCTCACATTTACTGCAATCAAACACGTTTTCTCCGAATAAGACTGGACTGTTCCCATGAGGCACAGGGTCAGACTGATTTGCATATGGCCATGTCTGAACTGGGGTGGCAGAGTGGGCTAAAGAACGGTGATGGATTAAACCCAGATCAGTTGACTGGTGGTGAGTGCTTGCAATGTTCAACACTCCGTCCATCATTTCCTTTGGTTTTTGCTTTGTTCGCCATAAGTTGGCAGGGTATGCTCAGACGTGAGTCCCTTGCTCACTTTGCCACTGGATTCAAGCAAGCCTGGCTGAAGACGGCTGAAATGCCAGAAACCGGTCCTAGGAAGCTTGTTTCCAGTCCAGGGAAGACATGGCTTGGCAGTTCGGGCTGGACTGTTCCCATGAGGCACAGGGTCAGACTGATTTGCATATGGCCATGTCTGAACTGGGGTGGCAGAGTGGGCTAAAGAACGGTGATGGATTAAACCCAGATCAGTTGACTGGGGGTGAGTGCTTGCAATGTTCAACACTCCGTCCATCATCTCCTTTGGTTTCTCCGAATACGCTCATACCATTTTCAGATCTCTTTAGACCTTCTATGAGATGACATTTAATTCTTTACCGGTAAGAAACATTAACTATTTCTGTATTAGTAGTCATGTTCTTTCTAACAGCAAATATTCCCATTCACGGTACCATAGGCATATGGTAAATTTTTACTTTTACTGCAAATGTAGTAGAGGTAACAGCATCGATATCATCACAACAAACACAGGTCAACATGGCACTCAAATCTTCCTTGGGGACTTTAATCTACACTGGAGCGACCTGAATGACCCTATAGTCAATAGCCCCAAATATTTTCTTACAGATCTTAACTGAGTACACATTTGTAATAGCCCACCACACAATAAGGGGGAGATCCTGGATCTTATCATCGCAAAAGATAACTCTACCCAATTGAAATCAATCGTCCCTTGTAAGTGGTCTGACCGTCATCAGGTCAGCTTCCACATCACTATTCCTTCAAGAACAACTACCACAGAAGTACTCAAATCGAAAATTTGGAAAAGAAATATGAGAAACATCGATTTCACCGAACTGACATCACTCAGTGATAACATCCTAATGCCCCCTGAAAATACGGTAGATGTACAAGAGCTCACAGACCACTATACTAGCTCCATGAAGAATATTCCTGATTCAACCGCACCCTTACAACTAAAAAGACTACCCACAAAAGACTCACAACCATGGTACAATGAAAGCCTCAATACTGAAAGACACAACCTCTGATTAGCAGAGTGAAAGTAGAAAGCCTCTTCAACTCTGGAACACCTCTTACAGCTAAGATCTCTCAGGTATACCTATCACAAAAGCATCATAAATGCAAAAGCACATTTCTTCAGAAACCAACAGGACCAAGCCAAAAATCACCCCAAAAAACTGTTTGATCTGGTCAAACAGCAATCTAAAAACCTACCCAATCTCGCCCCAATTGGCCCCAGTCTGCTGGCCAACAGTGAAGAATTTGCCTCCTTCTTCCTGGAAAAAGCTAATAACCTGAAACTTCACAACATCAATGTCATCAATCACTAAACACCAGAATCTCCGCTACTGGTATAAGTGATCTCACGCACCTTGCAGAATGCATCCTCAAAAATAATGCCTCCTGGAGTTTGTTCAAAACAATTGAGCAGAACACAATTCTCAAAATGCTTACAGACTTGAAACTCTCAAATCACTTGAGTGATCCCCCTTCCCTCCACACTCTTCAATGATTTCAAAAGGTATATTCTCCCACTCTGGACTAGGATTGTAAATGCTTCACTGCGTACGGGTAAAATACCGGACTGCCTAAAAGCCGAACAGGTCAGCCCTATTTTTAAAAAACCAATGGCTGATCCAACCAACCATAATAATTTTTGCCCCATTTCCAACATTCTGACGTTGGCTAAGGTTCTTGAAAAATATGTTCATGTCCATCTTTGTAACCACATCGACCAATTCAGCCTCTTTGACTGGCACCAATCTGGTTTCTGCTCGGGGCACAGCACTGAATCGGCCCTGACACATATTGTTCATGATTCTCTAAAAATGCTAGATCAAAACGAATCATGACTTCTAATCCTCTTGGGCCTCTCTTCGGCCTTTGACTTGGTAAAGCATGATTACATACTGAATTTACTAGAGCATAGGATGGGAATATCAGGGTCTGTCTTAAATTGGTTCACCTCATTTCTGCAAAACAGAATGCAAAAAGTCCAGGTAAATTAATCCCTTTCTAACTCTGCGTCGGTCACACTTGGGGTTCCACAGGCTCCTCTCTTTCCTCCACTATCTTCAACCTATTCATGGAACCACTGAAATAAATGCTAAGGGCATTTAACATTCACTATCATCTTTACGCTGATGACATCCAATTGTACTTGAAAATCTCATCCCCTGAAGACATCTGATCCCTCAATACTATTCTTCAAAACACCCCAAATTGTCTCTTATGCAACCACCTCAAACCTAACATTAAAAAAACTGAATTCCTCCTAATTGCCCCACCCAACCAGATACCCTCTGCAAGTGATTGGATAAAGCAATTAACAGTATTCAACTGTACACCACAAATCATTGTGTCAGCAAGATCGCTAGGAATAATCCTTGACAGAAACCTTAATATGCAGGAGCACATTAGTGCCATCACAAAAGGAGTAAACCTATAAATTAGCATACTACGAAAACTAAAACCTTTCCTCCCTCAAAATTACTTCAAGTCGGCTGTGCAAGCACGCGTGAGCCACAGACTGGAATATGGAAGCGCTAATCTCTCAGGCCTGCCCAGAGCCACAACAGCCCTGTTAAGGGCCTCACTCAACTTGGTGGCAAGACTCATCATGGGGTGAAAAGGGTTCAATCACATCTCCCCTGACCTGAAATCTCACAACTGGCTCCCTTATGAAGCAAGAATTTAACAAAAAAAAAGGCATGCTTCACGCACAAAGCTCTGCATTTCAACACCCCAAGTTATCTCGCCAACAAGCTTGAGCTGTCTGGAGGCTGTAGATCCTATTGAAGTGCAAGCACCTTTCTGCAAAAGCCACAATGTTTCAACAAGAAAAAAACCTACAACAGAGCTTTCTCGGGCATCGCCCCCAGAATCAAGACCTCTCTCCCCCCTGAAATAAGACTGACTTCCTCCACCATCTCCTTCATGAAAAAAGTCAAACTCCTGTTATTGAACAAATCCTTGGTATAGATCATCAGAATTCTGCCTCTTGAGTTTATTGTTCTCCGATCCCGTATGTACCTTTATTATGCTTAAAGATTTGTATGTCATTGCCTCATTTACTTGTAAAACGCTCTGATACCTGCAAGGGTCACGTTCACGCTAAATAAAACTTTTCAAATAAATAAATAAATAAAACACATGCACCTGGGATTTCTGCATGCCTATTTTTGTATGCAGTAGCACATAAAAGCCAGATGTATTTGGCTTGGCCAATGCTTGTTTCATATGAAGACCAAGAAAGCGAAGGGTGATTAACAACTCATCACACATTATAAATTCCAGAAGGAATATATAACTTCAATATCTTGATCTTTTTTCTGGAAAGGCTAGTTGTATTAACCTAGAGGAAATGGTGTGCAAAATTTGACTTCAAAATAGAAACCTCTATACTCAAATCTTTTTTCTGTGGATTATTTCTTTCTTATGTCTTAATTCTGAGATACATCTGAATACATCTGAATATCCATGCTGATTCATGAAGCATTTTGTTTTAGTAGCATACAGGAGTAAGACATGCTTACTCATGGAAACTGCCATTAAGTCTTACTCCTGGAAGTTCATGAGTAAGTTACAGTCAAGCTTGGAGTAAGATCAGGACCACTGGAATTATGCGATTGTGAGGCCGTGGCGATTCTTTGCATAATTCTAGATCGCCACATTTGCCACATGGTTCTTCATCTGCTGCATAATCTGCAGATTTTACCCAAAAAATAAAATGTGTTTCTAGCTCAAATGGTTTAAAAGTTACTGAAACTGCAGTGGCACGTGTAACCGTGCAGTGGAAGGCCTTTTGCAAAGGTTGAGTGTTTACCTTTCTGTTGCTTATTGCTATATTTGCGTATTAAAATAGTACTAATGAAGTGCACCCATTACCGAGACAGTGTTAAACAAGTGTAAAAATTAAAAAATAATGAAGTAATACTGTTAAAAAATGTGCCGCATCACACCACATAATTTGCCTTTTCTTGCTGCACAATTTGCTCACCCTGCCACATAAATTGGCCCTCTCCTGCCGCATAATTCCAGTGGCCCTGAGTAAGATACACCTACTCATAGAAAATGCAATGGGAATCTGGCCCAAAGAGAACACAAACAAATGTGAATCTAAATCAGAAATCTGCAAATATAATGTATTTTTCATTGCAGTTTCCCTTCTCCATAGCATTTTGGGTTGGGTAACTGTGGTGGATCAGATGTAATGGTGCAATATTGAAGACATTTATATTGCTTTTATTTATGTTTGTGGTAAATATCAGGATCAGTGTGATTAAAGCAACTCAAGAGATTCTTTCTCTGGTTCGAGAGACTTGGCTAGCCCGTTGCAGAAAAGACTATCACATAAGTGGCAACCAATTGCCCAACTATTATTTTTATGTTGGCCCTTACCAGAGCTACGAGGAATCCATGATGTGAACATATAAGGCATGATGCGTGGGAAGAACAGCAGCAATTCATTTGAAAAAGAATAAGTTCTGGAACCCAAACTTTTCCTCAAGAGCCTAATGCCAGCGATGCCGAATGTCGGGGTTACCGATTACCAAGGCTCCCTAGTCTTGATTCCTCCCCATTGCTTTTTATTCCACCACAATACACTCCATGTCCCTTTATCTCACTCTTGCATGTTTCAGTTCACCCCTGATGTCTCCCTATGTCACTGGTTCCCATCTTTCTCTTCATCCTCTTTTCCCCTTTTTCTGGCTTTCCTTCTCTTGTCCTGGATCGAAATCTGGTGATCAAAAATGTGTGCGGGTGGGCCCCACATGCAGCCACCAGCTCAAATCAAGCACTGAAGACTAGTCGTGCTGCAACAGCTTTGCCTCATGGAAAGACACAAGGACTCTTTCAAATGCTGCCCATATCTATTGCTGTGAGTATACATGGCCCGACCTGTTGCAGGGATTTGAACCTGAGGACCTTAGTGAAACTGATGATGCAGGTTGACACCAAAGGCACCACACTGCAATCTGCTGCCTGTCAACCACAAAGAAGTGACAGGCCACTCCACAGCCCAGGAAGGCTGCCTGCGAGCAGAAACGCATCACGGACGGAGCGGCTGCCAGTGATAGCAGAATGTGCACTTGTATTAAAAGGAGCAGGTGAGCTGATTTTGTATGCAATTGTTAGCCTACTTGGAAAACAATGTGTCCAGGGACTGAACAAACATAAAGATTACGTGTTAGGTCTCCTATTTCGAATTTAGATATAAAAATCAAAAAGCTAAATTCGTGGGAGTGGTATTCCCAACGTTTGTCAGACAGCTTTTTAAATATCTCAGGAAGTGTGGTAGGCAACTAACAGGACAGAAATACTTACTAGGTTTAAATAGATGTTATTTGCTGACATAAGGTAGCCATATAGTGAAGGATTATGCTGATAAAGTTTTCCCATTTTCCTCTTTTCTCCCTTCCAAATTTTGTATTTTTTTCGCTCTAAATATTGATTGATAGCTTATGTTAATATTATTTAAATATTAGGTATGGGTTTTGCCAAGCGTTTATTTCATATTTAGAATGGGATGTACATTAACCTTATTTTTGAATTACTGCTTATGGATTATTTGTATTTCAAAATTAAGGTTTCACAGAAAGAAATTTGAACCAATCTAAAATGATGTGAATGTAATTTGCAAAGGACCAGATCAAACAGCTGTCCATGTATTGGTGTGCGCTAAAGAAATAGAATATATACGAGCATGTGAACACCTGAACCCTCATTACAAGCGCCCTGGCCAATTGCAATAGATGGGGTAACTCTTGTTACAGCACATATCACAACTGTGAGTTTTGTGATAGACATGTGCAGGTCATACCTGCCGCTATTTATTGAGCAAAAGTGGCTGGTATTTATTGGAACATGTCGATTTACGTGCAGCAAGGTAGTAAGCACCAAAATCTGTATATTAACCTCCAGAAACACATATTTGGATAGCATTTATCACAACTGAAAATTTTTGCTGGATCAATTTTTAATGTGAAATTATATCAAATCTGTTAAGTTTATAATGAATTTTTGTATTTGTTTTTATTGTATGTGCTTTTATGATTGGTATATTAACAATCAAATAAAGCTTTCCTTGACTTGACTCAGTGGAGTCGGAGCCTTTGAAAAATATCACGACAATTGAAAAATATCACGACATTTACCTGGCCACTCGTGATAAGGGCCTTGGATGTAAACTGGCACGTATACAAAGCGGCGTAGAGCATGTGCAACTTTTTGTTTCCAAGATATCTCTAACATTGAAACATATCCTGTTTTCTGCGCATCTTTCCGTCCACTCTTCCTACAATGGAGTCGAGTGCCTCTGTATGACGCATGAGGCTTCTTTGCGAAGGAAGCTGAGCGCTGCAGCACTAAAACATGTTCTGCTACTGAAACCTAAGATTGTTTCTTATGATGTGAGCTCTCTTCTCTTCCACGCCTGACAGCTGCGGCTCAAGTCCCGGCTTCCCTTTTATGAGAGTATGAGTGATATGAGATGCACGTGTGAATGAATGGAGTAAATTGTAATTATGATTTGATTTATACCTTTATGTGTGCCCTCAGTCACCCTGAAATGACACAATAAACATACTTGCTTCATTTAAACCTTTTAGATATGAACAGAGTTCCCTCTTGAGCTTTCCAAGGCCCTTGGTTAGAACCCTGGCCTAAACTGTTGCAGAGCACAATTCCTCAAAAGCTACTATTGCACATTGCAGCTTTGAGTGCAGACTGCACAAAAATGTGACGCACTATTCTTCTAAAATCAGGCAAGAAAAAATTAGGGTGGATCATGTCAACAGTTTTGTGTCTGCTGTATTTTGATTCTGAAATATATCTTGTACAGTAAAATGAGTGCAGAGATGTGTATTAAAACCATACCGGCTAATTACGATGCCGGGCGGACTGTATCGGTCTGGAACCGGTAGACCTTAGGTCGGTAGTTCTGACCGCAGAATTATGATTAGGGCTCCCGGTTTTATGGTATTTATATTTTTGTCATTTCCGTCTGTATTTATCCATATTTATTTTTTGCTAATTTTACCTGTCCCACAGGGCGGTCGCAAACACCCATTTTACATTTGAGCCCGTCGGCAGAACAGAGGAATCCCCCCACGGGTTTCCCTTTGACCGCCGTCATCGTAATACAGCGCTCGGAGGGAATACCCTGGATTTTTGGGCGGAACGCCTCAGACAGTTGGTCGGAGGCTTCCCGCTCGACATCCAAATCGGACCCTGAATTGCTGATCTAGGAATCTGGAGCCCTGGGTTCTAATCCCGCCTTTTGCACTTGACTGCAAAGCTTGTGAATCTGAACAAATCACTTTTTAAACATGACTTAAACTGAAAAACTATGAAATGTGATTCAATTGTAAATATTTAAAATCTAATGTAATTGTGTAATGTCAATGTACAAATCCATACCACATGGATGCAGTCTTGCTTCTCTTCAAATGGCCCACTGGACCCCCTTGAAGCTCCCCACCTGTGTTTGTCGTATATGAGTACCAATATGGTGCTAATACCACCCACTGTACAATTTATCACCGAGAAATTGAAATACCGCTGACAGCTTTTACCACGAAGAGTCAAAGACTTTCAAAATAAATATGTTTACATGATCCTGCAAACTCTAATACTGCCAATCACATAACTTCATGTCACTAAGCACTGTGTATGTTACAGATCACACCAAACTCAGAGAAAGGCATGGATTTATCTGTATAGTGGCTAACATTTTAGAATAAATTAGCAAATTACGTGCTTTTTGGGCTGTATTGAGTTCACAGCATAGAGGCTGTAAAGGCTGTTTTAAAAAGGAAAAAGTAACACAAATGTTAGGCCTAAGAGAATTATGCTGCATACAGAAAGGGGCCCACTTCGATATTACAAATATAAAGGCTCCAGGCCCCTAAACAGTAGGGGGGAGTGGGGGGGGGGGGGTCGAATTTTCTCCTCTACCCACAGCAAGCTTTACACAGGGATTTCTATATGTTTAGATTTGTCCCAGGTGTCATCAGGGTGCGGTCACCCTGGGAGAGGGGGGCAGGACCAGCGTGTTTCTATCTCACGCCTTAGCAGGTGCTCTTAATCTTGGAACTCCAGCTCATTGCACTATGTAGATCGACTGCTTGTTTCCAACTTGCCCTAAAACATATGCACTTAAAACAGGACCTCCTGATCGTTGCTATATAAAACAGCTCCCATAAAGCATCAATGTTTACAAGTGTCATCGCAATCATCGCAATGGTTTAGGTACGTGGCTGCCTTATTCGGTTATAGTCCAGGGGCACCTCTTTTGTTTTTTAATAACCGTACAGTGTTTATTGAACAGAAACAAACAGAGTTTCTGAAACGTGTTTGATACTTTTGGTCATACAGCCAAGAATTACAACTGATTCCTGCGTAGCTTCTAATTTTAGAAACAAAGTAACTATCTCTTTCTTTTTTAATCCTTTATATTATTTGCTCTGTGTTCCACCCTCCCAGGCAAGACCTTTTGATTCTAATAAAATCATCTACTGGTCTTTTGTTGTGTCCTACACTTTTGTCAACTTTTTCTACTTTTCTTCCGCCTCCTACACCCCACAGCAAGGAGCAATGGGTCAGTCCACTTCAGCCTTTGGCTAACTCCACTCTGAGTAATGGCATTCTGCTCTTACACAAGGAGCACATATGTACATGAAGTAATCCTGTTTATTTTCCCATTCAGTGCTAAAGACTACTACTGGCAACGCATGTGTTTTTAAATCAAAAAATTGGTTTGCTTTTAACTAATTTTTTTGTATTGGTAAGCACTTGGAAGCTAGGCCAACAATAACATTTTACAAAACCTATGATAGAAAAGCAAGTATTGACAAGACGAAAATGCTTGCAGCCAATGCATGACCTATTGGCTTTACCACTGCTTGATTTCCTCATGCTGTTTTCTTTTTCTTTATATTTCATTTCGTTTTCTGCTGTTCTTTCTCTCACAGTTCCTTCAGAGCTTCCTTAATTTAATATTTTTTTCTCCATCTTCCTCATTCATCCATCCATTCTCCGTCCCTTCCTTTCCATTCTTCCCCCTGCTTTCTTTGTTAACTTCTTTTCTACCTCACTTTCTCCCACCCTCCGTTCCTCTCTCACTCTATCCTTCCCTACCTTCCCCCTCACTCTGTCCTTCCCTCCCTTTCTTCACTTCTTCCTCCCCTCCACCCTGGCACCGTCGGATACATTAAAAGTTACACTCTTACACCGCTTCTATTATCATTTGCTAGGACTGCGCAGGGATTAAACAAATGGTATATCAAGAGAGGTCCAAAGATAGCAACCCATAGTCAGATCTTTTTTTATCTACAAATGAATACCTCTTTGAAGAAGCAATGTACAACTCCGTTTTTGCTAAAAATTAAAAATATTATTTAAAAAAATTGCTGAACCACAACATTTCCTTCCGAATGTATGTGATACCTTATAATAGGGTGATTTCTTATAATAATTATGCTCTGATAAATTTATTGGATGACTATTAATATTACCCTGTACGCCATGTGGTTTATGGAATTATTTTCAGGTGAAAAAACATCCTTTTATTTGAAAGTCGTGATAATAGCTTAATGTTTTCAGTGAAGACAATGGCAGGTAGTTGTACGGAAAGAAATGAAGAATGGAGCATACTTATAAGCTAATTGTGCCACACCACAAAATACAAAGACAGGCAGGAAAACAGAAACTACGCAATATTTAGAAAATGCAAGAATTAGAAACTACCTCAAGAATAGTTTTGTTTAACAGAAACACCCAGCAGGCTTTCAGCCAAAATATAGGAATAAGCAATCAAAGCACAGCCTTTTGCAGTGCTCGCAAAGAGCGGAAAGATTATAGTGCCCGGGGAGTGGTAAGGCTACATAGTGCCCTCTCTATAACTAGCCCTGCCTCTGGATATTTTAAAACATTTATGAGTCTGACAGCAGGGAGCTTTATACAGACAGGGTGCCAACTCAGTATCAATTCTTTGCCATCTTTCCCCTGGGTGCACAAAAAAGTCAGATGTGTTAAGTGGTGCCATGTGACGAATGGGAATACGCCCCTCCCCCTTAAAGTCAGACGCATGCCCGCGAGGGTTGGGAAAACCACACAGGCCAAGACTGAATCTGGGCTGTTCTCTTTGCCTTCTTCATTTGATATCTGCCTTCTTTTAACAAGAGGATGTCTGATGTATTATTCATCTCAAAACACACACCAGCTAGACTCACAATCAAAGGCGAGGCCTGTTTTCTCACAAATCATCGGCCTGCTGCCTACTTCCAGGCGAAGCCTTCTCAGCAGCTGCTGACTCACTGAAGAGTTTCGGTGCTGAATTTGGCTTGTGTGTTCTATCCTGAGACACTAACTAGGGCTGACTGAAGCTGGTGCTTGATGCCAAGCTGCTGTGCCTTTTTTGGCTCATTTGCCCTACTACGGCCTGTGATCTAGGTGGTGAGGCCACGCAGAATTAAAGTAGCAACCTCACTCAAGCAAGTACTTGAAGGGGTATATCAAAAACATTCATTGTAAGAAGGCTAACTAATTCTATTTGCATAAAAAGAATATAATTGAACAAGTAAAGCTAGCACCACCTCACTTGCAGAATGTGCCCTTGTGTGGTTGTTGGCATCTCTGGTTTAGATTGGGTGCCTATGCTGCCCATGCTCTATCTCAGAATATCAAACAATGCAGACTGCCATGCACTGGGGTCAGCCTCGGAATGTGATTGTGGCATCTTTAAAGTACAAAGGTGGGATTAATATGCTAGGATAATAGATCATGGTAGGACATGATTTAACTCAGAATGAAAGCTTCATTTTGTGTGGTGCTCAATGTCTACTACATTGTCTTTAAGAACTGAAGGCAGGATCCTACAGTGAGATCAATATAGACCAACCGAACATTGAAAGAGCACAACCTAAAACGGATGGATTCAGTGTCACATAATGCCTCTGAAAGGAGGGCAACATAGAAAAAAACCTTGGGGAAAAGTAAAGTTGGAAATAGTGAAGTCATGAGAGAAGATCTGAGGAAAACAGAGGAAAGCCGTGAACACAAATGTGCCATGGTATAAAGAATAAATGCATGTCACCAAGTCATGATTTGAAAAGCACTCAAGAAAAAAAGTGACAGGGCAAGGAACTAATAAACAAATAAGTTAACAATGAGTTGGGTGAAAAAAAACAGGATTCGAGCTAAGGAAGTGATCCATTTGAGAAAAAAGTGATGAAGAAAGCGCTTACAAACAGCTTGTAACAGATCCCTGGTACGCAGAACTTCTGGCAACAGGGAGCAAGTGGCAAGCTAGAAAAGTACTTCTGTGATAATGATGGGGTCTGGGAAGGCTCTAGATGTGTGAACACTGTTGCATAGATCTCTCCCAGACCTGTTGGTAACCGAAATGATGTTAGATTCCAAAGTATGGAGGAGAAAAGCATTCTACAGTAGCATTGTCCATGAATGTGTAATGCCAGAGTATAGGATAGAACTTTTTATATGGCCTACCCTACCAAATCTAGGTCTTTGTTTACCACTCTGTGCTGTTCTTGCCTCAAACCAAGCCTATAAAGCTGTTGCAAAGGCTATTCCTGTTTTAATTTGTCTTTTGTGTGTTAATATTACCAGTTTCTTGTTGCCCTGATTCATTTGTATCTTCTGTACTCTTCAATATATAATTTGCCACACTTTGAGGAGTTGTGGGGGATCTCAGTAAATTGTGGCTTGAGCCCCAGTTCATTGCAGAAGTCAAGTATTTTAACTTGAAAAGAGGGACCCACTATTGACTTCACGAAAATCTCTTAATTGTGTGCATGTGGCAGGGGTGATTTACTTTAAAAAAACATTTAATTAGTTCTAGCTGCTTATGACAACTGGATTTCAATGTTTGCAGTAAAACACTCCATATATGTCTTGCCTTGTTTTATGCTCTCCAAATCTATGCTTGATGGACATCATTGTAGGAAAGTGGGTTTCTGTTGCAGTACCGTCTCCCACTTTTTGCCTGACTCTGATGCATCTGTGACTGAATGTGCACTTGGGTTCCTGCTAACTAGGTTCTCAATGCCTTTGTTCTTTCACAAAACTGTGAAATAAAATCCACAATTGGCGCCACCTGTGGCACACAATGGCCTTGTGACCAGAGAGGATCTCTAAAGCCTGCAGCATGTATTGTGCTACCCTAAGAGACCCGTCACCAAACACATGCACACTGCCACTGCATCCTACGTGTTTTGGTGGAAATAAATGTGAAGAGTAGACCTGGCACACATCCCTGTGTGTCAGGCCCACCAGCACTGCAAGAGGCATAGGTAAGTCACCCGTACAGCAGTCCTTACAGCACTAAGGCGGGATGCACCATACCTCATGTGAGGGTATAACTGTATGACCAGATATGCTTGTATAGTGTCTAAGTCCATTCTTAGACATTATAAGAGCACGGTGAAGCCATACTGAGTACATGGGCTTGGATCTTGTCACTAAGAGTTCCACAGCTCCATGATGGCTTCACAGAATTCCAAGATGTTTGGTGCCAAACATCTCATGTTAATGAGCCTACACTGATGCCAGTGTTGGACTTATTCATTGTTGGATTAATTGATAAATGGACTTATAGGTCACCTCAGTGGTGCCCCCTGCAAACCTACCAGATCACTAGTGTGTGCTTGACTGGTCTGCACCAGCCTGTCACCTCTGGACATGTTTCTGACCGGCTGAGGTGAGAACCTTTTGCTCATGCGGGTCAGAAACAAAGCCTACTCTCGGTGGAGGTGCTTCACACCTACCACCAAGCAGGACCACCATAGAATGGCAGTGAACCTCAAAGGCTTCCTGCCCTTTGTTATGCTGACCATGGCCTCTCCTGCTAGTGGAGATGCCCGCCCCGTAATGAAGCCCCACTTTTGGCAGCAAGATCGGCAGGAAAATTAGTAAACAAGAGAGGTGTTTCCTCTCTCAGCCAGGACCAACCCTTAGGTGCCCTGAGCTGAAGTGACCCCCGCCTTTGAAAATCCTCCATATTGTCTTGGTGGATTCTAGCTAATAGAGTTAGGGGTATACCCCCTCCCCAGAGGGAGTGGACATGCAAAGGGTGTAGTCCCCCTAAAGTTAAGTAGCCCATTGGCTACTACCTTCTAACCCCTGTAAAGCCCCTAAATTGAGTACTTGGGAGCACCCCTGAACCTTAATCCTCAGATTACCGATGACCTACTAAGAAGAGGACACAGAAGGGCCATGCAGCAGCAAAGACTGAAGACACCAACTGACCTGGCGCCAGCCCTACCGGCCTGTCTGCAGCCCCCAAAGGCTCTGCTACGGAAGAGAGACTCATCCTGCAGCCCAGTGACCTGTAGAACCCTGAGAGGACTGCCTGCCTTCTAAAAAGACTCCTGATCACCAGTGGACAGCAGACCTGTCCTGATAAAAAACAAGTTTAAAGAGCAAAGCTCTGCCTGTGGAGCTGCGAAGTTGAAAACCTCTGCGCCCGATCCCCACAGCCTAAGTCCAAGAGGCCACCAGCCCAGAAAAGATTCCCAAGTGATGCTAAGCAAGAGTCCGTCGTGGGCTGACCCCTGCTAGACTCCACATCCACGCCTGCCGCCTCTGCACGACAACCCCCCCAACCGCGACCTGCACCGGTAAGCTGATTTCTGATGCCGAAGGACACCCCTGCACCCGAAGCCCCTGGGCCTTGGGGAGATTAACCAACGGTGCCCCGATGCCACAGCACATCGAAATTTACCTGTGCAGCTGTAGGTTTCTTTAGTCCAGCCTCCTGCCCTGAGCCTGCAGCCTTTTTCGGACTTCAAGATTCTCCATTGGTTTGCATTGGGCACCCAACACTGTGTTGGCACTCTGCAACCGGCAGCCCCTGTGCCGCTGAGGGTGTATGTTTGATGCTGCCTTGTGACCACCCCCATCCCCCCTGCTAATAATGCCCAGAGACTGGGTTACCCAACCATTCTACTTAACCAGTAGAACCACTTCGATTGCCCCCTTTCCCATTTGGATAACATTGGGACCAGCACCCGAGTTTGACCTCTCACCAGGCCAGCCCAGTGTCACTGGCGGGGCAGTGAGGTCACTTGCTTCAACCTTGCCTGGTATTGATTCTTCATCCTTATGCTCAATACCGTAAATCGTTTACATACCTGCATGTTGCTGATTGCGTTTCCCCCCATGGGATAACATTGTACTTATTGAAAAAAGCAGTGTCCACTTTTTACATTGAAAGACAGTGATATTGCAAAACTTATTTTGCTGCAACAAAGTATCTTTGGTTCTATAAAATAAATCTACTAAAAGTACTATTTTTACAAACTAGTGGTCTCGGATTTAGTCACTGAGTGAGTGTAATAATTTTTTGCATGGGAGTGTACAACAGATGCTTAGCACTGCCCTCTGATAAGCCTAACGGCTTGTCCACACTACCACAAAAGAGAGCATTAGTATTACCTACTTTAGCCTCTGTAAAGCCTCTGGGGATCCACTAAAATCTGTGCACACTATACTTTACTTTGGTATAGTATATACAGAGCCAGCTTCCTACAATCCTGACTTCAAAACTTGTGGGTCAGGCTCGTAGATAGTTGTCTGTACAGATATGGAACCTTGTAGGTGATCTCTTAGTTTTCTTGGATCTCTGATTTCCTACATTCAATAAAGACCAAACAATAGAGTCTAGAAACAAATACAGAGGGTGGCATACAATAAAAACTCAAGGGTCAGTTAACATAAAGGTTCCCAAAAATAATTGCGAGGATTGTCTTAGGTTTGGTAGGCCTGGAGATGCATCCCAGAAGTTATGCATTCAGGAGGGTGGGGTTAGTCAAATACTTTGTCAGAATTGGAGGATTGTGGGCTGAAGAGTCATCACTAGGTTCATGGGTTTGCAGTTTGTCACTTGGCCAGTTGCTTTAGAGGAGCTGGGAGGGTGTTTGGCACAGTTTGTCGTAGTGTCAATTTTAGACCTGGCATCTGTTGGCGTGGTCTCCCCTAACCTTTTTGGCTGCCGACCTCATGTTTGGACCTTGTTTTGCTGGCCTATGACTTTGAGCGCGTTTGAGACTGCCATTCAGTGCCAAAGTGATTTACTTGTCATATACATACTGGTGATTGGTGTCTAAATAATTGGCTGATTCAAGTGAGCTGTAAGTCCCTTGTCAAGGGTAAGACATATAACCAGGGCATGCAACTTGAATGCACCTCTGTGGGCAGGAAGCACTGGTTGGGCCATCCATGGAGGTAGCTCATTGATTATGCCACAGATTTGCCCTGTGTGTACAGGTTTCTGTTACTGATCATGGCATTTAAAAAGCTTTGTGCCAAGGTTCTACTTAGGGACAGGGTGTGGTGCCGGAAGAGGCAGAGGATTTGTGTGTGTGAGTAACATGCAAGGGTTCTGAATGGCACTAGATGGTGTGTTCGGTATGATGGGGCCTGCTTCTCGCATTGGATTAGCATGGGGGGATGTAAGGAAAGGCTATTGAGCAGTATTTCCTACATGCAGAATAGTAGCAGTATAGTGTTTGATATTGATGAGTGCGTAATGACGAATCCTCTCCGGTAGTATGAGTGGATCTGACATTATGTGTGTGGATATGTCTCTTTGGCAAAGTGGGCATTTCAGTACTTGTGGCTCTGTGTGCCTGTAGTCCTGTCTCCAAATTCACATCTGGATGCTGTGGGGACAGCTACATCCGGGTATTCCTGATAGAAGACGATAAACTAGGGCGGGCTCAAAGGAAACTGCAGACCTCTAACTCTGAGGGGCCTTTCTGGGATAGTTATATGGGGGTGGAATTGGCACCTGCATTCCAAGGGGCAGGGTCTTGGCCCCTATAAAGATAGTGATGAAACCTCCTGGGGTAGGAAGTCAGACAGGGCAAAGTTTAGAGAGGCCCTGTGGATTTCAAAGGAGGCCTTTTGAACTGTTTGTGCCTTCAAATGCCATTGTGGGTATAACTACTGGGGCTCGGGCCTCTGAAGTTAAAATTGCTTTTGGATTTGTAACTATATCACGATAGTTTGACATTGGGATATCGACACGAGGAATCATTAGGGCAGGAGGGACTTCAACTAGATTATTCGCAGGCTAGTGGTGGCCTTCAGCTTGTTGTGCTCCAGTAAGGGGACTATCACCTGCTAGATTTTGCGTGGACATTGCTGACCTGCAGCTAAGTGGCAATTGTCGCGGCCGGGGTCCTTAGGTACTCTCCAAGGGCCGGGCGGCTGGCCTCCTATCCATGAGATCACAAGGACACAAAGGATCTCCCCATTTCAACAAGATCGTAATAACTGCGCAGGGGCGGCAGAAACTGGTAGAAGTGATCGTCAGTTGGGAAAAGCACCGTTCTGATTTGCACAGTCATCACACTGTGCAGAGGAGTGTGCTTATAAAGATCAGCAGCTCACCTGAGGTGCCCGGATGTGAGGAGTTAGAAGAGTGTGTGGTAAGCTTGCAGAGTGAGTCTGAGGAACCCATGCTTACAACCAGGGGACCTGTGCTAGCTTGCACTCTGGAGCATGTGGTGTCCGAGGAGTGTTTGGGGACCTGAGCGGGGAACTGAGATTGTCTTTGACCACCAGATTGGGAGGACAACAGTGTCTGACATCGCAGCTTCCATACGAGGTTGCCACCTCTCTCTCCCTGGACTGAGGGGTCTTGTGTGCCTTGTGGGCACCTACGGCTGGCTGTCAGGAGCTATGACAGCTCACACCTCTGCTTGAGGGGAAACAGTGCTCCAGACTTGGAAGAGCACCAGCCTTCTGGGTCACAACCTTTCGTCTACGGGGGATATTGATCCTGCACTCATGCAGGCAGGGCCGGCTTTAGGGCTGGTGGCGCCCGGTGCGACAGTGACTTTTGGCGCCCCCACGTCCCATGGTTGCCTCCTTGGATTCTCTCACTACCACCTGCAAAAGTGCTCCTCATTTCTCCTATCAAAAGATATTGCTAAACACAGAGCCACCTGAGGTTACAGCGCCCAGTGCAGCCGCACCAGTCGCACTGCCCTAAAGCCGTCCCTGCATGCAGGTGCAGATGGGCCTCTGGATGTCTAATCTGGATGGATTAAACTAAAGAACTGTTTCTTTCTATTTTAGGTGGTTCTGACAATCTAATCAACGTGGTGCCAGCAGTGGCAACATGTATCGTTGGCTGGTGTAGCTGAGTGCCTGAGTGGCTGGGTCACAAGGCATAGTCAAAGACCTGTGATTGCTTGACCATTGCAACTGTTAGGGGTATGCAATATTGAGGAATGTCGTGTTGGATGAATATCTCTGAATAGGGCATATATGTTCATGTCATTCGGCTGCTATTAGGAAAGTTCAACAATTGCATATAACTGTAAAGTGTATGTACAATGGGTATCTCATTTTGACTTCTGCTAATGGGAAAGTTCAACAACTGCATATAACTGTAAAGTGTGTATACAATATGTATCTTGTTTTGATTTCCATGTGTGTGTAATACAAAGACTAGTGTTCTATACAAACGGGTGGAGTTTTTGTGTAGCGTACACAATGTGATGTGAGGGTGGTGTTGTGCCAATACTTTACACTTGGACCCTGAACATAAGACTGACTGCTTGGTGCCAAGCTACCCAAGGGTGAGCACAGGTTATCGAACACGTGTATCATACTCATCCTATCTAGGACGTGGATTCTGCGTGGCTTTGAAGTGTCTCAGCTAGCCGGGAATGCTGGGTCTACAAGCCATCTTGTATGTTGCCAGAACTCTTCAACAGTTTGACTTGTCACTCGGTGGGTGTTTTCATAAATGTGGCTAGGCCCTTTTCCATAATATTCTGTTTTTGAGGTTTGTTTCACTTGATAGTATCTATGGACGTTACAAATACTCGCATACGGCTGCTTGAATTTTCTGAGCATTACATTGAAATGCGCTTGACTCTAACCATCAAATCACATTTTCATCCTAGAGTATTTAGTATCTGTCATTGTTTTTACATAATATTCAGGACAAATTTACAGCAATAGTTCTACCTGAAATTCAGCATCACACTGTAATAACATTAGGACTATAATCTGCTGCTGCATGGAAAACAATCACCCCCCACCAGCGCCTATCTCAATGATATTTGAGATACATGACATCAAGTCACATTTGACTTAAATCATGACTGCGATACAGGAAGTAGTAACGTGATGTCATGTCCAAACAAAGAGTAAACTGCTGCTCTTGGATCTGCCATGTATGGTCTGAAAAAAGTTATTAATTCTTTCCTCATCAAACAAATTGTCCAAATGCTCCGATGCGCAAAACACATGACCAGTGTTTCATGTTAGGACCAGCCTTGGCCTGTGTAGGTAAGAGTGGTGGGGAGGTGTGGCTGGGTTGAGGGGGATTTCGACAAGACGATGACGAGGGAAAAAGTAGTATTTATTTAAGTTTCCCTCATCATCTTCTGTCGAAATACACCCCCCCCCCCACCCAGCCCCACTGCCCCGCCGCTCCTACCTGCACAGGCCACGGCTGGTTAGAAAGTGCGACTCTTCCACCACACTGCCATTTCACCCACTTGAGCGGGCTTTCTCACAGTAGGCACGGGATCGCTCTCTATTCGACCCAAATACTGTGGTACTTGCTCATTAATTGGACACTGGTGTGATTACTATAAGCCTACTACATCCTCTTTACTACACAAGTGTGGCCTATCAAATTTACAATTAGAAAATCAAAACGTTGTATAGTTCAGAATATAATGCTACCATTATCAAGGTGTGCATGGGCAAAGAATCATCGCATGCTGATAATCATCTTTATGCAATATAGCTATATAAGTTTTAAAAAGGTGTGCAAACAATATATATTCACAAATGAACTCCCTTAATCATAATCCTAATCACATAATTTTATCATTCTTCCCTGCGTCTTCAGCACATATGTTTTTCTACTAACTTAATTCACTATAAGTCAATTAATCCATCTTTGATAGTATTGGCCCATGTCACTTACAAGTACCTTACAACAATTATAACAATCTTAACCACATCAAGCCCTAATGGAGAATCATTACACCAAACTATTAATCAATACCAACACTCTCTTTGCCAATTGTCCAAGTAATCATTGTAAACATAAGAATCATAAAGTAAAGACTGCCCCTCACATTGCACTGCCAGAGAGTCACCAAAGGCATTGCCCACATTAGCAGCACCGAAGGAATGCATCTGGATCACGAATCAAAAGAATAAATGCAGTCTTTCAGTTTTCAAGCATAATTTTAGGTTTAAAGTTGTGATCCTCTGCTAAGACTGTGAATACGGATAGCACAGATTTAGGTGCAGAGATACCAGAATTTACTGTACCGGATGGTATCTCTGCACCTACATTTGCTTACTATAAAGAAATCACATGGAATGGGGAATAACTGCGCAGACTCCGTTTTACTGGGCAATATTTCGCATGATTGTTCCTCTTGTATGAGGATTAATTCGTATGTTCAGGTGAGCAGGTGGCAAATGTAAGTGTAGAGGGCAGTGCTGGTCTTGGGGTGGGAGGAGGGAGTAGTGAGGGATACAGAGGGAAGGGGGGTATGTGGCCAGGCAGGCGGGAATATTACAAGCTCCCCCATGCCTTAAAGTGGGTCAGGCAGGGGCTAATGCCTGGGGTCGGATTGCGCTTGCAGTCCAACCCTTAACAGATTTTACCAGCTGTTTTCCCTCCAGTAAAATCAAGTGTGATTTTCGAGCATCAGTAAAAACTAGTTGTGGGAACATCAGTCGTTATCAGATGAAGCAGTATCCCACCTGGGGCATACTGCTTCACATGTGTGCACTTTTTCTAACAAGACAGAACAAAATTATGGGAACAGCTGTGGTGCAAAGATTATGTTTAAAATGCACAAGTCCTGTATTCACATCTTCTTAACCCACTGAATTCAAAGCATGTAATTTAAAAAGAAATGACCAAACAGGAAATGCATGGTTCCACAAAAGATGTACGTATTTGTACAAAAGTGCAATTCTGATCTGGTAGTACAGATTTTCCTTTTTGTCTCTTTTAGATGGTATGCAATACTCAAGTTCTGCAATAACATAATAAAATACAAATCAGAGGCAACATACAACATAAAGTTTGTCGACTAGAGTTAAGCTGCATCACAATCACGTAAAAACCTCAATCCAACATCAGCGGGTTTCCAGCACTGAAACTCGCAATCACATGGGCATCACTCCTAAAAAAGGAGTAAAGCTCCTCTTCTTCTGGACCCGCCCAAATGCTTGGCTGCAAAAGTCCTCGAGACCCTACCTGAGGACCAAGATTCTCACACCACCGCTTCTTTCTTGTGGGACTCTAAAGACCTGCTTCTTAGGTGAATAGCACCTTGAAAAGTGATCCCATGGGATGTATTATTTCTGCTCTTCTCACTAACAACTTTGATTGATTAATGAAATGCAGTGGTAGAGTGATGTAGGTCTAGGGATAGACTCCATAGGGGGAGCCAGACTTTAGCAGCCTATGACATGTGGTACAGCTCCCCCCCCCCCCCTCAACACACTGGCCTCATTCCTGGATCGTCTCATATTCCATCAAGAAACCAAATTTGGTGGGTCTGACTCTAAGTAATAACTTACTTTCATTCAAATATATTCACCAACACACTGTGCAGGTTACACTCAGCAAAGCGTTCTGACATCTTTAAAGCATTTTGTTTCACAAGTCACCTTGGTCAGTGCAGTATATAATATTGAGGTACCAGGATGGGAAGGGGCGGGTGCAGAAAGTGAAGTTTCAAAAGTGAAAAGAATCATGTTGCTAATTACAGAACCAATTAATTTAGTTTTTTCATTTGTAATTTTAGTTCTAGAATACATATGAGGCAAAGGGCAGGAATGAGAGGTCCCTTTTATGCTAGCCATGGCTCTCTACAGCTGATCTTTTAGAAGAGCTACTCAAGCTAGATTGATGGATAGACAGCCAGACAGCCAAACAGACAGACAGACCGACAGAGAGAGAGAGAGAGAGAAAGAGAGAGAGATTATGTGAGAGAGAAGTGAGGAATGGAGGGCATTGGGATGCAGAAGACATGCTGTGGAAGAACAGGATTTTTTCCAACTCTTGAATGAACTGGAATGCATTTGATTCCACAACTCATGTGTGAGTGAAAGAAGCCCCTCGGTGACCTTGCCTGCCCCACATGCCATTTCTTATAGGATATATTTCTCAGAGTTACGTGTGCCAGAGAGCTTGGGAGGAACGTGGAATAGTAGTTACCTTTCTTACTTTCGAAATTGGACACTGGAGGCAGCGTTTTTACTTGGACAAAAACTGAGAGAGCTCATACAAATCGGTGTATTGGCCCTTGCCAGTTACCTTAAGAGCAAAAATGTAAAGCACATACAAACAGAACAAGCCCGGGGAACAATTTTAGCCTGCCAGAAGCCTGAGGTGATTCAACGTGTTCTGCTGCGCCACAGACGCCGGCCCAGTGCTTTAAATGGGCCGATACTACCCGGTACGGAGTATCAGCACTTTTTTATTTTGGGAGGAGAGTACCAGCACTTCTCAGGAGAGACCTAATACTTTTAATTGGGGAGAACCGGCACTTCTCAGAAAATAGCAGGTACTCTGGCACAAAGTACCTGCACTTTAATTTTTCCATTTCAAGCACTGGCTATGCCACTCAAGTCTTAGTTTTGTATTTCATGGCTCATCATGTACTCACATCCTCACACCCGGGACTTTGAAGAGTACAAGCAAGTGTGCTGTTCACTTAGAGGAAAGCAAGACCGGGGTGTTTCCATCTGCAATCAGTGGATGGAAGTTAAAAGTGCAAGGAAGCCTGTGCTAAATTTGTAAATAATAAATACTATTGATAATAATAATAATAATAATAATAATAATAATAATAATAATAATATTATAGGCCAGAGTTTTTCTAAGCCAATCGCTGGGACTGCTGGATGCAGGGCTTGCTGGATATTGAGGCAGCCTAGTCTTGATTGCACCTCATGTCTCTCTCTTCCACCATCCTGTTACTTTACCTCATTCTTGCAGGTTCTTTTTTCTTTCCCTTTTTCCCTTTTCTGCCTTTCTCTTTTTTGCTCCGGACCAAAGTATGATGATGAAAAATGTGCCCCGATCCCCCAAAATAAGTGCTGGTGCCCACCACCTGCAACCACCTGTACAACTTTAGCACTAACAAATTAGTTTTCCTAGAACAGCATTAAACACTTACAAAACTAATCACAAGGTTTTATAATTTTCACTTTCAGATAAAGGCTGATGGATTTTTTTGAGTGTTTCTAGTGTTCACACCTGCTAAAGGATTGCAGAGCGCACATACCATCAGAAGAGACCATTGAAAAAGTCATAAAAATATATTTCCTTTTCTGTAGCTTTCAAAGACAGAAAAGTTGATTGATTTGACTGTCTTCATAGGCAAATAAACTGAACTTGAAATGTTAAAACTTTTTTGAGCTATTTAATTTTCTTTTAAAGATAATTTAGTCCTACAAACATACAGTGCTGTCAGTCACTCACACGCTGCCTGCCATAATAAATTCTCCCTCTACATCAGCGTTAGCCTCCACCTTAGAAGTCTGCAGGAAGAAATACATTTTAAAGTCTGTATTTTTTAATGAGTCAATATCATTGCAGCAGTACCAGCAAGGCATGTTTTATTCAGGCTGCACGTGAAAGGGAGGTTTGGGATTTTAAACAGAATCAAACAGATGTTGCAAATGAGAATAGATGCAGGCATATCTTAGCATTTTTGGCCTTCAGAGAAGCAGAAACCTAGACCATGTGGGATGGTTGAGACCCCGCCGGACTCTGCCAAGCCCCTGGAGTCCCATATGACAGCCGGTTGTCGCTATACTGCCGTCTCTCCACATGATGAAGGTCAGAGCCCCATCGTCATGACAAATCATGAAGCCAGACCGTTTCTTGCAGAACCTACTACAGTACCCACAACAACATCCTGTATTATTAAAATCTAAGCAAACCTTGAAAGCATGAAATTGTATATTTTTTTATAAATTGGTACTCAATTGACCTGAAAAAAAGAGACCTGTAAAGCAAACTTTACCAAAAAGTAATTTCAGAATGTTTTGTGTTAGAACAACAACGTAGTAATCTTTTGCGTGGTAAGTTTCACGGCTTGTTCACAAGTAGACCAATGATAATGCAGCAACGTATTGATGACCGCCTTGTAAGTTATCATTGGCGACATTAAGGTCAGGAAAGTGATGCTCGGACCATTCTAATTTACACCACATGGAGTCTAAGTCAATGTCATCTGTCACAGACAAGACGTTAAATGCATACAGTCACAAAACTCAGAATCTAGGAGATTTCATGGAACAGTAGAGTCCCAACAGAATGAAACTGGAGTGTATTCAAGCAATGAACCTTCTGTTAGTAATGAAATAAAAGATTTGGTGAAACAACAGCGAAACCTTTCTGACATGGTTCTGATGTGGAAACATTAATGAACTATACAATGCAAACCAAGGTCTGTTTCAGAGGCAGACATGAGCATTGAACAAATAGCTCTGTTTTAGAATTGATTTTGCTCTGCTTATTTTAGCTTGATAAAGATTTGAAAAATGGTTTGCTCGATCTCAACAAGATGAAATAATGCACTTGAGTCTTGTAGACACACAATAAGGCGCCCACATTCAGCAGAGGCGAAAGGCTCTCACCTACGACTAGCGGCGGCTTGCGCCATACTGCAGGCTATGCAAGCGGTCTTGCTTTACTCCTTTTGTTTGACGTTACAATACCATTGATACAATGACAATATGGGGTAAACGCATTCTCAACAGGCATCCTGAAGACAGACGGAGAACGAGGCTACACAGGGATTCCTTAGAATAGTTTGCAAACACCTTTGCCACAGAATACCATCAAAGGAGAAACTTGGCTTTCTTTATAAAATATCAGGAAAGCAAGCCCAACGTTTTAATCTACAGGACAGCCACAAATGTCGCAGACTTTTAACACTCATTGCAGGAGGGAAGTGTTCTGTAAAATATTGCGGGTTTTTGTGGTCCATTTGAAACTGAATCTGGAGTAATTTTCATGAATTTTTTGCGAGTTTTCACCTGTTTTGGAATTGGATTTAGTGCATCAGAGCAGACACGCTTTGAAAGGCTGCTACAATACAATGGCATGTCCTAGCAGCTCTTTCACCCGCTTACCATCCACGCCCCTTTTTCCAACAACACTTACATATTTGAGACAGTCATGGTGTGAATCTATGCTCTGTCTCATTGTCGGACCCTATGCAAGAAGAAAGTCTTCTGTATGTGGGGTTGAAATTAATATAGCACCCCTCATTCCTTTTCATGCGCTGATGATTCTCCAGGGTGCCCTTAGCAACAAATGCGAAGACCTGACATTCATCCAAGTATAGATTCTAAAAACGTGAACATTGTACCATCCGTTGAGATATCTAACAGTAAATTCACAGAAGGAGTTGATAAGCTCAAGAACTCACTCAAAACAAATACAAACACTTCGGGACTTGGGGACCAAAAAGAGCATGTCCATGTGTTATAAGAGAGCAAACCAATTAGATGCAGTACAGCAACACCGATCAATTGGTAGGACACCTGCCTCATTTTGAGAGGCTACAAAAGTCCAAAGCATGCCGGCAAAAGGACATCAAGTGAACACAGGTGGTCTTATATTTATTTTTTTAAATGCTGAGGAAGCTCTTCGCGAGCCCATGTGATCACTTTTATATAGAAAGCATGCATTTCGCAAATATAGAATTAAAATAGCAAAATGAAACCAGTGGTGAAAAACATGCAATGTGCGGCAGAACATTAGCTTTGGCTGACACAGTCATAATATTGTGAACCTCTAGTGCCGAAGCTAAAAAAGTGGGTGCCAGTCAGTGAGAAATTGCATGCCCACAGATTTTACCCAAGTAGGACTATGGGAGGACGGCTTTTACGCAGAACTATGAAGGTAGTCGTTAATCTGTGTTTCTTTTACTGCATGGATGCACTTACATCTCCCGGCAGGTCACTATCGTAACATCATGTTGTAGTTCACAAGTTACTCATGCAGCGGTTATCTGGTGCAGATTCTATGCTACATGCAAATAACCAGGCAGAACTATACGCATACAGGAGAATCTTGAAAAGTACACTTCCTCTCCACTATGGTGTTGGGGCAACGTTATCTCCGTGAAAATGAACAGTAAGAATATGTGCACAATTTCACACCTGCTATGGCTTGTGAAATATCTCCCTATAGCTTGTTCTACATGCTAAGTTGTTATGAAGAATGTCTTGCCCTCTAAGTACATGTATGTTACTGGCACCGTCTCATGTACTATCAAAGGGACTGAATTGAAATTCAGAACTTCTTTAGGGCCAATTTTCTAACCACAAGACCCATCATCAGTTCCATTCAATGGTGAGGGCACGTGTGCAAAAGGTAAGACCTTGCATACAACACACCAACGTACCATGACCCTTAATGGAAGTATTCTGCTACCCTCTGAGTTCTGGCAAAACAAAAACAAATAATAAAAAAGAGCCCTGGAAGCAAACCTCTCTGTTAACATGACACTGATGTAGGCAGTGCTTATGTATTTATTTAATAATTCATTGGTTAATTACTTTATTTATTTAAAACACAGTGGTCCAATTTTTTTAGTAGTCCGCTGGTGCTGCCAAATGGCAGGATTGACAAACATCGAGGCTACTTAGTCTAGATGCCACATGCCTCTTTCTCTCATCCCTGCCGCGCCCCGTCTATTTTTACTCACTCTTGCAGGTTATTTATCATTCATGCTTTCATTTCTCCTTTGTCACTTTCTAGCCACCCTGCCCTTTCTCTTTCTTTCTCCAGTTTCAACTTTTCTCTTTCTTGCTTTGGTTCAAAGTCTGATGATAAAAAACAAGTCTCCATCCCCAGAAATGAGTTCTGGTGCACACAACCTGCAACCAGCGGCACAAGTTAAGCATCGGAGACAAGCCACCTGGGGTTTGGAACCTCTGTGGAGAGAGGGTCATGTGGATCAGAGGTGAAGTAAAACCTTCTCAAAGTTTGCTCTAACCACAGGATTGAAGACACATACACTCTTCGTTTCATCCTCTGTTTCTGGCAGCCTCTTTTCAGGTGGCCTTGCAGAAAGAAGGAATTTACTTGTTGTCTGTTTTTCAAAGGAGGACTTGTCAACTGTTGCCACTAACCTGGTGACATCTGTACCTATCCTCACAACTCCACAAGAAAGAAATTTCGATACTAAAGAATTTCACAAAAGACAGTGGTTTGTGTTGATGTTTAGTACCTTTTGCCTCATTTTATAAATATATGCGGCCTAAAATCTTTTAATTGTATAAAGGTCACTCTGAACTACATTTTAGCTTCAGGCTTCTTACACAAGAAACCATTAAATACGTCCTGTCCAAAGCACTTTAAGTACAAGTAACCAAGGGTACATTTTTTTTGCCATAACAAGGACAGACCATGCTATGAACAAACTCTAACCTTCAACCCGCCATTTGCATCAATACATCATGACCTTCTACAAGGTCCCCTCATGTTCCATCTGCATGTGCTTGGGTTCTGCTAGTAATATTAAATTGTTCCTGATAAATGCAAGCTTCTAAAATGTTGCCAGGTCTGCTTTTCTCACGCCTCACAATAAAAGCATGCCTTTTTCAAAGACCTTGAGGGGATATTTTGTGAACGTTTTAGAACGGGCACACAAATTGAATTGTGTTAGAAAGCAGGAGAGCAGCCGTGAAAGGATGACTTTAAACAGTATCTTTAAATTTAGATCACATGAGCACACTTTAGACAATAAATGACCGCTCTTCTAAGAGAACGGTGCAAAGCAAGTCGCCAAAATACCAACGTCTGAGTTTTTTCTAGGTGCACACTTTCAGGTCTTCTTCCCTTCAGGGACTTTAGAAGAAAGTGTGGTCCTAAATCAACATACCTTATGTTAAAAAAAAAGTAAAGTAACACTTTGACAGTTGACACATGTGTATGACCCCATATTTCCCTTAGAGCGTTCTTTTCTGCGATATAACATTGTCATTCATATTCGGTTGTGACATGATTTGCTAAATCTACCCAGGCCACCATGAAAGTAACTGCATTGTGCATTGTGTGCTCCAAGGACCTGCATTTGCTCCTCAGCTGAGGCTGAGCATGCCTTCCGACAGCCTTATGGTGCTGTTCTGTGTGGACAGGGCGAGATGCTGAGCCGACAGTACGCACATGCAGACTCCAAGAAAACACATTCATGCTTCAGGGCAGACACTCATTGACAATGACTTTGGTAACACCGCGTGCACCTAAGGTCACACACAGTCCCTCCACAATTAATCACATGTCACTATGTACAGAACCAAGCACAAGTAAATTAGGTTAGTCTGCCACATGCCCATATGCTTTATCCTTTTTTAGGCATCATGACAAATATTTTTTATATTAAATGCTGTCCTTGCCCACCAAATAAATGCAAGCTTTGTTAGTTAAGTTCTTGCATAAAATACATATTTACTGTGCTGAGTTTACATGTGTCCTTTCTATTTTGATCATCACAGTTCTGTCTTAGGCATGATGATTAAAAAGGTTCTTAAAGAGATGGACAGTTTATACGTTTATCACATGTAGTACCTCTAGGTGTAAGCAAGATCACTAGCTTTCAATATAAGGAATTGAATCAAAACAGGAACTTTCAGGGAACAGGTGTAAACAGACATTGTTGTTTTCCCTGCCAGTAAAAATAATTATACGCAAATTCAAAAGAATCAAAGATAATTTTACAAGACTGCTCAAATGGCCAAATATAGCATCCCATTTTCAAAAGAATCATGGACATGTACGGAATTTACTATTTATATATTGCCTGTTGTATATTATTTGACCTTTCACTGGTGAATATAATTTAGCATACTATATTACTATGGATGAATAATGAATATCACTTCTGTAGTACTAATGTTAGGGATAATCGAAGTTTAAGATCTGAGCACCTATCTTTCCCCAGGACTCAACCGCATGGAATTTTTATCAAACTGCATAATTGTATAAGGCGTAAATATCACGTGTTGACACATTATCGAGTTGAATAACCTACAGCCAAGCTGTGTGTAAATATTCAACACATGTATCCTACTTCAAACTGGACACCATGGTCTATATTTTCATAATACCCCAAAATCACGACAGATGGATCCACCTTCTAGAACCTTAAATTTACATGTATAAATATGCTAAAATGCAAAGACAGAACACACTAATTATGTCTTAATGAGAATGTATGACAACTATACATGGCAGTCCTAGCTGGCATGCTGGAAAGAAAGAAACATATTATGTTGTGGAACTATCAACCTACAATTTATGTATGAATGGACTTATTTTGTGGATAAGTAAACTATTCAATAAGTACTATGTATATGTATCTATTTATCTCTCTCCATATATATACATATATTTATATATATATATACACAAACATATTTATATAATCTATATACATTATCTCTCTCTCTCTCTAAATATATATATATACATATAATGTGTGTTTGGGGGGTAATTTTCTATGTCACCCCTACATCCCTACCATTTACCATCATGTGCGTAAAGAATGCTCTTGGACTGCAAGATGACAGGCCATGATGCCCACACGCGCGCACTCTGCCTAGCCTCGATATATGGCACTGAGCTATTGGGGTGAATGAGGTGGAACACTTCAGTGAACATCAGATCAGTCCCTCTGACTGGATGTCACTCACTACAGGGTTGCTGCGGCCCAGGCGTCTGAGGTGCCTGTCATTCAAGCAGGCGCCTGTGCATGCCTGCGCACCTCTTCACCCAGGATTCACAGGTGCGCGGGTGGTGGCGCTCTACAGGTGTCTGTGATCAGGTGGGACTGGTAGGGTACAGACCCCGATGGCTCGCTCTTTTATGAAGCCCAACCTGCTATTAAAATCTCCCCTTGAAGTGTGCCTGGTGCACTCGAGCCAGAGTCCCAGGCACCTCCAAAGCAACTGTAATAACCAGATACTTGAATAAAGAAAATTACCTTTCTAACTGCATTGTCTTCTTTGACTCTTTCCTAACTTAATTTTTATTTAAGAATGGCCCTCTAATAACTTCACTTTGAAATATAGTTCTATTTTGTTTTATATTTACTAAGGATATTTATAGTATGTGGACTCAGCAGAATATAGCAGGTGAGCGCTTAATAGCGAACAAGGGTGGAAGGGACAGTAAAAGGCATAGCAAGGAGACACACATGGTTACCTCAGTTTGGTGGGAGATTGAAAAGTTCCAACAATGTTTTTTTGTTGTGTTTGTTCAATGAAATCTCCTCCTCGTGTATTGATCTATGTTCTAGAGGCCCAACACAACATTAAAAGTTTGCTCTCTTCTTCGGATACAAACTTTGTGCGTGTGAGCCACTGCCCTCTCTGCCCGTCCACCATTCCACCTGCGGGCTTCGCCTGCGCCTGCCACCCCTAGTTACATCCTGGCACGGAATGCTAGATTTGTTTATTTCCTTAGATTTTTTTATAATAGACATTTTATTATTACAAGGACCCGAGATGCGCTTTGTTCGGCATCACTGATAGTGCAGGCCAAACATAAAACATTAGAACTGTCAATAAAACTTAGGTTTTTCTAATGTATTGCTCCTGTTTTCGCCTGAAATATACAATGGGCCATTTGTTCACACCGATAGGCTCCAAGCGCTAAAGCCATGTTGAAAGGAGGAGCGAAAAAGTGTCATTCCGTACCCTTTTATGTTTCCATATTTACCTGCGCAGTGTGGGTCTCACTAGGCAGGGCATGGATAGATTGTAATGTAAACTAGCGCGCTGTCGGTATACAATAAATGACCATGGCAGGAGTAAAAGGAGGGGGTGCACCGCGGGACACCACAGCCCTGTTCTGCAAAAAAATGTAAACACTCAAGCGCACTCACCGAAGAGCTTGCCGGGGGCCTCCTGGCTGTCATCGGGGTTCGCGGACTCGGGCAGGGGCTCGCTCGGGGGTTCGCTCAGCTCTCCGTCTGAAGTGGCCGCCGCCGCCTCCTCGCTTCTCGCCTCTGCCTTCATCTCACTCCGCAGCGACAGCAGCGCGGGCTTGCTGACTTGTCCAGCTATCATTGGATCCTAGGGGTTGGTGGGGGAGAGAAAAGGGAGCCGGGAGAGGGGGGAAAAAAGTGTCAGAGCGCTGTCGGGGGGACGCTCTCTGCTCCTCTCAGGCACACACGCAGAGGCGCTCTTATCTGCGGCTGCTCCCGCTGTTATTGCCGGCTGCAGTCAAGTGAAGAGCTATTACGGATCCGGTGCCTTTTTCATTTACCCCCCCCCCACCCTGTTCAAGCTCAGCGGCCATGCGGGGATTCTGGATGTTGGCGGGGAGGCAACTTCTTAAAAAATACCAATGGAACTACCAGTGCCTCCTCTGATCGTGGTGTGCACCTTTTTCTCACCTGCCCCTTTCTCCTGTTCCGCCCCACGCGCACTTGTCAGGCGCACGCCTGAAACTATCGCGGCATGCAACACTGACACGTATTCTGGGAACATTAACAGAAAGAGGACCCGGTCAAAAACAGGGCTATTTACAAAAATAAACGAAACACTATGGTTTCCCATACTGCCAGTCAACAAAACTCGAATGCCTAGCAAAGTGCTTAATTGCTATTTTTTTCCTATAACAAGCAACCTTGTGCCAATTTTTTTTTAAAGAAAATGTCACGCACGGTGGATACTTACACACGTTTTTCAAAAGTTCCCCGGGGCATTGAGCAACCTCCAAATAATAAGACAAAAACGGCCTCCGACTGTCTGGCGCGATTTGGCCTCCCCTCGGTCAGCGAGGGGTCGTTTTGGGGGCAGGGAGTCGAGCACGGTGTCGCTGCTTCCCACACCTGCGCGACTCGCTCTCCAAGCAGGGAGACCGGTAGGAAGAGACGAGGAAACAATGAAACCCCCCGAAAAGAAACGAGTGACCCCGCCGTACTGTCTGTCAGCTATTTATTGCTAAGTTCATGCCTAAGTGGTTCCTGTGCACAGAGCAGGTGACCAGCCTGCGAGTAGGCTGGCTGCTGGCGCGCTCTGCTGTGTGTACCATCACCACATTGGTCGATGTCCGCCCGGGGGGCTTTTTTTTTTAATGTATTCATGCCTGAAAAGTGAATTTGATATGACACATGATAATCTATGAAAATGTTAATCAATACAAATAGTTTAAACTGTCATGAAAGGCACTTCTGCAGTCAATACCCATACCGCTGCAAACAATGTCCCTGTCACCGGGGCTTAATTTGCACAGCACTTAAGTGTTGGACTGTGTGCCTCAGCGCACTCGGCTTCAAATACTGTACGTAAACACATTTTCTCCCTATTTAAGGGCCGAGGCACTCAGCACGCATTTAGCTCAGCCGAGCCTGCCCCTGTTTGAATGCCTTGATAGGTCCACTGGAGGGCAAAATTAATACTTAATTGAATCTCACAGTCATCAAAATAATCGATACTTTTTTATTATTTATTCTTTACAGTCTGTTGGCTGTTTCAACCCTCGGAGGGCGAGAGTGGAAAGGATTCATGCCTCGGAGACACTGTCATTTAAACAAGGTAATTTCCAGAGGGGCATTAGGGGCCGTGAAACATACAATAAAACAAAAAACGGAGGCTTGTAATGGGAAAGAAAGAGGGGCAAGAATTATATTTCTGCCAGCTGACAATACAGGGTGAATAAAAAGAAAGCAAGCGAGCTGGAGAGGGAGGGGAAAAAAGGAGCTTTATACAGAGAGGGGAGTGAGGGTGGGGGAGAAAGGGTAGCTTTGAAGGGTTTTCTCATATCAAAAGCAGAGCTGAGCTTTCATAATGTTGACATTTCTCATTCTGACAATCCTAAACACAAGTGGAGAGGACGGGACTGCAGATAGCATCTTTCATCACATTCCCCAGTTTTAAGAGGCGACATGGCAGCTCCCCTCCACGCCGTTAATTACCAAATAAAACACTGCTTCCTGTCAGCATTAGATTATTGCAGATAACCGCCACAAACACCGGCCAAGCGGCCCGATCGGTGGCTCTCTTTTTAGCCACCACCACCGCTCTGAACTCCTGGGCAAACAAATTGGACTTGTCTAAATGTATTGGGAATTCGTGAAACATAATCAATGCAATCGCCGGTGTGATCAATTTAGATTATTGTCAACATACACCGTCGGTGGGGTATTAGCATGTAATTTATTTACTCCCTAGCATGGGGCGTGTATTTTGACTGATACTTTGGTGTCACAAGACCATCGCTCGCGGATTATGGGTAATTCTTCACCAGGCGTGACACAGTCTCTTCCCACGCTTGGCCGTCTTGAAAGCGTGGCTGCTATTATTTGCCACGTAGAGCGTGACCCCACGTTATTTAAGGTCACTCATCTCTGATGCGTATGGACAGATGCGATGAAACGGTCGCGTGCATTTATTCATTCATTTAGCTGTGGTTTTTGTAGCGTGCACACCGTGACCCTGAGGGCCGGATACACACAGGTCCACGTTTACAAGACAGGTACAGAGCTCTACGATATGGGTACATTTCGTTTTTAAGAACTTCGAGGGGGGGAAACCAGGGGCAGCTCCTTATTAGTGCGGAGGAGCATCACCCCACTGCTTTCTCGAAGTGAGAGAAGCAGAAACATAAAATGGTAAAACTACAATTTTATGTTTCGCTTCTCGCACTGCGAGAAAGCAGAAGGGTATGCCTGGTTGGGGGCGGGCGGGCGGGTGGTTGGGGAGGAGTGGCTTGCCCAATGTTGCGGGCCCTGACTGTTTGGTTGGCTCTCTGGGGCCGACCAAACCAGATGCTCACTCTCCCTTGTCTACATTTAGGCTGCATGCAGCGTACATCGAGAAAATGGTCTCCCCATAGGCGCCCGGCTGGGCGCCATCCCCACCATTCACAACAATGTCTTTGTAGCATTGTGATTGGTCTAGGGCCGGGGGAGGGAGGGTGCCTGCTTCCTGTTCAGCAGGAGAGCAGGAAAACGTATCCCGGCCAGGAACCGCAACGTCCCGGGACCCGGGAAGGTAAATTAATTTTTATATATTATTTACCCTCCCGCACAGACCCCCCTACCCGAGAGTCATGCCGGCCGCGACTGGGTGAAACTACACACTTAAGTAAAGTTCAGTAGATGCCAGTTTACTCTAACACTAGGAAATTACATTAACCTAAGATAATACAGTGCAACAACAGGAAACTGAAATTTTAATTTAGAGAGCTGAAAATATTTTTATGACATACACACACACCCTCACCCTCTCTGCAGTCCTCCCCACTAGCCACCTTTGTACAGCACTCCCTCGGCGTCGTAGCTGGCATTGGTGCAGCAGTCACAGGGGCACTGGCCCCAAAGCTCGGAAGGCCCCATTGAGCACTGGTAATTGCTGTATTTTGCTACCCCAGCAGCAGTCAAAGTGACAATGTTCCTTGCTTGCACCAGGGCCCATGGCATCTCTGCTACGCTCTGCCCTCCCTTGCTTTGCAGCTTGGTTCTTACATACATGCATAAGTAGATACATAAACACAGCTATAGCAAGTCTGGGTAAATAAAACGTGGGTTCATATTTATTCCTGTTTGTGTTATGCATTTTGTTGAGTTTTGGTACAGTTTTCAGAGAAGTTCAATGATTTATATGTATTTTATGTATTTATATTGGGGGAGAGGAGTTGGCCTAACGGCTAGGGCGGTCGTCCTTGAAACTGAGGAACTGGGTTCGCGTCTTGGCGACGACGCTGAACATCCTGTGATTCTGGGCAAATCACTTAATCTCCCCGTGCCTAACAAACCATGAATGTGTACTCATGTAATGCAACTGGTGCTATGTAAAGCGCACTGATATCCGATTTGGGTCAAGCTCGCACAACATAAAACTCTGTAAAAAAATATATATATGTTACTTGCTTTGATGATTGCATCAGAAATATGGAAATCCTTCATCATGAAAACCAGCACCTTCAACCTCCAAGGAGACCTTAACTTTCACATAGAAGACCACACCAACATAACTTCTATGGCCCTTCCAGAAAACCTCAGAAATCATGGCCTCACCCAAGACATTACCAAACCCACCCACACCATTGGACACATATTGGACTCAATTTTCTCTTCAATCAGCAACATCACAGTCAGCAAGCCAACAATTATGAACCAGACAAACCAAGCCCTTTTCAGTTTTAGCATAACCATTCCACACGACCATAGAGCTATCACTACCGAAACCACCAACCACAGCTATAAAACCAGCAGGCACGGGGAAGGTTGAGGGGGGATGCAATGTAATTTTTTTTTTTTAAAAACACCTTACCTTTCCACCGGGTCCCGCATCTCTGCTCCTGCTCTCCTCCGTTGGACTCCAGTAAAAGGAAGCACAGCCAGGCTCCCCTTACCAATCACAATGCAGAGATGCCACCACTGTATAAAACGCATCACAGAAGAGGAGTGGTCTTACCCTTCTCTACACAACAGATCGAGCAAACCAGCAACATGCCGAAATCCAAGAACCTCAACAGCTGGATCACCAGGTGTCGAATCCCTGGCTCCCCTCAAGCATAGTCCAATGGCAAGAGTCCAGTCACAGACCATCTGGTACACAGAGGAACTCAGGCTAATGAAATCCCATTGCAAGCAACTGGAGCGCAAATAGAAAACAAGTCAAGATCTTACAAATATAATCATCATTAAATACGTCCTAATACTCTACCACCAGCACATACGGAAAACCAAGAGCACAGCTCTTGCAGATCACATTGACAATGGCACTAACAGCGGCAGGGTAATGTTCAATATCATCAAATAATTCACCGCACCTCCTTCCTCTACAGCAAAATCAACAGCTTGCTAGACCTTTGCAAGAAGCCCTCGGAATTCTTCTGTAACAAAATCACCTTCACATAAGGCAACTTTGACCATCAACCAGACCCTATCACCATCGCACCTCAGCTTCACATCACAGCCGAAGAACACAGGACCTTGCGGTCCGCAGTTACCACCTTCGAAATTGATGCTACCCTGAAGACCATCCACTCTAGGTCCCCATCTGACCCTTACCCCCACCATACCTTCACCCAAAGACTCCTGCCGATCAGCCAAGCACTAACACCTATCCTCAATGCCTCCATCGACTCGACCTCATTACCGGACACCTGGAAGCCTGCCACTATTATGCCCCTGCTCATAAAAACATCTGCTGACCCAGTCATGCTTTTCAACTGGAGAACGATCTCCCTCCTAGCACACTTGGCAAATGCCTTAGAACAATGATCAACCGATGCCTCTCCAGCCACCAGCTCCTCGACACCACACAGTCCACATTCAGGCCCAACCACAGTACAGAAACAGCACTCATCACCGCCACAGACAGCATCCGCATGATCCTTGACAGAGGAGACACAGTAGCCCTCATTCTCTTGGACCTCTCTGCAGTATTTGACATGGTTTCACACCCCATCCTCATCAGGTGACCGCACGAAATGGTCATCCAAGGACCCTCTCTCCTCTACATTTGTTCCTTCTTAACTGATAGAACACAGGCTGTCAGGCTTTCAACTTACTCCGCGGAAGCCTGCAAACGTATCTGCACAGTGCCCCAAGGTCAAACACTCAGCCACACCCTCTTTAACACATACATGTTCCCTCTGGCCAACATTATTGGTGCACATGACATTGATAATGCATAAAATTCCCTATAAAAATGAATCGATCATTAGGTTAATTTACCTTAGGTTTCAACAGAAAAATGTATTTAAAAATGTCAAGTAGAAAATGGTGCAGAATGCACTAATCTGACATTCCTATTGCCAGGCTTCATGTAAGCTTTTCCTTTCTAAAAAATAGATGCTTTTAGGAAAATGCTGAACTCTGCACAAGTGTATTCAATAGTTTGACCTTAAAGTGACTTGCTTCGATACTGTCATAACTGTGGAATGTGCCGAGTTTATAAAATTTATTATTTTCTTCAGCTACATATTCTTGATAAACTAGAACTGAACTTCCTTCATTGTCATATGTTCATATAATATTGAATAGAGAGTGTGCTTTAACAATAAATGTATGCTTATAAGCTATTGACTGCCATTACCTAATGGGATCTGGGAGTAAATGTTTCTATATTTCGGTTAGTTTATCGTTGCTCAGTGAAACATTTAACAAGTAATAGACTGAACACTGCAATATTTTTCCCTGGGAACCAAGGCTAGCATGTTCCAGTTGTACAAATGTTAACATGAAATGATACTTTTCTGATAATGGATCGTGAACTTCACGTGTTTGCCGTGGGAAAGAAGGAACAGGACTGCTTACCGATGGAGGATGTCTTTTCATTGGAAGAGACCATCTGGAGGAGCAACATTGTAATAACGTCTTTTTATGTATTTTATAATAGTGCATGTTCCTAGTTAGTGAGCATTGCATTGCAGCCATTTTCCCTGAGCAGCCATTCGTGCTATTCCCCTTTGCATTTTCACTTGCCATTTTGCTGTGAGATACTGCTGATTGTGATTGCTGCTGCCTAACACTGTGCAGGTGTCACATTTTTTCCTATGCTCTGACGGATGCAGCTTCTGCTGTATCTGTTTTTCTATTTTCCCCAATTGAGACTTCATTTTGTGCAGTTGCTGCTGTGACTGTATACTAATGCTTCTGGAGAGATGAGACTCAGCTGAGTTTCAAGAACTACTCTTTATTGGGAGTTCCACTAACTTTAGACTTTGAGTTTTGATGCTCATCTAAGATTGCTCTTTTCCAGGATCTCTTTATGGGTTGTAATAGTTTAGGTTCCTGTTAGCTTGAATACGGATTAATTCCTTTATGGAACAGGCTGCTATTTTTCTATATTGATAACTCTAGCCATATTTTCTAGGTGATTTCGATAACCAAATTACTTGACTTACTAATTGAATAAAAGAATAAAAATAATTTCCTAATCTCTTAATGGGAAATACCATTTTTAAAACTTTCCTAAAACTCATCATTGACTGAACTTAAATGTAATTGATGCCAATGATCACTTTAATTAGAGCTGTTTTCCATCCATTCATGGTGGCAAAGGTCTGTCGCCTCGAAGAAGAAGATAATATAGCGTGGAGTTGGAGTCCATACTTGTAAGTAAAAGGTTAAACTTGTACTGGAGAGCATATGTGGTCTCTTTCTGCGCTATCAATATCAATATCCTCTCCTACACCAATGACATTCAACTCATACTCCCCCTCTCAGATAAGACAAGCAATACTAGAAACAAGTTCTCCACCTGCATGACCAGAGTAGCCAAATGAATGAAAGCCAACTGTCTGAAGCTCACCACATACAAGACAGAAGTAGTGATCTTCAGCAAGAATAGCTCATCATGGGACTGTAGTTGGTAGTCAGGCAAACTCTGACCCACATGCATACCCAGCACCCACGCCAGGAACCTTGGAATAATCATTGATAGCAAATTGGACATTACTGCACAAGTCAATGCCATCACTGCACCCTGCTTCCACTCCCTGAAGATTCTGAGGAAAATCTTCAAATGTGTCCCAATAAACACTAGAAAAACTGTTGCTCACACCTTAGTCACTAGCAAGTTAAACTATGGGAACACCTCCTGTGCCAAGATCACCAAGCAACTCACTAGAAGACTCCAGACCATCCAGAACTCAGCAGCTAAACTCATCCTCAAGGTCCCACACAAAACTCACATCACACCTTACCTCAGGGAGCTACATTGGCCCGATACACAAACATGCTCATTTCAAACTCCTCATACCCACATTCAGGGCACTAGACAACTTAGGCCTCACCTACATGAACAGTGACATCTCATTACACCAACCACCCAGACACCTCCATTCCACAGGACTCCTACTCGCACACATCCTAGGCATACACAGAACCAGATCAGGAGGTCAGGCATTCTTGGCAGCCAGAATCATTCTCAAAGTCCCATGCTGTACTCACATCACACCACATCTGAAGAAGCTCCACTACCTCCCCATTCACAAACAAGCACAATTCAAACTACTTACCCACACTTTCAAGGCATCACATAACAGTGGCCCAGCATATTTCAACAATCCCGTCTGCTTTCACAAACCTTTCAGACACATCTGCTCATCCAGACTCCTAGTTGTACAAATCCCATGCATTCAGAAACCAGATCCAGCGGTCAAGCCTTCTCCTACATCTCTCATAAAGTGGAACAAACTGTCACTACACATAGGTGCCTCTTCCTCACTTCTTGAGTCCCGCAAGAAGCTGAAGACCTGGCTTTTCAATTAGCCAACCTACCATAGGCAGGGTTAGGCACACACACCAACTCAGCGCGGGGATACCCTCGCGGGTGATGGTGTGCTTTAAAAATACACATAATACAACATGACATAACAAATCCTTAACCTGCCTCTCTGTGGAGACATGACAGTGGGATGTGGTGTATTTTGGTTGACATTAGCAATAGTCACCCACATTGACCTTTATCTTCTTTGCACACTCTAGAGCGAACTGAGCGTATTCAGCCATTTGCAAAGCGAACAAGAAGAATATCTGACATCCTTGACTCCTCAACCAGCCCCCTTTCCCATGGCCTAATTGGCATAATGCAACAGGCCATTTAATTTTAGTGCTCCTCTTTTTATTCTCTTACTTCTCTTCCTTAGGTCCCTCCATCATAGTCATACGCTGCTTTCTGTGCCCCTCTTGACCTTTGTCTTCTTTCATTTCTTTCTATGTGTAAACATATCTCACTTGAAACGTTGCTGTAATAAGGCCATGTTAAAAGGCGGGTTGGCTAGCGCAAAAGGGCCACCTAAACCAGGCCTCACAATTCATGATGTCATTTAGTCACTAAAGTAACATTTAGTTCAACCAGGGGCACCCTGGCTGAACGCAAGGGTGAAAGTTTTGAGAGTGTAGTAAGAGTTCATGATAAATTGTGGCACAGAAAACGTAATGATGAATAATAGAATTTCCATCAAATTAATATTTTAATTATAATTACGTTTTTATCATTAAACACACATTTTACTTACAGATATGTCCGTTCGTTCGGGCATTTGAGATCAATACAAGGCCAATAAAATGAATGTACATAAAAAAAGAGGAAAAATATAGCCTTTCTAAGGGTAGTAGATGATAACTCACGTGCCTAGAAGCACGCCACATACAAAAATGCCCAAAAACAGCTACTAAAGAGTCACCGCAGGATAAAAATATTCTAACCAATTTTTGAGAAGATTGAATGGAGAGGATTAAAAACAAAAGACCACCAGAGTCTTTACAAAAGAGCACAGATGTCCACAAAAAGGCTCAAAAAGGCCCGATGCCTGAGTTCTAGTCAACTAGCAAAACTGGTACTGGCAAGAAATCTTTCTTGGTCCGCTGCCCTGAAGTTATTGTGTGAAAAAATTATTTCTCTTTCGGGGTTCGTGGCTTTCAATAGCTGGAAAGGTCTCCTGTATTGGTGTATGTATTGCTACTCATTTAGTTACTTATATATTTATGTCGAGCGAAATAGACTAAAGGGCACCAGAGCGCTTAATGACACATGTTCTGCAAGACATATAGATACAGAAGCTGTAAGGGGAGAAAGTAGCAGACATCAGTTACGATAAATGTAACAAAAGGGATACAAACAATCATCCCACAAGTGAGAAGCATGAAGTACAAAGTTTTATTGGGAAAAAGGAGTACACACCAGTGAGAACAAGCCTGATTGATGGTTGTTAGGAAGGTTGTTTGCATCAGTGTAGTTTGTTAGTTGCTTGGCTAGACAAGGTTCAAAGATTTTGACAAAGGGGTGGAGATTAGAAATTGGACAAGGAATGTTGAGGTTGATGTGTTTTTTTGCGATGGGGTAATTTGGCCGAATTTGAGGCAGCCAGTGGCTACTCCTTAAGCTGGCAATGTGATGGGTGAACACACGTATTTTTTTTTTGTACAATTTTTGCCTGGGTCAGGTCTGCAAACCATGAAGATGGTTTAATGTTGTTGAGAGTGATGGTCAAATCATAAGTTATCCTCTTTCATTAAGGATGACCAAAATTCTTATGTTCTGGGATATAGTACCCAAGATCTAAGTAAGCTTCAGAGACTGAGCGGAAATGTTTGATCTTTTTTAATTTTTTTATTCCCAAATATTAGGAGAATTTTTTCACAATGTTCTGTGTTGTGTGAAATTCTAGATGATGTTGGGGTTGTGTTCACAACAAACACTACTTCAATGTCATGATTCTCTCACTGCGCCCTCTGGTTACTTATTGAAGGAATGCCTTGTAGACTTTCCCAGGTTCAACAAATCTCTCTGACTTTGTGTTGCATCCGAAAACTGACTTTCAGCCTCTTCAACAATATTTTCAACTTCCTTTCATTTCAGATCCATGCCAGGTTTGGAGGAAGCTTGTTTGCTTTACATATCAAAGACTTTAATTCCTATAATTCCCTCCTCACTGCTTAATCTCTAGACTTGCCAGTGATGTTTGGAGGAAACAGCACAACTGTGGCTGGCAGGTGCTAACATTATGAACACCTGACACATGACCATAAGTGAGTTCAAGTAAGCCTCTGATTCCTTCAGTCCATGGTTGGTCATTGTAGCAGTGTTCTTGTTTGTCTGACTATTTGTTTCCAGAGTTTCTGATTCCTCATCTATGGCTATTCCTTGTTTGTAGTGTCTCCCAATTCGTGAGAAATAGCAAAATCCTTGCGCTGCACTGCCCTGCATTGCTTCCTTCTTTTCTTATTTTCTGAGCAAGCACTATTTTTGTGCATCCTTTTTTAGGTCTCGCTGAGCCAGCGCGCATGCGCTGCTCGGAGAGACATTTAGTATATGGGTTTTCAAAGTGCTACCCACATGATTTCAGGCCTGAAGCTTGAGTGCACGATGGCGTGCACATGAACAGCTGCTACTCGCACTCCCTCCTCCCTTCTTCCCCTCCCTTTTCATCAGCTTTAATCAGGCTCCTCTGCTGCTGGCATTCCCCCCTCCCTTCTCGCCCAGCCTTTCTTGTCACCTCGGCTTGCACTCACCACTCCTTTCTCCCCTTTCAGCCACTTTCGGCCGCTTTGATGTTCTCAGTGAGCCGTGCGGCCAATGCTTGTTTTCTTTTAGGCAGGGCTGACAGCTCCCATACACTGCCACTGGGTTGCTTCTCCTTCTAGTGCATTACTGCCGCAAGTCCCTAGTCTTCTAGCTCTTGCTCGCCCCATGGCCTACCCTCCTTGTTCTCCAGCTCCTGCGTTTCCACAGTCCAAGCGACTGTTCAGGTCCTGACCACCCCCCTCTAGCCCCGTTCCGCCCTAATTTAAGTCACCATTCTTTTTTTCACTCTGTCCATCATACTTCTTTTCTCCCTTCTAAGAACTCCAACCATCTCCCCGTCAGTCCCATCTTTCTCTTCCTCCATATCCTGCTACCCCAGTGCCCTTGTCTTTCACTTCTATAACTCATTCTTTGCACCCTTCCCCCCCACCCCCGTCTCTCATTGCAACCCTTCTTCCCTTTAGTTCCAGTAACCTAGGACCACCTATTGCAGAATAGACGTAGAAGAAATTAATTTGCATTCCAAATTCTTTTTGTAGGCTGCTAATAAAATACACAATTTACCCAAAATGCCTCACCCCTGATTCGTTTAAAAATAATAGCCTCCTGTTCTAAAGGAGTGAAGTGAGCCGAGGAAATAGCAGGAATTTCAGGCACGGAGTGTGGCTGCAGAAGCCATTATCAGCACACAACCCACGGTGTCGCCAGTCTGTGTGTGCTGTCTCCGTAGGCACCATGTATATGTCCATCTGCCTCACCGCCCTTCGCGTGCTCTAGGAGCGGTCAGGGACCTACATACCTGCACAAGCCCTAGTGTGGGCTGAGGTGCTCGTGTTTGTGCACCCTTCCCCTTTGTCCTCGCTCCTACTGCGTTGTAAAGCTGGAAAGAAGATCTTTGCTATAGTCCAATATAATGCATTTGAGTTAATCGAACTCAGAAGGATGACGAGCTTAGTCGGCCCTGGTAGAGATTCAAACACATGATTGCACTTTACATTCCGATGTCATTAGTAAACAGTTGTATTATTAACCCCTTCAGTGCCACACCCTTTCCCCCTCCTGTGCCGGGCGTTGCACTAGTGGGTGGGGTTCATGACGAGATAGTCTCGTCATGGGCACAGCGCAACCGTGCTCCATGACGAGACTATCTCGTCATGGGCACTGAAGAGGTTAAGCACGTTAGATGAGGTCATGTTTTATGGGGTGAATGTTTGTTATGTTAGATGATTACACTGTGCGCCAAGGCAACAAGATTACCACCTGCACCAATTGTTACAGTACATATATCAACCTTTTAAAAACTTAATCTTCAAGAGCTTTAATTGGACATTGATTTGCATCCTTTAGATCGGATATATCCAAGGGACCACCGCCATTCTGAAACTTTCCTATACCGCTCTTAGTGTACATTTCTTCTAGATACCTGCAAGGCACGAATGCGGACATTGCTTGATTCATAAAGTAGATTCGAATGTATGATGTTACAATGCATACATTTACAACGCAGGCCTTTACAATGCAGTTTTTATATCGCAACATCCTTTACAACGCATACATTTACATCGCACACCACTTCAACTAGTTTTTTAAAACTACATTTACAATGCATTCCATTACATCACATCATACCTTTACAACGCATACCAGCACAACGCATACTATTACATATTACATTGCATTTAAGGTAAGTGTTGGATAGTGTAGGGGTAAAAATTACTATTCTAACTCCAGAGGGTGCAAGAGTAGGGTACGTGTTGGATAGTGTAGGGGTAAAAATTACTATTCTAACTCAAGGGGGTGCAACAGTAGGGTAAGTGTTGGATAGTGTAAGGGTACTATGCGTTGTAATAGTATGCATTGTAATGACATGCAATGTAATGCCTGTGTTGTAGTGACATGCGTTTTAGTGACATGCAATGTAATGCATGCGTTGTAGTGACATGCGTTGTAAAGGATGTTGCGATGTAATGACTGGGTTGTAAATGTAGTGTGATGTAATGACTGCGTTGTAAAGGTTGTTCCCCGTAGATTCAAATGATGACAGTAAACTCTCACTGTCCTCTTCCTGTACTCACCAATAACCGTGGAAGTTAGGAAAAAGCACTTGCTTCCAATTACTACGTTTCCCTGGATGCATCACAGAAAACAAAAACAACAAGCAATCAGACTTCCAAAAGCCTCTTACTTCTCGTTTCAGCTCTGGAGGTGATGGAACCTATTTGCACCTGTGACTTACTGGACTTCTCACAAATGTGATTACACCATAGTCGTGTTGTTGACGGAAACATAACTGTTTAAGCTTTGGCAAAGCCAATAGCTCTGCCATATGTTAACAGGCAGCCATTAAAGGCCAGACATTTGGCCTTGCCCATACTAGTTGTAGATGAACGCGACTAACTTCCATTGAAGGAATGGAATGTATTCTTCACTAGAAGGTCACCTTCATTCCTGCAAGAAGCAGGAGAGAAGCCTCAAGCCAGCAATACAAAAAAATAAAAAAAATGCATTGGCAAAGCCGGCAGGTTTGGTACTAGCAAGCTTGTGCATTTTTTTGAAAACTCTCTTATTGGTACTTATATGATGATTGTACAAATAAAGAACAGACATATGGCATTGTTACATTTTTCCATTTCTGCATTCTATTAGAGTTACATTCTTCCATTAAATCATAAATGACAATATCCCAGTTACATCCCAGTGTTTATCTTATAACCCTCGGTAAGTCTTCCAGGCCACCCAGATTTTCTGCCCCTTTTTGGGGCACCCACTGCTTTTGCTTTTTTTAAATCTTTTACTTTTTTAAGCACACACCATAAAAATAACATAGCCAATAGGTCTCATCTTTGGGACCTTATAAGTTTTGAGTTATGCAGCACAATTTCCTTGGTGCAACAACATCAAGTGTTGCATGGCTAAAAACGTATACGGTCCCAAAGGCGAGACCTATTGGCTATGCCAATGCTTGTTCTACAGTTTCCATTATTTTAGCCCACGTGACTTTGTGCGCCATTTCCCGGCACTGATCATCCTGTAAGAGGTATTTGTTTCCCTACAGCTTATTGCCTCCTGACTTCGCTCTATGCAGTAATACTTATGGACGCCTTTCGGTTTACATTTTGTGGACGAATTGGCGTGCAGCTACTTTACCCCTGGATTGGATACAGGCAGCAATCATATTCTTCCTAGTCCTTCTGTCCTGATGATGACCTATTACATTTTGGAAGGTCGAAATGCCGTTGACATTTATCCAGCTGAAGAAGGATACTTATTGTGCAATGATCTCTTATTGACATTTTGGTCTTTATCTACATTCAAGCACAATATTGAATTACTTGTTTCTTTTCGCCGATCTTTGTTTTCATGTGTTCCACTTTGCTCCGTCCACTTGATTTTCACGAGCATTGTGTGTTCACTCTGCATTGAATATATCTCATTCTAGAATTTGTATGGCTATATCTTGTTTTTTCTTTTTTCTTTAGTTTTTTAAGTTGTACATACAATAGATGGTTTTGCAGTATTGTAAGAATAACCAGATTAGGTCTTTTCTTATTGATGCTCCATGGGACATTGTTGATTGATACAAACACTATCCAGGTCTCCATGGGGCGTATGGATAACTCATGTTGTATATTGTTGGAATATGGCCATGACCTTGTTTTTGTTGGCCGTAGGCCTCTGAACACTTTACCACTGCTAATCAGTGCTAAATTGCATGCACTCTCTTCTCTAAACATGGTAATATCGCCTCATACCAAATTGGCATATTTAATTTACTTTCATAAGTCCCTAGTACAGTGCGTTATATGTACCCAGGGCCTGTAAATTAAACGCTACTAGTGGCCTTGCAACACTGCTTGTGCTCCCATGTAAGTAATCCTCTAAACATATCTCAGGCCTGGCAATAGAGAGCCTGTGTGTGCATTGTACACTGCCATTTGGACCTGGCAAAATAAACATTTAGCCAGACCCAAACCTTCCCTTTTTGTACTTACACCTAACCGTCCCTTTTTAGGTTCGGGATATACAGCACATGCGCAGTCTCTAAAAGATGTGTTGTGTTTAATCTATGAGCTTCAGCCCATCCATAGCTTGCCATTTGCTAGCTCCATTGTCGGGTGCTTGTGCCAGCCATGTAAGTAGCCCTCTTACCATGTCATGCCTGCCATTGCAGAGACTTTGTGCAATTTACACTGCTATTTCTGGCTAACACTTGAAATAGTTTTTCACTGTTTTTCACTATTGCAAGGCCTATCGCTCCCACAGGATAACAGTGGGGCTACCTTATTACACTTTATATGTGTAGTTCCCAATTGTGAATAGGTAGACTTTTTAAGAGTTTGGTGTATCTGGAATCACAATTTAAAATCCAAACTTATAGGTAAGTCGGATTTTAAATTGTAAATCTGAAAATGCCACTTTTAGAAAGTGTTACAACAAACAAATGATGGACGGAATGCTGACAATGCAGACATTCTCCCCCAGTCAAGAGATCTGGGTTAAATCCATCGTTCTTTTGCCCACTACACCACCCCAGTTTAGACATGGCCATATGCAAATCAGTCTTGACCCTGTGCCTCATGGGAACAGTCCAGCCCGAACTGCCAAGCCATGTCTTCCCTGGACCGGAATCAAGCATCCTAGGACCGGTTTCTGGCTATCAGCCGTCATCAGCCAGGATAGCTTGACTCCAGTGGCGTAGTGAGCACGGGTCCCACGTCTGGGAATACCCATCCCACTTAGGGCGAAAAGCGTTACAACAAACAAATGATGGACGGAATGCTGACAATGTAGACATTCTCCCCCAGTCAAGAGATCTGGGTTAAATCCATCGTTCTTTTGCCCACTACACCACCCCAGTTTAGACATGGCCATATGCAAATCAGTCTTGACCCTGTGCCTCATGGGAACAGTCCAGTCCGAACTGCCAAGCCATGTCTTCCCTGGACCGGAATCAAGCATCCTAGGACCGGTTTCTGGCTATCAGCCGTCATCAGCCAGGATAGCTTGACTCCAGTGGCGTAGTGAGCACGGGTCCCACGTCTGGGAATACCCATCCCACTTAGGGCGAAAAGCGTTACAACAAACAAATGATGGACGGAATGCTGACAATGCAGACATTCTCCCCCAGTCAAGAGATCTGGGTTAAATCCATCGTTCTTTTGCCCACTACACCACCCCAGTTTAGACATGGCCATATGCAAATCAGTCTTGACCCTGTGCCTCATGGGAACAGTCCAGCCCGAACTGCCAAGCCATGTCTTCCCTGGACCGGAATCAAGCATCCTAGGACCGGTTTCTGGCTATCAGCCGTCATCAGCCAGGATAGCTTGACTCCAGTGGCGTAGTGAGCACGGGTCCCACGTCTGGGAATACCCATCCCACTTAGGGCGAAAAGCGTTACAACAAACAAATGATGGACGGAATGCTGACAATGCAGACATTCTCCCCCAGTCAAGAGATCTGGGTTAAATCCATCGTTCTTTTGCCCACTACACCACCCCAGTTTAGACATGGCCATATGCAAATCAGTCTTGACCCTGTGCCTCATGGGAACAGTCCAGCCCGAACTGCCAAGCCATGTCTTCCCTGGACCGGAATCAAGCATCCTAGGACCGGTTTCTGGCTATCAGCCGTCATCAGCCAGGATAGCTTGACTCCAGTGGCGTAGTGAGCACGGGTCCCACGTCTGGGAATACCCATCCCACTTAGGGCGAAAAGCGTTACAACAAACAAATGATGGACGGAATGCTGACAATGCAGACATTCTCCCCCAGTCAAGAGATCTGGGTTAAATCCATCGTTCTTTTGCCCGCTACGCCACCCCAGTTCAGACATGGCCATATGCAAATCAGTCTTGACCCTGTGCCTCATGGGAACAGTCCAGCCCGATGGATTTAACCCAGATCTCTTGACTGGGGGAGAATGTATGCATTGTCAGCATTCCGTCCATCATTTGTTTGTTGTAACGCTTTTCGCCCTAAGTGGGATGGGTATTCCCAGACGTGGGACCCGTGCTCACTACGCCACTGGATTCAAGCTATCCTGGCTGATGACGGCTGATAGCCAGAAACCGGTCCTAGGATGCTTGATTCCGATCCAGGGAAGACATGGCTTGGCAGTTCGGGCTGGACTGTTCCCATGAGGCACAGGGTCAAGACTGATTTGCATATGGCCATGTCTAAACTGGGGTGGTGTAGTGGGCAAAATAACGATGGATTTAACCCAGATCTCTTGACTGGGGGAGAATGTATGCATTGTCAGCATTCCGTCCATCATTTGTTTGTTGTAACGCTTTTCGCCCTAAGTGGGATGGGTATTCCCAGACGTGGGACCCGTGCTCACTACGCCACTGGATTCAAGCTATCCTGGCTGATGACGGCTGATAGCCAGAAACCGGTCCTAGGATGCTTGATTCCGGTCCAGGGAAGACATGGCTTGGCAGTTCGGGCTGGACTGTTCCCATGAGGCACAGGGTCAAGACTGATTTGCATATGGCCATGTCTAAACTGGGGTGGTGTAGTGGGCAAAATAACGATGGATTTAACCCAGATCTCTTGACTGGGGGAGAATGTATGCATTGTCAGCATTCCGTCCATCATTTGTTTGTTGTATAACTTTTAGAAAGTTGGCATTTTCTTACTTCAGCCATTTGGTGACTGCTGCCTGTCTCTGATCACATGTCTAGGGGGAGGGACAGTTGGGCTTTGTGTATACCCCAAGACAGCCACACACAATGGGAGCTTAGGTGTGAGTTGATGGACCATCCTGACAGGATGGGAGGGAGGAGCTGGACCCAGCCTCTTTTTCACTTGAATAGGTGGTATCCTGGTCCACATACAAAGGGCTGCATACCCCCCTGTAGTGGGTCTGGAGCCAGGGTATGAAGGGCACAGCCTCTGTGCACTTCAAAGGTCTGTCTTTGATGTCTCCCCCACTTCAAAGGCCCAACTGGGTATACATACTGGACCTCTGACACCACCACTTCAGTACACTTCTGGACCTGTGAAGACTCTGCCAGGAAGAAGGACGACTGTGCTGCTGAAAGGGCTGCCACTCTGCTGACCTGCTGGTCTGCTGCTCTCCTGTCTAGGTGAGAGGACTGGACCTACATTAATTGAACACAAAGTGACTCCAAGGGCTACCTAGTTGGCCATCAGATCTGAAGTATAAAGGACATAAAAGGCTTCCAACCTACCTGCTTCTTTGTTATTTTGTTATTTGTAGGGGAATTTATATAGCGCATGTATACCGACAGGTCTCTTAGCGCTGCACCTAGACCCTTCCATCTTGTGAGTCTGCCCTGCCAAGGGATGCCACCCCAGTCCTGGTTCCTTGGAAGTGGGCCTGAGGTGTATCTCCAGTGGAACCGATGCATCTTCTGCTGAGTGATGCATCCTTGAGCAGAACCAATGCATCTCCTTGGCTGAGTGGCGCATCTTCGAGCAAAACCGAGGCATCGCAGCTGTTGCGTGGATTGAACTTGTTGCAAAAGACTCACATTGCTGCAGCCTCCTGACACTGTGACCGACGCATCGCCTTCGGAACCGCTGCTGCACGACACACTACCTGCTGCAAGATCCTCACATCCCTCATTGACGGCAGCCTCGACGATGATGCCAGATCTCAACATCACAGCTTCACCCCTCATCAGAACCGACGGATCGCTCCTGCTGCGCCTCACATCCTCAACACTGGATTTTGCATCAGAAGCCCCGTTGAAAAGATGCTCAACGTTGAAGCATCAGGATCACGCACAGCAGCCTTGCCCCACTTCAGAACGGATGCATCACCTCAGCTGCGCTACACATCTTCGATGCAGATCAATGCGAACGATCCACAACCAGGATTATGGTACTTTGGTACAGTGGGCCTAACTGCGTCCCAATAGGCGGACTGCCCTTGATTTTAGTCTGCCTGAACTTTTGGCTTAGTCCCGGTCCGGCGCGACCAATATATCCCAAATAGCTCTTTTTGCTTCTAGGCACTAGTTTTCCCCATAGAATTTCAATTTCAATATCTCAAGTTGTACTTATTGGACTTTTGTTGTTTCTGCCTTATTTAATTTATTAAATCAATTTCTATTTTCCTAACCTGGTGTGGAATCTTTTTTTGTGTTGTTTTCACTGATTTAACATTTGAAGTGTTGCACAAATATTTTACAAATTGCTTCCAAGTTAAGCCTGACTGCTCCCTGCTACCAAAGGGTGAGCACAGGTTAATTTTAGGTCCAGGCAGTGAACTCTGCTCTGCTCGTGGAGGTTTTGGAATTCGGGCACTCTGTGCTCCGTGGCGGAGCACGGAGTTCCTGGATTATACCTTCAGGGCCTAAAGAGGAGTTTTTGTTTTTGTTCGCTTGAGATTTTTATTTGACGCTCACTCACATCATGATATTCTTGGGCAGCTAGCGAGCGCATGTGAGACTACTTGTCCACTTACACGGTTTCCGGCCGCCAATGTAGAGCCACTCGCAAGCGCACCACTCGAGTAGCTTTTGTGCTCGAGAAGCAGCTAAATCTACAAAAAGATGTTTTCAAGTGGGTTTTCTTCTTCAACGGACAGCTCAAGTTGTTTTTCATGTGAGAAGCCTTTCTTTTTATAAACTATTTTTTTCCAACAGGAAGGAAGTGCCACAGAGACTCCAACTTCCTGTTCCTGTCCAGCAGGTTCCTCCCAGTGCTTTGTCCATTGCCTGGCCATTTTTCATTTGGATATGGAGCTGGAAGGATCCCTCTCTTTGCATATATAACATTGAATATAAAGACTTTGTATTGAGATTTCACAAGTAAGTTAAAAAACTCTTATATAAGGGGGTTGTTGGGTAGAGAGCATGCACCAGTATTTATTTGAACTTTTATTTGAATTTTTCAAATTTATTGTGGTGGGAGGCCTGCATTTTCAGTAGGGGCCTAGTTATATTTTTGCATTTATTTTTTCTTTTTTTGTTAAGGAACAATGTTACACAGTTAAGTAGATTTTCTCCATGTTTGTTAAATTTGCAATATTTATTTATTTTACTCTGTGGCCTAGTCTGCCAAGGGGCCATTCAGTCAGTATGCCCAGGCCAATACTAGTCATGGGTTCATCAAACAGATGTTTCTGTGGTATATGTTGTTTTAAACATTATTTTGGGCTAGGATGGCATTGGATTATATTTAAAATGTGTTCCTTGTTCCCCGTGCCTCCTTGCTTGCTGCTGTTGTTTGACCATGTGGCTGGCAGCCATTTTGTGCGTCCAGCCAGTGTGCCTTTGTCATAGCCTTGCATGTGTTCTTCGTTTCCCATGCCTCCTCGCTTGCTGCTGTTGTTTGACCATGTGGCTGGCAGCCATTTTGTGCATCCAGCCCGTGTGCCTTTGCCATAGGCTTTCATGTGTTGTGCCTTCCCCATGCCTCCTTGCTTTGTACAGTTCAATTCTATTCAATTCAATATTTTTATTTAGTCCAATTAGAAGTATACCAGAAAAGTACATAGAAATATTGCACATGACCATGATTTCACCTAAAGTTTAAAAATTATCTTGTGTTGAGTTAAGAATAGTTAAAAAAAAGTTATATATACATACATAGCTTTAAAATTCCACAGTACATCATATAACCATGCTTAAAAAGAGAAAACAGTGCAAATCGTGATTCGATTTTAAAGCACCATTACTCTAATACAGAAATTGGCCAAGGTTTGAAAAAAATGATGGAAAAGGAGAGAGAACAAAAGCCTCTGATCGGGTCCTCTATGCACTCCTGCTATCCCCCGAAATTAAACCAAAAAATATCAGCCAAACTTAAAATACTGACCCTCATTGCACATATGATTTAAACGATTAACCTATCATAGTTTTCTGGCCCTAATGGCTGCTATCAGAAAAGCGCAGACACAGTAAGCAGTTTCAGGTAAACATAGGAATTGTAAGTGGAGGAGACCTAGTCTACAGTGTCGGAATGCTAGCCTCCGTACAAAAGTGTCAGAAAGTGCTTTCGTTCTGAGCTGTGCAATTTGCAGAAGAACATAAAGGGCAATAGTGATTGTGCAGATTAATTGTCACATGGCCAGGTGGATACTATGTTTCCCTCTGGGTTTAAATAAAAAAAAAAAAACAAGGAACAATGAATTGACCCTGCTCTGAAGCAAAAGAGAAGTGACTGCTCCCATTTTGACAAATCCAAAGATAAGTACATGGGAGGTTCGCCTGTTTATAAAAGACTGCAATAATCCGAAACCTAATTTTTCAATCTTGTGTCTGCACAATGGTCCTTGGATAAAACGTTCACCACCCCCTTAGCATGTTTGGGAATACGACTAGGTTCATTGAACCAGGAAGATAAACCCAGGGATCCTAAAGTGTCCCGTATATAGCTTAACCTTGGTCTAGAATAGACCTTGTCCAAAGTTAGGTAGTCGAGTATAATGTCCTCCAAAGCTTAGCTGTTGAGTTCAACCAATTGCTATCCCATAGTAGAAGCGGTGCCAGCTGAACCTTATCCTCTATGAATCCCTGGTTTAACTCAAAGTGGGTAATAAGACTCGAGGTTGGTGGTAAGCTCAGCAACCATCCCAAAAAGCAGTTTTCCTCAGCCTGTAAGCAACAACATTTATTAAAACCCCTAACTCCTGCACCATAAATGGGTACGCTGATACACTGTGAATTATATACCATCAATGGTGGTAGGACTGCCCCCCTCATGTCTGGTCTAATAAGGTTACAGACTGTGCTGGCAGTGTTGCTTAGTTTAAGGCTAGCCTGAGCAAGATGGGGATTCCATGACCCTGATGCGCTGAAGGTTAACCCTAGATAACAAAAGTTATCAACACCCGTCAATTCTTGTCAGGTGATGCTAATTTTGTTTAGCCTTAATTTACCCGAGCCACAAGACATAATGTGTGACTTAGTATAGTTGTTGTTTAGTTTCAGGTTTTGCATGAATGAAGCAAAACAGTCCACCTGATGTCTCAACACATTTGGGGTGAGGGCTAGCAACACCGCGTCGTTACCATACAGTAGCACAGGAGTTGTCTGCGATTTTAGGTATGTCTAGATGAGAGGAACATAAATGGGCTGTTAAATCGTTAATATATAAAATAAATAATAAGGGTGCCTGTATTCACCCATGCCTCACTCCACTCTTCAGTGACTGGAAGCCATTTTGTGCATCCAGCTAGTGTGCCTTTATCATAGGCTTGCATGTGTTCTTTGTTCCCCATGCCTCCTTGCTTGCTGCTGTTATTTGACCATGTGGCATTAGCTGGCAGCCATTTTCTGCATCCAGCATGTGTGCCTTTGCCATAGGCTTGTATGGATGGATGTGATATCAGTTTAATAATATGCTTGAGGATCATAGTAGTACATGTATATTAAGAATATAATTTGGAGGAACAGTGCTTATATATTACATGCATTTTTTTCTATTTTTTCATTTTGCTTGCACCTCCTTGCCTCACAGTAGGCTTCGTCTCAACCACCCATGCAAACATTGCCAATTATTGATCTTTTTTTTAATTTAATTTTTTATTTTAATTTATTGTAATTTAAAATTTTTTGTTTTTGAATTTTAATTGTAGACAATAGTTTTTTTCGGGGGCATTTTGCCTCAGTTGGTCCATCCATCCATCCACCATAGGCGCACAGCTGCACAACAGCATTCTGTGTTTTCTAGGTATAATTCCATTTTCTCCGGGACACCCTGGCTACAGTGCACTGCAGACACATCGGCATCATTCTTTTTTTTTAATGATTATTCCATATTCCCTTGGACTACATTACCTGGCATAGGTGCATACTAACCTTTCTTTTATTTAAAGTTTTTATTATTCCATTTACCCATGCCATTCTCTGAGTGCCATACGTGTCTTCTTCAGAATATATGGATATAAAGCAAAGAGCTATTTCTGTATGTTGTGTTATCCTGATTTGAAATGAGATTTTATGCTATGGTTGTGTGGTTTGACTTTAAAGTGGCTGATTTAATATTACCTAAGTAACCAACCACACTAATATTGCCTTTGTCTATACTAACTCAAACTGCAACAATGCCACATTTCACTAGATTTTTTTCTTGCTTGTTTGCTTTTAGTTGCATAAGAGAAGAAAACACATCACCCACAGTACTGCCAAACAGAAGGCCTATACAGTGAAGCAATACTCAAATCTCTTCAACTTATGCAGATTAGTGCCACTGCCAACTGAGAGCTTTAAGATGGCCCCAAAGAAAGTTGGTCCCAAGAAAGTGGTCTGTGAGAAGAAGCAGCTTTCCACCAGTGGCTTACTGACCACAACCTTTTTCGGGAGACGTGTGCCTGCCGGACCGTCTTCTAGAGAGTCACTTGGGAGCAGCACTCCCGCAACTACAGCACCATCCAAATCTAAGCCCAAGACAAAGTCTGTCAGTGAGGCAGCCATTGCAATCATGGTAACGCTGAATTGGATTTGTACCTTTCGCAAAGTAGTACTCAATCATTTCAGGAACCAGAGCAAAGTGGACAGCAGCCGAATCCAGCAACAGTATATCTTCCTGAAGTTGGAGCAGAAGAGGAGGTCGAGCTTCCTGCTGAGCAAGAATCTCCTCTTTTATAATAATTGACTCCCAGATCTTCAGCTAAGAAAAGGAAGGGTACTACTCCACAATCTTTTCTAAGCACCACTTTTGATTATGATGAAAGGGAATTGGAGTGGAACCTGGCAGAGTCCAAGAGATGCTAGGCAAGGGAAAAGAAAAGTTCCTGAAACCCTTAGAACTATGGAAGGGGATGATGAGGAGGGTGACGACGATCTAGTAATTGTGAAAGGTGGCACAGAGGAGTCTGACAATACTATTCAACCTGCAACGAGGGATGTGCACAGGAAGCACCACCAGCTCCCATATCTGCAAAGCCCCAGCTGAGACCTGCACCAACCCCTACCTCAGTAGAAGTATGCACTGCTGAGAGCCAATCGACGACACACCAACCTACCTCCAGTTGTCCTTCAGGAATTGGCTGTGACCCAGAAAAAAAAGTAATTCTCCCATATTTGGGGCTTTGTTTACGGTTAGCCCACTGGGGAGCACATAGCGGTATGCAACATTTGCCACACAATTGTTCATCGAGGTAAGCCTGGTTCACATTGCGGTACTTGAGGCCAAATGACCCACATGAAAAAATATTACGCAATCCAGTAGGAGAAGCACCTTAAAAAACAATGATGAATGTGGTTGTGTTGGTGAAGGTGAGGAGAGCCAGGGAACATCAGCTAGAAGTCCAATCACAGTGGGAGGTGATGATGAGGAAGAAGAGGGTGACATCCTCACGCAAAGCGGCCCTGTCCCCATTAGTCCAACAGCAGAATCATCCACCTCAGGGACTGCACAATGGCACAAGAAGACTCAGAGTAAGGTGGATACACCATGGCATACAGTGACAGTCTTACCATGATGTACACCGAGTCTACGCCCACCTACTTCTCAAAAGTCTCCTGTGTCAGTGGCTCCAGAAAAGAAGAAAATACATGTTACATTTATGGGCATGTTTAGGCAGGAGGGTCCTTACGACTGCAACCATCCAATGGCACGTTTGTACAATGGGAAGCTGGCAAAATTGTTAGTGTTGGACCTCCTCCCATTTTCTTTTGTGGAAGGAGTGGGATTCTTAGAATTTGTGCCAGCCATCTGCTCGAAATGTAAGGTTCCAAGTCGGACCTTTGTTGCAGAGTTGCTGTTCTAGCGCTGCATCACGATGTGCTGCAGTTGGTTGGACAAACTTTGCAGCAAAGTGTTGTAAACACTATCCACCTGACAACAGATATGTGGATCAGTTGTCAGGCAACTAATTACATGTGCATCACTGCAAACTGGATCTCTTTTGTGGGGGTAAAGCAAAAGCCATCTACAGGTCTTGGCCCTGAAGAAAGTTTTAAAAGTGCTTGGCGGCATGCAGCAGTAGCCATGTGCGCCATGGAGAAATCACATACAGCTGCAAATATCATGCCCGAATTTAACAGCAAGATGTCTGAATGACTGTGACCCAGAGGTCTCAGAATTGTATTTGTTGCCGTGGACAATGGCAGTACCATTGTCAAGGCCATGGCAGATGGTGGCTATTTCAGGGTCCTGTGTTTGATGCATTGCATCAACCTGGTGGTGCAAGACTTTCTCAAAAAAGAAAACATAGTCATCAACAAACTGACCACCTGAAGAAGAATTGGCACTCATTTCAGCCATTCTTTTAAAGCCCGGAAGCAATTGCGGATTAGGAAACAGGAGTTGCCAACACATTGGATCTTGACCTGTTACGTGTTGCAAACGTCTGTTTGAGCAGTGCAAACGGATCAATGACTATGTCATTCAAAGAGAAGGGGATGCAATTGGGAAAGCTATGACCATGGAAGTGGACATATGGGGCCTAGTCAAATGCCTGACACAGATGCTATGCCCTCTAAGGTTTTCACACAGGAAGCAACAATGGGCCAAGCTATTCCGTTGTTGCATCTGCTATAGGACCAGCTAAAGAAGGTGTCTGAAAGGTTCTCACTCGCATGTGTGAACTAAAACAAAGAAGCGTGTGCCTTGGTTATTTATTTAATTTATTTATTTACTGGAGTTTTATATAGCGCTGGCTAGACCCGGAGGTATCAGAGCGCTTTGCATGAGGAAAGTTACAACGGTTACAAAACACATTGTTACAAAAAAATACATAAGATTACAAGTTACATCTGTTGATTAGTGGTGCGTAGAAGAGTGAGAGGGGTAAAGTAAATGGGTAACAGGAAGGGGATACGGTGTAGAGACGAAGGAAAGTCTGCCCAGTGTCCGGCTGGGTAGGTGACGGCCAAGGGGAAGTCCGCAGCCCAACTCCTCTATAGCTAACAAGGTAGCTCCACCGGGCAAAGGTCAAAAAGCTAGGTCTCCACAGCCGGTGGAACGTTTCGTTCCCTGCAAATAGGCATCAAAACTGACATACTTGTCCAGGGCCAAAGGTTCAAAGGGTCAATAGTAAGAAAACAACAGCGGAGGAAGCGACGAGAAAATATGTCCGAAATCCGGCTGGGTAGATGACGGCCATAACGGTGTGCCAGACCCAATCTCCCCTATAGCTGTCGGTGTAGCTCCACCGGAAATCAGCGAAGTGGTTCGGGCTCTGCCGGATGAGTGAAGATCAGGAAGTGACCAAAGGTTTTGAGTCCAGAGACGGGCGGGAGGAGATGACGAGGATGGTAGGAGAGAAATGGGTTTGAAGCTTGGCAGCCATCTTAAAGTCAGGCAAGTTGAGTGTGATTGGTCACCGTGATTCAGCAGCTGGGCATGGCCCTATGGGTACAAAGCAGTGAGCAGGGATCTATATGATCTGTTTAGTGATCCGGGCCCTTTGTAGCCAATACCTGCTGTTTATTACACTGCTGCTGAGTAGGACTCCAGGATAATGGCCTGTTGAGGTGGATCGGTGTCAGCCTGCATCCCAGTAGCTTACACCAGACAACAGACAGTTTTCTGTACCACTCTGGGCATTGGGTCCCCACCGCTCCTCACCTGCTTCACCTGGTCTCCGGATCGTGTCCCAGTTCGTGGATGAAAGGAGGATAGGAATTGCCACCATGTGCTGCACAATGTCTAACATGGCTCATAGGCCGCGAGCGGCCCACGGGCGCCCAGCAGCACCCACGTCCACGTGTCGCGGCCGGGCATTACCTCCGCCCTCCTCCGCGGTCCTGGCATAGGACAGAAAAAACCAAGGAGGCCGAGGCCAAGGCTCGCACAGGCACATGGCACCCCGTCGCCCAACAGGGTTGCAGATATTGTCAGGTCATGGCCCGGGGGGCCGGGCCCTTTCACAACTCCGGGACCACAGCACACTCCAGCATCGGCTCACCACTGCAGTCACGAGTCAGGCCGCACATGCCACTCTGGTCCTGGGTGCCTGGAGCACCGCTTCTCAGCAGTCCACTGCAGCACCAGGGGTCTCAAAACGTAGCCCAGGGTACGCAGTGATCGGGACAACAGATATGAAGTTGCGGACTCAGGATTTACCGGCAGGATTGTGTTGGATTACGACGAGGCTACGGGAGCCAGGCTGGGACTCGTCCGCCATGTTGGACTGCCTGGCCCCTCCCAACCCTCCTGGTTGAGAGCTTAATCCTTCTCTTGGCTTGTAATACAAGGCTGCAACATGATATCATCTCGTCCAAAGAGCACATCTGTGCCACACTACTTGAGCAACAGTCTAAAAAATTCTGCCCACTTTCATTCCTTTTTCTGAATTGGATGTTTCAAAATACAAGAGGTGTATTGGTGAGCAAACCGGAGACCTGGAAGAAGAATGGCTGAAACTTAGAGTCCCACTCCACAGGTAAGGGGTGCTGCCATCAACGTCCAGTAAGGGCAGTCTCATATCATAGCAGACAACACCAGCAATCAGAACACCAACAACAGCAGCAGAAATATCGGACCCAACCTCTGCATTTGAGCTAGTCCAGTGCAGAGGCAATGGCAAAAGAGGTTGAGCAAGTGGCAGCACCAATGACTATTCAGAGGATGTTCCAGGAGTATATGGATGATCCAAAAGAGGTTTATGTGGACCAAAGCCCATTGATGTATTGGTATGGGAAGATCCGTCAATAGCCTGAGCTCAGAGGGCTGGCAATAAGTTATCTGGCTTGACCTGTAGCCAGTGTGTCTGCTGAACATGTGTTCAGCGCAGCTGGTGCAGTTGTTACAGTAAGAAAGACCAGTCTCTCACCTCAAAACATGGAAAGATTGACCATGATCAAAATGAACCAGCTTTTCATACCACACAATTACACCATTCCTAAAACAGCACAGGAGGAGGCCTGGTCAGAATCAAGTGTGTTAGCTGACCAACTTATGGGTGAACCACCTGAGTTTAAGGACAAACTCTACTTCCCAGACTGAGTATGCCGTGCCACCATAGAACTTTTTAATTATTATTAGTTGAACTTCTTTATATGCAAAAAAAAGTAGCAGACGGAACATTATGTTTGTGTCAGATTTATGCTGCCCCACCATTTCTTAGTCCCATATATGGCGGAATTGCAATTGGAGACCAGTGTGCAGTGAAGAAGCTCTTATAATTCCTTCATGACATTGGAGACAATGCCTGCCTCCCTCGCATGCTTATCCTTTCTTGCATCACTTAACAAGGCTGCCCAGAAGATCATTGATTTACAAGAGTGCCAATACCAAATTCCAATGTATTGCCTGCATCAAAGATACAATGTGTACCTACTACCTAACCTACCCGTGCTTGGATTGCAAGAGATAATTACAACAATGAGTGAGTGATCGTGAGTGATGATTGATGATTTATGTGATGGCAGATAGTGAGGGAGGATGTTCAATTAATAGTAAATTTGATTTTGACAAATTGCAATGTTTGGTGCCTGATGTGTGATCATATTTCCTGAAGGTGTTTGGCCTTTACAAACTTACCTAGAGAAAATTAACCTATACGGTCCACTCCTATCCTTCTTTTTTTCATCACCTAGAAGGGCTTCCCCAGAATAGCATTTGATTTACAAGACTGCCAAATTCCAATGTGTTGCTTGCATCAAAGAGGAGATGCGATTGTGTACCTACCACAGTGTTTAGGTTGGAACAGTTAATAATTGCACCAAAGAGTGATATGTTATTGAGTGATTGTGAGCGATGATGATTCATGTGGTGGCAGACAGTGAGGAAGGTGTTCAACTAATTTGTAAATTTGATTTAGACAATTTGCTATGTTTAGGGCCTGAAGGGTGACCTTTTTTCCTTTAGGTGATTGGCCCTTTCACACTAAGCGATATTCTTGCAGGGTTCACTCCTTTTTGCTGGTTCTTCAGAGACCAAACCAATCACTTTAGTTAACGAACACAAGCAGATACAAAATACTGCAATTCAGTTTGTCTACTTGTTCTTCAACAGCAGTGCACTACACGTCTATCATGCTTGGGTCGGGACTGAGATAGAGTTATTTGGAGTCTGGAGGAGATTTGAAGGACTCAGGGTGTGACTACCTCATTAACAGCTAGAAGAAGGAAGTTATCGACTTCAAAGGGAAGCCATGACTCTGGGACCTAGTGCTCAGCTTTGTGGTATGGAGAGAGGTATGCTGATGTGGGAAATTCTGCTGAGTATGTGTGTTGCACTGGTGGCAAAAGTGAAACTCCAAGATATCTTGTTTTTTGCCCTGTTTCTGATTCTTCTTGGTAGATTCCTCATGAATCTTACCTTCCATATGTCCTTCTCATTGACTCTACAATACAGTTTTTGTTTTACAATCCGTAGGCTTTCTTGTCTCCTGCACAAACAAAAGGTGAAAGCTGAGCACAATACTCCCGCTTACCTACCGGACAGGTCCAGACAAGCACCCAAGAGTGATGGACATTTCCGAGGAGAATGCAGATGAGCCACCCAATTTGGCAATACAGTATCATTTTTCTTTTAACAAGAACATTTTAATATTTTCAAACCTGAAGACAGAACATTTAGCTATCTCTGATAACTTGTGTCTCTGGGGCAGAAGGACTACTTGCAAATGCATTTAACTGTACTGTGTCACACTCATTCCTTCGTTTCCTTCCACAGCAGATTGATGATAATGGTGTGCTGCAAATTGCCCTCATGAATATTATTCATGTGTTGTGTTTGTTGTCTTTGTAACACCTTCCCCAAATCTCCTTTCTCATCCATTTGTCAAACCCTTAACCCTCTTCCCCGGGCGATGTGATTTTTTTGGGAGTTGTGTCTTTTATTATTATTCACCAAATAGATCACAAACGTGGTTTGGCTGATGTGGTTAATTGCGACACCAACTCACTGCGGGTTCGTCTATTATCTGAGCAATAGACCACACCTGCCCGACTTATCCAACCACAAAGAATGTCATTCCTCAGTGTCAACATTTCAGGCCTTTGTTATGCATAAATAAAACACTGAACCTTGTCGACTACAGAGTACAGACTTTGAGTATATTTTCCCTGACTTGAGGATTTCAAATTCCACGGTCACCATTGCTCAGAATAATTTATTATTGCTGGTTTTTGTTATAATATCTGTTATTCTTTTCTTTGATGTGCCATAGTGGTAGAAGTCAGTCTTTCTAAAGCAGTATTATAAATGTATATGTATAACCTACTAATTCTCTATTTTTCTCTCAATTTAGTTTCCTGTAATCCTTTAGATTATTCCTGCAGATGGAGATCACCTAGGTAGGAGTGGGACCTCACTGTGATGCCTTCTCTGTTAGAGCACTACCACTACCATAAAGAAGGCACCTTGGGGAACCCTACAATAAGGTATTGGAAGATTGACTGAGGGAGCAGCTGCCAGCCATCACTTCATCTATTCACATAAGAGAACTACGAGGTGAAGTGAACTACTTTTTCAATTCTACGCTGACTCAAAAGAGGTGGCTGATTAATAATGTTATGTTATGTTATGTTATGTTAACAGGGTATTTGTGGAGCGCGCAGCTACTCAGACGAGTGTCCCGGCGCTAAGTGGGTGTTGCAATAATATGTCACACACGTCATATATAACATGCTGATAATAGATATCCTGTCTTTCTTACGTAGAAGGTTGGAAAAACAATGCACTACAGTTCAGGGACCTCCTTGTGTGCCTGCATCGGTGTATCTTCTGTCCCCCTGTCATCAAGAGACAGTTGGCACAGAGCCACAAATGTCCTGCTCAGGTACCCTCCCCGGGCCCCTTGCAGCTTGTTTCTACACACCAAAGCAGAGTGATTACTCTTTCCGTGTGTAGAAATGTAGAACAGGCTCGCCCTCTCGCAGGGCAGGCATTCAGTGCCCAATATTCCAGACCGCAGCTGCCACACCAATTACCTTGCATCTTTGACTTACTCGCAGGTGGGTAGGCCCCTGGCATTTCTGGATCGCATCAACTTTCTTCCTTCACCTTTACCGCTATTGAGGCCCCTCCCGAGACATCACTCCTTCCTAGGGCTAACTCTATATCATCTGCCCTGCTGTTGGACAGTTCATGAGCACGGGCTAGGATGTCATCCAGGGAGATGCCCAGTTGCCTCAGTATAAGTCACCTAAGCACTGCCAATTTACAGTCCTGGGTTATTTGGGCATGGATCTTTTCTGGTTGATTGATGTTCATGCATGTGCTTGCTAACTTTTGAAGCCAGGTGTAGAACATTTCAACAGATTAATCTTCCCCCTGCCAAGCCTGGCATAGTTTGAAGTGCTTGGAATCTGAAATCAACAGCAGGTCAAAGTGTCTATTTCGGGTTGCTACTGCTGTGTCAAAATCAACACCCCCCTTGTTGGTTAAGTTCTCAATATATTTGTATAGCTCTGCCCCACCAAAATATATCAGCAAACACCTTTCACTGCTCCGTTAGTTTCAGGGGTGGTGCGTAAATAGTGTTGTAAGTGCCCGATCCATGAATGTCATCCTGGCGCCACAGTAGCGGGGTGAGCCAGCTTGCTAAATGGTGATAGCGCTGCTACAGACCCATGTGCATATGGGGCTAGGTGCTTTGGTTCTGAGCCTTGATGTTGGTCCATCATCGTGACTTATTCAGATGCACTTTCTGTATATGTAATCCGGTTGTACTTGGTATTTCTTTACACCCTGGGTATCCTGTTTCTCTTGCACTTCTGACTTGGAGAGTCACTCAGGCAATATCACTGCACTGCTGTTCTCTCCTTATCGTCCTGTATTCCCTCCTTTAATATATTGGAACAGTCAAGCTTTTTTTTCCTTAGGGACCAAAGTGATGAAGGTGACAGCTGTCACACCTAATGCTCAGAACGGGGTCTCGCCCTCCAGGTGGAAACAACGTAACTCTCATCATTGTCTCTTATCACAGTATGGTTTCCCGGTCTTATTGGCAGCAGTTCAATCAGCCTCATGGGGCCTTGCAGGCACATGGCAACTCCCTCTCCAGAGATGAGTCCTTCTTCAGCTGACAGGAAGTGCTGTGTGTGGTGCAGGGGAGTGGCTGATAGGTGGTGCTGTTGTACAGCAGCAATACGTCTAACCTGGTTGACAGGAACACTGCTGACGAGCGCATGGTGCACGGCAGGAATGGAGGTGGCTGCCAGACTGGGACAAATACCTCTCTCCAAGCAGGTTGGCAAACACTCGATGCTGGCTGATCACAGGAACACTTTGTGGCTCCGTAGCCTCAAGGCCGCAAACCCTTCAGTGTGTACCACGCAGTGCAATGCGGACCATTGCAGAGCAGCTGGTTTCCCAGCACACAGGAAGAACCGTCTTTCTCGTCGCTAGTTTCATGTCCTCAGCTGCGAGGATACGCATGGGCCTAGCGCTACTAGAATGCCTTGCAATGCAGTATGAAACATGTACACTCTGTGATAGTCTCAGCAGTGGCCACGAGCGACCACTAGCCCATTTATTTATGACCTTTGGGCTGAGCCCGGCCCTCATGGTGCAGGTTACAACAAAGTATGGTATAAGCACCAAAGACACTCAGGTAGTCACAGCTGACAGCTTCAGACTGTCAACAACCATTCAGTAAATTAAACTTTAATCAGCATTTCAAAATATACTTACCTTTACATCCAATATACAAGAGAGCATATAATAGGAAGCTAGGAAGCAAAGACACTCTTTCTTCTCTACACAAAAAACAAAAAAATACTCAGGTGCGTGTGCATGCTTCCCAGGGCCGGACTGGAAACCCAAAGCAGCCCTGGCAATTTTGATGGATCAGCCCACTCACCAGGGGGAGGGAGATGCGCAGGGGGGAAGATACAAGTGTGAAGCGCTACTGCTTTTGTTATTGGGGGCTGATATTGCAGCATCGCTGCAAAACTGGCCCTCAGCACCAAAATCGACCCCACCGTTCAAGCCTCCCGGGAAAACGCCAGAAGCCCGTTATGGTCAGTCCACCCTGATGCTGCCTGCTTTTTGTGTCGGCCACAAAAACACAACTCAGACTGCCCTCATCAAGGTGCAGCAGCCTCAAATGACAGGAAGCCACATATTTGTAAAAAGAAGCAATTTTCCATAAATAGAGCGCATAAGAAATACCGCAAGATGGGATAATGTGCAAAACCAAGCACAGGGACAGTGGGAGATTTAATGGAGAGTGTGAGTAGCAGGATCTTTAGAAGAGGTGGAGAGATACAAAGATCTCACTAATTTGGCAGACAGCTAAAGTGGTTGTGGTTATTTATCGTATTAACTAATATAATTTGACATAAATAGCTTGAACTAAATATTGTTTACAAAAGTATCATCTCATTCGATGTAGCTTTTCTATTAGTAACTCAAACGGGATGATCATTTTTGTAGATGCTATTGAGGACATAATATTTATGTCAGATGATATTCTGACAACGACATTCTTGTACCACTTCTCAGGGTTTTATTGATCTGAAAATCACATTCCTCATTAAATGGTCTCTCTCTTTGCAGCCAGAAGATTTTATAGGAGACAAAAAGTTCTCCTTTGTCTTATAAATCTAAGGTGAAGGCCAAAGTCCATTAGAGTAACACGTATGAGCAAATTATTGATCCTCAAAAATATTAAAAATATGTTAGACAGACACTGGCACCTCTTGTGCAGTCCTACAAGTTTGAGCACTTTGAAGAAGCATTTTAGAGGAAAGGGCTGAAGCGTGACTAATATGAAGCAATTTGCCTAGAATATATTTTGATGTTAGTAAAATCAGTGGTGCTGTCAACATCTCTTAGACCATGGGTCCTCACAAACTTTCTGTTGGGAGCCAAAATTACAGTGTGGTTTGCGGCTGAGGGCCGCACCGGTAGGGGTGGAGTTAGTGGGGGGCAGGGTCAGTGGGGGGGCGGGGCTAGAGTAAAAATAATTAAACCTGTTTCAACACATTAGACAATGCGACAATGCTGCATTTCAAAAGCAGATGTAACTATAAAGAGCACATTTAATACATTTTTATTAGCACACAATAGCAATCTTAAGAGGCATTGCATAGCTTCATACACACTTTGACCCCAATTCCATCAGAGGGTTACTTTTGGCCCAACCCTTAACCCCACAATAGTATGCAATATCTTGCAAATGCAATGGCAGAAAGGCAAGGACCAAAAACTGAAGAAAGTCAAGAGGACTCCAAGAGTTTACTTTTTCTTCATGGAGCATCCTCCATGACCGCTGAGGCCAGTCTGAGAGGGCCCCCCCAGATTTTCTTCCCCTTCCACCTGGCCATCCTCCCTTTACGCTCTTATAGTGCAGACTCTAAGAAACACCCTTGCCATTGCTGGAAGGACGGGGTGGTGATTCAGCCATGCAGAAGCAATACAAATGACAAACTGCCATGGTGGTGAAGACCATCCCTTCTTTCTCCGTTTACTTAATCCTTTCTCCCTGATATGTGTAAGGGTTTATTTTTGTCAATAGTAATGCTGTATATTAATGTTACTTACTGCATCTTCATCTGTGATATGCTATCATATAATAAAAGCTTTAAATACATAACAAATAGTTGTTAGCATGCATTGAAGTATTTTGTGCTTTAGGGTTTTAGAAATTAGCAAAATGACAGATTACTTTTTTGTTGGCTGGAGTTCCGGTGCCATAGCATCCTTCAGAGAGGACACCTTCATATCTACGCTACCACACTGCCATCACACGCCCTGGATCTACTACCCATAGGCACTATCAGTGTAGCTGACTGTTCTGATCATTTTTGTGTGCTCGCTATAGACAGCTTCAGAAGTCTTTCACAGCTTTGCATAAAATATTACATAAAGTGGGCCTTGGTTCAGCCCCCTGCTCATGATTGCAAGGCTTTTTGTCCATTCCATTGCCAGATCCTGATTTTGTCTTTCCTCTCTATTCTTGTGCTGGTCCCACTCCTAGAGGAATTTAGCTTTACCCTGACTGAATGAGTTGTTTCCTTAAAATGCTGATATCAGCAAACAACTTTTCTTTTTATTTCTTTACCATTTGTGTTTGCCACTCCACAGAAGTGCATGTTCTGCCCTTTCCTCAATATTTCTCTCTTTATTTCACTTTGCCCTTTTCTAGCTCGTGCTCTTTCCCTTGCTTCTCCCCTACAGTAATCTTTTGTTGTTTTCTCCCTCTGGCACAAAGTACTGACTTCACAAAGTACTGACGTCTCTCTCTCTCTCTCTCTCTCTCTCTCTCTCTCTCTCTCTCTCTCTCTCTTAGTCAGTCTCTGTCTCTCTGTCAGTCAGTCTCTCTCTCACTCTCTCTCTAAGTCAGTCAGTCTCTCTCTGTCAGTCACTCTCTCTCATAGTCAGTCAGTCACTCTCTCTCAGTCAGTAACTCTCTCTCTCTCAGTCAGTCTCTCTCTCTCAGTCAATCAGTCTCTGTCTCTCTCTGTCAGTTAGTCTCTCTCTGTGTCAGTCAGTCTCTCTCTGTCAGTCAGTCTCTCTCAGTCAGTCTCTCTCTCTCTCTCTCTCTCTCTCTCTTAGTCAGTCTCTCTCGCTCTCAGTCAGTCAGTCAGTCTTTCTCTAAGTCAGTCAGTCTCTCTAAGTCATTCAGTCTCTCTCCGTCAGCCTCTCTCTGTCAGTCAGTCAGTCTCTCTCTCAGTCAGTCTCTCTGTCAGTCTCTCTCTCAGTCAGTCTCTCTGTCAGTCAGTCTCTCTCTCTGTCAGTCAGTCTCTCTCTCTGGCAGTCTCTTTCTCTCTCAGTCAGTCTCTCTCTTTGTCAGTCAGTCTCTCTGTCTCTTAGTCAGTCTCTCTCTCTCTCTCAGTCAGTCAGTCTCTCTTAGTCAGTCTCTTCATTCAGTCAGTCTCTCTGTCAGACTCTCTCTCTCAGTCAGTCTCTCTGTCAGTCAGTCACTCTCTCTCTGTCAGTCCGTCTCTCTCTCTGTCAGCCAGTCTCTCTCTCTCAGTCAACCTCTCTCTCTCTCTCTCTCAGTCAGTCAGTGTCTCTCTCTCTCAGTCAGTCTCCTTCTCTCTCTCTCAGTCAGTCTCTCTATTTCTCAGTCAGTCTCTCTGTCTCTCTCTCTCTCAGTCAGTCGCTCTCTCTCTGTCATTCAGTCTCTTTCTCAGTCAGTCAGTGTCTCTCTCGGCAAGTCACTCTCTCTCTCTCCTAGTCAATCTCTCTCAGACAGTCAGCCTCTCTCTCTCAGTCAGTCTCTCTCTCTCTCTGTCTCTCTCTAAGTCAGTCTCTCAGCCTCTCAGTGAGTCAGTCTCTCTCCATTCTCTCTCTCCACTCTTTCGCTCTCTCCACTCTCTCTCCTCTCTCCCCTCTCTCTCTTCACTCTCTCTCTCTTCTCTCTACACTCTCTCTCCCTCTCCACTCTCTTTTGTCATTGGTAATATTGGGTTTATGGGGGGCCATGGTTACATTGACTGCATAGTCCACGGGCCGCCAAGGAAGGCCTGCCGGGCAGCTGGTGGCCCGCGGGCCGTACTATGAGTACCACGGTCTTAGACAGTTCTTCAAACCCCGCAAACTTTCTTCAATGTGTACTTAAAAGCTACTTTTGGAGAGTGAAAGGAATTCAGGGGTCTGTATCAGTGAACTCTTGTAAAGTCCCTTTATCCATATACATATAATTAGTTTAGAGATGATTAAAGAAGTGCTTACACGCTTATTCAGAACCACGAAAAGACACTGGCCATTACAGGCAGATCCAGCGGCCCTTGAAGCTAATCCAATGTTTTTCACCAAGGTGCAGCACTTTAATCGGGCAAATTTCCCAGAGTGTCTGCATGGAATTGCAAGTCTAAGACTTGTGAGTGATAGATTAATAACCTAAACAATGTGCATGTTTTCTGAAATTATATGTTTTCATTTTTACTTTTATGATTTTAGTTCATATTATTTTAATAAACTGGAAAATGCATGCATTAAGTATTAAAGTTAAAACAAACTTTACTCACACTCTGCTGACTCCAGGATTGGTTTATTAGAAGACGTGTTCTACTCTATAGTGATTTTTTTCTTTCAGAGAGTAGTCTCTTGTAGATTATACTTACTGCCCTTCGCAATTTAATTTCACGCTTTTCGTACATTTACGCCCTTACATTTCTTCCACAAACTGGCTATATTTTCTCACTATATGACACTTCCATAAAAGTGTCATTTTACCACAAGTTAGCTTTATATTTTAACTGGATCGATCTTGGAGTTCCGTTTTTGCCTCAAAACAACTGAAGGGAAGTGTTTAATTTACAACTTTAAAGTGAAAGCCCACGCGCAGAAAAATATTCCAGCAGGGGACAGTAATTTTACTATTAAAGCACAAAAAGGAAGTCAGTAGACAATTGTAGATTTACGCAGGGAATGGGAATGGTTTGGAGGAAAAATTATGACACTGAGGGTTCTACAACCCCCAAAAGAAGAAAGTAGAAACACTTTGATGAGGGTAAATAAACAAATTTTAAAAAAACGGTGAAGTAGGGTTGTTTTGGAGCATGCCCCTTAAACAATGAGAAAGAGATTAAGCACGAAATGAGGGAGAAGGAATGTCAGAGGGAAAAAACAACGGTAGAAAGGGTTAACATGGGTTAACCTCCACAAAGATCAATTTACCATCAAAAGTGGAACTTCAGTCAGTGAGAGGATGTTGGAAGGGAAGGGGTGAAGGGAACACAATCTATGAAATTATTGTATAATACCCAGCAGGTAACCCATTTCAAAATAGCTGTAGTTCACCTTTAAAAAACATGTAAATGGCAATTTCGAAAAAGGCATTCTATGAACCGTTTCCTACCAAATAGTAAATGAACATTTTGATTAAACGGTGTAGGGTGAACGTTTTACACAGAATTGATGTTCTATGGACGTAGCTCTCTAAGGAATCCCATGAATACGACTACAGAATACACAGACGAATAAGAATCCAGATATCACATTGAGCCAGGGGAGCATCTCCAAGCTATGTATCTCGAAATATGGGATTCTTTTGAGAATGAGGATTTCATTTCTGACCCTTATGTGTGGCCCTCATGGGAGACTCCAGTGACCCTGTTGGGAATCAGTCCCTTGTGTCGAGTGGTCACCTGGCACTAATTCCCTTGGGGATGACACTCTGAGCAGTGTGAAGGTTGTTCTTAGTTGAAAAGTTGATCCTCTTGGTAATACAGTTGCATTAATGGTCCTCAACATGCATGCTTAGGTTTTGGACCCTGTGGCTGGTATGAGATCGTTTCACAACCACATATAGGCAAATAGGCTGAATTTTCCCAAAAGGGAGGTCCAGGAATAAATCCAAAGATTTTGGAGTACGCGCCTCACCCACTTAATACTGGCATGCTTCATCATCTGTGCCTATCCACACCCTGGCAGGGTGGAACCACCAGGGTGGTCTCAACCAAAAATATGAGAGTTCTTATAACCATAAATTAATATCCAATGTGCTTGCTTATCCCACATTACTAATTATGTTTGTGCAAAGCATAAATCTCCAAAACAAATTTGAAAAAATCAAGAAAAGTCACAATACATCAGAATTCACTAGTTCAATTCATTAAACAGCACCATGGTAAGGAGTAAATATATATTTGTGAACTGTCCATACTCCTAAATACTATCATGACCAGGAGGGGAAACAAATCCTTGTCTGAGAAAAGGAGAAACCCATATTTTTAAAGGTTAACTCCTCACGAGAGTTAATTCGTTCAACTTCCCAGTACTTCACCAAAAGTTAGGATTTTTCATTACAATTCCACAGACACCAAGGATGAATTAGTTACCTGTTCTAATGAGGAAGTTACAGCTTATTGAAGGTAATAAGGTAACTTCAATATTATCATTGGGAGAGGTAGGCCTTGCAGTAGTGAAAACGAATTAAAGAGTGTTTCACTACCAGGGCAACTTTTTAAATACATTGCTCCCTGCTCTCTGGGCTGTCCAGGGCCTACCCTAGGGGATACATACATATATTAAAAAGGCAGATTTGGGCTTGGAAAAAGGCTAATTTTGCCAGGTCCAAAATGGCAGGTTGAAACAGCATAATCAGGCTGCAATGGCAGGCCTGAGACATGTTTAAAGTGGTGGTACAATCAATGCTGCTGGCCTACAAGTAGCATGTAAGTTACAGGACCTGGGCACAGGTAATGCCACTTTACTAGGTACTTACAAGTAAAGTAAATATTCCAATTTGGTATAAGCCAATTCTAACATGTTTTAGGGAGAGAGCACAAATTACCACAACGCTGGTTATGCACATAATCCTAAAGTCAGCAAAAATGAAGTCAGTAAACAGGAGGGTTGAAGGCAAAAAGTTAGGGGGGAAACCACACCAAGGATGACAAGTCCAACACTGTTGATGAAGGTACTTGAAAAAAACCTGCATGATTATATGCCATAAGTGGTGACATAGGGGGCGATTTACAAAAGGAAATGCACATGCGAGTAAATCTGCACATCTAAGTTTACTCTTACACTTTTTAATAAATGTATTACTTTAAAAATATTCACCATATATGAGTGTAAAATTTACTACAAAGTGTACACTTGCATGTCTCCACCACCTCAGTTTGTTGAGTGAAGTCTGAAAAAACATAATTTATGATGGGAAAGTTACTGCTAATAAATTCTTTACCATATTTTATGTTCTGCAAACTTTGTGGGACCTCTACACTCAAGTTGAAAACTTCCACACTCTAGGCGGAGTGCTCCACACACTTTGCGGCACCTCTGCTACTGGGCAGAGACCTCTGCATGGATGAAAATGGGGAAATTATATGCACCTAAAAACAATTCAATACACCTGACACTTATTTCTTTCTAACAACATAAATAATGTCCACATCAGAGGATGTGCCTTTTTCGTATTTGTCTTAACGATATTCAGACATGGGTATGCATACTACCCTGCTAAAGAAGAAAAGAAAGTACACTGAGTAGGAGACAGCCTTTGTAATTAAGTTTATTGCAAAATACAGCAAACAACTGTATGGGCTTTCTCCATTCTCCCACAGTGAAAAACAGAAAGCAGCCTTATGGCAGACGTTGAGAGACTGTCAACGCATTGGGGAAGGAGGTCCTCACTGTGGCGGGCTTAAAACAAATGGCAAGATGAGAGAGGCAGATAAAGGAGAATTTCTCCAGGAATCAACTGGCTAAACTTCTGTCTTGAGGGACAACTGGAGCCTGTTTCTATCTCACCCCCCTCAAGGAAGCTGTCCTCACCACAATGCGCCCTCACTTGCTATATAGGCTGCCTCTTTCTGACAACACTAATGTTGTACCAGGTAAGAATCCAAACCCCCCTTCTCTCTCTCTCTCTTGCTCTCTCTCTCTCCCTCTCTCTCTCTCTTTTGCTCACTGAAAGAAAACCTACAGTCACTCACCTACAACTTTCTTTTACTATACCTGCACTGTTTGGCACACATTACACGTACTACGCCAAACCACCCTCTCACATAACCCCTATAAATTATCACATCTTAAATTTGTTTTCTTATACACTTCTTTCATATAGCATCTCTTACAAGTTGAATGTTAGCTTCAGCTGGGAGAGGAGTGATTGCAGCTGCAGCAGTGCAATACACAGGGAAGGTCTTGCAGAGCCACTCCTCTACACGCACAGGTATGTCTTTAAGCTAACAAACTCACTTACACAGAATAGCCTATTTCTATCACGTGTTTAGTTAAATCCTAACAATATATATTCAACAGTGTTTTTGAATGGCTTTTAATGGTAGTCAAATGTAGCCTTGACATATATTCTCATCCTATAATATTCTCATTTTAAAAACCTTTTCATGGTCCTGTATTGTTGTCAACTCCACCACTGGCCACAACTGCAACTTCTGCTCCTAGCAGTGCATCAACACCAAGACTGTCATTACACAACAAACAGCGGGTAGATCCTGTTAAATCACTGCTCTTTTGCTTTTTTGATCTCAGTTATATATCGTCTTTTCAGATGGCACCTAGACTTGCAAATCCAAGGGTAGTACTGTAAGATATCTGTTTTATCTTGTCTTAAGTTGTAGGAGATGAATATTTGTGTGCCTTAAAAAGACTCTTTTAACCCTATACATAGAATCTTCTGTATGATTTTGGATAGCCTACTTCTTTATGCAAGTCTCTTTTCTGTCAACTTCTGTCAAACAGATGCCCCTGGTGTTCACCTTGACGACATCAACGACAATGGCATCAGGGGACATCTTTGTTGCAGCTATTAGGCCCTCTAACATTTGTCAGATTGGGAATCTATGTTCTTTACTTCGGTTCTCATTAACCCTTTAAATGCATCATTTGGCTCTGTATTGTAATGCTATTGACTATTATAAGCCTTTTTAATGGGAATATTTATTTTCCTTTCATGTATGTATCTCTAATGTATCAGTATTTCAGCTCCTGAAGAATTTTGTAGATGAATAACCTTCATTGTACATAATTTCTATCTCTCTAGCTGCAGTATTTGGAGATACTTTGGAAAAACAACGACAAGGACACAGGTTCAACAGATGGCCTCACAGGGGATCTCCAAAAATCACAGATCTGTAACTGAAGCTGGTGACTTCACATTGTCAAGCCATAATAATTCCATCCCTATATCAAACCTTTATTGTTTTCATTTTCTTTTGTACACATGGTGATAACTTTATTTTTTAGTTGCAGAACAATATTCATTAAAGTACTGGGATGAAATGGTGACATAACTGGATATGATGTGCTTTAACTGTTGAAATCTTCTTCTTCCAGGAACTGGGGACACTGTGACGGATGATAATGCAGAACCATCTACAACGGAGGACGATGGGCAATCCGAAGCGAGAATGCAATCCTCCTTCAAGCAATAATGGCAGTGGCCAGCACTACTCACCAGGAAGAGAATGAGGAGTAGCAGAACCATGCCAATGTGGAGGAGGAGGACCTGGACTACGTTCAGGACAATGTCGCCCCCCCCCCTCACAGAATATCATGAAGAACACAATTTCACTGCTGGACAGCAGTGTTCCTCCTAAATACATTGTGAGGACTACCAGTGTCCAATCATTAGCTAAGCAACCACGGCTGCTTTTTCCGGTCTCACAGAAAACACCTTCACGCAGCTCTAAAACAAAAGGTCCATCTCTGGTCTTCTCTCAATCACCTGAGGGACAAAACAACCTGGGTCAGGACAAGGTATTCCCCAATTCATCATTCTCCCTCCCAATAGCACTCAGATAGCACCCCTCTACATTCTGGAGACGCTGCTGTTCATGTCAGATGGCCGCGCTTGTGGGAGGAGGATAAACATGGCTAATGCTGCTGTCTGGGAGGCTCAGTTTTTCTATGAGCAGACAAATGTGTGGGACAATAAATGCCAATCTCCATCTTCACAGGCAATGCTTTGCAGAGATTCTATAGAGGCATTTAAATGGAGACACCCCTTGCCAATATCACATATCTGCCAGCTCCACCAGTATCATGTTCAGTTGCAGCACCTCACCCTCCAACATCACCAACTCAACTAATTATCTTTCTGGTGGCTAATGAGGTCAAACCTTTAGGGTGAGTCCTCTTGGATCACCTAATCACCTGGGCAAAGGAAAATAATGTGTTATTGGAGGTCCAATATGGGTTTTGGGAAGGGTGGGGTACTGTTGAACAGAACCTAAACCTTTATTTGCTAATCGCGAAATACACTAGGGCAAAAGAAGGATCCGTTCACATGGCCTTTATGGACCTCAGCTCGGCCTTCGACAGAGTCAACAGAGGCATTTAAATGGAGACACCCTTTGCCAATATCACATATCTGCCAGCTCCACCAGTATCATGTTCAGTTGCAGCACCTCACCCTCCAACATCACCAACTCAACTAATTATCTTTCTGGTGGCTAATGAGGTCAAACCTTTAGGGTGAGTCCTCTTGGATCACCTAATCACCTTGGCAAAGGAAAATAATGTGTTATTGGAGGTCCAATATGGGTTTTGGGAAGGGTGGGGTACTGTTGAACAGAACCTAAACCTTTATTTGCTAATCGCGAAATACACTAGGGCAAAAGAAGGATCCGTTCACATGGCCTTTATGGACCTCAGCTCGGCCTTCGACAGAGTCAACAGAGGCAATCTCTGGTCTGTGCTGGGATCCATGGGGGTTGAGCCAGCTCTGGTCTCCTTATTGCGCAACCTCCGTGAAGGCCTCTGCCTCTGTGAGATACAGGCCAAATGGAGAATGCTCCCAGCCTTTGAGTCTGGGGTGTATTCTGTCCACCTTCGTCTTCACTCTCTATATTAATAGCCTGGAATCAGCAATATTGGATCACGGGCTAGATGTCCTGAACATGGGCACTCGTCCCTTACCTGTTCTTTTATATGCAGATGATGCTGTTTTAATTGCACACACGGCTAAGGGTCTAAGGTGCCTTTTTGATTTTTTTGTTACTTTAATGAATGGTCTGGATTTAACCACCAATTATTCCAAGACTTATGTAATGGTGGTTGGTCCCAGAAACACCCGTTCTAAAAGTTTTGTGATAAAGGGCAATTGCATTGTTGGGGTTGAGCATTTCTCCTATCTTTGGATCTGATTGGATATCCACTTTACTTGCCAACCTTTGCTTCAAAAAACCACCCTGAGATTCCAAAGAGCCATCAATGGCATTAGCGTCTTCTCAAGCTGTTCAGGCCACACATTTAGATTATATGCTTAAAGTATACAAGGCTAAGTGCATCACTGCAGTCTGTTTTGGGTACAATATTTGGGGTGTGGTGCCTGTCGCCCAATCACAGCTTATCAAGAATTCCTTTTTGAAAGGCCTCCTAAAAGTCCCTGAGGGCACACCTAGGGAGATTGTCCAAGAATAGACAGGGTTCGGGTACATTTCGGATTTTATCGGGCTACGTCCCCACATATTTTGGTTGTCCATTTGGGTAAAGGAGGAACTGAATTGTAATAGGTCCGTAGTGTAAGATTGTTTAGGCCTGGGTCATATGTTCCATATTCCATGATTCTCATACATTAAATAAACCCTCACTTTATTGGGCCCCCCCCAGAAATCTTTGCACATCATGGGCGCATTGTGAAGGGAGATATTCCTTCGATAAAGTAGGTCTATCTCTCCAGGGTGGCAGCAGAGCAAGAGGCCTCTTCCCTGCACAAGGGCTCTATGCGTCAAGTTGTCATGGTCTAAACAGTCCCGGGATTGAACTGTATTTAAACTTGGGGATGTCCAACTTCTACTGTAGGTTGCTAACCTATTTTAGGTTATATTTGTTTTTATCAGCTGTTGCTGTCTATAGGGGCTTGGTCAAAAGTTTTGGATTTACAGGCATGTTCATGTGATACCATCTCTATTTCCAACACTTTTCATATCGTTATGACCTGCCAAAGATTTAACAGCTTACATTATCAGTATATCCTCTTGCTTCTTCTTCCTCTGAACGTCAGGCAAAGGAGCGCTTTTCTGTTTCTTCAACTGTTACAATCTCCAACTTTATGTTTTTTCATGTTTCGCTTCCTATCTGGGATTCGGCACTGGCGATGACCACTCTTTCTATGTTTAAACTGATTGTTTTTGTGACCATATAAACCATGTTTGCACAATGTTTTTTCAGGAGAAATTTACGATGTTTTATAGTATGCGTGTTTTGAAGTATTTCATTCTCACATTGTTACAATTAACCAGCTCTATTTTATTTATACTGGCGCTATTTAGAGTGCTTCACTCATTTTATGACTGTAATATTTTTATTGTGTACACTTTTGTGATTTAAGGAAGAAATAGAATAAAGATACAGAACTTTGCCCATACACAACACAAGAACAGTCTCAATATGCTCTTCACCAGCATTGAGTAGAAAGAAAATAATTCAACATTATAGTAGCTTTGTCACCAATTACTGCTATATCCCTAACACATTCACTGTAACCATTTGTATGAAATAAAAATCTGTACATTTTAAATCTACAAAGCATGTTTCAAATTGTCATCACTGATGAATGTTTGATGTTGCATTTACTATACAGGAAAGTTTCACTTATGTTGTGTTCTTTGTTGACCTTCTAAGTGTAAATCATTAAAATAGCACATTCTAGCCTAGAATGCATTTTCTGACAAACTAAGCATTTCCTCTGGCTGACACACAATCCATTGTTTAATTTGTAAACAGCAAGAAAGAAATTAATGTTTGAGTTGTAACATGTTATATCACACTCACACAAACTCTGGGAAGTTCCCAAGTTTTAGGTGGAGAGTGGCACCTTTATATGGAAAACTCTACACCACCACTGACTGTGAGAAAGTGCCATCTTTCTTACATGGTATGCCCCCACCTTTTGCTGAATTGATGATGTACTTTGACTGAGTGTGCCCTGGGCTCCTGTCAATCAGGTGGCCAGGGCCTGTGTTCCTTCCCTAAAACTGTGTTGAAGCCTAAACCCAATTGGCATCTCTGGCCACAGGTCAGCCCCTGGTAAATGGTACCATAGGTACCCAGGGCACTGTGACCAGAGAAGGCCCCTAAGGGCTTCAGCACTTATTGTGCCACCCGTAGAGGCCCTGTACCCTTACACACACACACTGCCTTTGCAGGCTGAGTGTCTGGGTGCAGAACTAAACAGAGAGTCAACATGGCACACATCCCTGTGTGCCATGCCCACAACACACACTGCCCTGGCATACCTCAGTCACCTGAGGAAATTCGATTTTCGATCTCGCTTGTATTCAGCCACCATTTTGTGTTCCACCGCCATTTTGTGTTGCCCTCACTCAGGCAGCACAATGAACGACGTTTTTCTGCTGATCTTACTGCAACGTGTCAAATAACCTTCTGCCTCTGTTTACGAGACTGATGTCAGGGACTGGCTGAGTCCACTAATCCTCGTCTGGTTTGACTAAACCCTGTCTCAACTGTCTGTCGGTTCACACCATTCTTCCCTGACTTTATCTTATCTTCTGGCCTTCGCTATTCTCTACTTGTATTCTCTCATTTCACAACTGTCCTCCAAAGCATACAGAATGTCCTGCCACCTGCAAGTTGAGTTGTAGACACTACCACTGATTAACTTGTGGGGAGGGGTGACAAAAACAGTTGGAAGAGAGGTTTATTTGGGTTACTTGATATCTTGTTTTCAAACTTTTCTCATTGGTTATATCTTGTTTTCAAACTCTTCTCATTGGATAACCATGTATGCATTGGGAGTGTTCTTGGTAAATCTATGTGCTATAAAAGATTGTGCGCCACGGAGTAAAGTGGCAGTCTCCTAAGAACATACTGAGTGTACTTCTGGGACAACTCTACTTAGCTGCAGCTAATAAACCTGATCTTCTACGCTCAACAGAATGTCCTGTGTCTCTGTTCAACAAAGCAGGTGAACTCAGGAGATTAAGGTGTGCCCTGCGCCGCCAGGCCCATAATGCCCTGGTTCTTCACACCCCTCCAGCTGAGTGCCCTATGCCAGTGGTGCGGGCACAGGTGTATGAGACCTGGGCCCCTACAGTACCCAGGTCCATTCCTGGGCACTGTAAGTGCAGTGCTACCATTAAGAGTATATGGTGCTGGGAGGTCGTCAACACGAACTCCACAGCACTATGATGGCAACACTGAAGACTGAGAAGTTTGGTATCAAACTTCTCAGCACATTAAACCCGCACTGATGCCAGTGTGGGATTTAATGTAAGATGCACGACAGAGGGCAACTTAGAGTTGCCCCCTGAAACCTAACCTACAATCCACGTCCTGTCTGAGAGGTGCCTAGGCTGCCACACAGCAGACATGTTGCTGGACACCTGGGTAGAGAGCCATCCGCTCTCCTGGGCCTGCAACAATGCACATACTGGGCGAAGTGCTAGGTCTCCTCCCCCCGGATGGGCAGGGGAAGCTTCAAAGGCATGCTGCCTTTGTGAGCTTCCCCAGGCCACTTGCTGTACTCAGCAACTGGCCCCCACTGGTTCTGACCCCCTCTCTTGCGGGAAGACTGGCACAAAACCCCCAGGAAGGAAAGGGGGTGTGCCAGCCTCTGCCAACCCCACCCCTCAGGTGGAGGAGGCGAGATGAAGCACATCTCTGGGCTCTCGCCATCTTGAAGATGGGGAGCCCTGCCCAAGCATGACTAGGCTACTGCCCCCCTCCCGCAGGAGAGTGGCAGGATAGGGGGTATACCTACTCCAGGGAAGGGACCCATTGGTCCCTGCCCTTTACCCACCTGTAACGTCCCTAAATTTAGTATTATGGGGCACCCTGAACCTTCCTTCCTCAGATCCCGATACCGAAACAAGAAAGAAGAACAAGAAGAAAGAAGACCTGCCGTGCAGCTACTAACAAAAGGAAGACACCAACTGACTTGGCCCCAGCCCTACAGGCCTGTCTACCCTCGAAACCTGCTCCTGCTAAACTCCGGCGTCTCCAGTGGCCAGTAACCTCAAAAACCCCAGAGGACCTGACTGCCTTGTGACTCTAACCAACTGGGACTCCCACGAGCAGTTGTACTGTTCAAAGCAAGTTACTGGCCCCTGGCACCAGCCAGGAACCGCGAACCCTGCACACTCTGCACCCGCCAAGCCTGGCCTGTGCTTGAGTGGACAAACACCACGAGGACGTCCCCCCCAGCGACTGTGACCCTGAATCCAGCATCCAAGGACCCACCTCGACGCTCCTGAGGACGCCTGCAGCCTCAGAACCAGGGACCCCTCCAACCGCGACCAGCTGAGGGTAAGATTTCCCGACGCGAAAAGACACCCCTGCACCCGGTGCCATGCGACCTCCTGTGTCCAGCTCCTGTGTGCCTACCTATCCTACACCTTCCCAACTTACCTCTAGAAGTGGTGGTCACACCTGAAGAATCTTCGTTCACGAGCTTGCAGCCTTTGTTCGTCACTGAGCTTCTCCATTGAAATCCATATAGCGCCCGATGGCTCAAAAGCACCCTGCACCCAGCTGCCCAAGTGCCCTTGGCAGCGCAACCTCTATTCTAATCTACTTCCCCACTTGCCCTGAGTAAGTGACCAGGAGCCCAGCTCCCACAGCCGTGTGGCCTGCTAGCCAGCAGCCACCAACCACGGGACCCCTGCCTCCCATAGGATAACATTGGGCCCAACTCATTCTGCACCCAGCTGCCCCTGTGCAGCTGAGGGTGTAACAACTGTACCTACCTGACACTTGGAGACCCCTGAGTCTATGCCCAGAACTTTAACTCTGCCAGTCAAGTACTTACCCAAAAGCCGATATCTCACTTTTCTTCCATAGGGTAACATTGACTGGTTTCACTTGGAAATTCTTTTAAGTGTCGAGTTTTGAAACTTTAAACTTTAAAATAATCATCTAAAAGCAGCCGAATAACGAAAACAAATTTACTCACCTGCTATCAGGAGAGATCCCAGTGCTTGATCTTGGTGCCCAGCACTGACCCTGCTAAGTAATTACAACCATACTTACCGCTAACTTGATTTTCCTCCATAGGATAACATTGCCTGGTTTTTGCCAGAAATACTTCTGTCGATTTTTGAAACTTAAAAATATTTGCTAAAAATCGCCTGTATAACAAAAACGCATGTTTTCAACTGTTTACAGGAGATGCACCAGGATCCAACTCTGAGTTAGAAAAAGCAACTATAACCCTACTTACCTGCTATGTGAATTTCCTCCCATAGGATAACATTGGTGATTCTATGTGAAAAAGTGTCAACTTTTAAAATACAATAATATTCCTTAAAAATCACAACAGTAACCAAAACATTTTTTCTCAACTGTCTACAGGAGATGTCCCAGGACTGAATCTAGGATCCAGTCCTTTGGTAAGAAAAGTAATCTAAAAAGTAATCTATTGCATTTAACTAGAAATTTCCACTGACCTCAATGTATAATTGTGTTTGAAATTGTGTTGCCTATTGCAATAACTGACTGTAACTATTGCATTCAAAAGTCTATTGCCTATTGAAAAGTATTTAACTAAGGCATCTCATTCTGAGAAAGTATACTTTGATACCTATTGTTGTTTCTAAATATAAAACAACCATATATTTTTTATATAGAAACCATTGGTCTAGAGTTCAGTTCTTGAGTGTGTGAGACCATTTGCTGACTGAATGTGTACAACAAATGCTTTACACTGTCCTCTGATACTGCCTTACTGCTCGACCAAGCTACCACTTTAGAGAGTAAGGTTATATCTAACTTTAGCCTCTGCCAAACCTCTGGGGACTGTGGACTCTGTGCACACTGTACCTATTTTGGAACAGTATATACAGAGCCACTTTCTTACACTGACACTCTAAAACCAATCACCTCAAATGTCTGTTTTTCTAGCAGAGAGTGTGTTAAAATGCTCGCTGCAAAAATGGCAAATGACTTTGTGTGGATGGCATATGCTAATCCGATGCTTAAAACTCTGCTAGAAAAACAGACATTTTAGGTGCACAGTTTTAGTGTGCTTCATATAAAGGAGCCACTCTCTACCTAAAACTTGGGAACTACCCAGAGTTTACTACATCTATCTATCTATCTATCTATCTATCTATCTATCTATCTATCTATCTATCTATCTATCTATCTATCTATCTATCTATCTATCTATCTATCTATCTATCTATCTATCTATCTATCTATCTATCTATCTATCTATCTATCTATCTATCTATCTATCTATCTATCTATCTATCTATCTATCTATCTATCTGTCTGTCTATCTGTCTATCTGTCTGTCTATCTGTCTGTCTATCTGTCTATCTATCTGTCTATCTATCTGTCTATCTATCTGTCTATCTGTCTATCTATCTGTCTATCTATCTGTCTATCTATCTGTCTATCTATCTGTCTATCTATCTGTCTATCTATCTATCTCTATACATACACATATATATAAAATTAAAAAACAAGTTAAAGTGATGATATAGTTAGATGAAAATGTCAGTTTGAATGTAACATTTTAAACTAAAAACACTAGAATTCATTAGTTATATATTTTAAGTAACTAGAACTCGCACGCTTGCCATGCACAGTGTTGTCTTCAATGATGTCATTAGTGATGTTATCAATAATGTTATAGAACATGTCAAGAGAGATGTAACATGTGAGGTAATAAGCAGTGCATGACAAGACCGAGAGTTAAAGTTACTTGAAACTGGTGAATTTCAGTGTTTTTTTGGTTTAAAAGGTTATGATTAAACTAACATTTTCACCAAGCTATAATGAATCCTGGGTGGACAACTATGCTACGCTTGCGTAGTTTGCGTAATTTGTGCTACTTCGCGCTACGCGAATTGCACGTAGCACAGTGCAAAAACGCGCAGCGTAGTGTAGTTGGAATTTTTTGCCCGCGGTCCTCAACGTCAAGTTGGCGACCACGAGCGAGCAAAATGACATCCCGCCGAGACTTTTTCCTCGTTCGCGAACAGCAACATCAAGTTGCCGATCACGAGCGTGGAAAATAAACATCCCGGTGAGATTCTCAACGCGGGGAGGTCAGGTTTCTCATTGCAAGTGGTCGCGTATGCTCGCGGCCACTCGTGATGAGAAACTACCAGTCCGTGTTGAGAAAGCTGCCGCTTGAGTAAAAATCTACTCGAGCAGCAGAAAACTACAGCTCTCACTGTGCAAGATGCCATGTTCAATGATTGCACAGTGCAGACAAGCATCCGGCACTGTGCAATCATCACGAACAGTGCAGTATGCAGTTCACGTATCTCGCGTAGCTACACGTAGCGCTACTACGCGAACTACGCCCAGGGTTAACTATGACGTCACTTTAACCTTTTGATTTTGCAGTGAATTTTTAAGGTTTTTGTAATGCAAAGTAAGGTATTGTTACCATACATAACTATAACCTCACTTTAACCTTTTCTTTTGTCAATCAATTTCTAGGGTTTTGTACAAAGTAATATTTTATTATCATACTTACTATGCCAAACCCCCCCCCCCCCCTGGCTGCAGCCAACCTCCCTTGGGCAACCACTCTCTGCTGCACACAGCCTTCTGCCATGAACAGCATCGTAGTGGCTGCAGCCAGGCCCTGCAGCCAACCTCCCATGGGCAGCCAACCCCCACCATGTACAACCTTCAACCATCTACAGCACTCGGTTGGCCACATGACCTGGCCTGTGGCCACGGTCTTCACGCCACGGTCTTCACTTAACCCCCCCCGCAGGCAGCCACCCCACCATGCACAAGACACACAATTGATGGACGGAATGCAAAACAAACAAACATTCACCCCCAGTCAAGAGATCTGGGTTAACTCAATCAGTCTTTTTTTCACCATGCCACCCCAGTTTAGACCTGGACATATGCAAATCAGTCTTGACCCTGTGCCTCATGGGAACAGTCCAGCCCAAACTGCTAAGCCAGGTCCTCCCTGGACCGGAAACAAGCATCCTAGGACCGGTTTTGGGGTTTCACCCCTCTTCAGCCAGGATAGCTTGAATCCAGTGGCACAGTGAGCCCGGGACCCACGTCTGGGCATACCCAGCACACTTAGGGCGAGGAAGCAAAAGACACACAAATGATGGACAGAATGCAGTACAAATCAAAACATTCACCCCCAGTCAAGAAATCTGGGTTAAATCCATCAATCTTTTGCTCACACTGCCACCCCAGTTTAGACCTGGCCATATGCAAATCAGTCTTGACCCTGTGCCTCATAGGAACAGTCCAGCCCGACCTGCTAAGCCAGGTCCTCGCTGGATCGGAGACAAGCATCCTAGGACCGGTTTCAGGGTTTCACCCCTCTTCAGCCAGGATAGCTTGACTCCAGTGGCAGAGTGAGCCCGTGACCCACGTCTGGGCATACCCGGCACACTTAGGGTGAGGAAGCAAAAGACACACAATTGATGAATGGAATGCAGAACAAATCACAACGTTCACCCCCAGTCAAGAGATCTGCGTTGAATCCATCATTCTTTTGCTCACCATGCCACCTCAGTTTAGACCTGGCCATATGCAAATCAGTCTTGACCCTATGCCTCATGGGAACAGTCCAGACTGATCTGCTAAGCCAGGTCCTCCCTGGACCGGAAACAAGCATCCTATTACCAGTTTTGGGCTTTCATCCCTCTTCAGCCAGGATAGCTTGAATCCAGTGGCACAGTGAGCCGGGACCCACGTCTGGGTATACCCGGCGCACTTAGGGCGAGGAAGCAAAAGACACACAATTGATGGATGGAATGCAGAACAAATCCAAACATTCACCCCAGTCAAGAGATATGGGTTAAAAGCATCATTCTTTTGCTGACCATGCCACCCCAGTTTAGACCTGGCCATATGCAGATCAGTCTCGACCCTGTGCCTCATGGGAACAGTCCAGCCCGAACTGCTAAGCCAGGTCCTCCCTGGACCGGAAACAAGCATCCTAGGACCGTTTTTGGGGTTTCACCCCTCTTCAGCCAGGATAGCTTGAATCCAGTGGCAGAGTGAGCCCGGGACCCACATCTGGGCATACCCGGCACACTTAGGGCGAGGAAGCAAAAGACCCACAATTGATGGATGGAATGCAGAACAAATCAAAACATTCACCCCCAGTCAAGAGATCTGGGTTAAATCCATCATTCCTTTGCTCACCATGCCGCCACCCCAGTTTTGAACTGGCCATATGCAAATCAGTCTTCAGCCTGTGCCTCATGGGAACAGTCCAGCGTGAACTGCAGCACCAGGGGTCTCAAAACGCAGCCCAGGGTACGCAGGGATCGGGACAACAGATATGTTGCGGACTCAGGATTTACCGGCAGGATTGTGTAGGATTACGACGAGGCTACGGGAGCCAGGCTGGGACTCGTCCGCCATGTTGGACTGCCTGGCCCCTCCCAACCCTCCTGGTTGAGAGCTTAATCCTTCTCTTGGCTTGTAATACAAGGCTGCAACATGATATCATCTCGTCCAAAGAGCACATCTGTGCCACACTACTTGAGCAACAGTCTAAAAAATTCTGCCCACTTTCATTCCTTTTTCTGAATTGGATGTTTCAAAATACAAGAGGTGTATTGGTGAGCAAACCGGAGACCTGGAAGAAGAATGGCTGAAACTTAGAGTCCCACTCCACAGGTAAGGGGTGCTGCCATCAACGTCCAGTAAGGGCAGTCTCATATCATAGCAGACAACACCAGCAATCAGAACACCAACAACAGCAACAGAAATATCGGACCCAACCTCTGCATTTGAGCTAGTCCAGTGCAGAGGCAATGGCAAAAGAGGTTGAGCAAGTGGCAGCACCAATGACTATTCAGAGGATGTTCCAGGAGTATATGGATGATCCAAAATAGGTTTATGTGGACCAAAGCCCATTGATGTATTGGTATGGGAAGATCCGTCAATAGCCTGAGCTCAGAGGGCTGGCAATAAATTATCTGGCTTGACCTGTAGCCAGTGTGTCTGCTGAACATGTGTTCAGCGCAGCTGGTGCAGTTGTTACAGTAAGAAAGACCAGTCTCTCACCTCAAAACATGGAAAGATTGACCATGATCAAAATGAACCAGCTTTTCATACCACACAATTACACCATTCCTAAAACAGCACAGGAGGAGGCCTGGTCAGAATCAAGTGTGTTAGCTGACCAACTTATGGGTGAACCACCTGAGTTTAAGGACAAACTCTACTTCCCAGACTGAGTATGCCGTGCCACCATAGAACTTTTTAATTATTATTAGTTGAACTTCTTTATATGCAAAAAAAAGTAGCAGACGGAACATTATGTTTGTGTCAGATTTATGCTGCCCCACCATTTCTTAGTCCCATATATGGCGGAATTGCAATTGGAGACCAGTGTGCAGTGAAGAAGCTCTTATAATTCCTTCATGACATTGGAGACAATGCCTGCCTCCCTCGCATGCTTATCCTTTCTTGCATCACTTAACAAGGCTGCCCAGAAGATCATTGATTTACAAGAGTGCCAATACCAAATTCCAATGTATTGCCTGCATCTAAGATACAATGTGTACCTACTACCTAACCTACCCGTGCTTGGATTGGAAGAGGTAATTACAACAATGAGTGAGTGATCATGAGTGATGATTGATGATTTATGTGATGGCAGATAGTGAGGGAGGATGTTCAATTAATAGAAATTTGATTTTGACAAATTGCAATGTTTGGTGCCTGATGTGTGATCATATTTCCTGAAGGTGTTTGGCCTTTACAAACTTACCTAGAGAAAATTAACCTATATGGTACACTCCTATCCTTCTTTTTTTTATCACCTAGAAGGGCTGCCCCAGAATAGCATTTGATTTACAAGACTGCCAAATTACAATGTGTTGCTTGCATCAAAGAGGAGATGCGATTGTGTACCTACCACAGTGTTTAGGTTGGAACAGTTAATAATTGCACTAAAGAGTGATATGTTATTGAGTGATTGTGAACGATGATGATTCATGTGGTGGCAGACAGTGAGGAAGGTGTTCAACTAATTTGTAAATTTGATTTTGACAATTTGCTATGTTTGGGGCCTGAAGGGTGACCTTTTTTCCTTTAGGTGATTGGCCCTTTCACACTAAGCGATATTCTTGCAGGGTTCACTCCTTTTTGCTGGTTCTTCAGAGACCAGACCAATCACTTTAGTTAACAAACGCAAGCAGATACAAAATACTGCAATTCTGTTTGTCTACTTGTTCTTCAAAAGCAGTGCACTACACGTCTATCATGCTTGGGTCGGGACTGAGATAGAGTTATTTGGACTCAGGAGGAGATTGGAAGGACTCAGGGTGTGACTACCTCATTAAAAGCTATAAGAAGGAAGTTATCAACTTCAAAGGGAAGCCATGACTCTGGGACCTAGTGCTCAGCTTTGTGGTATGGAGAGAGGTATGATGATTTGGGAAATTCTGCTGAGTATGTGTGTTGCACTGGTGGCAAAAGTGAAACTCCAAGATATCTTGTTTATTGCCCTGTTTCTGATTCTTCTTGGTAGATTCCTCATGAACCTTACCTTCCATATGTCCTTCTCATTGACTCTACAATACAGTTTTTGTTTTACAATTCATAGGCTTTCATGGCTCCTGCACAAACAAAAGGTGAAAGCTGAGCACAATACCCCCGCTTACCTACCGGACAGGTCCAGACAAGCGCCCAAGAGTGATGGACATTCCCGAGGAGAATGCAGATGAGCCACCCAATTTGGCAATACAGTATAATTTTTCTTTTATCAAGAACATTTTAATATTTTCACAGCTGAAGACAGAACATTTAGCTATCTCTGATAACTTGTGTCTCTGGGGCAGAAGGACTATTTGCAAATGCATTTAACTGTACTGTGTCATACTCATTCCTTCGTTTCCTTCCACAGCAGATTGATGATAATGGTGTGCTGCAAATTGCCCTCATGAATATTATTCATGTGTTGTGTTTGTTGTCTTTGTAACACCTTCCCAAAATCCCCTTTCCCATCCATTTGTCAAACCCTTAACCCTCTTCCCCGGGCGGTGTGATTTTTTGGGATGTGTGTCTTTTTTTATTATTCACCAAATAGATCACAAACGTGGTTCGGCTGATGTGGTTAAATGCGACACCAACTCACTGCGGGTTTGTCTATTTCCTGAGCAATAGACCACACCTGCCCTACTTACCCAACCACAAAGAATGTCATTCCTCAGTGTCAACATTTCAGGCCTTTGTTATGCATAAATAAAACACTGAACCTTGTCGACTACAGAGTACAGACTTTGAGTATATTTTCCCTGACTTGAGGATTCCAAATTCCACGGTCACCATTGCTCAGAATAATTTATTATTGCTGGTTTTTGTTATAATATCTGTTATTCTTTTCTTTGATGTGCAATGGTGGTAGTAGTCAGTCTTTCTAAAGCAGTATTATAAATGTATATGTATAACCTACTAATTCTCTATTTTTCTTTCAATTTAGTTTCGTGTAATCCTTTTGATTATTCCTGCAGATGGAGATCACCTAGGTAGGAGTGGGACCTCACTGTGATGCCTTCTCTGTTAGAGCACTACCACTACCATAAAGAAGGCACCTTGGAGAACCCTACAATAAGGTATTGGAAGATTGACTGAGGGAGGCAGCTGCCAGCCATCACTGCATCTATTCACATAAGAGAACTACGAGGTGAAGTGAACTACTTTACTCAGTGCGTAAATAACTTGCACTGCAGATGTGATAACTTAATTGTTTATCTATGTTTCTGTTGGCAACATAGGAAATGGCAGCTTACCCTCCTAACTCGCAGACACTTTAAGAAATAGTAAAGATAGGCTGCACGAAAAGGCATCAGTGCAAAGTTGAGCTAAAACACACAAAAAAACTTCAGACATAAAGTGAATTATAAAGATTTCCCCTTTACTAACATATATTTAATAAAAACCACTATCTCCACCCACAGCAGGCCCTCCCCTCTCCCACATTCTTTCCCCATCCCCAACGAATATCCAAAATAAATATAAATCATGTCCAAATTGTCCAACAATGCCCTTCCCAAATTCCCAACCTCTCCACCCACAACAACTCGCTCCCACCAAAACAAAAAATGTAAAAAAGAGCTAGAAGAGGGAATTCTCTAAGAGGGTCTCCAGATGTTAGCTGCAGGGCTAGAGGCATGCCATTCTAAGGACCAAGCGTGCCAGCTCGGGCAGCGCATGGTGATGGGGGAGTGGCCCAAAATGGGGCGGCATGGGGATGGCAGCTTCAAACTGCCAGCGACGATGGTGTGGCCTGGAAGCTTGAGGTGTAGGTGGTTGGCTGGTGGAACTGGACCAAGGGGCAGGGGCATATGCGAGGCAATATAATGGAGAGTGTGAGTAGCAGAATCTTTAGAAGAGGTGGAGAGATACGAAGATCTCACTAATTTGGCAGACAGCTAAAGTGGTTGTGGTTATATATCGTATTAACTAATATAATTTGACATAAATAGCTTGAACTAAATATTGTTTACAAAAGTATCATCTCATTCGATGTAGCTTTTCTATTAGTAACTCAAACAGGATGATCATTTTTGTAGATGCTATTGAGGACATAATATTTATGTCAGATGATATTCTGACAACGACATTCTGGTACCACTTCTCAGGGGTACGATTGATCTGAAAATCACATTCCTCATTAAATGGTCTCTCTCTTTGCAGCCAGAAGATTTTATAGGAGACAAAAAGTTCTCCTTTGTCTTATAAATCTAAGGTGAAGGCCAAAGTCCATTAGAGTAACACGTATGAGCAAATTATTGATCCTCAAAAATATTAAAAGTATGTTAGACAGACACGGGCACCACTTGTGCAGTCCTACAAGTATGAGCACTTTGAAGAAGCATTTTAGAGGAAAGGGCTGAAGCGTGATTAATATGAAGCAATTTGCCCACCTTGTCCATCAGCCACTGGTAGTGCTCCCTGGTGGCCTCCTGTCTCTGCTGCTGGTGCCAGGCTGCGATCTCCTGCCGGGTCGGTGGTGGTGATGAACCAGCAGGAGTTGCTATATCAAGAAAGAAAAAAAAGAAAAAAAATTGTAAAGAATGCTCTGTGCAAACAGTTCTTTAAAATTATATAGTGGCACAGTATAAGTATATTTGCTGGTCTCCTAGGTCTATTGGTGATTAGGAAAGGCAGTCACAGGAACATGTTTTTAACAACACATGCCTCACATAAGCACTGACTGGCTGAAAGGAGCCGGCTTTAGCCTAAAAAATAGAGGGATTTCTTTCTTCTTGTTTGAGATTCCTAAAAAAAAAGTACACCACATAGACACTTTGTCTGGATAAAAGAAAATAAATAACTCTGTTTAATGAGTAAGGCATCATCCACTATGGAGTATTTTATTCTTGTTGTGCTAAATGAATGGAAGTGTGCTAGCTAGCGCATTGAGTTCAAATTTGCTTCTCTGCAGTTTGCAGCTGGAGCAGCTGCATTGGACAAAAAATATCTGTGATTCCAATGGCCCTCTTCTTCTCCAAACGCCTTTCAATTCTATGCTGACTCAAAAGAGGTGGCTGAATAATAATGTTATGTTATGTTATGTTATGTTAACAGGGTATTTGTAGAGCGCGCAGCTACTCAGACGAGTGTCCCAGCGCTAAGTGGGTGTGGCAATAATATGTCACACACGTCATATATAACATGCGGATAATAGATATCCTGTCTTTCTTAAGTAGAAGGTGGGAAAAACGATGCACTACAGTACAGGGACCTCCTTGTGTGCCTGCATCGGTGTATCTTCTGTCCCCCTGTCATCAAGAGACAGTTGGCACAGAGCCACAAATGTCCTGCTCAGGTACCCTCCCCGGGCCCCTTGCAGCTTGTTTCTAAACACCAAAGCAGAGTGATTACTCTTTCCGTGTGTAGAAACGTAGAACAGGCTCGCCCTCTCACAGGGCAGGCATTCAGTGCCCAATACTCCAGACCGCAGCTCCCACACCAATTACCTTGCATCTTTGACTTACTCGCAGGCGGGTAGGCCCCTGGCATCTCTGGATCGCATCAACTTTCTTCCTTCACCTTTACCGCTATTGAGGCCCCTCCCGAGACAGCACTCCTTCCTAGGGCTAACTCTATATCATCTGCCCTGCTATTGGACAGTACATGAGCACGGGCTAGGATGTCATCCAGGGAGATTCCCAGTTGCCTCAGTATAAGTCGCCTAAGCACTGCCAATTTACAGTCCTGGGTTATTTGGGCATGGATCTTTTCTGGTTGATTGATGTTCATGCATGTGCTTGCTAACTTTTTTAGCCAGGTGTAGAACATTTCGACAGATTAATCTTCCCCCTGCCAAGCCTGGCATAGTTTGAAGTGCTTGGAATCTGAAATCAACAGCAGGTCGAAGTGTCTATTTCGGGTTGCTACTGCTGTGTCAAAATCAGCACCCCCCTTGTTGGTTAAGTTCTCAAAATATTTGTATAGGTCTGCCCCACCAAAATATATCAGCAAAGACCCTATCACTACTCCGTTAGTTTCAGGGGTGGTGCGTAAATAGTGTTGTAAGTGTCCGATCCATGAATGTCATCCTGGCACCTCAGTAGTGGGGTGAGCCAGCTTGCTAAATGGTGATAGCGCTGCTACTGAGCCATGTGCATATGGGGCTAGGCGCTTTGGTTCTGGGCCTTGATGTTGGTCCATCATCGTGACGTGTTCAGATGCAGTTTCTGTATATGTAAACCGGTTGTACTTGGTATTTCTTTACACCCTGGGTATCCTGTTTCTCTTGTAATTCTGCCTTGGACAGTCACTCAGGCAATATCACTGCACTGCTGTTCTCTCCTTATCGTCCTGTATTCCCTCCTTTAATATATTGGAACAGTCAAGCTTTTTTTTCCTTAGGGACCAAAGTGATGAAGGTGACAGCTGTCACACCTATTGCTCAGAACGGGGTCTCGCCCTCCAGATGGAAACAACGTAACTCTCATCATTGTCTCTTATCACAGTATGGTTTCCCGGTCTTATTGGCAGCAGTTCAATCAGCCTCATGGGGCCTTGCAGGCACGTGGCAACTCCCTCTCCAGAGATGAGTCCTTCTTCAGCTGACAGGAAGAGCTGGGTTAGGTGCAGGGGAGTGGCCGATAGGTGGTGCTGTTGTACAGCAGCAATACGTCTAACCTGGTTGACAGGAACACTGCTGATGAGTGAATGGTGCACGGCAGGAATGGAGGTGGCTGCAAGACTGGGACAAATACCTCTCTCCAAGCAGGTGGGCAAACACTCGATGCTGGCTGATCACAGGAACACTTTGTGGCTCCGTAGCCTCAAGGCCGCAAACCCTTCAGTTTGTACCACGCAGTGCAATGCGGACTATTGCAGAGCAGCGGGTTTCCCAGCACACAGGAAGAACCGTCTTTCTCGTCGCTAGTTTCATGTCCTCAGCTGCGAGGATACGCATGGGCCTAACGCTGCTAGAATGCGCTGCAATGCAGTATGAAACATGTACACTCTGTGATAGTCTCAGCAGTGGCCACGAGCGACCACTAGCCCATTTATTTATGACCTTTGGGCTGAGCCCGGCCCTCATGGTGCAGGTTACAACAAAGTATGGTATAGGCACCAAAGACACTCAGGTGGTCACAGATGACAGCTTCAGACTGTCAACAACCATTCAGTAAATTAAACTTTAATCAGCATTTCAAAATCTACTTACCTTTACATAGCCAATATACAAGAGAGCATATAATAGGAAGCTAGGAAGCAAAGACACTCTTTCTTCTCTACACAAAAAACAAAAAAATACTCAGGTGCGTGTGCATGCTTCCCAGGGCCGGACTGGAAACCCAAAGCAGCCCTGGCAATTTTGATGGATCAGCCCACTCACCAGGGGGAGGGAGATGTGCAGGGGGGAAGATACAAGTGTGAAGCGCTACTGCTTTTGTTATTGGGGGCCGATACTGCAGCAAGGCTGCAAAACTGGTCCTCAGCACCAAAATCGACCCCACCGTTCAAGCCTCCCGGGAAAACGCCAGAAGCCCCTTATGGTCAGTCCACCCTGATGCTGCCTGCTTTTTGTGTCGGCCACAAAAACACAACTCAGACTGCACTCATCAAGGTGCAGCAGCCTCAGATGACAGGAAGCCACATATTTGTAAAAAGAAGCAATTTTCTATAAATAGAGCCCATAAGTAATACCGCAAGATGGGATAATGTGCAAAACCAAGCACAGAGACAGTGGGAGATATAATCGAGAGTGTGAGTCGCAGGATCTTTAGAAGAGGTGGAGAGATACGAAGATCTCACTAATTTGGCAGACAGCTAAAGTGGTTGTGGTTATATATCGTATTAACTAATATAATTTGACATAAATAACTTGAACTAAATATTGTTTACAAAAGTATCATCTCATTCGATGTAGCTTTTCTATTAGTAACTGAAACGGGATGATAATTTTTGTAGATGCTATTGAGGACATAATATTTATGTCAGATGATATTCTGACAACGACATTCTGGTACCACTTCTCAGGGGTAAGATTGATCTGAAAATCACATTCCTCATTAAATGGTCTCTCTCTTTGCAGCCAGAAGATTTTATAGGAGACAAAAAGTTCTCCTTTGTCTTACAAATCTAAGGTGAAGGCCAAAGTCCATTAGAGTAACACGTATGAGCAAATTATTGATCCTCAAAAATATTAAAAGTATGTTAGACAGACACTGGCACCTCATGTGCAGTCCTACAAGTATGAGCACTTTGAAGAAGCATTTTAGAGGAAAGGGCTGAAGCGTGACTAATATGAAGCAATTTGCCTAGAATACATTTTGATGTTAGTAAAATCAGTGGTGCTGTCAACATCTCTTAGACCATGGGTCCTCACAAACTTTCTGTTGGGAGCCAAAATTACAGTGTGGTTTGCGGCTGAGGGCTGCACCGGTAGGGGTGGAGTTAGTGGGGGGCAGGGTCAGTGGGGGGGCGGGGCTAGAGTAAAAATAATTAAACCTGTTTCAACACATTAGACAATGCGACAATGCTGCATTTCAAAAGCAGATGTAACTATAAAGAGCACATTTAATACATTTTTATTAGCACACAATAGCAATCTTAAGAGGCATTGCATAGCTTCATACACACTTTGACCCCAATTCCATCAGAGGGTTACTTTTGGCCCAACCCTTAACCCCACAATAGTATGCAATATCTTGCAAATGCAATGGCAGAAAGGCAAGGACCAAAAACTGAAGAAAGTCAAGAGGACTCCAAGAGTTTACTTTTTCTTCATGGAGCATCCTCCATGACCGCTGAGGCCAGTCTGAGAGGGCCCCCCCAGATTTTCTTCCCCTTCCACCTGGCCATCCTCCCTTTACGCTCTTATAGTGCAGACTCTAAGAAACACCCTTGCCATTGCTGGAAGGACGGGGTGGTGATTCAGCCATGCAGAAGCAATACAAATGACAAACTGCCATGGTGGTGAAGACCATCCCTTCTTTCTCCGTTTACTTAATCCTTTCTCCCTGATATGTGTAAGGGTTTATTTTTGTCAATAGTAATGCTGTATGTCAAATATTAATGTTACTTACTGCATCTTCATCTGTGATATGCTATCATATAATAAAAGCTTTAAATACATAACAAATAGTTGTTAGCATGCATTGAAGTATTTTGTGCTTTAGGGTTTTAGAAATTAGCAAAATGACAGATTACTTTTTTGTTGGCTGGAGTTCCGGTGGCATAGCATCCTTCAGAGAGGACACCTTCATATCTACGCTACCACACTGCCATCACACGCCCTGGATCTACTACCCATAGGCACTATCAGTGTAGCTGACTGTTCTGATCATTTTTGTGTGCTCGCTATAGACAGCTTCAGAAGTCTTTCACAGCTTTGCATAAAATATTACATAAAGTGGGCCTTGGTTCAGCCCCCTGCTCATGATTGCAAGGCTTTTTGTCCATTCCATTGCCAGATCCTGATTTTGTCTTTCCTCTCTATTCTTGTGCTGGTCCCACTCCTAGAGGAATTTAGCTTTACCCTGACTGAATGTGTTGTTTCCTTAAAATGCTGATATCAGCAAACAACTTTTCTTTTTATTTCTTTACCATTTGTGTTAACCACTCACAGAAGTGCATGTTCTGCCCTTTCCTCAATATTTCTCTCTTTATTTCACTTTGCCCTTTTCTAGCTCGTGCTCTTTCCCTTGCTTCTCCCCTACAGCAATCTTTTGTTGTTTTCTCCCTCTGGAACAAAGTACTGACTTCACAAAGTACTGACGTCTATCTCTCTCTCTCTCTCTCTCTCTCTCAGTCAGTCTCTGTCTCTCTGTCAGTCAGTCTCTCTCTCTCTCAGTCAGTCAGTCTCTCTCTCCCTCTCTCTCTGTCAGTTTCTCTGAGTCAGTTAGTCAGTCTCTCTGTCAGTCTCTCTCTAAGTCAGTCAGTCTCTCTCTCTCTGTCAGTCACTCTCTCTCATAGTCAGTCAGTCACTCTCTCTCAGTCAGTAACTCTCTCTCTCTAAGTCAGTCTCTCAGCCTCTCAGTCAGTCAGTGAGTCAGTCTCTCTCCACTCTCTCTCTCCACTCTCTCTCTCCACTCTTTCTCTCTCTCCACTCTCTCTCCTCTCTCCCCTCTCTCTCTTCACTCTCTCTCTCTTCTCTCTACACTCTCTCTCCCTCTTCACTCTCTTTTGTCATTGGTAATATTGGGTTTATGGGGGGCCATGGTTACATTGACTGTAAAGTCCACGGGCCGCCAAGGAAGGCCTGCCGGGCAGCTGGTGGCCCGCGGGCCGTACTATGAGTACCACGGTCTTAGACAGTTCTTCATACCCCGCAAACTTTCTTCAATGTGAACTTAAAAGCTACTTCTGGAGAGTGAAAGGAATTCAGGGGTCTGTATCAGTGAACTCTTGTAAAGTCCCTTTATCCATAGACATATAATTAGTTTAGAGATGATTAAAGAAGTGCTTACATGCTTATTCAGAACCACGAACAGACACTGGTCATTACAGGCAGATCCAGCGGCCCTTGAAGCTAATCCAATGTTTTTCACCCAGGTGCAGCACTTTAATCGGGCAAATTTCCCAGAGTGTCTGCATGGAATTGCAAGTCTAAGACTTGTGAGTGATAGATTAATAACCTAAACAATGTGCATGTTTTCTTAAATTATATGTTTTCATTTTGTTTACTTTTATGATTTTAGACAGTTCATATTATTTTAATAAACTGGAAAATGCATGCATTATGTATTAAAGTTAAAACAAACTTTACTCACACTCTGCTGACTCCAGGATTGGTTTATTAGAAGACGTGTTCTGCTCTATAGTGATTTTTTTCTTTCAGAAAGTAGTCTCTTGTAGATTATACTTACTGCCCTTCGCAATTTAATTTCACGCTTTTCGTACATTTACGCCCTTACATTTCTTCCACAAACTGGCTATATTTTCTCACTATATGACACTTCCATAAAAGTGTCATTTTACCACAAGTTAGCTTTATATTTTAACTGGATCGATCTTGGAGTTCTGTTTTTGCCTCAAAACAACTGAAGGGAAGTGTTTAATTTACATCTTTAAAGTGAGAGCCCACGCGCAGAAAAATATTCCAGCAGGGGACAGTAATTTTACTATTAAAGCACAAAAAGGAAGCCAGTAGACAATGGTAGATTTACGCAGGGAATGGGAATGGTTTGGAGGAAAAATTATGACACTGAGGGTTCCACAACCCCCAAAAGAAGAAAGTAGAAACACTTTGATGAGGGTAAATAAACAAATTTAAAAAAAACGGTGAAGTAGGGTTGTTGGGGAGCATGCCCCCTAAACAATGAGAAAGAGATTAAGCACGAAATGAGGGGAAGGAATGTTAGAGGGAAAAAACAGCGGTAGAAAGAGGGAACATGGGTTAACCTCCACAAAGATCAATTTACCATCAAAAGTGGAACTTCAGTCAGTGAGAGGATGTTGGAAGGGAAGGGGTGAAGGGAACACAATCTATCAAATTATTGTATAATACCCAGCAGGTAACCCATTTCAAAATAGCTGTCGTTCACCTTTAAAAATACATGTAAAAGGCAATTTCGAAAAAGGCATTCTATGAACCGTTTCCTATCAAATAGTAAATGAACATTTTGATTAGACGGTGTAGGGTGAAAGTTTTACGCAGAATTGATGTTCTATGGACGTAGCTCTCTAAGGAATCCCATGAATACGACTACAGAATACACAGACGAATAAGAATCCAGATAACACATTGAGCCAGGGGAGCATCTCCGAGCTATGTATCTCGAAATATGGGATTCTTTTCAGAATGAGGATTTCATTTCAGACCCTTATGTGTGACCCTCATGGGAGACTCCAGTGACCCTGTTGGGAATCAGGCCCTTGTGTCGAGTGGTCCCCTGGCACTAATTCCCTTGGGGATGACACTCTGAGCAGGTGAAGGTTGTTCTTAGTTGAAAAGTTGATCCTCTTGGTAATACAGTTGCATTAATGGTCCTCAACATGCATGCTTAGGTTTTGGACCCTGTGGCTGGTATGAGATCGTTTCACAACCACATACAGGGAAATAGACTGAATTTTCCCAAAAAGGAGGTCCTGGAATAAATCCAAAGATTTTGGAGTAGACGCCTCACCCACTTAATACTGGCATGCTTCATCATCGGCACCTATCCACACCCTGGCAGGGTGGATCCATCAGGGTGGTCTCAACCAAAAATATGAGAGTTCTGATAACCATAAATTAATATCCAATGTGCTTGCTTATCCCACAGTACTAATTATGTTTGTGCAACGCATAAATCTCCAAAACAAATTTGAAAAAATCAAAAAAAGTCATAATACATCAAAATTCACCAGTTCAATTCATTAAACAGCACCATGGTAAGGAGTAAATATATATTTTTGAACTGTCCATACTCCTAAATACTATCATGACCAGGAGGGGAAACAAATCCTTGTCTGAGAAAAGGAGAAACCCATATTTTTAAGGGTTGACTCCTTATGAGAGTTAATGCATTCAACTTCCCAGTACGAAATGCCTTTTGCGTTTTATGTTTATGAGTGTATGATATGCAAAATACCTCTTGGTCAAAATTTTATTTAATACGATGATAGCAAACTGTTAATAAACCGAACGCATCTTTAGGGACACAACCTTGATCTCGGCAGAGCCCCGCTGAGGCACAGGTGCACTTCCACCTCAGGCTCCAGTGCCGGCCGGGCTTTGCCGCTCCTCCCCCTGACCGGGACCGGATCACAAGGACCAGCAGCCCCGCAGCGACGCTCCCGCCAGCGCCATTGGAGCGCGTCAGGAGGCGCTACAAAGCCGCGACTGGTCCCTCCTCCCGCGAGGACGCGCGCGGGACGTGCCGGGAGAAGCCCGGGACAAGGGCGGGCTGGGCCAGGAGTCTGTCCTTTGCTGTTCCCCACCCATGCCGCTTCGTGACTATAGGCAACCCACACTCCCTGCAGTCATACAACACAGGCTATACCTCTGTGAGTACTCTTTGGTTTACGTTCTGCCTGTATCATTAGGTTTGGTCATCTTCTTGACTTTGTTTCCGAATTACTATCCGTGTAAAAACTATGGAAAAGCGCATTTGTTCCGCGGGGACTTTGGACGCTTACTTCCTTCGGGCCGACTCAATAATAAGCAAAGAGATACACCTCATAGAACGCAGACTCTCCATCGACCCTTCCCAACAGCTCCCGCCCAGTCACTTGGCTCACAGTACCCTTCTCTCCCCTACCAAAATACCTTATTCTAGTTCCCCACCCATACCTTCCCCTCCTACTACACAAATTCTATCTGTCACCAGTGACACTCACCCGCACCCCGTCATACTCTCTACGAAGGGTCCACAAACTCGAGGGAAAGCGAAACATCCTCAAGACACGACCTCAGGGATTACCCAGAAAAAGAGCAGGGCAAAAAAACAACGCAACAACCCTACAAAATCAAAAATGTTAACTCACGGCACCCAAACAGACCAAGGGCAACTTTCTTCCACTCCCCAGCCCACCCTTAACGTAACTTTATCTGATTCTAACCCACAACTTAATGTTAACCACCTAGCAGAAGAATTAAAAAGTATTCTTGATCATAAATTTGACGCCATGGCCTCCAGTCTCCTTGTCAAACTGAACGATACACTCAGGTCCTTCGAGCTCAAGTTAAATCAATCTTTAGAAGCTAAAGATCCACCTAGATTACGAGCTTCAAGACCCGATGATCTTCCTACTCCTTCTACTGACATTACCCGTTCGATTGATCCATCTCGTCAACCCGAGAAAAACATTCCGCACAACGGTACTTTGCAACAACCCAACAGCCCTCTAGTAAACAGGAGTACGATAAACAAGAACTTATCCATGATACACGTTCAACAAAACAAAGCCTTCCCAACTAGCTATTCCAATAACTCCACCACAACCTCTCATTCACACTTAGATCGCCCAAATTTGCCGCCTGCCACTTGTCCATACATTGTAGTTTTAACTGGTGTTCCTCCCCTAGACCAACGAGTGGCAGAACCCTGGCCCTCTTTGCGAAACAAAGTGGTGGATTGGCTAGTCAAACATAGACACTTCAATGTGCTTAATACAAATCAAATAATCATGGCACGGATAGCAGCCTGGATTGGTCCTTCACAAAAAACCATCCAGGGCGACTGTATCATCGTTAATTTTAGATCTCCCAGATTTGCTCGTTCCATCTTAGCACAAAAGGAAGATCCCTCGCCCAATCTAACTGCAATTTCCTCTGTCCCACTTGGATTTTTCTACCGCCCTCCCACTCATCTAATAAAATCATCGAACGGCTCAATTCTAACGCAAAACAGATTTGAATCACTGTCACAAATCGAGGAAGTAGATTGACTACTCATGACCGATAAGTCTCCCTACACTCCAAAATTCGCACAAGTAAACAACAAAATATTATCCCAACCTAACCCTAACCCAGAAGGAGTGTTCTCCTTACTGAGCCACTCACCATTCCCATTCCTTTCCCAACCCTTCTTACCTTCCACATACTCACAAGTCACTTCAGTCCCTCCCCTAATTCCCACAGATATTCAAGTTAACCCACAAACTATACTTCATTCAGATTCTAAACTGACCCTTATCCCTGAGGTTTCTTATCCTGCCCAAAAATCCTTCCCACCTACCTTATTAAAAAGTACAGTAAAACTTCCTGTCCGTTACTCAGTTAGGATTACCTTTTGGAACAATGCAGGCCTACACTCCAAAATTCACCATGAGGGTTGGTTAGCATTTGTAAGGCGGTATGACATTCTCTGCCTGCAGGAAACTTGGGCCCTTTCTTCCACTCATTTAAACGGCTACAGGACTTTTTTCTTTCCTGCGCTTCCCTCACCCTCAGGCCGGGCCAAGGGAGGTTTAGTGACTTATATTTCGAATCTTATTTCAGGTCAATTCATTAGTGTTTTAAAATCTGAACCTAATTACCAGATCATATCCATAATACTCAATAAACTCACCCATGTCTTGATTATACATTTTTACAACAACTTGCAGGATTTTCAACTGACTGGTATGTTGAAAGAAATCCGCGCTTTCCTTATAGAGTACTACAACCAGCCCCAAGTTAAAAATCCCATCTTAATATGGGGAGGAGATTTCAACTTACCACTATGCGAGAAAAACAACATCACTTGCGGGTTTATGGACCACACTGAATCCCCTTCTATTCATTTCTCCCATTCTATCAAAGGTTCGTTGATGAACGAAACTATGTCCCTCCTACAAATTACTTTTTCTAATGAATTATTAACCCCAACCGTCAAGATAAGCCCTACATATCATGGCAGAGGTGCTCTGACTTGTATAGATTTCATATTACTGTCTCTTAGTGCAGTCAATCTAATTACAAACTTCTCTACTCATGATTGCGTCTACAGTGACCACTTCCCCATTTCTATTACATTGGATTTACCTGGCTCCACCACCCACGTACAAAACTCCCTTCACCAAGAAAATATGTCAATGAACCGACCAAATGGTTATGCCTTAAAATGGTCCCGCATTAATCCTGAAAAAATTCTGAAAGAGATCATAGCAGGGAACAGGGCAGCCTTCACAACCTGCCTGGCGGAGTCCTCTTCTTCTCACGAAGTTGTAGCAAACTTTAAAATCATTATCACCGAGATAAACAAGGCTCTGACTATTTTCCCTAAATCCAAAAATAATTTAACAGTTAGTTGGTTCAACTCTACCTGCTCCAATGCATATAAAGCACTCAAATTGGCCCTAAAGAGAGACCCGAGAGACAAAACTGAGGTTTCCCAATGCAGAAAATTCTATAATGAGTGTTTAAAGAACCGCAAGAAAGAATTAAAAGAAGAACTTTGGTCTGCCCTACAAACCAGCTCCAAACTAAAGGATTCTTCAGCATTTTGGGAGGTCATTAATTCATCATTCCTCTCAGGCCCAAAAGAACGTGGCACCGTAGAGGTCGCAATAACTGAGCACGAATGGATCAATCACTTCTCGCATATCTTCAGTCTAACACACCCACTTTCGTCATCTTCACATCCTTCTGTTCAGATCACCCCAGCCCTCACTCATGCATCCAACATCCCTCCTCTTGATTTCACCCTGGCAGATATCATCCTAGCTCTTAAAGCCAGTCGGGGAGGGAAGGCTTCAGGGCCGGATGGGGTTCCCGTAGACCTTTATAAGTCCAACACTGATCTATGGGCCCCCCTCTTACTTAGTGTGCTGGAAGCCACTAGTGAGACTGGACCAATGGACTCCTGGTCGGAGTCCATTTTGGTTCCAATCTTCAAAAAGGGGGATCGCAACAGCCCGTCCTGTTACCGACCCATCTCGTTGCTTGATTCCTTGGGCAAAGTGGTGGGTCGTGTTTTACTTGACCGGCTACAATGTTGGACGGAGCATAACAACATCATCTCCGACCTTCAATACGGCTTTAGGGAGGGCCTGGGTACCATCGACCAGGTCCTGAATCTAGTTTTACTAAGAGGGAAATACGTTAACGCAAAGGGAGGCAATTTCCATATGGCCTATGTCGACCTCTCTGCAGCGTTTGACTGCGTTTCACACGCAAAACTATGGTCCATTATGTCAGACATAGGGGTGGACAAGACCCCAGTTAATTACATCCGAGAACTCTACTCTGGCGCCACTGCAAGAGTGAGGTTCGGCACAGGGGGCCAACTATCTTCACCCTTCAGGGTAGAGCGGGGAGTTAGACAGGGCTATGTCCTGGCTCCCTTCCTTTTTAAGATCTATACTAACGGCTTGGAGGCAGCCATGTTGGAAGGGAGCCAGGACCTACCTCTGATCAATAACCGCCCAATTCCTGCATTATTATATGCTGACGACGCGGTAATCCTCGCACGTACCCCATTAGATCTACAACGCTCCCTGACCCGCTATTACAACTTTATGTCCAACCTAGACCTAAAAATCAATCCAAATAAAACATTCATTATGACCGCTGGCAAAAAATCACTAAAGGGACCAGGCACCTTTATTACCACTACTAAGATCGAACACACAACAACCTATCCCTATTTAGGAGTGATGATAGACGAAAGGGGGACCTGGAAAAGGGCAATTGAGACTAGAAACCACCAGTTCCTGAAGGCCACAATGGCTCTTGTGTCTTTTACCCGGAGACTTGGAAAGAGATCCCCGAAAGAAATCTTGGAAATTTTCCGCCCAAAGTGCATTACCACCGCCACTTACGGTGCGGGCATATGGGGTTACGCCCGAGTAGATTCCATCCAAAAAACTGAAAACAGCTTTCTGAGATATTTACTATCAGTCCCTCAATCTTCACCTACCTATTCCTGCCACCAAGAACTCGGTTTGCCATTCATCACCGATCTTATTCGACTGCAACCGATCCTGTTGTGGCACCGTATTTGGACCTCAGAAAAGCTGCTTTTAACCAAAGAAATCATTAAGGATTGTCAAAAACTGGATTATTCCCCAAAAATTCCCTGGCTACATTATGTCCAAAAATTCCTCAATGACCTGGGCCATCCCAATTTCTATTCTGATCGACATGACATGCTAAGGACTCCCCGAAAATTACTTAAGGCGGAGTGTCTAAAACATCTTGACGATCTCCGTTTGGCTACAGAAGCCAACAAACCTTCTGTTCAGCATTTTCTACTAATACAAACTTCTTTTAAAATTGAGCCCTACCTGACTTCAAATTTCCCAATCTATGATGTTTTTTTACTCACTAGATTTAGATTCAATAATTTTCACCGATTAATCACCTTCCCCAACCCAAATGACTGGTCAAGGGATCTTTCCACCTGTCCCTGCGATGACATCTCTTTGCAGTCCCTTTTACATGTCACTTTTTTCTGTAAATACTTTTCTGAACCCAGAAAACGGTGGCTGAAACCTCTTCTGCAGCAAATGTCAATACGTGAATGCCGTCCAGCTCTGCTGGCATTACAAATGCTGGACTCCCCTGCAATATGCTTTAATATTGCAAAGTTCTTAAAATTTTGTATAAGGCACAGAGCAAATCTCTAATCTTAACACCTTGATGTTCTGATTGGCAGCTGTATCCTAACTAATTTTTTTTAAAAACTGCGTGTTATTACTATATTTCCAAATGAATATGCAAATGAATTCTGTTCATAAACAAGATATTTTGTATCTGACATGTCTTGCTATCTCCGTGTCTAATCGTTCTTACACTGAAAGAGATTTCCTTTATGAATTCATCGGTTTGTTAAAAACCCGAATGTAATATTATAATTGGAATTTTTAATATGTTGTATTTGTACTTTGCTTTTATGGATGTGCCCTGCTTTCCGAATAAAGCTTTTATTGAATTGAATTGAATTGAATTGAATTGAATAATAAACCAATATGATCAAGCTAAATAAATTACTGATTATGTGGAAAAAGTTTAAGCTTTAAACTGTTTCAGACAAGGTATAATTTCCATTGTATACTTTTATGCTATCTAACCATGCTGAATCTAAAGATCCAACCCCTTGTTCCAAACCTTCTAAAAGTGGCATTTTCAAAATTCTAATTTAAAATCGGACTTCACCAAAAGTTAGGATTTTTCATTACAATTCCACAAGCACCAAGGATGAATTTGTTACCTGTTCCAATTTGGAAGTTACAGCTTATTCAAGGTAATAAGGTAACTTCAATATTATCATTGGGAGAGGTAGGCCTTGCAGTAGTGAAAACGAATTAAAGCGTTTTTCACTACCAGCACAACTTTTTAAATACATTGCTCCCTGCCCTCTGGGCTGTCCAGGGCCTACCCTAGGGGAGAGATACATATATTAAAAAGGCAGATTTGGGCTTGGAAAAAGGCTTATTTTGCCAGGTCCAAAATGGCAGGTTGAAACAGAATAATCAGGCTGCAATGGCAGGCCTGAGGCATGTTTAAAGTGCTGCTTAAGTTGGTGGCACAATCAATGCTGCTGGCCTACAAGTAGCATGTAAGTTACAATACCTGGGCACAGGTAATGCCACTTTACTAGGTACTTACAAGTAAAGTAAATATGCCAATTTGGTATAAGCCAATTCTACCATGTTTTAGGGAGAGAGCACAAATTACCACAATGCTGGTTATGCACAGAATCCTAAAGTCAGCAAAAATGAAGTCAGTAAACAGGAGGGTTGAAGGAAAAAAGTTAGGGGGAAAACCACACCAAGGATGACAAGTCCAACACTGTTGATGAAGGTACTTGAAAAAAACTGCATGGGCCCGATTCACAGAACAAACTTAAGACTAAATCCTAAACTTAGTACCATTCTGGTATTGACAGAATGCACCTAGTACTTCTGGTATTCACAGAATGAACTTACTACTTTTGCTATTCACAGAATGAACTTAGTACTTTTGCTATTCACAGAATGGATTTACGACTACTAAACTTACGTCCGCACTCGGGCCGGAAATTCCGGCCCGGAGGCGGAGCTTCCGGCCCGGAGGCGGGGTTTCCGGGCCGGAGGCGGAGTTTCCGGGCCGGAGGCGGAGTTTCTGGCCCGGAGGCGGAGATTTCGGCCATAGCTAAATCGGCCGGAATCCCCACCTCCGGGCTGGAAGCTCCACCTCCGGCCCGGAAGCTCCGCCTCCGGCCCGGAAGCTCCGCCTTTTCCGGCTCGAGTGCGGACGTAAGTTTAGTAGTCGTAAATCCATTCTGTGAATAGCAAAAGTACTAAGTTCATTCTGTGAATAGCAAAAGTAGTAAGTTCATTCTGTGAATACCAGAAGTACTAGGTGCATTCTGTCAATACCAGAATGGCACTAAGTTTAGGATTTAGTCTTAAGTTTGTTCTGTGAATCGGGCCCCATGAGTTTATATGCCATAGTGGTGACAAAGGGGGCTATTTACAAAAGGAAATGCACATGCGAATAAATCTGCACATGTAAGTTTACTCTTACACTTTTCAATAAATGTATTACTTTAAAAATATTCACCATATATGAGTGTAAAATTTACTACAAAGTGTAGACTTGCATGTCTCCACCACCTCAGTTTGTTGGGTGGAGTCTGAAAAAACATAATGTACGATGGTAAAGTTACTGCTAGTAAATTCTTTACCATATTTTATGTTCTGCAAACTTTGTGGGACCTCTACATTCAAGACGGAAACTTCCACACTCAGGCAGAGTGCTCCACACACTTTGCGGCACCTCTGCTACTGGGCAGAAACCTCTGCATGGATGAAAATGGGAAATTATATGCACCTAAAACAATTGAATACACCTGACACTTATTCCTTACTAACAACATAAATATTGTCCACATCAGAGGATGTTCCTTTTTCCTCTTTGTCTTACCGATATTCAGACATGAGTATGCATACCACCCTGCTCAAGAAGAAAAGAAAGTACACTGAGTAGGAGACAGCCTTTGTAATTAAGTTTATTGCAAAATACAGCAAACAACTGTATGGGCTTTCTCCCTTCTCCCTCAGTGAAAAAAAAGAAAGCAGCCTTATGGCAGAAGGTGACAGACTGTCAACGCATTGGGGAAGGAGGTCCTCACTGTGGCCGGCTTAAAACAAATGGCAAGATGAGAGAGGCAGATAAAGGAGAATTTCTCCTGGATTCAACTGGCTAAACTTCTGTCTTAAGGGACACCTGGAGCCCGTCTCTATCTCACCCCGCTCAAGGAAGCTGTCCTCACCACAATGCGCCCTCACTTGCTATATAGGCTGCCTCTTTCTAATAACACTAATGTTTTACCAGGTAAGAATCCAACCCCCCCTTCTCTCTATCTCTCTTGCCCTCCCTCTCTCCCTCTCTCTCTCTCTTTTGCTCAGTGAAAGCAAATCTACAGTCACTCACCTACACCTTTCTTTTACTATACCTGCACTGTTTGGCACACATTACACGTACTACGCTAAACCACCCTCTCACATAACACCTATCAATTATCACATCTTAAATTTGTTTTCTTATACACTTCTTTCATATAGCATCTCTTACAAGTTGAATGTTAGCTTCATCTGGGAGAGGAGTGATTGCAGCTGCAGCAGTGCAATACACAGGGAAGGTCTTGCATAGTCACTCCCCTACACACACAGGTATGTCTTTAAGCTAACAAACTCACTTACACAGCATAGCCTATTTCTATCACTTGTTTAGTTAAATCCTAACAATATATATTCAACAGTGTTTTTGAATGGCTTTTAATTGTAGTCAAATGAAGCCTTAACATATATTCTCATCCTATAATATTCTCATTTTAAAAACCTTTTCATGGTCCTGTATTGTTGTCAACTCCACCACTGGCCACAACTGCAACTTCTGCTCCTAGTAGTGCAGCAACACCAAGACTGTCATTACACAGCAAACAGCGGGTAGATCCTGTTATGTTAAGTGACTGATCTTTTGCTTTTTTGATCTCAGTTATATATCGTCTTTTCAGATGGCACCTAGACTTGCAAATCTAAGGGTAGTACTGTAGGATATCTGTTTTATCTTATCTTAAGTTGTAGGAGATTAATATTTGTGTGTCTTAAAACAACTCTTTTAACCCTTTATATAGAATCTTCTTGTATGATTTTGGATAGCTTACTTCTTTATGCAAGTCTCTTTTCTCTCAACTTCTGTCAAAGAGATGCCCCTGGTGCTCACCTTGACGACATCAACGACAATGTCATCAGGGGACATCTTTGTTGCAGCCATTAGGCCCTCTAACATTTGTCAGATTGAGAATCTATGTTCTTTACTTCGGTTCTCATTAACCCTTTAAATGCATCATTTGGCTCTGTATTGTAATGCTATTGACTGTTATAAGTCTTTTTAATGGGAATATTTATTTTCCTTTCATGTATGTATCTCTAATGTATCAGTATTTCAGCTCCTGAAGAATTTTGTAGATGAATAACCTTCATTGTACATAATTTCTATCTCTCTAGCTGTAGTATTTGGAGATACTTTGGAAAAACAATGACAAGGACACAGGTTCAACAGATGGCCTCACAGGGGATCTCCAAAAATCACAGATCTGTAACTGAAGCTGGTGACCACATTGTCGAGCCATAATAATTCCATCCCTATATCAAATCTTAATTTTTTTCATTTTCTTTTGTTCACATGGTGAACAATGTTCATTAAAGTACTGGGATGAAATGTTGACAAACTGGATATGATGTGCTTTAACTGTTGAAATCTTCTTCTTCCAGGAACTGGGGACACTGTGACGGATGATAATGCAGAACCATCTACAACGGAGGACGATGGGCAATCCGAAGCGAGAATGCAATCCTCCTTCAAGCAACAATGGCAGCGGCCAGCACTACTCACCGGGAAGAGAATGAGGAGTAGCAGAACCATGCCAATGTGGAGGAGGAGGACCTGAACTACATTCAGGACAATGTCGCCCCCCCACAGAATATCATGAAGAACACAATTCCACTCCTGGACAGCAGTGTTCCTCCTAAATAATTTCTGAGGACTACCAGTGTCCATTCATTAGCTAAGCAACCACAGCTGCTTTTTCCGCTCTCACAGAAAACACCTTCACGCAGCTCTTAAACCACGGTCCATCTCTGGTCTCTCTCTCAATCACCTAAGGGACAAAACAACCTGGGTCAGGACAATGTATTCCCCAATTCATCATTCTCTCTCCCAATACCACTCAGATAGTGCTAGAGCAGAATTTTCTGTTTGAAAATCAATCGGGTTTTAAAAGCTCTGGTTTGTCTATTTGGCGAACTAACACTAATCATTAATTATTAATTACTTGTTTTGTGTAAGTGTTTTATACTGATCAACATGTGTGTTTTAACAAGAGAGAATTACACGTGGGAACGCGTATGTGTGCTAATTAATAATAACGTGCATGTTTACATGTTTAAATGTTGCTGAGTGCTGTTTATTTTAAAGCACAAAACGCTTTTGAATTAATGCTTTTCTGTGTTGCAAAGGCTAGATAATTACAGACACATAAGGGTATTAGTGGGGTTAACACTGTTTAATCACTATGCTGTGGTAACGTTGTTTTTGTCTCTTTCAATTAAGATGGTCTATTGTGGCCTATTGTGGCCTGACCAAACATGGCCGCCGTTTGCAGCCTAGTCTCGAGTGAAAGTTTGTGATGGAAAAGGCCTTGCTGAATATGGATGCGAGTCATCTGTCCACAGTCCTTGCCTGGTTAAAACTTTCCGTGAGGACAGCAGCAGTTCTGGGCAAATCTCCAGATGCATTGGGACAGCCTTGGCAGCCTTGGAAAACAAAGGAGCCTTAAAGAAAGACTCTGAACTCTGAGCTCACCAGAGGAAATGTGATTGTTGAGAAGATACTTTTAATATTCAGTTCCTGTTCTGTCTTTTTATTTTTGTGATTTTTCCTGAGCGGAGATTTTCCAAATGTAGCGATGCTACATCCTTTCCTTCTCGCTTTGCTCAGAGGTTCAGCGGACGCGATGAATACTTTTGTTTCTTTCCTTTGTTTAAAATACTATAAAAATTGTTAGCCTAGAGAGGGGTTTAGGCCACTTTGCCATTTTCTTCCCAAACCTGCGTTGGTGAGGATCGATGCTGAAAGGACGGCGACTCGAGAGACTTTACTGAGAGACCTGTCCTGACCCATTCTGACATTTAGCTAGAATAGGTAATTATGAGAATGATGATTTATTCTGATTGATTTACTTTGACTAATTTTAGATAAAGTACCATAACTTTGAATACGGTGTTGGTTATTATTTCTTGTCAATTATTGAGTACTCTATTTGATTATTGTTGTATAGATTGTTTAGATCATGTTTAGACAGTTACAATAACCAGGTCTTATCGACCTCGATATAGATGCGGGGTGTTTAGGAGTTTTCTTTCTACAGGTTCAATGCTGGTAGAGTATTTGAGCGTATGTTAGTGAAATGGGCCCTAGTGTGTGATGAGTGTATGTGCGTGTAACTGTGAAACTACTCTATCCGTGGAAGTGAGGATATTATATACACCCTGATCCCTATCAATTTCCTGGTAGCAGAGGATGGTTATTGATGATTGTCTTGATCTGATTAGATTGCTTGTACATTAGCTTATTGATTATTGATTATTGATTGATGCTGGTATATGTACTAATACTATATGTTGGAGTCGTCATGTTGAGTTATATGTAGTGCTTCTGGAATTTGGGAGCTAGTAGCAGTTCCGTAGTAGGGCAGAGGGAAGTATATGCTGCTCTCGGGAAAGACGGGATTGTAGGAAAACGTGTGACAATTGAAGTTGCGCGTCAAATTGTTTGGGTTCGGAATTAGTGACATTGTCGTATGTTACTATTAGATATATTTCTGGTATATAAGGAGTGCGTATGGTAGCGAAGGTTATCTGTGAAACTCTGGTCTTAAGTCCCAGGGATCTGTAAGGTTCACCGTTAAAGCTTATCGCGGGAGAAGTAATAGGTATTCTCTGAGCTTGTTTGAGGAACTGGGCAGAGGTAAGCTGCTTGGTTGACGTGTGTTATAATTCTGTAGTGGGACAGATTGTTCGCTGTTCTCGGGAAGCAGGATTTTGTGTGTATGTACTATATTTTCTTGTATGAATGTGCGTGAATGCATATACATTTAGTTGATTGTAAGACTCTTTGGACAAGTCCTAGAGGAATCAGTTAAGGAATGTATGAAAGTCCGTTATTCTTGTGAAATAGATTTTCTTTACTATTCTGTGGTTAGCGAAGCAGACAATGGAGATGTTTATATGTTGTAACTAATAGATTTTGTAGAAGTTTTGACACGAAGTCTACTGGGAGATTTTGTAAAGGAGGGGTAGACGAGTGACAGGAGACAGGAGACAGAGACTGCAGCGGCTGCTGACGTCATAGAGACCGCGCTCTGATTGGATAGTGGATCAGAATAGTGCTCGCGCTAGGATTGGTGTGTTGGTGTGAGCCGCGCAAGGATTGGAAGAGCTATTCTAGTGACGTAGACGCTCCAGGATTGGTGCGTTAGTGTGAGTCGCGCTGTTATTGGCTTAAAAATCGTATTGTATATTTATAATACGGAAGGGATTAGAAAGTTTTGGTAAACGCTAAAATGTATTACCAAGAAGAGAAAAAGAAGAAAACATTTTTTGGAAGAATCAAAAGGTGGTTTGACAAGGATAAAGATGTTAAGACAAGAGAGGGTGAGTTGTTACCTCCAGCGAAAACACCTGCATCCTTCATGGCTGCAAGATATGGGTATCATACCTGTATATGGTTGGAGAACTGGGTTAGGTATACCAAAGAGGATGGTGTTCTAGCATTTCCAGAACATGGTTCATTTAATCTGGCCGTGTTGAGAAATTTACAGGAAAAGATGTTATGTCTTGAACCAAAACCAAGGCCGACACAGTTTGAGGCTTTAGTGGAATGGGAAGAGGAAGTACATGAGCGAGAAAAGCAGAGGTCTGGAGGACATTACAGGTACATGTTCGGGAGGAGACATGATCGTGAAACTCATCATGATCGAATGAAAAGATGGCGAGATGCTAGTATGTCAGAGGGATTATATCCGATGAGAACAGTTGAAGGGGGAGCAGAGAGGGTTCCTGAGTCAGAAGTGAGAAGATATGGAGTTAATGAGGATGAGGATGAGGTCTTGAATGACATGATTTACAAGAGACCACCTCCATATAGACCAGAACCAGAAGAGAGTACACCAATTGTTTCTCCGATAAGAGATACAGTGTGTATCACTGAGACAGAAAATGTGACACCTGAGTTAAGAAGTGGTAATCCTTTCAGGGAGAGAGAGAATCGATGTGGTAATGGGAATACAAGAGAATTAGCCAGAACTACATCAGAGTTAACTGAAAAGATTAGGGAGTTAACAAAGAATCTGGAAGCTGTTACGGTACCTGTAACTATAGGTCCGATAATGCCTGTGTTTGATAACCAGAGAACAAGTGAAAACGGTTTGGTGATTCCATATGTTGGGAATAAGTTAACAAGTTCAGCTGGTCCCTCAGGAGATTCAGGAAGAAGGACGGAGAGTAGTGATCTGAGACAATCCAGACATGACACATGTAGCGAAGGACTGGATGCTAGTGAAGCTAGTTGTTCAGGGATGCCGATTTTAGAACCGCAAAAGAAAGTGGTTCCAGTGAGAAAAACTACTGAAATTACAGCTGAAGATTTGAATGATTGGATGAAAGTTCTTCAAAAGAGGGATAAAGATTCACAAGCAATTGATGTGGCTAGGTTACGTGTGGAATTAGAAGAGCTTGTTGCAGGGACAGTTCCAACAGAGATTCTTTTTTTTTTTTTTTTTTTTTTTTTTGGAAAAGTTTTTATTGAACAATAATTCGGTTACAAGTATGGGCCTACAACCACCCGGGCCGGCCGCTAGGTACATAAGGAAATATACACATATCAAGGCTGCAGTCAGTTCCCAGGGCACTGCCCCGCAGTGGCTCAAGATAGTTCTCGAAGAACAGCAAGTGTCAGTCCAACAAAAACAGAAACAAAAGGAAAAACAATAAAAACAAAAGGCGAGTTACGAGGGATACCAGTGCGGTTCAGGCTCCCCCCGGGAAACTCCAGTCAGAACATTTGAGCAATCCGCTAAAGAGAGGAGTACCGGGAGGCCGGGGACGGAGGGGGGGGGGAAGGGGGTCAAGGGAGATGAACGTCCATATGTAGTTGTTACAAAAAGCGCCAGGAGCCGTCAAGGGTCAGGGGGACATGGCGATATCAGTGTCTACCAGGGGGGGCGTACAGATGCCTCCGCGATACGCATTCCATTGACCCCAAATTCTACCCCATGCCCCCGGCTTGCCACGGGCCACATACACTGTCTTCTCCCGAAACATACACCAGTCCATATTCTCCTTCCATACTGACACGGTGGGCGGCCGTTGAGCGCCCCAAAGTTGCGCTATATCCCTCTTGGCAATCATGTTCCCTAGGGCCGCCCACCGAGTCTGAGCCGCGTTGTAGTCATTGGGCTCCCACACATTCAGGACACAGCGACGCACCTCCGGCAGCAGCACAACCCCGGTGACCTGTCCCATAACCGCGTGGACCCGGCGCCAGTAGTCCGCCACCTCGCGGCACTCCCAAAGGATATGAAGAAAGGTGGCGTTGAGCCCGCAGCCTCGTTTACAGAGCCCGTCGTCGGAAAATCCCATCGCGACCAAGCGCGGACCCGTAACATACACCCGGTGGAGAATCTTGAGCTGTACCAACCGGAGACGAGCCGGAATGGCAACCTCCTTGGGGGACGACAGTGCAGACTGCCAGTCTTCGTCGTCCAATTCGACCCCATCCCCAGTCCAAGCCTCCCGAAGGCGCACCAGGAGATCCGCCCGGTGATTAATCAATTTTTTATAAATTAAAGAAATAGTACTATCAGGGACATGTCCGTCAAGTACGCGGTCCTCGAGGGGCGAGGAAACAGGGATCTTGGTCCCCTCCCCGAAGACCGAGAGCAGGGCGTGTCGAACCTGGGCGTAGCGGAAGAACTCCCTGTCGGTCAGCTCGTATTCGGCCTGGAGCACCGCGAAAGTCTTGACCGCGCCCTTGTGCCACAGGTCTCCCACTGTGCTAATACCAATCGTGTCCCACTGGTCAAACCCCTTGGTGGTCCACAAGCTGCCCAGGCGGTCGGAGGCAAACAAGGGAGTAGCACATGTCATTCGCTCACTCCAGCCCATGGCCGCAGTGGCAGCCCTCCAGGTCCGCACAGCAATCTTAGTAGGACCCGTAAGGGTCCGGTCAGCCAGGCGGGAATAAAGTGCCCTGTTGTAGTTCCCGCCGGGAAGCAGGAACTTGTCCATCTCATACGCCGGATTCAAGCCGGGCGCATACGTGGCGTGGTTAATGGCAGATAGCTGCGAGGCCCAATAGTACCTGCGAATGTCAGGAAGCGCGATGCCCCCGTCATACCAGGGGAGAGTGAGCTTGGCAAGAGCAATACGCGCCCGGCCGTTCCACACCAGTCTCCTCTGCAGGCTCTCCACCTCCCGAAAGTAGGCCACTGGGATAACGTCGAAGGAGTTCTGGAGTGCATAGAGGAACCTGGGAAGGGACATCATTTTAAACAGCGCGGCCCGACCCAGCGGGGACAGGGGCAGCCTGCACCACCGGGCCGTGTCCTCACGCAGTCGCCGAAGTGGACGCAGAAGATTCTGCTCGTAGCGAGCCACCGGGTCCAGCGAAACGTATATCCCCAGGTACTTAAAGCCGCTCAGAGATATTTGAATCGGGAGCCGAGGCGGCAGGAGAGGAGGACCACCAGCGATGGGATAAACGCAGGATTTAGACCAATTGATCGTGAGACCCGAATTGTTCCCAAAGGAGGTCAGAACGTCAAAGAGGACGTTGAGTGACTGCCGCGGTGAGGTGAGATACAGGAGAATGTCGTCCGCATACAGCGAGACCCGATCTTCAAAGCCCGGGCCCCACCGGATCCCTCCAAGCGAGGGCTCCCAACGGAGCCAGGCAGCGAGTGGCTCCAGGGCGAGAGCAAAAAGCAACGGGGACAACGGGCACCCCTGCCTCGTGCCCCTGCCGAGGGCAAAGGGCCGAGAGACCCGCCCATTCACCACCACTTGAGCCATGGGTCCCGTGTAAAGGAGCCTCACCCAGCCAATAAATCCCTCTCCAAAGCCGAATTTATCCAAGACGGCCCAGAGGAATGGCCACTCAATAGTGTCAAATGCCATCGTGGCATCCAAAGAAACCAGCACGGCCGGTTCGGTGAGGAGCTCCGCCCTGGCGAGGACCCCGTGCAGACGCCGCAAGTTAAGAGCGGTGTTGCGGTGCGGGATAAAGCCGCATTGGTCCGGATGAATAAGGTCGCACACGACACTCAACAATCGATTGGCCAGGACTTTCGCCAGGATTTTAGGCTCCGCATTGAGCAGTGAAATAGGCCGGTAAGAGGTACAGCGGTCACGCGGCTTGCCCTCCTTGGGGAGAACGACTATAGTGGCCAAGCGCTGGTCGGCCGGGAGGGAACCCGCCGCAAGAGAGTCGCGGAACATGCGGCTGAGGAAGGGCGCAAGCTTATCAGGACGCAATTTGTATAGTTCAATGGGCAGACCATTAGGACCCATAGCCTTGCCCGAGCGAAGGGAACGAATCGCGGTCGCTATTTCATCCGACGATAAGGGGGCGTCCAGCCGCTCCCGGTCCTCAACGGACAGGCCGGGCAGAGCAATATCTCTCAGTAGGAGGCGAGAGTCATCCTCGTCCCTGTCAGTCACCGGGGAGTACACCGCCCGGAGGTGGTCAGCGAAGCATTCCACAATCTCATCCGGCTCAGTCACACACGCACCATCCGCAGCACGCAACTCGGGGACCACACGATTCACTCTCTCCTTTTTGTCCAGCCATGCAATCAACTTTCCCGCCTTGTCCCCCGCGTCATACAATCGGCCCTGCTGCTCCCTATACATAGTTTTGGCCGCGTCAGTGACCAGGGACCTATATTCGAACTGTTTCAGGCTAAGGGCATGTAGCCCGTCCGGAGTAACATTCGCCTCCAAGGCCGACTCCAGCCCCGAGATGTCAGTCTCCAGCTTCACCACCGCCTCGCTCCTAACCTTCTTGGCCACCACTATCTGGGCGAGGGCGTGTCCACGTATAACAGTTTTAAAGGCTTCCCAAAGGGACAACGCAGACGACACCGACCCCTCGTTTTCACTGAAGTATTGGTCCATGGCCTTAACCAGGCTGTCACGAATCACAGGGTCCCGCAGGTACCAGGGGTTAATGGGAGCTATCCGCCCTGCGGACCGCGACCCGGTGTCAAAGACAAGCCACAGCGGAGAATGGTCGGAGATACCACGCGCCAGGTGTCTGACCTCTCGAATCCGACCAGTCTGCGCCGCGGGCATAAGGAAGTAGTCTAACCTGGAGAGACTCCCATGCGCCCCCGAATGAAAGGTGAACTGGCACTGGGTCGGATGCATTAGTCTCCAACTATCCACCAAGCCGAAGGTCTCCAACATCCCACCCAGCCATGACTGGGCAGCGGGGAGGGTCCTCGGCGGGTGACGATCCAGTTCACCCGAAACCACAGAATTAAAGTCCCCGCCCATGAGCAGGAGGCCGTCCGGGAGGTCAAGCAGCATTCGACCCAAGTCAGTAAAGGTGGAGTTCTGGAGGCCCGGGGGGACGTAGACTGAAACCAGGGTAAGGGGCTGCCCCTCCCACCTCCCAATCAGACACACATAGCGCCCTCTGTCATCCGAGACTATCCTCGTGATCTCCACCGGAAGGGAGGCTCGCAGGAGAATGCCCACCCCCCTGGAGCCAGTTGTGAAACCAGAATGGGCTACGAGGCGGTATCCCCCCCTGTTCATCGCATGGCAGACATTGCCGACCAAATGCGTCTCCTGGAGAAACACCACATCAGGAGTCAAACGACGCAAATATTGCAGTACAACACCCCGCTTAATGCGGTCCCCCAACCCATTGACGTTCCACGACATAAGCCTCAACCCGTCTCCCCCCATCCCCTCCAATGGGTCAAGAGGCCCCCAGCCCGCAGCACCGCTCCCAAATCTGGATAAAAATCAATACCTCGCCCTGTAAACAAAAAACACACAACTAAACAACCCCTCTTCCCCCCCAACCCCACCCCAAGTCCAACGCCCCCCACCCTGCACCCCTGCGGGCCAAAGACCCCCCCCAACTTGCAGTGTGCCTGTCGCCCCACTAACCCCATTCTACAAAAAGACCCCGGAGGAGGAAAGGGACCCGAACCCGCCCGCACCCCTCACGGGTCCTGGTAAAACACAGTATGCAAAAGAAGTAAGACCCAACTGTACAGTGCAAAACCGCAAAAGCAAGGACCAAAGGTCAGTCTAAGGGGACCCGTCACCTGCGGTGCCCCCAGAGGGCCCGGGCCAGCCACCCCCGTCCGGCAGCGAGTCCAGCCAGTCACTTGCGGCCACAGGAGTGTCAAAAAAGGCTGTCCGCTCTCCATGCTCCACTCGAAGTTTCGCCGGGTAGAGCATCGAATACTTCAGGCCTAGCTCGCGGAGACGGCGCTTCACCCCCTGGAATCCCATCCGCTGTTTCTGGACCAGTTGCGTGAAGTCCGGGTAAAAGTTGATGGTCGAGTTCTCGTAGCGGACCGGGCCACGGGTCCGTGAAGCCTGAAGAATAGCATCGCGGTCCCTGTAGTGGAACAGTTTAGCCACGATAGGCCTCGGGAGGGCCCCCGGCCGCGGCCGGCCGCCCGGAACTCGATGGGCCCGCTCCACAGCGAAGAATTTGCTTAGGCCAACCGGGGACAACTGTTGCAGGATAAGTTCCTCGACCACGAGGTCCACCGGGCGGCTGTCGGAGGACTCCGGTACCCCAATGATGCGGATATTGTTGCGTCGGGCCCGTCCCTCGAAGTCCTCAAGCCGCCGGGCCATATGGTCGTTGACCACTCTAATGTCCCCAAGCGCGGCCCGCAGATCCGACACCTCCGCACCCAGGGTGGAGGTCCGTGTATCAAGGGCCTGGACCTTCTCGTTGGTTTTAGAGAGGTCGGCCCGAATCAGGGTGACGTCGATCGCGACAGTGTCGATCTTACGGGCCAGGGCCTCATATTGCGTCGCGATAGTTTCCCTGATGCCCTCGATGGCACCCATAATGTCCTGTAGGGAAGGTTCCGCAGCGACGGTCGTGCCTCCCCCCGCAGCATCCGGGGAAAGGCCAGCAGCGCCAGGGGACCCCCTGCCCTGGGTATAGCGGTCCATGTTGTTGCTCTGGACCGCTCCCCCGCGCAGTGAAGCCTTGGTCTTGCGCCCCTCCGGACCCCCTTTGCCCGCCATGTGAGCGCAGTCACTCAATGGGACCTCCGATCAAGGGGTGCGCGGGTGCCCGCGAAAGGACCACAAACTGTCGGTGTAGGGGTCGGAGGCGTCAGACCCGCCAGTAGCAGATGAAAGCAAACCTCGGGCAGAGGCCCAGGAGGCACCTCGCCACCTCGAGCACGCACGCCAGCTGATCTCCTGAAGGCCAAAACCGAAACCGAAAGTGCTGAATCGGTAACTGGCACCGCGCTGAGGCCGCTGTTGTTCAATTGCAGCCCGGCCCCACGGGTCACCTTCACCCCGGCCACCTCCGTCGAGTGGGTCCCAAAAGTTCCGGCGACGATAACTCAGGATTCCCAGGTCCGATTAGAGTTTTGAAAAGAGATATATAGTCAGCTGGTCTTCATCTCTCAGATTCCATACACCAAATCAGGATATTCTCAGGATTTATTCCGAGGAGCAGAAAGGGTCCGGGGAGCCCTGTGCTCACGCGACCATCTTGGATGCGCGCTAGGCTCCTCCCCCCCAACAGAGATTCTTAAAAATCATCATGAAGGTGAGCTGTTGTTTATGTGTAAAAACATTACCTGGAGAGCGAGAAATACATATGACAGGTTAAGAGCAATAGCGAATGAACAGGGAGTTGACATCGATAAAGTGAAAGCTTTGCAGAAAACTTACAGGATGGATTTTACAGACAAAGACATAGAAAATCTGAATGGTGCTGGTAGAACAGGACAGATTAAAGAAATGGTCGCATTATTGCGAAGATGGGGAGATGTAGAAAATGGAAGGATAGGTGGTACAAGAAGAGAGAAGAATCAGAGGATAGGACTTATTCAGCATTTCCTGTGAGAGAAAAGGAGAAACCAGTGGATAATTATCCTATGAGAGAAATACCTGGAGGAGGATATGTACATGTTCCATGGACCAGACAGGATATTTTATCATTTACGAATGATTTCCCTCGATTGAGAGAAAAGCCCGTCGAGTGGTATAGGCAGGTAGACAGGTTTGTGAAATTGTCAAAAGTGCTGTGGATTGACCTGAATAGTCTGTTTGATATAATTGTTCCAGCAGACTTGTGGACTGAGAGTAAAATAGTTGTGAGTTGGCCTACTGAGGAATATCCAAGAGATCCGAGAACAGGAGCACCAGATCCAGAGGTAATGAGAATGTATGATCAGGTGATGGTATACCTGAAGAGTAAAGTACCTCCAAAAGAGACAGACTGGGTTAAAATAGATCGAACACAACAGGAAGCAAAAGAATCAGTTCATGCTTTTTACGAGAGGCTGATACTGGCTTTTAAACAATTCAGTGGAGATGAACACCTGGGTGACAAAGATTTGAGTCATTTTGTATACAGATTTGTATATGGCCTGAGACCTGAGATTAGTGAGAGAATTCGTGAACACACAGTGGACTGGCAGAGTAAGAAAATAGATGAGATTCTGAGACATGCGAAATACTTCAGTGATGAAATTGAAGCAAAGCAGAGAAAGCTGAAAGAGAAAGCAATGTGGGCACAAGTGAAGGTTGCGGAAAGACAGGAAGCACAGTTGGTGGAACAGGCGAATAGTGCAGGAAATAATGCAGGGAATAGACCTAGATATGCAGGAAAAGGAAAGGGGAATCTTGAGGAAGCTAAAAAAAAGTTCCCATGTCACAACTGTGGCCAACTGGGACATTGGAGATCAGAATGTACCAATCCACCATTAGTGAATAATGAGGGAAAATCCTTAAATCAACAGGTGCAGAACGAAGGAAATAATCAACAGCAGCAACAACTGAAAGTTGTGAGACAGCAGAGTCAAGAGCCAAAACCGCCCTTGCCGCAGAATAGAGGGTCACAAAAGTATAATCAGGATTCAGGATTCTACAATGATGAACAGGTAAACAAACCAAGGCGTTCTAACCAGGTACAACAGTACTTGTTAAAGAATGAAGGGAGTGAGTCTGAGGGTGATTATTGACGGTGCCGAAGAGAGGAGGAAGAGTGCATACTTGGTGCGACTCTAGAAATAGACCAGGCAGGACCATTTGTAGATGGGAAAATAAATGAAGAAAGTGTTACTTTTTTGGTAGACACAGGTGCGACAAGATCAACTGTCAGGTCAACAGATATTAGAAATCTTCCTCTCTCGGATGAAGCAATCCAAGTAGTTGGTGTAGCTAATACACAAATCAGGACACGTCTTACTGAACCGGTAAGAGTACAAATAGGGAAATTTTCAGACATGCACAGATTTATCGTCTGTGACACTAGTCCGGTGAACCTGTTAGGTAGGGATCTGTTGTGCAAAATGAACTGCACAATTTTCTGTACACCGGATGGAATAGCTTTTGAGACACCAGATGAGGATGTTTTGTACCGAATGACTCTAGGAAATAGAGAAAGTGAAATGGTTGGTGCATTTGCTGTGTTTAATCCGGAGGATTTGCCTCAAGAGCTGAGAGACACGTTGAAAAGGGCAGTTTGGGATTTTACTGGAGAGGATGTGGGATTGATGAATAATGTAGATCCTGTGAAAATTTCAGTGAAAGAGGGAATTACGTATCCTAACATTCCTCAGTATAAAATGACACCAGAAATAATTGAAGGAATAACTCCTATAATTGAGAAAATGATTCAGCAGGGATTTCTGAGAGAACTACTGAGTAGGCCGTGTAATTCGCCGATAATGGGGCTAAAGAAACCTAATGGAAAGTTTAGGATTGTGCAGGATTTGAGAAAAATTAATCAAATTGTGGTGGCGTGTTGTCCTATCGTGCCAAATCCATCAGTGATTTTGTATCAGATTCCACATGATGCTGAGTGGTATACAGTGATTGATTTGTGTCATGCTTTCTTTTCAATTCCACTGCATCATGACAGCCAGCCGATTTTTGCATTTAGATTTGGCCAGCGTATTTTAGCATGGTGTCGTATCCCACAGGGGTATACAGAGAGTCCTTCGATATTCAATCAGTTATTGAAAAAGTCTTTGGAGAGCTTAATCATGCCTGAAAACTCAGTACTAGTGCAGTATATTGATGACCTGCTTGTGGCATCAAAGACGCATGAAGCTTGTGAAGTAGATACCATAGCTTTACTGAATCATCTGGCAGATGGAGGGTTAAAGGTATCTCCAGCTAAATTGCAATTTTGCAAGAAAGAGGTGCATTATCTTGGACATAATATTGAAAAAGGTCTGAGAAAGGTGACTGATGACAGGATCAAAATCATCAGGGGAATGAAAGCTCCAAAGACCCAGAGGGAAGTGAGAATGTTCCTGGGTATGGTGGGTTATTGTCGTCAGTGGATAATTAATTTTTCTCTGATAGCAAAGCCACTGATTAAGCTGACAAAAAGTGAGATGACAGACCCATTGGAACTAGATGGGGAACAAATGGCAGCATTTGAAGAGCTGAAGAGCAGAATGTGTGAGGCCCCAGCTTTGGGTATGCCTGACTACGAAAAAGAGTTTGAATTGTACTGCAGTGAGAGGAATGGATGTGCACTTTCAGTGTTAATTCAGAAGCATGGATTGCTGAGGAGGCCTATTGCGTACTTCTCATCGACACTTGACCCTGTAGCTGTAGGTTTACCAGGTTGTTTGAAATCTGTGGCTGCAACATGCAGAAGCCTGGAACAGAGTGAGGGAATCATAATGGGATATCCTGTAAGGGTATTCGTACCTCATAATGTGGCAATTCTTTTGACAAGAAGCAGAACCCAGTACATGTCACATAGTCGGCTGACTAAATATGAGAAAGTGATTCTGGGAGCATCAAATGTGACTCTTGAAAGATGTGTGAATGTGAATCCAGCGACATTGTTGCCGGATATTGAAAATGTGGGTGTGAAAACAGAAGATGATCACAATTGTTTGGATGTGCTTGATTACTGTACAAAACCGAGACCAGACATAAGGGATCTTCCCTTGCATGAGAGTGATCATGTGTTGTTTGTGGATGGATCATGCCTGAGGAATGATGAGGGTGTGCTATGTGCAGCATAAGCAGTGTGCAAAGTTTCAGAGGTTATGGAAGCATCACCATTGAAAGGAGTGAAATCTGCACAAGTTGCGGAATTAGTGGCATTGACAAAAGCTTGTGAAATTGGGAAAGATTTGAGGACGACTGTGATGACTGATAGTCAGTATGGATTTGGAGTTGTGCATGATTTTGGCCAACTTTGGCTACAAAGAGGTTTCTTGACGTCGAGTGGGACTCCAATAAAGAATGCTGAAATGATTGGGAAATTACTTGAAGCGATACAGTTGCCTAAAGAGTTAGCAGTTGTGAAGTGTGCTGCTCATGGACAAGGAAATGATTTTGTGACAGTTGGAAATCGTTATGCCAATGACATTGCGCAATATTGCGCGAAAAACAACCAGTCCATTAATCGGGAACGAGAAGGTGAAATGTCTTTTTGTTCTGTGATGTTTACTAATGTCTTAGAGACGTGGGATGAAGTGAAACAGTTGCAGGATGAGGCAGGAAAGGAAGAGAAGAAAGACTGGATTAAGGCAGGTTGTGCCCCGAGAGAAACAGACCATGTTTGGGTCTATAGAGATGGCAGACCAGTAATGCCGAACTCCATGCTGTCGTCAATGGCAAGAATGTATCATGGACAGGGACATTTGGGAAGGGATGCGATGATCAGGTCGTTTAAGCAGACCTGGTACAATGCAAAGTTCAGGACAATTGCAGAGAGCATCTGTCAGAGATGTTTGATTTGCCAGCAATTTAACACTGGGAAAAAGACAGTGGTGAGTCTGGGAACAATAGGCAGAGAAGGAGGTCCTTTTACAAGAATGCAGATTGATTTCATTGAAATGCCCCAAGTGAACAGACTGAGGTATGTTCTAGTGGTAATCTGCTTGTTTTCGAGATGGGTGGAGGCCTATCCGACTAGGAGGAATGATGGAATAACAGTGGCAAAGTTACTGTTAAGAGAGTTGATTCCTAGGTACGGGTTTCCAGTAACGATTGAGTCTGATAGAGGTGGACACTTCTATAATGAACTCATGAGTTTGATCTGTGAAGCATTGAGCATACAGCAGAAGCTACACTGTGCATACAGGCCAGAGGCTTCTGGTGTGGTTGAGCAGATTAATGGCACAATCAAGAACAGGATTGGTAAGATGTGTTTAGCCACTGGCATGAAATGGCCAGATGTCTTGCCTCTAGTGCTAATGACTATTAGATCTACTCCAGATAGAATTACTGGTTTAAGTCCGCACGAAATCATAATGGGACGTGCAATGCGACATGCATATGTACCTGCAAATAAGTTGATGACAATAACTGATGACATGATTTTGGATTACTGTAAAGGCCTGGCTGACGCAGTTCATTCTGTGTTTCACCAGGTTGGAGAAGAAGCTACCACACTTGAGAAGAAGCAAGCTCATGATCTGAGTCCAGGGGACTGGGTGAGGATTAAAGTGCACAGAAGAAGAAATTGCTTGGTTCCAAGGTGGGGAAGGCCGAGACAAGTCATTCTAACTACGACAACTGCAGTAAAGTGTGCTGGTGTGAAAAATTGGGTGCATGCGAGTCATACTCTGAGAGTTCCAAACCCGAAAGACGGAACTGGTAAGGAGTATTTTGAAGAGTCAGATTCCAGTGATGATGAAGAAACAGAACCAGTAAAAGAGTCAGAGAAGACTTCAAGAGAACCATTGAAAGTCTTGGGAAAAAGATCAGATTCTGTGAAAGAGCTTGAAGTTCCGGAAAGCAGTGAAGGAAAAAGAAAAGAAAAGAGAGATTCCACAGAGACTACTCCTGAATCAGAAGAGGAGGAGATTGAAGAACCACTTGAGATTGTACCTGAAGAAGCAGGGTCAGAAGAAGATAGAGAGGGACAGATTGCGGAAGACCCCCAAGGAGGTGTAGGGAACATTCTTGATAAGCTAGGTGAAGGGACAAGTAGACAGCAAGAAGATTGCGTGTCGGAGACCCGAGGAGGGACAGAAGTAGGGAAGTCTCAAACAGTGGTGAAAAAGACTGTGGAGCGAAAGAGAACTGCTGAAGAACAAGAGGCATTTGAAACAGAATCGGATGAAAATGAAAATGAGAAATCAGAGGGTCGAGTTCTGAGGAAAAGGACTTGGATTGGAGAGAGAAATAATACAGAAACAAGACCGAAAAAGGTTGTGAGAGGAGATCTTTGGCCTAACAACAGAATAAAGAGGCTGAGATACAGACTGATAAGAGCGAGTAACTCGAAAGCTGAACAAGTGAATGAAGTATCGAGTCAGAATCCAGTAAAAGGTGAAAAGAGAAAAGAGTCAAAAGAACAAGAACCAGAAGGGATCAAGAGAATAAGAAAACCTAACCAGAAGTATAGGTCGCTGGAATGGACGTACGTGGCACTGTCTGAAGGTGAGGAGGCAGAAAGTCAAGGAAATCCAGAGGAGACCGTACGAGAAGTGGTTGAGGAAGATACTGGTGAAATCCTGAAAGTTATCTTGACTGACATTGATGAAAAGTCGGATACTGAGGATAATATTGTTGGAGATCTAATACAATTTGATGTCGAAGAAGTTGGAGTGAAAAATGATGAATATCCAAACTGAGTGAACAGAAGAAATTACTTGGAGAAAGTGGGAAAAAAGAAAAACTGAAATTGATTGTTTGAAATAATCCAAATTATAAAGTCTCAAGTAGTGGAGTAGTAGAGGCTAAGTCAAAAGACACGGTCAAAGTAGTAAAATGGCTAACACAGAGAATAACCAAAGTAGATGTGCCTTCTTAAGAAGATGGTGTAGAATGTGCTGCTGCTGTACTGGATTATTAATGCTATTATGGGGTGTTTTAGCTTTATTAGTTACCTTTAGGGTTACATTAGACACTTTAGGAATACACACTGAGAATGTGACTTTTGCAGAGAAGAGTTCACAAAAAGTAGTTCCGACTAGAATTAGTAATACTTACGTACATAAAGATAGGTCAATTAATGATTTTTCTAGTAATGTTTTTTCGAAGCTGTTATACGAATATGTGAAGACAATGGAAGTTAGGGATTGCTACGTCTGTTTGCAGTTGTCTGCATCCGTTTCAGAGGGTGTTACTTATCACCATTTACCAGCTACGTATGGAATTTCTTGTAGTGTGTTGAGTAGTGTTTTTTATTTGTTAGGGAAAATAGATTATAAGATGTCTAACAAAGATAGTATTTTTGGGCACTTGCCAATGAACAAAGAGCTGAATCCAGCTAAAGAAGCTAACATTTTTTGGTGAGATTTTTATTGAAAAAGAAGAATTAACATTAGATTACATTTTTAAGAATAATTTAACTTGCAGTCTGAAAGAAGAGGAGAAAGCTTTTCTAAATATGGTAGAGGAAAGGAGATTGAGCATGCATGAGAAAGCAGGGAAATATAAAGTGAGTGAGACAATTTGGGACATTGAGATGGGAAAAGAATTGAGAAATGGGGCTAGTCCAACTTTAGCTCTAGATGCACCACAGAAGGGTAAGCTGTGCATTACAAGAAGGAAGTCTCAATATGATACATACTTTGTTGGGACTAGTGAATGTCATGATACATACTTCATTGCAACAGGATGGGGTTTCAGAGGTGGAGAAGATACAATTTTTCCAGGAGTGTATTATGTTTGTGGGAACAAGGCTTATTACAAGTTGCCTGACATTGGTATGGCACGTGTTATGTGGGCCTGGTCTTTCCAAAGATCTTTCATATAGATAGAATAGAAGATGTAGAACATATTAATTTACTAATGCGTTTCAAGAGAGAAACTTGGTCTGAAATAGTAGGTGACATTTTTGGAGCTTTAATTCCAGCAGTGGGGATTTCTTTAAATGCTCATGGGATTCGGAAACTGTCAACAGTGGTGGATCGCTTGTCGACAAATACTGCTGGAGGGTTTCTTTTGGTAAATACGGAGTTGATTGCCGTACGTGCCATGTCAATGCAAAATCGACTTGCCCTTGATATTCTATTAGCCAAGGAGGGTGGAGTCTGTGGAATGCTGAAAGTTCAACATTGTTGCACTTACATTCCTGACGAAAGCAAAGACCTGAAGGTCTATATCAAAAATATTACTGATTTGCATGAAGAATTAGTACCACTTGAAGCTGAAAATATCTGGACTAAATTAGCTAATAAGGTGATAGCTGTTAAGAGTTTTATTGCAAAAATAGGTAGTACTATTATAGGTAAGATATTGTTTCCTTTATCTTATATAATTGTTGCTTTATTGATACTTAGATTAGTGTGTTTGTGTTGTAAAAACAGGGGAGGGAAAAAGAAATTGATCAAAAGAAATAATGAAAAGAGAAATAAAAGGTTGAAAAGAGAACCACAAGAAATTGAATTAGAAGAATTGAGGGAGAGTGTCTACTTAGAAACAAAGAAGGATGATGAAAGAGTGACTGGTGTGTAGTGTTGTGTAAGGAGAAAAAGACATTTCCGATTTCTCCCAAAATGGGACTAAAACTTTCACTAATTTTTTTTGTGTGTTTTTGGGTTATTTGGTGATAAAATCACCAAAGGGGGGATTGCTAGAGCAGAATTTTCTGTTTGAAAATCAATCGGGTTTTAAAAGCTCTGGTTTGTCTATTTGTCGAACTAACACTAATCATTAATTATTAATTACTTGTTTTGTGTAAGTGTTTTATACTGATCAACATGTGTGTTTTAACAAGAGAGAATTACACGTGGGAACGCGTATGTGTGCTAATTAATAATAACGTGCATGTTTACATGTTTAAATGTTGCTGAGTGCTGTTTATTTTAAAGCACAAAACGCTTTTGAATTAATGCTTTTCTGTGTTGCAAAGGCTAGATAATTACAGACACATAAGGGTATTAGTGGGGTTAACACTGTTTAATCACTATGCTGTGGTAACGTTGTTTTTGTCTCTTTCAATTAAGATGGTCTATTGTGGCCTATTGTGGCCTGACCAAACATGGCCGCCGTTTGCAGCCTAGTCTCGAGTGAAAGTTTGTGATGGAAAAGGCCTTGCTGAATATGGATGCGAGTCATCTGTCCACAGTCCTTGCCTGGTTAAAACTTTCCGTGAGGACAGCAGCAGTTCTGGGCAAATCTCCAGATGCATTGGGACAGCCTTGGCAGCCTTGGAAAACAAAGGAGCCTTAAAGAAAGACTCTGAACTCTGAGCTCACCAGAGGAAATGTGATTGTTGAGAAGATACTTTTAATATTCAGTTCCTGTTCTGTCTTTTTATTTTTGTGATTTTTCCTGAGCGGAGATTTTCCAAATGTAGCGATGCTACATCCTTTCCCTCTCGCTTTGCTCAGAGGTTCAGCGGACGCGATGAATACTTTTGTTTCTTTCCTTTGTTTAAAATACTATAAAAATTGTTAGCCTAGAGAGGGGTTTAGGCCACTTTGCCATTTTCTTCCCAAACCTGCGTTGGTGTGGATCGATGCTGAAAGGACGGCGACTCGAGAGACTTTACTGAGAGACCTGTCCTGACCCATTCTGACATTTAGCTAGAATAGGTAATTATGAGAATGATGATTTATTCTGATTGATTTACTTTGACTAATTTTAGATAAAGTACCATAACTTTGAATACGGTGTTGGTTATTATTTCTTGTCAATTATTGAGTACTCTATTTGATTATTGTTGTATAGATTGTTTAGATCATGTTTAGACAGTTACAATAACCAGGTCTTATCGACCTCGATATAGATGCGGGGTGTTTAGGAGTTTTCTTTCTACAGGTTCAATGCTGGTAGAGTATTTGAGCGTATGTTAGTGAAATGGGCCCTAGTGTGTGATGAGTGTAGGTGCGTGTAACTGTGAAACTACTCTATCCGTGGAAGTGAGGATATTATATACACCCTGATCCCTATCAATAGCACCCCTCTACATTCTGGAGACGTTGCTGTTCATGTCAGATGGCCGCGCTTGTGGGAGGAGGATAAACATGGCTAATGCTGCTGTCTGGGAGGCTCAGTTTTTCTATGAGCAGACAAATGTGTGGGACGATAAATGCCAATCTCCCTCTTCACAGGCAATGCTTTGCAGAGATTCTATAGAGGCATTTAAATGGAGACACTCCTGCCAATATCACATATCTGCCAGCTCCACCCAGTATCATGTTCAGTTGCAGCACCTCACCCTCCAACATCACCAACTCAACTACTTATCTTTCTGGTGGCTAATGAGGTCAAACCTTTAGGGTGAGTCCTCTTGGATCACCTAATCACCTGGGCAAAGGAAAATAATGTGTTATTGGAGGTCCAATATGGGATTTGGGAAGGGTGGGGTACTGTTGAACAGAACTTAAACCTTTATTTGCTAATCGCAAAATACACTAGGGCAAAAGAAGGATCAGTTCACATGGTCTTTATGGACCTCAGCTCAGCCTTCGACAGAGTCAACAGAGGCAATCTCTGGTCTGTGCTGGGGTCCACGGGGGTTGAGCCAGCTCTGGTCTCCTTTTTGGACAACCTCCGTGAGGGCCTCTGCCTCTGTGAGATACGGGCCAAATGGAGAATGCTCCCAGCCTTTGAGTCTGGGGTGTATTCTGTCCACCTTCCTCTTCACTCTCTATATTAATAGCCTGGAATCAGCAGTATTGGGTCACGGGCTAGATGTCCTGAACGTGGGCACTCGTCCCTTACCTGTTCTTTTATATGCAGATGATGCTGTTTTAATTGCACACACGGCTAAGGGTCTAAGGTGCCTTTTTGATTTTTTTGTTACTTTTATGAATGGTCTGGATTTAACCACCAATTATTCCAAGACTTATGTAATGGTAGTTGTCCCAGAAACACCCGTTCTAAAAGTTTTGTGATAGAGGGCAATTGCATTGTTGGGGTTGAGCATTTCGCTCATCTTTGGATCTGATTGGATATCCACTTTACTTGCCAACCTTTGCTTCAAAAAACCACCCTCAGACTCAAAAGAGCCATCAATGGCATTAGCGTCTTCTCAAGCTGCTCAGGCCACACATTTAGAGTCTATGCTTAAAGTATACAAGGCTAAGTGCATCACTGCAGTCTGTTTTGGGTACAATATTTGGGGTGTGGTGCCTGTCGCCCAATCACACCTTATCAAGAATTCCTTTTCAAAAGGCCTCCTAAAAGTCCCTGAGGGCACACCTAGGGAGATTGTCCAAGAATAGACAGGGTTCGGGTACATTTCGGATTTTATCGGGTTACGTCCCCACATATTTTGGTTGTCCATTTGGGTAAAGGAGGAACTGAATTGTAATAGGTCTGTAGTGTAAGATTGTTTAGGCCTGGATCATATGTTCCATGATTCTCATACATTAGATAAACTCTTACTTTATTGGGCCCCCCAGAAATCTTTGCACATCATGGGCGCATTGTGAAGGGAGATATTCCTTTGATAAAGTAGGTCTATCTCTCTAGGGTGGCAGCAGAGCAAGAGGCCTCTTCCCTGCACAAGGGCTCTATGCGTCAGGTTCTCATGGTCTAAACAGTCCCGAGATTGAACTGTATTTAAACTTGGGGATATCCAACTTCTACTGTAGGTTTCTAACCTATTTCAGGTTATAATTGTTTTTATCAGCTGTTGCTGTCTATAGGGGCTTGGTCAAAAGTTTTGGATTTACAGGCATGTTCCTGTGATACCATCTCTATTTCCAACACTTTTCATATCGTTATGACCTGCCCAAGATTTAACAGCTTACATTATCAGTATATCCTCTTGCTTCTTCTTCCTCTGAACGTCAGGCAAAGGAGCGCTTTTCTGTTTTTTCAACTGTTACAATCTCCAACTTTATGTTTTTTTATCTTTCGCTTCCTATCTGGGATTCGGCACTGGTGATGACCACTCTTTCTATGTTTAAACTGATTGTTTTTGTGACCATATAAACCATGTTTGCACAATGTTTTTTCAGGAGCAATTTACGATATTTTATAGTATGCGTGTTTTAAAGTATTTTATTCTCACATTGTTACAATTAACCAGCTCTGTTTTATTTATAGTGGCGCTATTTAGAGTGCTTCACTCATTTTATGATTGTAATATTTTTATTGTGTACACTTTTGTGATTTAAGGAAGAAATAGAATAAAGATACAGAACTTTGCCCATACACAACACAAGAACAGTCTCAATATGCTCTTTACCAGCATTGAGTAGAAAGAAAATAATTCAACATTATAGTAGCTTTGTCACCAATTACTCCTATATCCCTAACACATTCACTGTAACCATTTTTATGAAATAAAAATCTGTACATTTTAAATCTACAAAGCATGTTTCAAATTGTTATCACTGTTGAATGTTTGATGTTGCATTTACTATACAGGAAAGTTTCACTTATGTTGTGTTCTTTGTTGACCTTCTAAGTGTAAATCATTAAAAAAGCACATTCTAGCCTAGAATGCATCTTCTGACAAACTAAACATTTCCTCTGGCTGACACACAATCCATTGTTCAATTTGTAAACAGCAAGAAAGAAATTAATGTTTGAGTTGTAACATGTTATATCACACACACACAAACTCTGGGTAGTTCCCAAGTTTTAGGTGGAGAGTGGCACCTTTATATGGAACACTCTACAACACCACTGACTGTGAGAAAGTGCTATCTTTCTTGCATGGTATGCCCCCACTTTTTGCTGAATTGATGATGTACTTTGACTGAGTGTGCCCTGGGCTCCTGCCAATCAGGTGGCCAGGGCCTGTGTTCCTTCCCTAAAACTGTGTTGAAGCCTAAACCCAATTGGCATTTCTGGCCACAGGTCAGCCCCTGGTAAATGGTACCATAGGTACCCAGGGCACTGTGACCAGAGAAGGCCCCTAAGGGCTTCAGCACTTATTGTGCCACCCGTAGAGGCCCTGTACCCTTACACACACACACTGCCTTTGCAGGCTGAGTGTCTGGGTGCAGAACTAAACAGAGAGTCAACATGGCACACATCCCTGTGTGCCATGCCCACAACACACACTGCTCTGGCATACCCCAGTCACCCCTCTAGCTGGGTGCCCTATGCCAGTGGTGTGGGCACAGGTGCTTGAGACCTGGGCCCCTACAGTACCCAGGTCCATTCCTGGGCACTGTAAGTGCAGTGCTGCCATTAAGAGTATATGGTGCTGGGAGGTCGTCAACACGAACTCAACAGCATAATGATGGCAACACTGAAGACTGAGAAGTTTGGTATCAAACTTCTCAGCACATTAAACCCACACTGATGCCAGTGTGGGATTTAATGTAAGATGCACGACAGAGGGCAACTTAGAGTTGCCCCCTGAAACCTAACCTACAATCCACGTCCTGTCTGAGGGGCTGTCTAGGCTGCCACACAGCAGACATGTTGCTGGACCACTGGGTAGAGAGCCATCCGCTCTCCTGGGCCTGCAACAATGCACATCCTGGGCAAAGTGCTAGGTCTCCTCCCCCAGGATGGGCAGGAGAAGCTTCAAAGGCCTGCTGCCTTTGTGAGCTTCCCCAGGCCACTTGCTGTACCCAGCAACTGGCCCCCACCAATTCTGACCCCCTCTCTTGCGGGAAGACTGGCGCAAAACCCCCAGGAAGGAAAGGGGGTGTGCCAGCCTCTGCCAACCCCACCCCTCAGGTGGAGGAGGCGAGATGAATCACATCTCCGGGCTCTCACCATCTTGAAGATGGGGAGCCCTTCCCAATCATGACAAGGCTACTGCCCCCCTCCCACAGGAGAGTGGCAGGATAGGGGGTGTACCTACCCCAGGGAAGGGACCCATTGGTCCCTGCCCTTTACCCACCTGTAACCTCCCTAAATTTAGTATTTAGGGGCACCCTGAACCTTCCTTCCTTAGATCCCGATACCGAAACAAGAAAGAAGAACAAGAAGAAAGAAGACCTGCCGTGCAGCTGCTAACAAGAGGAAGACACCAACTGACTTGGCCCCAGCCCTACAGGCCTGTCTACCCTCGAACTTGCTCCTGCTAAACTCTGGCGTCTCCAGTGGCCAGTAACCTCAAAAACCCCAGAGGACCTGACTGCCTTGTGACTCTAACCAAGTGGGACTCCCACGAGCAGTGGTACTGCTCAAAGCAAGTAACTGGCCCCAGGCACCAGCCAGGAACCGCGAACCCTGCACACTCTGCACCCGCCAAGCCTGGCCTGTGCTTGAGTGGACAAACACCATGAGGACGTCCCCCCAGCGACTGTGACCCTGAATCCAGCACCCAAGGACCCACCTCGACGCTCCTGACGTCGCCTGCAGCCTCAGAACCAGGGACCCCTCCAACCGCGACCAGCTGAGGGTAAGATTTCCTGATGCGAAAAGACACCCCTGCACCCGGCGCCCTGCGGCCTCCTGTGCCCAGCTCCTGTGTGCCTACCTATCCTACACCTTCCCAACTTACCTCTAGAAGTGGTGGTCACACCTGAAGAATCTTCGTCCCCGAGCTTGCAGCCTTTGTTCGTCACTGAGCTTCTCCATTGAAATCCATATAGTGCCCGATGGCTCAAAAGCACCCTGCACTCAGCAGCCCAAGTGCCCCTGGCAGCGCAACCTCTACTCTAATCTACTTCCCCACTTGCCCTGAGTAAGTGACCAGGAGCCCAGCTCCCACAGCCACGTGGCCTGCTAGCCAGCAGCCACCAACCACGGGCCCCCTGCCTCCCATAGGATAACATTGAGCCTAACTCATTCTGCACTCGGCTGCCCCTGTGCCGCTGAGGGTGTAACAACTTTACCTACCTGACACTTGGAGACCCCTGAGTCTATGCTCAGAACCTTAACTCTGCCAGTCAAGTACCTACCCAAAAGCCGATATCTCACTTTTCTTCCATAGGGTAACATTGACTGGTTTCACTTGGAAATACTTTTAAGTGTCGAGTTTTGAAACTTTAAACTTTAAAACATTCATCCAAAATCAGCCGAATAACGAAAATGAATTTACTCACCTGCTATCAGGAGAGATCCCAGTGCTGGATCTTGGTGCCCAGCACTGACCCTGCAAAGTAATTACAACCATACTTACCGCTAACTTGATTTCCCTCCATAGGATAACATTGCCTGGTTTTTGCCAGAAATTCTTCTGTCGATTTTTGAAACTTACAAATATTTGCTAAACATCGCCTGTATAACTGTTTACAGGAGATGCACCAGTGCTGGATCCAGGATCCAACACTGAGTTAGAAAAAGTAACGATAACCCTACTTACCTGCTATGTGAATTTCCTCCCATAGGATAACATTGGTGATTCTATGTGAAAAAGTGTCAACTTTTAAAATACAATAATATTCCTTAAAAATCACAACAGTAACCAAAACGTGTTTACTCAACTGTTTACCCCCTTGTGTGCCCATGACGAGCTGGACTCGTCATGGCACACAGTTCTGGGGAATCCCTCTGGTGCGGGCACCAGAGGGATTCCCTTTCACTAAAAATAGCCATGGGAGCTGGGGAAGAGCTTCCCCAGCTTCCGAGGCACCCCCCTGCTTTCAGTGTAATGACGATCAGCGCGCAAGTCGCGCCGACGTCATTACACTGAAAGTGAAACTGAAATGAGCCAAGAGGCTCATTTCAGTTTCACTTTCTACGTGCTCAGGGGGCTATCTCAGCCCCCTGAGCACGTAGAAAGACGGGAGAGGTATCGTTGGATCCCTGCTTGGGGATCGCCACAGGAGGGCGATCCCCAAGCAGGGATCCACCAACTAGACACCAGGGAGGGGGGAGCGGCCCCTTGGGCAAGGTCCTTTGCTCCCCCTATATAAAATTGGCACCATTGAGTATTTTTGCCCCCCCCTGGGGGGGAGATGGGGGCAGTAGCCCCCAATCTGCCCCCCTGGGGGGCAAAAAGCCTACTAGACACCAGGGAATTTAAATAAAAATAAAAATAGGGGTGGGGGCTGCCCAGAATGGGCAGGCCCATGCCCCCACCCCCCCCAATTACTACAGTCTTTCTGCCCCCCCTGGGGGGCAGATGGGGCATTGGCCCCTAATCTGCCCCTTCGGGGGGGCGGAAAGCCCACTAGACACCAGGGATTTTTTTAGAAAGTACAAATAAGTGTGGGGGCTGCCCAAAACAGGCATGCCCATGCCCCCCGCAATCAGTAGTCTTTATGCCCCCTCTGGAGGGCAGATGGGGCATTGGCCCCTAATCTGCCCCTTCGGGGGGGCAGAAAGCCCACAAAACACAAGGGATTTGTTTTTAGAAGGTGTTTTTTAGGGTGGAGGCTGCCTGAAACGGGCACGCCAATGCCCCCACCCACCCACCACCATTACCACCTTTCTGCCCCCCCGGGGGCAGATGGGGCATTGGCCCCTAATATGCCCCTTCAGGGGGTGCGGAAAGCCCACTTGACGGCAGGTATTTTTTTCATGCAATATTTTTTAGGGTGATGGATTTTATTTAGGTTTCCCTAGGTGGCCCCCGAGCACCGGGCCAAAAACCCAAGTGACCCCCCTTGCAAAACCAGGTGGTTTTGAGATAGGCAATTTTCATGTCGCCTCACTACATTGTGGGCCCTTGCCTGTCGCGGGTACTTGGGCCTCCCACACGAGTGAGGCACCGTTTTCATCGGGAGACCCGGGGGAACGCTGGGTGGTAGGAAATTTGTGTCAGCCCGGTGATGCCACAACTTTCCCACACAAAAATGTGTGAAAAAGGTGATTTTTTCAGCTAAATTTGAGGTTTGCAGGGCATTGTGGGTAAGGAAACGTTGGGGGATCCACACAAGCCATACCTTCCTGGAGTTCCCCGGGTGTCTAGTTTTCAGAAATGTGTGGGTTTAATAGGTTTCCCTAGGTGGCCGCCGAGCACCGGGCCAAAAACCCAAGTGACCCCCCCTTAAAAAACCAGGTCGTTTTGAGATAGGCAATTTTAATGTCTCCTCACTACGTTGTGGGCCCTTGCCTGTCGCAGGTACTTGGGCCTCCCACACGAGTGAGGCACCTTTTTTATCGGGGGAACGCTGGGTGGTAGGAAATTTGTGTCAGCCCGGTGATGCCACAACTTTCCCACACAAAAATGTGTGAAAAATGTGATTTTTTCAGCTAAATTTGAGGTTTGCAGGGCATTCTGGGTAAGGAAACGTTGGGGGATCCATGCAAGCCATACCTCCCTGAAATCCCCCGGGTGTCTAGTTTTCAGAAATGTGTGGGTTTGGTAGGTTTCCCTAGGTGGCCGCCGAGCACCGGGCCAAAAACCCAAGTGACCCCCTTGCAAAACCAGGTCATTTTGTGATAGGCAATTTTCATGTCGCCTCACTACGTTGTTTGTGGGCCCTTGCCTGTCGCGGGTACTTGGGCCTCCCACACGAGTGAGGCACCGTTTTTATCGGGAGACCCGGGGGAAAGCTGGGTGGTAGGAAATTTGTGTCAGCCCGGTGATGCCACAACTTTCCCCGAGCTTGCAGCCTTTGTTCGTCACTGAGCTTCTCCATTGAAATCCATATAGTGCCCGATGGCTCAAAAGCACCCTGCACTCAGCAGCCCAAGTGCCCCTGGCAGCGCAACCTCTACTCTAATCTACTTCCCCACTTGCCCTGAGTAAGTGACCAGGAGCCCAGCTCCCACAGCCACGTGGCCTGCTAGCCAGCAGCCACCAACCACGGGCCCCCTGCCTCCCATAGGATAACATTGAGCCTAACTCATTCTGCACTCGGCTGCCCCTGTGCCGCTGAGGGTGTAACAACTTTACCTACCTGACACTTGGAGACCCCTGAGTCTATGCTCAGAACCTTAACTCTGCCAGTCAAGTACCTACCCAAAAGCCGATATCTCACTTTTCTTCCATAGGGTAACATTGACTGGTTTCACTTGGAAATACTTTTAAGTGTCGAGTTTTGAAACTTTAAACTTTAAAACATTCATCCAAAATCAGCCGAATAACGAAAATGAATTTACTCACCTGCTATCAGGAGAGATCCCAGTGCTGGATCTTGGTGCCCAGCACTGACCCTGCAAAGTAATTAAAACCATACTTACCGCTAACTTGATTTCCCTCCATAGGATAACATTGCCTGGTTTTTGCCAGAAATTCTTCTGTCGATTTTTGAAACTTACAAATATTTGCTAAAAATCGCCTGTATAACTGTTTACAGGAGATGCACCAGTGCTGGATCCAGGATCCAACACTGAGTTAGAAAAAGTAACGATAACCCTACTTACCTGCTATGTGAATTTCCTCCCATAGGATAACATTGGTGATTCTATGTAAAAAAGTGTCAACTTTTAAAATACAATAATATTCCTTAAAAATCACAACAGTAACCAAAACGTGTTTACTCAACTGTTTACCCCCTTGTGTGCCCATGACGAGCTGGACTCGTCATGGCACACAGTTCTGGGGAATCCCTCTGGTGCGGGCACCAGAGGGATTCCCTTTCACTAAAAATAGCCATGGGAGCTGGGGAAGAGCTTCCCCAGCTTCCGAGGCACCCCCCTGCTTTCAGTGTAATGACGATCAGCGCGCACGTCGCGCCGACGTCATTACACTGAAAGTGAAACTGAAATGAGCCAAGAGGCTCATTTCAGTTTCACTTTCTACGTGCTCAGGGGGCTATCTCAGCCCCCTGAGCACGTAGAAAGACGGGAGAGGTATCGTTGGATCCCTGCTTGGGGATCGCCACAGGAGGGCGATCCCCAAGCAGGGATCCACCCACTAGACACCAGGGAGGGGGGAGCGGCCCCTTGGGCAAGGTCCTTTGCTCCCCCTATATAAAATTGGCACCATTGAGTATTTTTGGGGCAGATGGGGCATTGGCCCCTAATCTGCCCCTTCGGGGGGGCGGAAAGCCCACTAGACACCAGGGATTTTTTTAGAAAGTACAAATAAGTGTGGGGGCTGCCCAAAACAGGCATGCCCATGCCCCCCGCAATCATTAGTCTTTCTGCCCCCTCTGGAGGGCAGATGGGGCATTGGCCCCTAATCTGCCCCTTCGGGGGGGCAGAAAGCCCACAAAACACAAGGGATTTGTTTTTAGAAGGTGTTTTTTAGGGTGGAGGCTGCCCGAAACGGGCACGCCAATGCCCCCACCCACCCACCACCATTACCACCTTTCTGCCCCCCCCGGGGGCAGATGGGGCATTGGCCCCTAATCTGCCCCTTCAGGGGGTGCGGAAAGCCCACTTGACGGCAGGTATTTTTTTCATGCAATTTTTTTTAGGGTGATGGATTTTATTTAGGTTTCCCTAGGTGGCCCCCGAGCACCGGGCCAAAAACCCAAGTGACCCCCCTTGCAAAACCAGGTGGTTTTGAGATAGGCAATTTTCATGTCGCCTCACTACATTGTGGGCCCTTGCCTGTCGCGGGTACTTGGGCCTCCCACACGAGTGAGGCACCGTTTTCATCGGGAGACCCGGGGGAACGCTGGGTGGTAGGAAATTTGTGTCAGCCCGGTGATGCCACAACTTTCCCACACAAAAATGTGTGAAAAAGGTGATTTTTTCAGCTAAATTTGAGGTTTGCAGGGCATTGTGGGTAAGGAAACGTTGGGGGATCCACACAAGCCATACCTTCCTGGAGTTCCCCGGGTGTCTAGTTTTCAGAAATGTGTGGGTTTAATAGGTTTCCCTAGGTGGCCGCCGAGCACCGGGCCAAAAACCCAAGTGACCCCCCTTAAAAAACCAGGTCGTTTTGAGATAGGCAATTTTAATGTCGCCTCACTACGTTGTGGGCCCTTGCCTGTCGCAGGTACTTGGGCCTCCCACACGAGTGAGGCACCTTTTTTATCGGGGGAACGCTGGGTGGTAGGAAATTTGTGTCAGCCCGGTGATGCCACAACTTTCCCACACAAAAATGTGTGAAAAATGTGATTTTTTCAGCTAAATTTGAGGTTTGCAGGGCATTCTGGGTAAGGAAACGTTGGGGGATCCATGCAAGCCATACCTCCCTGAAATCCCCCGGGTGTCTAGTTTTCAGAAATGTGTGGGTTTGGTAGGTTTCCCTAGGTGGCCGCCGAGCACCGGGCCAAAAACCCAAGTGACCCCCTTGCAAAACCAGGTCATTTTGTGATAGGCAATTTTCATGTCGCCTCACTACGTTGTTTGTGGGCCTTTGCCTGTCGCGGGTACTTGGGCCTCCCACACGAGTGAGGCACCGTTTTTATCGGGAGACCCGGGGGAAAGCTGGGTGGTAGGAAATTTGTGTCAGCCCGGTGATGCCACAACTTTCCCCGAGCTTGCAGCCTTTGTTCGTCACTGAGCTTCTCCATTGAAATCCATATAGTGCCCGATGGCTCAAAAGCACCCTGCACTCAGCAGCCCAAGTGCCCCTGGCAGCGCAACCTCTACTCTAATCTACTTCCCCACTTGCCCTGAGTAAGTGACCAGGAGCCCAGCTCCCACAGCCACGTGGCCTGCTAGCCAGCAGCCACCAACCACGGGCCCCCTGCCTCCCATAGGATAACATTGAGCCTAACTCATTCTGCACTCGGCTGCCCCTGTGCCGCTGAGGGTGTAACAACTTTACCTACCTGACACTTGGAGACCCCTGAGTCTATGCTCAGAACCTTAACTCTGCCAGTCAAGTACCTACCCAAAAGCCGATATCTCACTTTTCTTCCATAGGGTAACATTGACTGGTTTCACTTGGAAATACTTTTAAGTGTCGAGTTTTGAAACTTTAAACTTTAAAACATTCATCCAAAATCAGCCGAATAACGAAAATGAATTTACTCACCTGCTATCAGGAGAGATCCCAGTGCTGGATCTTGGTGCCCAGCACTGACCCTGCAAAGTAATTAAAACCATACTTACCGCTAACTTGATTTCCCTCCATAGGATAACATTGCCTGGTTTTTGCCAGAAATTCTTCTGTCGATTTTTGAAACTTACAAATATTTGCTACAAATCGCCTGTATAACTGTTTACAGGAGATGCACCAGTGCTGGATCCAGGATCCAACACTGAGTTAGAAAAAGTAACGATAACCCTACTTACCTGCTATGTGAATTTCCTCCCATAGGATAACATTGGTGATTCTATGTAAAAAAGTGTCAACTTTTAAAATACAATAATATTCCTTAAAAATCACAACAGTAACCAAAACGTGTTTACTCAACTGTTTACCCCCTTGTGTGCCCATGACGAGCTGGACTCGTCATGGCACACAGTTCTGGGGAATCCCTCTGGTGCGGGCACCAGAGGGATTCCCTTTCACTAAAAATAGCCATGGGAGCTGGGGAAGAGCTTCCCCAGCTTCCGAGGCACCCCCCTGCTTTCAGTGTAATGACGATCAGCGCGCACGTCGCGCCGACGTCATTACACTGAAAGTGAAACTGAAATGAGCCAAGAGGCTCATTTCAGTTTCACTTTCTACGTGCTCAGGGGGCTATCTCAGCCCCCTGAGCACGTAGAAAGACGGGAGAGGTATCGTTGGATCCCTGCTTGGGGATCGCCACAGGAGGGCGATCCCCAAGCAGGGATCCACCCACTAGACACCAGGGAGGGGGGAGCGGCCCCTTGGGCAAGGTCCTTTGCTCCCCCTATATAAAATTGGCACCATTGAGTATTTTTGCCCCCCCCTGGGGGGGAGATGGGGGCAGTAGCCCCCAATCTGCCCCCCTGGGGGGCAAAAAGCCCACTAGACACCAGGGAATTTAAATAAAAATAAAAATAGGGGTGGGGGCTGCCCAGAACGGGCAGGCCCATGCCCCCACCCCCCCCAATTACTACAGTCTTTCTGCCCCCCCTGGGGGGCAGATGGGGCATTGGCCCCTAATCTGCCCCTTCGGGGGGGCGGAAAGCCCACTAGACACCAGGGATTTTTTTAGAAAGTACAAATAAGTGTGGGGGCTGCCCAAAACAGGCATGCCCATGCCCCCCGCAATCATTAGTCTTTCTGCCCCCTCTGGAGGGCAGATGGGGCATTGGCCCCTAATCTGCCCCTTCGGGGGGGCAGAAAGCCCACAAAACACAAGGGATTTGTTTTTAGAAGGTGTTTTTTAGGGTGGAGGCTGCCCGAAACGGGCACGCCAATGCCCCCACCCACCCACCATCATTACCACCTTTCTGCCCCCCCCGGGGGCAGATGGGGCATTGGCCCCTAATCTGCCCCTTCAGGGGGTGCGGAAAGCCCACTTGACGGCAGGTATTTTTTTCATGCAATTTTTTTTAGGGTGATGGATTTTATTTAGGTTTCCCTAGGTGGCCCCCGAGCACCGGGCCAAAAACCCAAGTGACCCCCCTTGCAAAACCAGGTGGTTTTGAGATAGGCAATTTTCATGTCGCCTCACTACATTGTGGGCCCTTGCCTGTCGCGGGTACTTGGGCCTCCCACACGAGTGAGGCACCGTTTTCATCGGGAGACCCGGGGGAACGCTGGGTGGTAGAAAATTTGTGTCAGCCCGGTGATGCCACAACTTTCCCACACAAAAATGTGTGAAAAAGGTGATTTTTTCAGCTAAATTTGAGGTTTGCAGGGCATTGTGGGTAAGGAAACGTTGGGGGATCCACACAAGCCATACCTTCCTGGAGTTCCCCGGGTGTCTAGTTTTCAGAAATGTGTGGGTTTAATAGGTTTCCCTAGGTGGCCGCCGAGCACCGGGCCAAAAACCCAAGTGACCCCCCTTAAAAAACCAGGTCGTTTTGAGATAGGCAATTTTAATGTCGCCTCACTACGTTGTGGGCCCTTGCCTGTCGCAGGTACTTGGGCCTCCCACACGAGTGAGGCACCTTTTTTATCGGGGGAACGCTGGGTGGTAGGAAATTTGTGTCAGCCCGGTGATGCCACAACTTTCCCACACAAAAATGTGTGAAAAATGTGATTTTTTCAGCTAAATTTGAGGTTTGCAGGGCATTCTGGGTAAGGAAACGTTGGGGGATCCATGCAAGCCATACCTCCCTGAAATCCCCCGGGTGTCTAGTTTTCAGAAATGTGTGGGTTTGGTAGGTTTCCCTAGGTGGCTGCCGAGCACCGGGCCAAAAACCCAAGTGACCCCCTTGCAAAACCAGGTCGTTTTTTGATAGGCAATTTTCATGTCGCCTCACTACGTTGTTTGTGGGCCCTTGCCTGTCGCGGGTACTTGGGCCTCCCACACGAGTGAGGCACCGTTTTTATCGGGAGACCCGGGGGAAAGCTGGGTGGTAGGAAATTTGTGTCAGCCCGGTGATGCCACAACTTTCCCACACAAAAATGTGTGAAAAAGGTGATTTTTTCAGTTAAATTTGAGGTTTGCAGGGCATTCTGGGTAAGGAAACGTTGGGGGATGCATGCAAGCCATACCTCCCTGGAATTCCCCGCGTGTCTAGTTTTTAGAAATGTGTGGGTTTGGTAGGTTTCCCTAGGTGGTCGCCGAGCACCGGGCCAAAAACCCAAGCGACCCCCCTTGCAAAACCAGGTCGTTTTGAGATAGGCAATTTTCATGTCGCCTTACTACATTGTGGGCCCTTGACTGTCATATGGGTACTTGGGCCTCCCACACGAGTGAGGCACCGTTTTTATCGGGAGACCCGGGGGAACGCTGGGTGGTAGGAAATTTGTGTCAGCCCGGTGATGCCACAACTTTCCGACAAAAAAATGTGTGAAAAAGGAGATTTTTTCAGCTCAATTTGAGGTTTGCAGGGCATTCTGGGTAAGGAAACGTTGGGGGATCCACGCAAGCCATACCTCCCTGGAATCCCCCGGGTGTCCGTTTTCAGAAATGTGTGGGTTTAGTAGGTTTCCCTAGGTGCCCGCAGAGCTAGGGTTCAAAAACTACAGCTAGGCACTTTGCCAAAAAAAGTTAATTTTTCACTGCGAAATTGAGGTGTGTCCACGATGCGTTTTGCGCCGTTACCTGTCGCGGGCACTAGGCCGACTCACACAAGTGAGGTACCATTTTTCTCGGAAGACTTTAGGGAACACGGGGTGGGTGGAAATTTGTGGATCCACGCAGATTCCAGAACTTTCCACCACAGAAATGTGGGGAAAATGTGGTTTTTTTGGCCATTTTTTAGGTTTGCAAGGGATTCTGGGTAACATAACCTGGTGGGAGGCAGTCAAGTCACCCCATCCTGGATTCCCCTGGGTGTCTAGCTTTCAAAAATGTATTGGTTTGCTAGGTTTCCCTAGGTGCCGGCAGAGCTATGGTTAAAAAACTACAGCTAGGCACTTTGCCAAAAAAGGGTCATTTTTCACAGCGAAATTGAGGTGTGTCCACGTGCGTTTTGCGCCGTTTCCTGTTGCGGGCACTAGGCCGACCCACACAGTTGAGGTACCATTTTTCTCGGAAGACTTTGGGGAACGCGGGGTGGGTGGAAATTTGTGGATCCACGCAGATTCTAGAACTTTCCACCAGAGAAAAGTGGGGAAAATGTGTTTTTTTGGCAATTTGTTAGGTTTGCAAGGGATTCTGGGTAACAGAACCTGGTGGGAGGCAGTCAAGTCACCCAATCCTGGATTCCCCTGGGTGTCTAGCTTTCAAAAATGTATACGTTTGCTAGGTTTCCCTAGGTGCCGGCAGAGCTATGGTTCAAAAACTACAGCTAGGCACTTTGCCAAAAAAGGGTCATTTTTCGCTGTGAAATTGAGGTGTGTTCACGTTACGTTTTGCGCCGTTTCCTGTCGCGGGCACTAGGCCGACCCACACAAGTGAGGTACCATTTTTCTCGGAAGACTTTGGGGAATGCGGGGTTGGTGGAAAGTCGTGGATTCACGCAGATTCCAGAACTTTCCACCAGAGAAATGTGGGGAAAATTTGTTTTTTTTGGCAATTTTTTAGGTTTGCAAGGGATTCTGGGTAACAGAACCTGGTGGGAGGCATTCAAGTCACCCCATCCTGGATTTCCCTGGGTGTCTAGTTTTAAAAAATGTATAGGTTTTCTAGGTTTCTTTAGGTGTCGGCAGAGCTATGGTTAAAAAACTACAGCTAGGCACTTTGCCAAAAAAGGGTCATTTTTCACAGCGAAATTGAGGTGTGTCCACGTTGCGTTTTGCGCCGTTTCCTGTCACGGGCACTAGGCCAACCCACACAAGTGAGGTACCATTTTTCTCGGAAGACTTTGGGGAACGCGGGGTGGGTGGAAAGTCGTGGATTCACGCAGATTCCAGAACTTTCCACCAGAGAAATGTGGGGAAAATTTGTTTTTTTTGGCAATTTTTTAGGTTTGCAAGGGATTCTGAGTAGCAGAACCTGGTGGGAGGCAGTCAAGTCACCCCATCCTGGATTCCCCTGGGTGTCTAGTTTTCAAAAATGTATAGGTTTGCTAGGTTTCCCTAGGTGCCGGCAGAGCTATGGTTCAAAAACTACAGCTAGGCACTTTGCCAAAAAAGGGTCATTTTTCGCTACAAAATTGAGGTGTGCACTTTGTTAAAAATGAGTAATTTTGCATTGTGAAAATGTGGTGTGTTCACGTTGGGTTTTGAGCCATTTCCTGTGGTGGGCACTATGCCTACCCATACAAGTGAGGTACCATTTTTATCGGGAGACTTAGGGTAATTCAGATTTGTAAAGGAACTGTTATTACCTATTGACTTGCGATGCATTTCTGCCTTCCAAATGAAAGACATTGTGTAAAAAAGAAGTCATTCTAAAAAATGACTGATAATTCTCATGCTAGTATGAGTATTCCCAATTTCGGAAATGTGCAAATATCTACTGTTTCTAAACTCTATATTTTGTCCCCATTTCAGAAATACATAGGTGTCTTTCATACCGATTTTCCATGTACACATTTTTACAGAATAATTACTATATACCCGGTACATAATAAAAAACCGTTGCAAGTTGCTGCTCAGTGTTTGGCTCTGGGTTCGTCGGGTTCTTGGTGAACCTACAAGTCTTATATATCCCCACAACCAGTAATGTCCAGCGGATGTAACGGTATATTGCTTTCAAAGAGCTGTCATAATTAGAAGAAGTTACAGGTGAAAGCGTTGACACAAAAGGTTTTTTTTTTCCAACAAATTTTCAATTTATCCTATATTTAACTGTTAGTTTCTATAAAGAAACCTTGATGGATCCACACAAATGACCCCATGCTGAATTCAGAATTTTGTCTACTTCTCCAAAATGTATAGCTTTCCAGGACCCATTATTGCTTTTGTACCCATTTCTACCATTAACTGGAAGAAGGTCGAAAGCACAAAAAATAGCAAAAATAGGCTATGTCCCAGAAAAATGCCAAAACTGTGTAAAAAATGTTGGGTTTCTGACAAAAGTCTGGTATTCCCTAAAAGCTGGGAAAATGGTGATTTCAGCCCCACAAACCCTTTTTTGATAACATTTGCAGGGAGAAACCCAGATGCTTTCATTTGCAGCACTGTTTTCCCCATTTTTCCCCCCAAAAACTAAATTTTGCTGTATTTTGGCTCATTTCTGTGACCCCTCCAGGGGATTCCACAAACCCTGAGTACCTTCAGAATCCCCATGATGTTGGAAGAAAAGGACGCAAATTTGGCGTGGATACCTTATGTGGTCAAAAAGTTACAGGGGCCTCAGCGCACTCTACCCCAAATAGCCAAAAAAGGGCATGGCACAGGAGGGAGAAAAGGACTGGCAGCGAAGGGGTTACAGGAGATGTCCCAGGACTGAATCTAGGATCCAGTCCTTTGGTAAGAAAAGTATTCTAAAAAGTAATCTATTGCATTTAACTAGAAAGTCCCACTGAGCTCAATGTATAATTGTGTTTGAAATTGTGTTGCCTATGGCAACAACTGTAACTATTGCATTCAAAAGTCTATTGCCTATTGAAAAGTATTTAACTAAGGCATCTCATTCTGAGAAAGTATACTTTGATACCTATTGTTGTTTCTAAAAATAAAACAACCATATATTTTTTTATATAGAAACCATTGGCCTAGAGTTCAGTTCTTGAGTGTGTGAGACCATTTGCTGACTGAATGTGTACAACAAATGCTTTACACTGTCCTCTGATACTGCCTTACTGCTCGACCAAGCTACCACTTTAGAGAGTAAGGTTATATCTAACTTTAGCCTCTGCCAAACCTCTGGTGACTGTGGACTCTGTGCACACTATACCTATTTTGGAACAGTATATACAGAGCCACTTTCTTACACTGACACTCTAAAACCAATCACCTCAAATGTCTGTTTTTCTAGCAGAGAGTGTGTTAAAATGCTTTTGTAATTTTTCATCTCAGCATGGATGGCACTAGCTAATCCTATGCTTAAAGACCTTGCTGCAAAAATGGCAAATGACTTTGTGTGGATGGCATATGCTAATCCCATGCTTAAAACTCTGCTAGAAAAACAGACATTTTAGGTGCACAGTTTTAGAGTGCTTCATATAAAGGAGCCACTCTCTACCTAAAACTTGGGAACTACCCAGAGTTTACTACTTCTATTATCTATCTATCTATCTATCTATCTATCTATCTATCTATCTATCTATCTATCTATCTATCTATCTATCTATCTATCTATCTATCTATCTATCTATCTATCTATCTATCTATCTATCTATCTATCTATCTATCTATCTATCTATCTATCTATCTATCTATCTATCTATCTATCTATCTATCTCTATACATACACATATATATAAAATTAAAAAACAAGTTAAAGTGATGATATAGTTAGATGAAAATGTCAGTTTGAATGTAACATTTTAAACTAAAAACACTAGAATTCATTAGTTTATATTTTTTAAGTAACTAGAACTCGCACCCTTGCCATGCACAGTGTTGTCTTCAATGATGTCATTAGTGATGTTATCAATAATGTCATAGAACATGTCATGAGTGATGTAAGATGTGAGGTAATAAGCAGTGCATGACAAGTCCGAGAGTTAAAGTTACTTGAAATATCTATAACTGGTGAATTTCAGTGTGTTCTTGGTTTAAAAGGTTATGATTAAACTAACATTCTCACCAAACTATAATTAATCCTGGGTGGACAGCTATGCTATGCTCGCGTAGTTTGCGTAGTTTGTGCTACTTCGCGCTACGCGAATTGCACTTAGCACAGTGCAAAAACGCGCAGCGTAGTGTAGCTGGAATTTTTTGCTCGCGGTCCTCAACGGCAAGTTGGCGACCGTGAGCGAGCAAAATGACATCCCGGCGAGACTTTTTTCTCGTTCGCGAACAGCAACATCAAGTTGCCGATCGCGAGCGTGGAAAATAAACATCCCGGTGAGATTCTCAACGCGGGAAGGTCAGGTTTCTCATTGCGAGTGGTCGCGTATGCTCGCGACGGCTCGCGATGAGAAACTACCAGGCCGCATTGAGAAAGCTGCCGCTTGAGTAAAAATCTACTCAAGCAGCAGAAAACGACAGCTCTCACTGTGCAAGATGCCGTGTTCAATGATTGCACAGTGCAGACAAGCATCCGGCACTGTGCAATCATCGCGAACAGTGCACTATGCAGCTCGCGTAGTGCTGCGAGTATCTCGCGTAGAGCGAAGTGCACTTTGCATAGCTACACGTAGCGCTACTACGCGAACTACGCCCAGGGTTAACTATAATGTCACTTTAACCTTTTGATTTTGCAGTGAATTTCAAAGGTTTTTGTAATGCAAAGTAAGGTATTGTTACCATACATAACTATAACCTCACTTTAACCTTGTCAATAAATTTCTAGGGTTTTTTACAAAGTAATATTTTATTATCATACTTTACTATGCCAACCCCCCCCCCCCTCCCGGCTGCAGCCAACCTCCCTTGGGCAGCCACTCTCCGATGCACACAGCCTTCTGCCATGAACAGCATCGTAGTGGCTGCAGCCAGGCCCTGCAGCCAACCCCCCATAGGCAGCCAACCCCCACCATGTACAACCTTCAACCATCTACAGCACTCGGTTGGCCACATGAACTGGCCTGTGGCCACGGTCTTCACGCCACGGTCTTCACGCCACGGTCTTCACTTAACGCCCCCCGCAGGCAGCCACCCCACCATGCACAAGACACACAATTGATGGACGGAATGCAAAACAAACAAACATTCACCCCCAGTCAAGAGATCTGGGTTAACTCAATCATTCTTTTGCTCACCATGCCACCCCAGTTTAGACCTGGACATACGCAAATCAGTCTTGACCCTGTGCCTCATGGGAACAGTCCAGCCCAAACTGCTAAGCCAGGTCCTCCCTGGACCGGAAACAAGCATCCTAGGACCGGTTTCGGGGTTTCACCCCTCTTCAGCCAGGATAGCTTGAATCCAGTGGCACAGTGAGCCCGGGACCCACGTCTGGGCATACCCAGCGCACTTAGGGCGAGGAAGCAAAAGACACACAAATGATGGACGGAATGCAGTACAAATCAAAACATTCACCCCCAGTCAAGAGATCTGGGTTAAATCCATCAATCATTTGCTCACACTGCCACCCCAGTTTAGACCTGGCCATATGCAAATCAGTCTTGACCCTGTGCCTCATAGGAACAGGCCAGCCCGAACTGCTAAGCCAGGTCCTCCCTGGATCGGAAACAAGCATCCTAGGACCGGTTTCGGGGTTTCACCCCTCTTCAGCCAGGATAGCTGGAATCCAGTGGCACAGTGAGACCGGGACCCACGTCTGGGCATACCCGGCACACTTAGGGCGAAGAAGTAAAAGACACACAATTGATGGGAGGAATGCAGAACAAATCAAAACACTCACCCCCAGTCAAGAGATCTGGGTTAAATCTATCATTCTTTTGCTCACCATGCCGCCACACCAGTTTAGACCTGGCCATATACAAATCAGTTTTGACCCGGTGCCTCATGGGAACAGTCCAGTCCGAACTGCTAAGGCAGCTCCTCCCTGGCCCGGAAACAAGCATCCTAGGACCGGTTTTGGGGTTTCACCCCTCTTCAGCCAGGATAGCCTGAATCCAGTGGCAGAGTGAGCCCGGGCATATCCGGCACACTTAGGGCGAGGAAGCAAAAGACACACAGTTGATGGATGGAATGCAGAACAAATCAAAACGTCCACCCCCAGTCAAGAGATCTGGGTTAAATCCATCATTCTTTTGCTCACCATGCCGCCACCCTAGTTTAGAACTGGCCATATGGAAATCAGTCTTCACCCTGTGCCTCATGGGAACAGTCCAGCCTGAATTGCTAAGCCAGGTCCTCCCTGGGCCAGAAACAAGCATCCTAGGACTGGCTTTTGGGTTTCACCCCTCTTCAGCCAGGATAGCTTGAATCCAGTGGCACAGTGAGCCCGGGACCCACGTCTGGGCATACCCAGCGCACTTAGGGCGAGGAAGCAAAAGACACACAAATGATGGACGGAATGCAGTACAAATCAAAACATTCACCCCAGTCAAGAGATCTGGGTTAAATCCATCAATCTTTTGCTCACACTGCCACCCCAGTTTAGACCTGGCCATATGCAAATCAGTCTTGACCCTGTGCCTCATAGGAACAGTCCAGCCGGAACTGCTAAGCCAGGTCCTCCCTGGATCGGAAACAAGCATCCTAGGACCGGTTTCGGGGTTTCACCCCTCTTCAGCCAGGATAGCTGGAATCCAGTGGCACAGTGCGCCCGGGACCCACGTCTGGGCATACCCGGCACACTTAGGGCGAAGAAGCAAAAGACACACAATTGATGGGAGGAATGCAGAACAAATCAAAACACTCACCCCCAGTCAAGAGATCTGGGTTAAATCTATCATTCTTTTGCTCACCATGCCGCCACACCAGTTTAGACCTGGACATATACAAATCAGTTTTGACCCGGTGCCTCATGGGAACAGTCCAGCCCGAACTGCTAAGGCAGGTCCTCCCTGGTCCGGAAACAAGCATCCTAGGACCGATTTTGGGGTTTCACCTCTCTTCAGCCAGGATAGCTTGAATCCAGTGGCAGAGTGAGCCCGGGACCCACGTCTGGGCATACCCGGCACACTTAGGGCGAGGAAGCAAAAGACACACAATTGATGGATGGAATGCAGAACAAATCAAAACGTTCACCCCCAGTTAGAGATCTGGGTTAAATCCATCATTCTTTTGCTCACCATGCCGCCACTCTAGTTTAGAACTGGCCATATGGAAATCAGTCTTCACCCTGTGCCTCATGGGAACAGTCCAGCCTGAATTGCTAAGCCAGGTCCTCCCTGGGCCAGAAGCAAGCATCCTAGGACCGGCTTTGGGGTTTCACCCCTCTTCAGCCAGGATAGCTTGAATCCAGTGGTACAGTGAGCCCGGGACCCACGTCTGGGCATACCCGGCGCAGTTAGGGTGAGGAAGCAAAAGACACACAATTGATGGTCGGAATGCACAACAGATCAAAACATTCACCCCCAGTCAAGAGAACTGCGTTGAATCCATCATTCTTTTGCTCACCATGCCACCTCAGGTTAGACCTGGCCATATGCAAATCAGTCTTGACCCTGTGCCTCATGGGAACAGTCCAGACTGATCTGCTAAGCCAGGTCCTTCCTGGACCGGAAACAAGCATCCTATTACCAGTTTTGGGCTTTCATCCCTCTTCAGCCAGGATAGCTTGAATCCAGTGGCACAGTGAGCCCGGGACCCACGTCTGGGTATACCCGGCGCACTTAGGGCCAGGAAGCAAAAGACACACAATTGATGGATGGAATGCAGAACAAATCCATACATTCACCCCCAGTCAAGAGATATGGGTTAAAAGCATCATTCTTTTGCTGACCATGCCACCCCAGTTTAGACCTGGCCATATGCAGATCAGTCTCGACCCTCTGCCTCATGGGAACAGTCCAGCCCGAACTGCTAAGCCAGGTCCTCCCTGGACCGGAAGCAAGCATCCTAGAACCGTTTTTGGGGTTTTACCCCTCTTCAGCCAGGATAGCTTGAATCCAGTGGCAGAGTGAGCCCGGGACCCACATCTGGGCATACCCGACACACTTAGGGCGAGGAAGCAAAAGACACACAATTGATGGATGGAATGCAGAACAAATCAAAACCTTCACCCCCAGTCAAGAGATCTGGGTTAAATCCATCATTCTTTTGCTCACCATGCCACCTCAGTTTAGAACTGGCCATATGCAAATCAGTCTTCAGCCTGTGCCTCATGGGAACAGTCCAGCCTGAACTGCTAAGCCAGGTCCTCCCTGGACCGGAAACAAGCATCCTAGGACTGGTTTCGGGGTTTCGCCCCTCTTCAGCCAGGATAGCTTGAATCCAGTGGCACAGTGAGCCCGGGACCCACGTCTGGGTATACCCGGCGCATTTAGGGCAAGGAAGCAAAAGACACACAATTGATGGATGGAATGCAGAACAAATCAAAACCTTCACCCCCAGTCAAGAGATCTGGGTTAAATCCATCATTCTTTTGCTCACCATGCCACCTCAGTTTAGAACTGGCCATATGCAAATCAGTCTTGACCCTGTGCCTCATGGGAACAGTCCAGCCCGTACTGCTAAGCCAGGTCCTCCCTGGACCAGAATCAAGCATCCCAGGACTGGTTTCGGGGTTTCACCCCTCTTCAGCCAGAATAGCTTGAATCCAGTGGCACAGTGAGCCCGCGTCTGGGCATACCCGACACACTTAGGGCGAGGAAGCAAAAGACACACAATTGATGGACAGAATGCAGAACAAACCAAAACATTCCCCCAGTCAAGAGATCTGGGTTAAATCCATCAATCTTTTGCTCACAATGCCACCCCAGTTTAGACCTGGCCATATGCAAATAAGTCTTGACCCTGTGCCTCATGGGAACTGTCCAGCCCGAATTGCTAAGCCAGGTCCTCCCTGGACCGGGAACAAGCATCCTAGGACCAGTTTCAGTATTTTACCCCTCTTCAGTCAGGATAGCTTGAATCCAGTGGCACAGTGAGCCTGGGACCCACATCTGGGCATACCCGGCGCACTTAGGGCGAGGAAGCAAAAGACACACAATTGATGGACGGAATGCAGAAGAAATCAAAACATTCACCCCCTGTCAAGAGATCTGGGTTAAATCCATCATTCTTTTGCTCACCATGCCACCACAGTTAAGACCTGGTCGTATGCAAATCAGTCTTGACCCTGTGCCTCATGGAAACAGTCCATCCCAAACTGCTAAGCCAGGTCCTCCCTGGACCAGAAACAAGCATCCTAGGAGCGGTTTTGGGGTTTCACCCCTCTTTAACCAGGATAGCTTGAATCCAGTGGCACAGTGAGCCCGGGACATACGTTTGGGCATACCCGGCGCACTTAGGGCGAGGAAGCAAAAGACACACAATTGATGAACGGAATGCAGAACAAATCAAAAGATTCACCCCCAATCTTGAGGTCTGGGTTAAATCCATCATTCTTTTGCTCACCATGCCACCCCAGTTTAGACCTGGCCATATGCAAATCAGTCTTGACCCTGTGCCTCATGGGAACAGTACAGCTTGAACTGCTAAGCCATGTCCTCCCTGGACAGGAAACACGCATCCTAGGACCGGTTTTGGGGATTCGCCCCTCTTCAGCCAGAATAGCTTGAATCCAGTGGCACAGTGAGCTCAGGACCCGCGTCTGGGCATACCCGACGCACTTAGGGCGAGGAAGCAAAAGAGACACAATTGATGGACAGAATGCAGAACAAATCAAAACATTCCCCAGTCAAGAGATCTGGGTTAAATCCATCAATCTTTTGCTCACAATGCCACCCCAGTTTAGACCTGGCCATATGCAAATCAGTCTTGACCCTGTGCCTCATGGGAACAGTCCAGACTGATCTGCTAAGCCAGGTCCTTCCTGGACCGGAAACAAGCATCCTATTACCAATTTCGGGCTTTCATCCCTCTTCAGCCAGGATAGCTTGAATCCAGTGGCACAGTGAGCCCGGGACCCATGTCTGGGTATACCCGGCGCACTTAGGGCCAGGAAGCAAAAGACACACAATTGATGGATGGAATGCAGAACAAATCCAAACATTCAACCCCAGTCAAGAGATATGGGTTAAAAGCATCATTCTTTTGCTGACCATGTCACCCCAGTTTAGATCTGGCCATATGCAGATCAGTTTTGACCCTGTGCCCCATGGGAACAGTCCAGCCCGAACTGCTAAGCCAGGTCCTCCCTGGACCGGAAACAAGCATCCTAGAACCGTTTTTGGGGTTTCACCCCTCTTCAGCCAGGATAGCTTGAACCCAGTGGCAGGGTGAGCCCGGGACCCACATCTGGGCATACCACTTAGGGCGAGGAAGCAAAAGACACACAATTGATTGATGGAATGCAGAACAAATCAAAACATTCACCCCCAGTCAAGAGATCTGGGTTAAATCCATCATTCTTTTGCTCACCATGCCGCCACCCCAGTTTAGAACTGGCCATATGCAAATCAGTCTTCAGCCTGTGCCTCATGGGAACAGTCCAGCCTGAACTGCTAAGCCAGGTCCTCCCTGGACGGGAAACAAGCATCCTAGGACTGGTTTCGGGGTTTCGCCCCTCTTCGGCCAGGATAGCTTGAATCCAGTGGCACAGTGAGCCCGGAACCCATGTCTGGGCATACCCGGCGCAGTTAGGTTGAGGAAGCAAAAGACACACAATTGATGGACGGAATGCAGAACAAATCAAAACATTCACCCCCAGTCAAGAGACCTGGGTTTAATCCATCATTCTTTTGCTCACCATGTCACCTCAGTTTTGACATGGCCATATGCAAATCAGTCTCGACCCTGTGCCTCATGGGAACTGTCCAGCCTGAACTGCTAAGCCAGGTCCTCCCTGGACCGGAAACAAGCATCCTAGGACTGGTTTCGGGGTTTCACCCCTCTTCAGCCAGGATAGCTTGAATCCAGTGGCACAGTGAGCCCGGACCCACGTCTGGGTATACCCGGCGCATTTAGGGCGAGGAAGCAAAAGACACACAATTGATGGATGGAATCCAGAACAAATCAAAACATTCACCCCCAGTCAAGAGATATGGTTTAAAATCATCATTCTTTTGCTGGCCATGCCACCCCAGTTTAGACCTGGCCATATGCAAATCAGTCTCGACCCTGTGCCTTATGGGAACTGTCCAGCCTGAACTACTAAGCCAGGTCCTCCCTGGAACGGAAACAAGCATCCTAGGACTGGTTTCGGGGTTTCACCCCTCTTCAGCCAGCATAGCTTGAATCCAGTGGCACAGTGAGCCCGGGACCCACGTCTGGGCATACCCAACGCCCTCAGGGCGAGGAAGCAAAAGACACGCAATTGATGGACGGAATGCAGAACAAATCAAAACATTCACCCGCAGTCAAGAGACCTGGGTTAAATCCATCATTCTTTTGCTCACCATGCCACCTCAGTTTCGACCTGGCCATATGCAAATCAGTCTTGACTCTGTGGCTCATGGGAACAGTCCAGCCCGAACTGCTAAGCCAGGTCCTCCCTGGACCAGAAACAAGCATCCCAGGACTGGTTTCGGGGTTTCACCCCTCTTCAGCCAGAATAGCTTGAATCCAATGGCACAGTGAGCCCAGAACCCGCGTCTGGGCATACCCGACTCACTTAGGGCGAGGAAGCAAAAGACACACAATTGATGGACAGAATGCAGAACAAATCAAAACATTCCCCCAGTCAAGAGATCTGGGTTAAATCCATCAATCTTTTGCTCACAATGCCACCCCAGTTTAGACCTGGCCAAATGCAAATCAGTCTTGACCCTGTGCCTCATGGGAACTGTCCATCCCGAATTGCTAAGTCAGGTCCTCCCTGGACTGGGAACAAGCATCCTAGGACCAGTTTCGGTATTTTACCCCTATTCAGTCAGGATAGCTTGAATCCAGTGGCACAGTGAGCCCGGGACCCACATCTGGGCATACCCGGCGCACTTAGGGCGAGGAAGCAAATGACACACAATTGATGGGCGGAATGCAGAACAAATCAAAACATTCACCCCCTGTCAAGAGATCTGGGGTAAATCCATCATTCTTTTGCTCACCATGCCACCACAGTTAAGACCTGGTCGTATGCAAATCAGTCTTGACCCTGTGCCTCATGGGAACAGTCCAGCTTGAACTGCTAAGCCATGTCCTCCCTGGACCGGAAACAAGAATCCTAGGACCGGTTTCGGGGTTTCACCCCTCTTCAGCCAGGATAGCTTGAATCCAGTGGCACAGTGAGCCCGGGACCTACGTCTGGTCATACCTGGCGCACTTAGGGCGAGTTGTAATTTTTACCTTCCGCTATCCAACACTTTCCCTACTGCTGCACTAACTGGAGTGGGAATAGTAATTTTTACCCCTACGCTATCCGACACTTTCCCTACTGTTGCACTCACTGGAGTGGGAATAGTAATTTTTACCGCTATGCTATCCAACACTTTTGCTACTGTTGCAGTCAATGGAGTGCAAAATGTAAGTTTAAACATTATTAAATATTGTAATAATATAATGTTTTTTCATTAGATTTTATGTTATAGGTGTATATATACATATATATATATTTGTTAATTTTTATATATTTATAATATATTAAAGTTATTAGAATATTAATTGTTTTACAGTAAATATACAGTTACAAGGAGGAGGAAATGCTACCTGTGGAGGGGGTGTAGCTGGAGGTCCCGATGGAATGGGAGTCTCTGGAATTAAAAAGAGGCTAGGTGCCAGCCCAGATGGTGGTGGGTCCTGCTTTTTAAATACCACAGACTGTTGTTGCTCAAGGCCAGAAAGAGACCTGAAATCTGCTTGCTCCTGGCTGGAAGTATTCACATTCCCTACACCCCCAATTGCCTCTTCAGTCTCTGCAGCATCTTGGTGACAGATCAAGTCTGTCTCCAGGCAGGCGCACTATTCCTGCTCGTAGTGGCTTCCACCCCCTCATTGGTGGTGTAAAGACTTTGAGCCAGCCTCCCAGTCAAGAACCTTCTTGCTTGCCCAGTTCCTGCTGGGATGAAGATTATCCAGCCCTGTCCACTGCAAAGGAATGTAGGAACAGAGAGATATTTTGAATTCTTCTGTTCAAATATGCATGCCAGCACAACTTTAGATAAAAGCGATAATTTGTGCTGTATTACAAGTGCTAATATTGTGTGGTCTTTAAAATCGTGTCACAATCCTATGCTTTGATTCCAATTTTTGTGCCCTTCCAAATAGTTATAAATGATATTTGTTAAGATATCTTTGGAATACGACATTCAAAGGAGCAAATGTTGTAATAGAAGCTTATGTAGTTGACTATTCCTGTGTTGAAAGCTGAAAAAGACGTTTTTCAACATTTTCCACAGATTGGTTATATGAAATGAGAGTTTTTTCGTATAAGACAACAAGCTACATGAAGGATTATGAACTATGATCATTGTTTACCATATGATTCACACATGTGTGAATTTGGAATGCAATGCAATAGGTAACAAATATATGGTGGTTAGGAAGTAAAGTAAACATGCTCAAAGTGAGAACCACATAAATTAAGCTTGAGAAACTGGAAATGTAACAGATCACACTTGTGTAATATGGATTTTAACTGTTGTGTTGCCATAAAACAGAGAAATCTATAAGCAGTTCCAAAATGTCATGATCAGATGTATACATCCATGTTACCAATGCAAAATTAACAAACCTTTCACAAATAGCACATGTTAAATGCAACATGGAAGTTTAGAACAAAGTTCAAAGTGAACATATGACATAACACTCTCAAAGCACATACGCCTTTAAGTGCATTTTCTAATATGCTTTTAACAATTCTCTTCTGCCCAAACTCTTTCAGCTGTGTTTAGTAAGGAGTGAGGTGACAGGCAGCTCTCAGGAGCCTCCTATAAAGTGGTATCGTGCAGGGGTGCGAAGAATGTGGCTGGGAGGACAAGTCCATAATGTACCAGACCTTGATTTGGACTAGTAAAGAAGGTCCTTCTAGTGTTTGCAGTAGAAATTCCCCTGACAGATGTGGACACCCATTGCACTTTAGCACATGGTTATATCTCGCCAGATTCGGGCCCACGCTGAATTACTCAGCTAGGTTTAAAGGTCACAATAGAGCTGAAAGTAATTGTCAATGACCCCCTCGCTGATTGTCTCTAATTGCATGTCAGTGAATGTGGGGCCTTCTCATCAAGTCTTTCAGCCATGCTGGGGTCAGGATTAGTGGAAGAAACAGTAGAATGGAGGAGGATTGTGTTGTGGTGAAAAGAGAGTATGAATCAGAATGAGCACAAAATGTCTGACTTCCTCGTCCTGTATGCCATTTCCTGTTTGTAGGGGTAGGTGGAAATCTCCGCCCAACTGCAGAGTCACTGCTCCATATACAAGACAGAGATTTTGCAGGTGGGGCAGAGACTCCACATGTGAGAGGGAATGCAGCACCAAACTAGCAGCTCAAGAAAAAAATGGTTAAATAGCCAATACATGCGGTGATGTGCAATTGGCCCAACAATCTTGCCCACTACTTCTGGGGAGTACACCAGCACCCCGCTGTACAGTAAGGACATCTGAATCCCAATTTAAGGATCCCAAAAGTGTATTATATATTGGTTCGTGTGGGCATGTGTGTCCTATGGTACCACTGCTGAGGTTCTGTGTTTGGCTGTCCGTAGGGTGTGAGAAGATGGGTGCGAGAGCATACTCGGCATCATCTGCAACAAGGAATGTCAAAAGTGTGAAAATTGACCTCTATTCTATCTATAATACATCATGACAACAAACATGCAGTAGATCTGAGGGTAATCTGTGTGTATTGCGCTATAATGATGATTGAGAAGTCTAAAAACGGTATACCCCATGCACATGTAGCCCCAGTGTGAGGTGTTTATACTTAACAATGACCCAAAAGCCACAAGAATTCTCATGAACAAACCAACTTGCAAGAAGTGACAGTTGGAAGATGAAGCTGCTAGGCATCCTTCAAGAAATGCAGCCTACACATCAGTGAAATAGCCCCTGGCATCTCAGACAGCTTGCATGTGGATTCAATGGCAGTGATGTCTGTTGCAGAAAAGGTGTGCTGTGTGGTAAGGCGGCTGTAGTGCCACATGGGTGCAGTCAATGTCACCTAGTACATGATGGAAGTGGGCAAAGGCAGAGCATTCCTTTACCAACCTTTGCCTTTCCACTGGTGACTGGGGTGTGGTGATAAACTGGTGCACTCTTCTGTTGATATACCTCAGTACCTTATGCAGGCAACATGAGCGTGCCTGTGAGATGCCAATGTTGTCAGAGGAGATCCTCTAATAGATCCAGTAGCCATGGAGTTAAGCGAGAATAAGGATAGACTGGAAGCGAGCTGTAGGAGAATCAAGCTCCTGCTCCTAGCCTATAATCATGTCAAAGATCACATCAGGTGCCAATGACAGCTTCGTTGTTCATGGCAAAGATATTGATCATTTGCCTGTAAGCCCTCTTTCTCCTCCTCTGCAAATAATTATTTCTCAAAATGAGGGGAAAGCAACAAAAACATTCACACACGCAGTGAAGGCAGGAAAAGAGTTCTGGTTTGGGAGATCATTTCCTATGTGGTAAGCCTGGTTGAGATTGGTAAATGTTGAAATGTATTTCAGCTGGAAACAGGTGGTGGAATTGAGAACAATAACTCCTTTAAATACAGGGCGTGTTGCACGGAGCACTTTTGCCACAATTTCTCCACAACAAAGAAAATTAGGGTCGCACTCCAGAGGTTATCAATCAATAATTCATTTATTCTTCAATCATTCTAAATCCGCAAACACAGACCCAACCAACGCGTTTCGTTCACTCCGTTAACTTGATCACGGTTGTCTGTTTTGCACAAAACCCTTGGGTTATAAACATGCATTTCAAAGGAAATGCTATGACCTCATTTCCTGTGAGTAATAGGGTATTTACCTACAGACTCCTGGGAGACGTAGTCCCCTTACAATTTACTCGTTTTCTGAGAGCGTGCTAAAATACTGACAATGGATAATTACTTTTCCATACAGTCAAATTATTATTTTACACACAGCAATTAATTATTGTATGCAATATGCCACAGATACATCAAGTTCAAAATTGAGACTCGTGTTGTTAATATTTTTCATGGTCTACTTTCTGAGCACAACATAATTTTAGGTCCAATTACAGTATCTCTCATTGACCTTCGTAAGGATGAGGTCTAGACCACAGTTATCCAATGATTCCGCCCTCCAGTGGGCATATCCTGATAGTTTAAGTTAATAGTAACCCTTTCGTTGATTTTCACATCATTATATTATTATGCTGCCAGGAATTATGAGACAATCTCAATGATCCAGATAGTCCTACCATGTTCTTTGATCAATTTCTCGGGCTCCATCATAGTGATTTTCTGTTTTTGAATTTAATTCCATAATTTCATTACTGCTGTGTTGATCCTCAGTTTATTAAAGATGTATATATAGGCTGTCCGGTTTTAGGTTTAAACCTATAATAACTGAAAAAAAAACCCACTGAAAGAGAAATAGCCCTCACCAGTGAAAACATATAAACACTGAAAAAACACCTGCACAACCACAAACTAAATGCCATTCAAAGAAAGGAAAAAGGGAGTGAAGGAGTAATTTTTTTCCTTCCTGAAGGGGCCAATTCAATGTAACTTTGTTATACAAGCTAGCAGTAAGAAAGTCTGGGCTAACATTATTCTGCTTGAGTTTTGTTGTTTAGGGATGCCACTAAAATATTGTTTCTTCTTCCTTTTGTTTTTCCAGTTCTGTGGTCTTTGGTCTCAAGATGCAGAGTTTAGAAGCATGTTTTAGGTGTTGTTTAATTATTTTAAAAACTGTAGAGAATCAGGAAATATCAAAATCATATTTGATTCTTTCACTGATAGGTAAAATGGCTGGTTTCATAAGAATCTTTTCCAATATGTGTTATCACATTTACCCACAGAGAAGGGGTAAAAACCCTTAATACATCAGCCCCCAGTTTCTAGTGAGTCAGTATTGATAGTAGGCAAATTGCCAACACCTCAGGCTTTAAACATTCAATGCAAGGTATAGTGACGAGTATATGTGAAAAGAGCCCTATCACCAAGCATCTGGGATAGTGGTTAAAACATGACACAAGACTTTTGGAAACATGGAACGCAGTGTCACTTAGAATGCGCTGCAAAAAAGGTTCTTTCCAAGTTCAACAAAGATTGGAGTGATATTGTTTGTATTTGCAGTGATTCAGCTATGTATATGAAAAAGTTGTGTGATGACCTGTCAAAATTGATGCCTGAGCTGAAGTGCTTCCCTGTAAGAGAGCCTTGCCACTTGTTAGATGGTATGCTGAAAGCATCTTAACAATCTTCAGAGTTAATGAGGAATTCTAATGACTTTTTAGTCCATTCTGGTGCACTGTTTTCTTATGCACAGGAACTAAAACGCAAATATTTATCATTTCGTGCTTTGTGTGGCATCAACGAAAGAGTCTTCCCATCTGTCTCCCTTAGCTGATGGTTCTCAGTCCAAGGGGCTATGAATCCTACATTATCCATGTGGCAACCGTTTACAGAATTGTTGCTAAGTGATGATGCCAAAGGCAAGAAATGTGAGGATTTTTGGTCACGTCACATATTGATAGTGATGTGAAAAAAACGACACTCTACTGCATTCTTAGATTTTTACAGGAAAACATAACTGCTGTAGTGGACATAATACAAACTAGAGTCTGAAAACACCCTTGTCTGCCAAGTGTTCATCATAATTGGTGTAGATGTGAAACATCTCCTTGAGAGTAGGCTGGGCGACACCTTTAGGGACTTTGGCACTGCAACATGTTCCGTGTTAGAGTGCTTGCCACTTGGTAAGCAAAGCAATGATGAAGAGCAATTCAGGAACTTTTATTTTGCAATGTATGAGAAATGGCTTGCAATGATGCATAGAAATGTTCTTCACCACCAATGGCATTTGAAGTCAATGCAACCTCACTGTGGTACTCTGTTCTAGATCCCTTCTGTAAAGGGGAATTTCCTCAGTAGTTTCAAAAAGTGCTGCTTCATTTTTGACCCCTTCATTAACTCTGAGAGCATAAGCGCCCAGATCAGCGAAATGCTGCAGAACCTGCCCTGAGAATTGCATTCTTCAAGTGAACCAGTATTGGCATGGAAAGCAATGTCAGTGGCCAGAGTTAACAAATTGTGTACTGGCTGTTTTGGCGTTGCCCATCTCAAGTGCCAATGTTGAGAGGGCCTTTTCACAGAAGTTTACATGGGAAGGAAAGAGCGTGCATACATAACCAAAGACTCACTGAAGAAGTATTGTATGGTGTACTACAATAAGTTTAATTTGCAAAAATCTATTTGGACCTCATATACACTATACTTACACTGTCTATATACCATGTGCTATCAGTGCAAAAAGCAAGCAATAATAAAGGCAAAAATTTCCATTAACACTGGAAAAACACTGTTTCTGTAGTTTTTAATGGCGCGAAAATGTGTAACCACTGATAACCACTGTTTTTTAAAGGTATTGAAATCACTTGAAAACACTGAAAAAACCCCACCAGAATTTACCAAAAATAGAAACTGAAAACAGGAAAGCCTATGTATATATAACTCTTCAGACTAGTTTAAGCCATACGGTGTCATGCTCCTGAAGTTTATAATATGGCGTAATTCTTTTTGTCGCAGTAATTTCTCTCGATTTCCTCCTCGGACATTGTCTCTATCCATAAAATTTCAAGGATTTCCAGTTGCTGTTGTTGTGTAGCTCCATCTGTTTAGCCACTGCATTGTTTTTGTCTTTATTTTTTGTGGCTCGTGTATGTGCAAGGATTCTTTTCTTTAATTCACATATTACTCTCTCTATCATGTATAGACTGATGTCTATTGTGTTCCACAAATTCGTATGGAACACCTATCAACATCTAGGGCAGCCATCTTGCAACCTCCAAATGCAGATATGTTGTGATGTGAAGTATGCATATATATTGGTTGAGTACATTCATGACAAACCAAGTGATCATTTGTATAAATGAATGCCGAGTGGCTTAACAGTACATCCTTAATAGCGATCTGTTAATGTGTAGATTGCATTGTGCATGCCAAGTGGCTTAAAAGTGGAGAGAGATATAGAAAAGAAAACTTCTTAAACATCCTTCCTCGTAGTCAATGAATGCATACGCAACGCGTTTCAACAGTCAGGATACAATAATATAGGTATCGAGTGGTCATGTGTATACTCCTACTGTGTTAGCATTACCAAGTTCGAGTTGTCTGTTTAAACCAACTGGTCAAAGTTCCACACTTCAAATACGTTGTGATTAGAATAAACATACTATTAATTTCAAAACCCAAATCCAAAAGTTCGAAAGGAAAATCAAACAGTCTTATCTGTTGTGAACCCTTCATCACGGAGACGTGATTCTGGAGAAAAGGGTAGGGACCCCTGTTGATGCCTCCTACCAAGAGTGGGCCCCTTACTTTCCTCCTAAATGATAAAACCAGACAAATGTCAGGTAAAAACAAATAGAAAATTTCAAAACTAAATTGTGAAATAGAACATACCATAATCATTGCTATACATGCGAGTCAAGAATAGCAAATCCACAAAGCATGGATCTAATGAAACCAATCTTTCCAATCAAAACAGCTATTCATAATCTACGGACCAAAATTACATACAATCATAGATTCTGCTGGGATACAAAACTACAAATTAATTCTCATGTAGGTGTATTCTTAGCTACTCATCCAAATTGTGCCCCCCCCCCAAGGCTTTTGGTCTTTAGATCCTGAATGTTCCTGGATTCTTTCTTACTCAGTTGGACATCCCTATTGCCACCCATAGGTTCTGCAGTACCTCTTCAATAGCACATTTTCTCAAGAGGGAACTGTTTGATAAATGATACACTTGGAAATGCCTAACTATGAGATAATGTATGTCTCTGTTATTTATTGCCCTCATATGCTCAAGTATGCTTTTCTTAACTATAAGGGTGGTGCGTATCTTAGGTCACAGGGGCATTCCAATACATAAATTGCAAAAGTGGAGCTGCAAGTAAGGAACTGGGTGATTGTCTTTTTTGCCATATATGTCTCATATATTATGTTCATATAGCTGTTACAACACACCTTGCAATGTCCACATGGGAAAAACTCTTGTAAACTGTGTTGTGTCAAAGAATGTTTCAATGTGATGTCTCCTTTCACTAGAATGTTCCTCAGGCTATGTCCTTTTCTATAAGTGACCCTAGGACAAGATTACATACTATGTCCTATCGTTGGGTCACTTGCCAGTATATTCCAATTGTTAGTGAGGACCTTAAAAATTCCTTCAGAGTTGGTATTGTAAGTAAGAATGACACTGGTGGAGCTGTCCTCCATGCCTTTCTCTGTTTTCTCATGTTTCTCTTCCAATGTTTGACTCCTTGTGACCTCACTAACTTTGGATACTGAGCATGTCATGAGTGATGTAATATGTGACGTCATCAGCAGTGCATTGCGGGAGTGCGAGTTATAGTTAGGTCTACTAACAATAACAGCCGAATTTCTCTGGTTTTGTATGAGTGAAATGTCCAACTAACTATAACGTCCCTGAAACCTATATTTTTTCAGTGAATATCTATCTATCTATCTATCTATCTATCTATCTATCTATCTATCTATCTATCTATCTATCTATCTATCTATCTATCTATCTATCTATCTATCTATCTATCTATCTATCTATCTATCTATCTATCTATCTATCTATATTTTTTTCCCCCCAATATTCTCAACAGATGGGCTGCGCTGGCAGTCATGGCAACATCAAGAATATTGTGCGTGATTAAAAAAATGTATTTTGGACACATAACTTGTCTCACTAACACTTACATTTCTCAAACATGGGGTCAGAGTACCTAGAAACTGACCCCTTATATTTGCTTCCACAGAAATGTTTTGCCCCTGGAACGGTTACCGATAGATAAAATGACGGACGCAACCTTCTGTTCAGGTTGCATCCAGTTAATAACAGCATTCCTGTTAGCGCACGCTGTTATGATTAATTGCGAAATTGATGTGAAATATCTGCGTCCAGAGAACTGTATATAATTTTGGGCTTAGATTTCTCAAAAACTACTGAATGAATTTGTAACCAAATGACAAAAATCACTTTCCTATGGAAATTAACATTACAAAGGCACCCTTATTTTACACCACTGTTTCTCAGTCCTCAAAGCAAGGATCACCCTCAAACTTTCCATGATACACAGAACCTACTTTGACACTTTTTTTGCAAACGTTCATGCAGATTGATCAAACGACAGCAAAATTATAGGCAAGTCAATAAAATGCTTTTCCTATGGAAACTAGGTCCTAACTAAAACTGCCTAGTGACAACCGCCAGTAGGTAATATATATATGTATGAATATATATATCTATATGTTCACTGAAAAAAACACAGGTTTCAGGGACGTTATAGTTAGTTGGACATTTCACTCGTTCAAAACCATAGAAATTTCCCCGTTATAGTTAGTTCAGCTAACTATAACTCGCGCCCCCGCAATGCACTGCTGATGACGTCACATATTACATCACTCATGACATGGTCAGTGACATCACTCATGACATCACTGATGACATCTCAAATGGCACAAGATGGCTGCCAACACTTCCTGGTTTGGAGTGTTGACAGCCAATTAGAATGCAGCTCGTGATCGGGTGGGTGCGCGGATCCACCGCGACCATAGATATCGAAACTTTTATTTTTTTATTTTCTCAGCAACTACTGAATGGATTTACACCATTTTAAAAAAAGGGCGCTTTCTGAACCAAGCACTACCTTTTTGCCAATTTTGGTGTAATTCTGTTCGAGCTGTAGCAGTGTCTAAAGTTTCCTATAGGAAATGCATTTTTTGACCTCTATTTTCTGAATTTCTCAGGAACTACTGGACGGATTTACACAATTTAACAAAAAGGTCTCTTTTTGAACCAAGGGCTACCTTTTTGCCAAATTTGGTGTAATTCCGTTCAGCAGTTTGGGCTGTAGTCATGTCTAAAGTTTCCTATGGGAAATAACATGGAGAAAACACGTTTTGAGACCCCCTTTTTTCTCGGCCCCGAAACTTTCAGCATAGAAGCTGACCGGAGTGGGCCATTAGTTTTGAAAATTTCACGAAGATTTGTCAACCGGCGCCAAAGTTATTGGGAAAACAAAAAATGCTTTTCCTATATATATATATATATATATATCCTACTGGCTATCGCCAGTAGGTAGTTATAGTCAGGACCAACTTTTCCCATAGATGAGGTGTTTATTGTTTTGCTAATAACTTTGGCGCTGTTTGATGATTCTTCATAACATTTTGCAACAGAAACTGGTTCTGCATGGAAAGTTTTGCAGTGATTTTTGAAGAGAGGGCTAAGAAAAATGGGGGGTCCCAAAATGATATTTCCCCATGCAATGTATAAGGGGACTTTGCAATATTTAGACATGGGTACAGGCTGAACTGCTGAATGGATTTACACCATATTTGACAGAAAGCTACCCTTTTGTCTAGAAAGAGCCCTTGTGTAATTTGGTGTAAATCGGTTCACTAGTTTTGGAGTTAATAAAGAAATAAAACTTTGTATATCAAGGGGCACGGATCCTCGGGTACCCGCAAGTACCCGTGAGTAACCACGGATACCCGAGGATGCCAGTGGATCCAATTATATATTACTTCACGTTAAAAAACAGACAGAAAAAATGAAGGTTACAGGAACTTTATAGTTAGGTTCACGTTTTACCCACACAAAACCATAGCATTTCAGCAGTTAGAGTGAGACTTATCTGAAGAAACTATAACTCATGCCTTTAAGTACCTTTAGGCCATGAGTTCTAGTTTCTTAACATAAGTATAACTGGTGAATTTCTATGGTTTTGTGTGGGTAAAATGTGAATCTAACGATAACGTCTCTGTAACCTTTGTTATTTTTGGAGTGAAATATATATATATATTTCACCACAAGTTGCCCTGCATTAAGGATGCACTCCTCCAACAGATAGGTTTATCAAAACCATTTATTGAAAAAGAAACCGGCATGCCAGCCCGATTGTTTTCAGTCCTTGCTGGCACGTTTCAAAGCATTCACACGCCTTTATCACAGGCTTTTGTTTGCACCCATTTCCTGACTCCCACAGTTCATTGCGTGGTGCATGCTGGGATTTGGGGTTCATTCTCAACCTAATTTTCATCCTCCAGGGCAACTTGTGGTGAAATACATATATATATATATATATATATATATATTATATATATATATATATATATATATATATATATATATATATATATATATATATATATATATATATATATATATATATATATGTATGTATATATATATATATATATATATATATATATATACATATATATATATATAGATATAGATATAGATATAGATAGATATATATATATATACATATAGATATATATTACCTACTGGAGTCGCCAGTAGGTAGTTATAGTTACAACCTCGTTTCCATAGGCAAAGCATTTATTTATTTGCTAATAATTTGGGGTCGTTTGACAAATCTTTGCGAAATTCTCCCCCAAAAATGTCTATCCAGGTCAACTCCTATCCTGAAAGTTTGTGGGTGATTCGTCAAGTGGGGGCTGAGAAAAAAGGGGGATCCCCAAAAACATTTTCCCCATGTTAATTTCCATAGGAAATGTTGCGATGAGCTACAGCCCGAACTGCTGAACGGAATTACCCCAAATTTGGCAGAAAGGTAGAGCTTGGTTCAGAAAGCGACCTTTTTTAAAAATGGTGTAAATCCGTTCAGAAGTGTTTGAGAAATTGAAAAAATAAAAGTGAAAAAATCAATTTCCCATAGGAAACTTTGTGCAAGGCTACAGCCCAAACTACTGAACGGAATTACCCCAAATTTGGCAGAAAGGTAGTGCTTGGATCAGAAAGCAACTTTTTATTTAAATGGTGTAAATCCGTTCTGTATTTGCTGAGAAAAATAAAAGTTTCGATATCTGGGTGGAGCCTAAGTCCCCTGCACAAGCTTCACTGTGATTGGCTGCCAACACTCCAAACCAGGAAGTGTTGGCAGCCAATTTCGGTAGAAGCGAGTCACCAGAAAACTGAGAAACAAAGATATAAAACAAGAGAAGGGGGCAGGGTAGAAACAGCCTGATCCCCCAGGCCTGCTTAGGGGGTCCCGGAAGGACCGCCATGGCCAAAAAAAGCATTAAAAAAATGTGCAATTCGTGCTGGGGTCGCGGGTTCTCGCGTTTTATTTTAATGAGGCCCCTGGGTGGGTTAGGTCCCGGGGGTATTTCTTAAAAAAATAAAAGCGGGGGCTTGCTGGGGCCCACGCAGTCCCGGATCTTCACTTATGTTGGAAGGAGGTGCAGTAGGCTGTGGAAATTATATTGGGAAAACAACAATGCGCCGTAGTGCGGCCTTCCTTTAATATAATGCGGAATAATGTTTACTGATTATGCAGTGTTCACTTTTATCACGGATAGAGTCACTTTGTTACAGGAAATGTATTAATATGTGGGAGGGTGTGTTCTGTATCTGTGCGCGGAACAAAATTAGCGTTTAATTGGCTGTGGTGTTCAAACAACAAGCTTAATGTTCATTGGCTGCGAACCATCAAAAGTAGTAGTGTTTCCTGCCATTCACTTCCCCTCTGCAGAGTAGCAAGGACATCTAATTGCCTCACATGTTGTAAGGAGGACCTTCCAGAGATTAATGTTGATTGGTTGCGAACTATTGAAAGTAGAAGTGTTGCTAGGTATTCCCTTCTCCTCTGTGGAGTAGGAGGGACATCTGATTGGGTGACGTGTTCCAAGGAGGATTTCCCCAAGCTTAATGTTGATTGGCTGTAAACCATTGAAAGTAGAAGTGTTGTCAGCGATTCCTTCCTCCTCCGCGCAGTATTAGGGACATCTCATTGAGTAACGTGTTCCAAGCGGGACCTTCCCAAGCTTAATTTTCATTGGCTGTGAAGGATTAAAAGTAGAAGTGTTGACAGCATTTCCCTCCTCCTCTGCACAACAACATGGACATTTTATTGGCTAAAGTGTTCCGAGTACAAGTTTGCTCCTTATTGGGTGGGAATGGTTCACTGTCGTCAGCCATTTTGTGACGCACTTCCAAAGGAGTACGGGAAAAAAGAGTAGTAGAGGGGAGGGTAGGAACACTATTAAATCTGTACAGTGGTCACAAGGTGGTGGAGAGGGATTGTGAAGGTAAAAATTGTTTTATTTATATTGTAAGGACCATTTATATAATTGCCGTGGGGTGTGCAAATCATGGCGGAAAAAAACCAGAGTGTGTTGCGGTCTTCTTTTTATTAAGTTTGCGTGTGGGATACTTCCCAGGAGCACTATTTACTTATAATGTGGTGTTTACTTTTCTGACGGGGAGGTGCGGTTGTGCAGCAAAAATTTGAGTTTAGGTTTCAAACAGTTTTTATTTAGCAATTACAAATGAATTTTCTTACTGACACTGTATATATTAAAGGGGTGACAAATAAAAATGGAATTTCATAAAATATCACTTAAGCGTGGCCACACCCTCCTTTTTCTGCTATAGTTTGTAAAAGTGTTGCCCCATATTCTTGATAATCTAAGAGGGCATCAGTTACTTTTTGATAAAGTAGAAAAGAAGTGCTACAACAAACACTCCCGCACTACATCATCTGAGGTCAGAACAATAAGTAAAAACTGTTTATCACAAATGACTTCATATTACATAGAAATGTATGCATTATCATTTTTCAAGTTTGTATTTTGTAGAATTCGGAAACATTCTGTCGTAGTGCTTAGAGGTCGCACACTGTTCCTCTAACAAATCACGTACTCATTTCAGAATATATAGGAAAGTACTATTGAAATATACAGTACTGGTCTTATATATTCTATAGGGAGAAGGTGAATAGGAACCGCAACTGAGAAAAATAGAAATTAGAAAATAACATTCAGAAATGTAGGGTTTATCAAATGTTTAAAGTAAGAAAGTATGTATGAAAGCTATATTTTTTTAGACTGCAAGTTCGTAAAATATGCTCACTGAAAAAATATCTGATCAAGTATGTTATAAAGCTTAGTAAGCTGTATTTCAGATGGCGCCGACAAGTCTCCAATTCCTCTTCTGTAACAATAGGACAGTCTATTACAATATAACGAGTGACACCATTGTTACAGTAAAAAGAAAAGGAAAAAAAAATATGAATACAACAGAAGATGAATAACGAAATACTTTCGAGTGGTGAATATTTTCAGAGCTTCTTTTCTCCGGGACTTCGAAATGTTTGATCTTCGTGGTGACGGGTCATAAATTCCTCTGAGATCATTATGACTGTGAAAATTATAATATACATATTTACACTATATGATCAAAAGGGGAAAACAGACTAACAACTGGAAGCTGACGTTACTTATATATCTTTACTCTTTGCGCCGACGGGTCATGAACTCCTCTGAGATCACCATGAATATTCATATTATAATATACATATTGACAGTATAGGATCCCCAGGGGAAAACAGACTAACAACTGGAAGCTGGTGATGTTAATCATAAATCTTTAGGGTTTGCGCCGATGGATCACCAACACCTCTGAAGTGAAGTCCAGTCTCAATATTATAATATCGAAAGTCACAATATATAAGCTGAAAGAAGCCAGAAAAGGAGCAATGTTTGCTGTAATCTGTCTGTTTCTGAAAAACAAGCTGCTGCCGTTACAGAAAAAAAGGCAAAAACATGCAATAACACTTTTTTCTAGGTAAAAATGTTTAAATATTGACAAATAGCTATGTATTATAAATATCTACTATGCCATAATCAAACAACTTACAACTCCGGAATATGTTTTGTTGCCGCAAAACAAGAATCCGACACAACAAAAGGGAACCTGCATCACAGAATGGACACGGATAAATAACTCGCGAAACCGAAACTAATCGAACAACGGGTGTGGTTTATATACTTTTTGGTTATTGAGCAGTCTATGGAAGGAAGATGCAGCTCCGCCTATTTAGATGTCACGTTTTTTAGTTTACACATGCTCACGTTTTAACTGTTTAACTTGTGCACGTGTCGGTAAAAGTTACAAAATATGAAGCTGTAAAGGTTTCGATTTCCATCGTAACACGTATAAGGTCCTTAATATGTACATATGTTGGAGAGTTTAAAAACTGTCACCCGGCAAACTGTGTCATTTGCATTCTCATGATTAAAAGCATCTAAATAGAAGACATACAAAAAATATTGTTCACAATAGAAGAAAAAATAATACGTGCTAATATTTGTCATCACTATGCTGTTAAATTAAAAAAAATTCCAGCATTTGTAAAGCGTACATCTATCCCCGGAAAGGTGTGCCGGCGCTCGGGGGCGTTGGGAAGATTAAGCAAGGTGTTGCCCATAGTGAGATAGTGGTGGGCTAACATGCTGCTCGAGCTTGGAATCGAACTGTGAACACTGTTGTTCAAAGTCAGGTATTATAGGCGCTGCGTCACACTTTTACTACACTTATATGTTATTTACTGCTAATTAAGTTGTAAACATTTTTAAATTATAAGTAGGGCTTCCTGTTTTCCGTTTTTACTGATTTTTACAGATAAATACAGGCAGAAAACTATTTATTTTCCTCTCTGTATTTATTTTAAAATGTGCATAAAAACGGATTTTTTTTTTAAAGCTATTCTAAATGCTGTCAATCATGACTATCAGGCCAATAGGTCTGTCATTCTAAAAGTAAAAGGGTTTAAACAATAAAAGAATTTTAGTAAAGAGCCTTAAACAGCAACATATATGCTCATAAAAGAAAACATGCACATTTTAATATCAAGGTTGTGCATATTTTATCATCTGAGAGTATTTATATGACTGAAAATGATCAGTCCTTCAGACATGAGTGCATATTTATCAGACAAATAAATGTGGAAATATACTCATTTCAGATTCATTTTTACACAAAACCCAAAATATATATGGGTAAATACAGATACAAGTATTAAAAACAAAATCTGCATAAATACAGACGGAATTGCCCCAAAAATAAATATCATAAAACCAGAAGCCATAATTATAAGTTATAAAAGTCTACTGTTAAGTTAGTTTTCACTATAAAAAGTATACATGTCTTTTTAAAATTTACTTAAAAAACATTATAGGGTATAGGGACATTGAAGTTAGAAATTAGCATTTAAAAAACCTTTGAAATTCACTGAAAAAAACATAGATTTTACAGAAGTTATAGTTAGAAATTTGCATTTAAAAACCTTACAAATTCACTGAAAAATCCATAGGTTTCAGGGGCGTTATAGTTAGCTGGACATTTCACTTGTACAAAACCATAGAAATTCCACCGTTATAATTAGTTCAGCTAACTATAACTTGCGACCCCGCAATACACTGCTCATGGCGTCACATATTACATCATTCATAGCATGGTCAGTGACATCACTGATCACATCACTGATGACATCTCAAATGACATCAATGATGACATCATCCACGTGATAAACCGATACACCACCTCACACCCTAATATAACCTTTGATACACCCTTTCTAAAATACAGACTACCATTTTTGAAACCAAAGAGACAACAATACCAGTTACTACATACCCACTCACTGATTCTTAGGTCTACACACACATCCACTCATTCACCCATACAATCACTTATACATGCAGTCACTCCTCAATACAACACTATCATATGCAGTCATAGACCTATTCAAACAGTCACATTCCGCCACTCATCCATGAAGTTACTCACAGACCTAGATAGTCATGTAAAGAATCAATCACACTCCCATTTACTCACCTATACAGTTATACACACACCACCTCACTAATTCATACAGATAGTAGTGCATACTTACTCTCTTATATAATCAGTGATACAAGTACACACTCATCCATACAGCCACTTTCGTAAATACTCACTGTCACATATAGTTATTGATATACACCATCACTCACATAAACTACCTTTTACATATGTAGCTATTTGCATGTACCACTGAGATCTCCATTCACTCTTGAACACACCCATACACACACTCACCCAGTCATAGAGCTGTTTCCACGTGCAGTCTTCAACCCATACACCCAGTGAATCAACTAGTTACACATCTATGCACAGAGTCACACTCCTCCAACCCACCCACACACACACTCAGACACTGCTACAAATAATCAGGCAAACAGTCAGTAACCCATATAAACTGTCATGTAGCTACTGACTAACCCATGTACTAGCTTACACAACAACAGACACACTTATACAGACATTCACACAGTTTAGTCACTAATGCATGCATTCAGTAAGACACATTTAATCAGTCACTTATACAATCAGTCACACACCTCGTAGATCCTTCATCCAGACACTTATACACCCACTGATTATTCAATGCAGTTTGGTATATTTATAAAACATATTTAAACTTTACAGAAACACACAGTCACTGGATTATGTCATCAGTGATGTCATCAGTGATGTCATTTGAGATGTCATCAGTGATGTCATCAGTGATGTCACTGACCATGCCGTAAATTATGTAATATGTGATGTCATGAGCAGTGCATTGCGGGGGCGCGAGTTATAGTTAGCTGAACTAACTATGACGGAGGAATTTATATGGTTTTGTACGAGTGAAATATCCAGCTAACTATAACGCCCCTGAAACCTATGGTTTTTTCAGTGAACTTCTATGGTTTTTTAAAAGCAAATTTCTAACTATAACTTCTGTAAAGTCTATATTTTTTTCGTGAATATATATACATATATATATATTCACTGAAAAAACCATAGGCTTCAGGGACGTTATAGTTAGCTGGACATTTCACTCTTACAAAACCATGGAAATTCCACCGTTATAGTTAGTTCAGCTAACTATCACTCGCACACCCGCAATGCACTGCTCATGACATCACATATTACATCATTAATGACATGGTCAGTGACATCACTGATGACATCACTGATGACATCTCAAATAGCATCACTGATGACATCACTGATGACATCATCCACGTGAAAATCTTATGCACCTCCTTACACTCTAATATAACCTTTGATAAACCCACTGTAAGTGCAGTTAGGGGATTAAGTCCCCTTGAATCCTGAGGGTCCCTGGGGGCCAACTAGTCCACCAGGTACCTCCTGTAAACGCCACAGAGCTGCGTTGCAGAGAGGTGTAAAAAGGGGCATGGCCTCAGAGCACCTCTCTGCAACGCAGCCCTGTGGCGCTTACTGGAGGAACCTGGTGGGCTAGTTGGCCCCCAGGGACCCTCAAGATTGAAGGGGAATTAATTCCCCAACTTAAAACACACCACAGGGTGCGTTTATAGAGTGTTGCTGGGAGGGGGCGGTCTCTTTTTTTAATTTTTATTATTTTGAAGGGGGCTGTGTGGCCCCCCTTCTTTTTCCATTTTTTGGGCCCTGGGGACCCCATCCCCTAGGGACTGACCCCTGTTTTAAAAATAATACGGGAAGGGGGCCGCGTGTGCCCCCCTCCCATGGCCAATTTCGGCCCCGGGGACCCCATCCCCCGGGTCATGGCTATATATATATATATATATATATATTCACTGAAAAAAACATAGGTTTCAGGGATGTTATAGTTAGAATTTAGCATTTAAAAAGCTTTGAGATTCGCTGAAAATGCATAGGTTTCAGGGATGTTATTGTTAGAAATTAGAATTTGAAAAACCTTAGAAAGTCACTTGAAAAAAAAACACAGGTTTCTGGGACGTTATAGTTAGTTGGACATTTCACTTGTACAAAATCAGAGAAATTTGGCCATTATACTTAGTTGAGCTAACTATAACTCGCGCCCCCCCAATGCACTGCTGATGACATCACATCATGACATGGTCAGTGACATCACTGATGACATCACTGATGACATCTCAAATGATATCACTGATGACAACATCCATGTTGTAATCTGATGCACCTCCTCACACCCTAATATAACCTTTGATACACGTTCTCCAAAATACAGACTACCATTTTCGAAACCATAGACACACCAATACTAGTTACTACATACCCACTTGCTGATTCCTAGGTCTACACACACACATCCACTCATTCACCCATACAGTCACTCATCAATACAGCACTATCATATGCACTCATACACCTATACAGACACTCACCCACCGCCACTCATCCATAGAGATACTCACACAGCCAGTCAGTCATGCAAAGAATCAATCACACACCCATTTACTCACCTGTTCAGTTATACACACACCACCTCACCTATTCATACAGATACTAACACATACTTACTCTCTTATACAATCACTGATACAAGCACGTACTCATCCATCAAGCCACTCTCACAATCACTCACCCTGACATATAGTCATTTATATAATTCAACACTCACATATACTGCCTCTCTCATATGTAGTTACTCACACATGTACCACTGAGACATCTATTCACTCACCAACACACCCATACACACACTCACCTACCCATACAGCCCTTCACAGATGCACTCTTAAACCCATACACCCAGTGAATCACCTACTCGCATATCTATGCACAGTCACACACCCCCCACCCAGCCAGACAGACACTCAGGCACCCATACAGATACTCAGACAACCAATCAATAACCCATGTAGACACTCATGTAGCTACTCACCAAACCATGCAGCCGCTTACACACCAACTGACAGACTGATAGAGACATTCACACGGTTTAGTCACTAACCCATGCATTCAGTAAGACACGTTTAATCCCTCACTTATACAGTCAGTCACGCATCTACCAAATCATCCATTTAGACACTTATACACCAACTCATTCTACAATACACTTTGGCATATATATATAAAACATATTTAAACTTTACAGAAACACACAGTCACTGGATGATGTAATCAGTGATGTCATTTGAGATGTCATCAGTGATGTCACTGACCATGTCATGAATGATGTAATATGTGATGTCATCAGCAGTGCATTGCGGGTGCGCAAGTTATAGTTAGCTCAACTAACTATAACGGCCGAATTTCTCTGGTTTTATACGAGTGAAATGCCAACTAACTATTACGTCTCTGAAAACTGTGTTTTTTTCAGTAGACATATATATATATACATATATATTTATATTTATATATATATATTTTCTCCTCCGCGCTTGGGAAACTGCCGCCGCTTCACCAAATCAAAGGGTGCGTCGTCGAACGTGGACTACCCTAGCAAAGTCCGCATAACATTGCAATTGCCTCGAAAAACCAAGGATGACGGCGCCGTGTACTGGCTCAATTTCATTTATTGTCCGTCAGCCGGTTGAGCCCGTTTCGCCTGACCTGCAGGCTTGATCACGCCTGTTGGTGATCAAGTCTGCAGGTCAGGCGAAACGCATTCAACCGGCTAACGGACAATAAATGAAATTGAGCCAGTACACGGCGTCGTCATCCTTGGTTTTTCGAGGCAATTGCAATATATATATATATATATATATATATATATATGTATATATATATTCACTGAAAAAACCATAGGTTTCACACATGTTATAGTTAGCGGAAATTTTACTGATAAAAAACCAATGAAATTCCCCCGTTATAGTTACTGCAGGCAACTATAACTCACGCGACCGCAATCCTCTGCTGATGCTAATACTGTATTTAGACACTTATTTGCCCATGTCTTCTTCCATACATTTTTAGCTATACATATATTACAAATATTTTTTTTTCATAAAGACACATATGTCATCAGCAGAAGATTGCGGTCGCGTGAGTTATAGTTGCCTGCAGTAACTATAACGGGGGAATTTCATTGGTTTTTTATCAGTAAAATTTCCGCTAACTATAACATGTGTGAAACCTATGGTTTTTTCAGTGAATTTGCAAGGTTTTTTAAATGCTAATTCCTAACTATAACGTGTGTGAAACCTATGGTTTTTTCAGTGAATTTGTACGTTTTTTTAAATGCTAAGTTACTTTACGCCATTCGTGGCGTGCGCGCCCACTTAACGCAGTTCGTTCTGTGCGCGCGCGGTGCGCTTCGCGCACCGTGCGCGCACAGTGAGCACGCGGTGCGCTTCGCGCACCGCGCGCCCACTTTACGCAGTTAGTGCCATGCACGCACGGTGGGCACGCGGTGCGCTACACGCACCGCGTGCCCACGTTACGCTAGATGGGCCATGTACGCACGATGCGCTTCGCACACCGTGCGCACATGGAGGACATATGATGTACTTCGTTTTGGTAATATTAAAATTTTTCGTATATTTCATAAGCCATGCACAAATGGTGCCCTTCGGGCGCCATTTGCACACGGGGTGGAGATAGTGTGGATATTTTTTTTTTTTTTTTTTTTTTTTTTATATTTTAGTTTTTCTTAATATTGATGAGCCATGCACAATTGCTGGCGTTCGGCCACCAATTGCACACGGGGTGGAGAGAGTGTGGATGATTTTTTTGAATTTTTAACCGTACGCGTACGGTAAGCGTAATCGGCGAAATTACCGAAAAAATAAAAATTGCGTTTTTGGCCTTGGGGGATCTTTGGGGACTCCCTCACCATGCCTATGTGTGTGGGAGCTGTCGAAACAGCCCCTTTACATGTTTGTGGGCTTTAAATCACTCTCAGTGCGAGAGAGAAAATGGCGGCCGCCACTTCCTGGTTTCGGCCGATTCGAATGTTTACTAAGATCTAAGAGGCAATCAGAATCGCGCTCGCGCACGCCACCGTACGCGTACGGTAAGCGTACCGTAAGCGCACCGTAAGCTGGCTCAGATATATATATTGATTTAAAGGCTATTTTCTCAGAATCTACTGAACAGATTTACACCAACCCTACAAAAGGCTCTTCCTTGACCTGAGGACTACCTCTCTGCCAAATTTCTAGTAATTCTGTTCAGCCGTTCGGGCTGTAGCCCTGTCTAAAGGTCCTATGGAAAAATGCATGGGAAAAATGCGTTTTGGGACCCCCCTTTTATCTGAGCCCCCGCTTGACGAATCCCCCCGAGACTTTCAGGGTAGGAGCGGAGCGTAGCGCCCCACCTATTTTGAGAAATTCGCGAGGATTCGTCGACCGGCGCCAAAGTTATTCAAAATAGAATGTTGCGGATTTCCTATGGAAACAGGGTCCTAACTATAACTACCTACTGGCGACCGCCAGTAGGTAATATATATATATATATATATACATATATTTTAATATTTTTAAGGAGAGGGCTGCGTGGCCCCCCTCCTGAGGCCTCTATTAGCCCCGGGAACCCCATCCACCGGGGCTCTGCCTCATTTTTTTTTTTTATTGAGGAGGGAAGTCGCATGGCCCTTCTCCTGGGCTACTTCTAGCCCCGGGGACCCCATCCCCCGGGGCTTGGCCTGTCCGTTGGGGACCTTGGGGGGAGCCTCAATTCCCCCATGGTCCCGCCGCCAGCCACAAATTAAAGAACAAGCCCCGGGAGGTGGCCGTCCCCGGAGCTGCGGGGGCCCCGCGGGTTCCCGCAATAACAAATTAACCATTAGACAATGCCCCCGAGACCTGGCCGGGGGCTTATAGAAAACGTAGCGCGGGAGCCCACACTTTGTTTTTTTATATATTTTCGGCGGGATTCGCAACCCCAACGCAATTTTCGCCAAAATTATTTTAAAAAAAATAAATTGGGGCCCTGGGCGTCCTTGTGGGACCCCCTGAGCAGGCCTGGGGGGTCAGGGTGTTTCTATCCTGCCCCTTTTCTTGTTTTTCACCTTTGTTTTTACTGTTTTCTTGTGACTCGGTTCTACCGAGTCACAAGATGGCTGCCAACACTTCCTGGTTTGGAGTGTTGGCAGCCAATCACAGTGAAGCTCATGGTCGGAGGATTCACGAATCCACCGCGTCCCTAGATATCGAAACAGTATTTTTTGAATTTCTCATTAACTACTGAACAGATTTACACCATTTTAAAAAAAGGACGCTTTCTGATCCAAGCACTACCTTTTTGCCAAATTTGGTGTAATTCCGTTCAGCAGTTCGGGCTGTAACCTTGGCTAAAGTTTCCTATGGGAAATTGATTTTCCGACCTCTATTTTTTTAATTTCTCAGGAACTGCTGAACGGATTTACACCGTTTACCAAAAATCACTCTTTCTGAACCAAGGGCTACCTTTTTGCCAAATTTGGTGTAAATCCGTTCAGCAGTACGGGTTGTAGCTACGTCGAAAGTTTCCTATGGAAAATAATGTGGGGAAAACACGTTTTGGGACCACCCTTTTTTCTCGGCCCCCGCTTGGCGAATCACCCCAAAACTTTCAAGACAGGAGCTGACCTGAGCTGATCACAAGTTTTGAAAAGTTTGCAAAGATTCGTCAACCAGCACTAAAGTTATTGGAAAAACAAAAAATGCTTTTCCTATGGAAACTAGGTCCTAACTATAACTACCTACTGGCATCCGCCAGTAGGTAATATATATATATATATATATATATATATATATATATATATATATATATATATATATATATATATATATATATATATATTCACTGAAAAAACCATGGGTTTCACACACGTTATAGTTAGGAATTAGCATTTAAAAAACCTTAGAAATTCAATGAAAAAACCAAAGGTTTCACACATGTTATAGTTAGCTGGACATTTTACTCGTAAAAAACCAATGAAATTCCCCCGTTATAGTTAGTTCAGCTAACTATAACTCGCGCGCCCGCAATGCACTACTGATGACGTCACATATTACATCACTCATGACATGGTCAGTGACATCACTTATGACATCACTGATGACATCTCAAATGACATCACTGATGACATCATCCAGTGAATGTGTTTTTTTCTGAAAATTAAATATGTTTTATATATGTATATCTCAAGGTCGATGGAAGAATAAATGAGTATATAAGTGTCTAAATTGATGATTTGTTTCTGAAAAATTGATTGTATAACTGACTGATTAAGTGTATCTTTTTGAATACATGGCTTAGTGAGTAATGTTTAAATGTGTAAATACCTGTATCAGTCTCTCACTTTGTATATAAGTGGCTGCATGGGTTGGTGAGTAGCTACATGAGTGTCTATATAGGTTAATAGTTGGTTTTTTGAGTATCAGTATGAGTGTCTGAGTGTCTTCATGGTGCGGTGGGGGGTATTACGTAGTGCATAGATGCATGAATGAGTGACTCACTGTTTGTATGTGTTGAAGACAGCATGTGTGCAGGACTGTATGGGTGGATGAGTGTGTGCATGGGTGTGTTAGTGAGTGAATGACTGTCTCAATAGTGTCTTCATAAGTAACTACATATGTTTTAAACTAGTATATGTGACTATTGGTGTTTATAAGTGAGTATATGTGAGAGTGAGAGATTGGAAGAGTTCCTGTATGAATAAGTATGTGTTTCTATAAGTGATTGTTAAAAAGACTAAGTATGTGTAAGTTTCTGTAGAAGTAAGTGTGCTGGTGTGTGTATAACTGTATATGCAAGTAAATGGATGTTTGATTCTTTATTAGCATGAGTGACTATGTGTGAGTAACTCTATGGATGAGTGGGATTGTGTTACAGGATGTTTAGGTGTATGAGTACATATGATGTGTGAGTACATGTATGAGTGACTGTATAGGATTGTTGGTGGATGAGTGGATGTGTATGTGGATCTTAGAATTACTGAATAGGTTGTTGTAACTGTTATTGGTATGTCCATTGTTTTGAAAATTTTAGTCTCTATTTTTGAATGTTTGTATCAAAGGTTATATTAGGGTGAGAGGAGGTCTACCACTCTGTCACCTGGATAATGTCATCAGTGATGTCATTTGAGATGTCATCAGTGATGTCATGAGTGATGTCACTGACCATGTCATGAGTGATGTAATATGTGACATCATCAGTAGTGCATTGCGGGCGCGCGAGTTATAGTTAGCTGAACTAACTATAACGGGGGAATTTCATTGGTTTTTTACGAGTGAAATGTCCAGCTAACTATAACATGTGTGAAACCTTTGGTTTTTTCATTGAATTTCTAAGGTTTTTTAAATGCTAATTCCTAACTATAACGTGTGTGAAACCCATGGTTTTTTCAGTGAATTTCAAAGGTTTTTTAAATGCTAATTCCTAACTATAACGTGTGTGAAACCCATGGTTTTTTCAGTGAATTTGCAAGGTTTTTTAAATGCTAATTATTTTTTTTTTCTTCTTTTTTTTTTTACATATTTTTATTTTAATTTTCTATCCTTTTTTAAAGACTATGGTTAAATTTTTAAAATTCTACAATATGTTTTTTTTAACATTTTTTATAAAAAAAACAGGTAAAATTTATTAGCAATACATTTTTTCCTTTTTTTTAAATTTTTTTTTAGTACGCGTACCGTAAGCTTACGGTAAGCGTACGGTTTACGCAATGTCCGTAATTTATCTACGCTGTTTGCGTATAGTTACGCAATTTGCGTAGCCGCGCGTACTCCGTGTGGGGCGCGTACGCGTGTACGCTACACGCGCACGTTACGCGGAAGTGTCGGGGAGTGACTGTTATGCGCATGCGCGCGAGCGCGTGTCTTTTATACGCGCATGCGTACTTTTGCCGTAAGCGTACCGTAAGCGTACGGTAGGTCATGTGATCATGAAACACAACTTTTGATTGGTTGAAACTACTTTCAGTTCTAGAACTCTCCTACACCACACCCATTCCCCTCATTTCTGCTTGTGATCCCTTAGGAGAAGGAGCTGGGTTGTCTTTGTGATACGATGGCAGAACAGCAGAGCTCTTCTGAGAGTGAGGCTAGCAGCACTACCTTGAGGCAGCGAGCGAGGAAACAAAAGACCTCTTACGTATGGGAGTATTTTACTTTTCCAGAAGGCCAGCAAAAGGTAAATGCACCCTTAGTGACTTGCAAGCTGTGTAAGCGTGTACTTTCATGAGGTAATCCTGACAGGAAGTATTCCTTTGGGAATCACACCATGATGAGACACCTTAAGGATGTACACAGAAGGACACATGCTCGACTTACTGAAGGTAACCCTTCAGTAAGTCAACCAAGCACATCCACAGCAGCTCAGCCTGGACCATCATCTGCAGAGCCGAGTCCTTCTTCTGCAGGTCAGGTGAGCCCTTCATCTGTGGGGGGAGCATCTCCTTTTTCTGGTCCTCTGGAAATTAACCCTCGTTTTTCGAGGGTTGAAGTACGGTGCGCCACTTGTCACGATCTAATTACTTATAGGGAGACCAGTATTTCCCTAGTGAACAATAAAATAGATCAGCACACTTGTCGTACCGTCTAATATTCCCATTCTTTCTTTCCTCTGTCCCTGCATGAACACAACGGCTCTTTTAAGAGCCAACCTTACCTTTCATCTATTTTTGATATATGTTTTTAAAAACTTTTTTATTTTTTTTTTTTACCGTACGCGTACGGTACGCGTAATTTTTTTTTTTTTTTTTAAAAACACTAAAAATCAATTATCACATTACAAGGTCCTTGAGAGACTACAATTAAAAACTGCAAATGTGATTGTAGAGAAGTGGAAAAAAGGGACCATGACATTATTGACATACCATACCCACTCAAAAAAAGATTTATTCATTTAATTTTTAATTAATTGCTTTTAAAATGGTTCTAGTTTTCGAAAATTTTCTATCTCAATCTGAAAAAAAAGAAAAAAGTATTAATATTTAATAAAACATTTAATAATACAGTACACATATTTACATATTTTTCAAAAAATATTTTTGCCTTTTTTTTGCTGTTTTCAGAAAATATTGCATTTCACTATAAATTGTGAAAGCAATTGCATTCATCATATAACAGCAGGCAAAAAAAAATTAACAATCTCAAAGATTGTTTTTAAAAAAGCCCACAATCTCTTTTTGCATAAACATAACTTTATAGAAATGCATAATATTCTTAAAAAATATCATCTAATATCAATACTTATTTCTTTAAAATACCGTCTGATATTTTTGTTTCAGAAGTATAATCACAATAATATATGTCAAATAACTCCACAATACATCTGGTTCCATTTCCTTTAGGCCAAATAGTAATTTTAAAATTCTTTTTTTGTTTAATTTCCAATGGAAATCCAATAAAAAACAAAAGTTTAAATTGTACAGATGTCACCGATTCTCTGTAACATTTTGGTTTCCGAAAGATTAATTAATAATTAAATAAGTCCACAATAGAATTGTTTACTTTTCCGCATGGCCAAATAGTAATTTTAAAAATCTTTTTTGAAAAAATTTCCAATGACAATCGAATAACATTCCAAAATTTAAATTGTGCAGATGTTACCGATTTTTCTTAAATTTTTGGTTTTCCAAAGTTTCCTTAAAAAATGGAAAAATTCCACATTACAATTGGTTACCTTTCCATTAGGCCAAATGATAATATGTTAAATCTTTTTATTTGTAAATTCCAAATGGTAATCCAATAAAATGGTAAAATTGTTTTGTCCAGATGTTGTCAAATCTCTCTAAAATTTAGGTTTCAGGAAGATTAGATAGGAATTTGCTAAATCAAAAGGCAAACGTTGCTTAAAAATCAATTGGGAATCATTACACAGTGTCCAGCCTTTTTCACATTTAAGATAAACTGTGTAATGACCAGAAGTTACAGTAGGTCCATCATGGAAAATTATTGCAACTGTTACAAAAGTTTTTCCTGAAATTGATAATTGCTGTCCTGTAAACTTCTTTATTAAAGTATCCAATTTTGAACCATCAGCTCTACATCGTTGCATCATTAAAATTACATACTGTCTGTATTCCTTTAAAATTAATGTTGAAAACATGTCAGATTTACACTCACCGCATTGCATGCTATGATTAGCATCTTTAACTAATTTAGCAAAAGTGACTGTTTTACTCTCTGGCAATGTTAAATAAATAAACCTTTCAGAATCAACATTAGAGCCACATATATTATAACAGTTTTCACAACTATGTTCCCATTTATAAGAGAGACCAAATACATTTTCAATGTTAACCCCTTCGTCTTCCAGTACCTGAAGAAAATAAATCAAGAATTCCTGTGCGTCTTGCTGTACATTTTGAGAAAACTGTGTTCGTCCTGAACATACATCTAAAACTTTTCTAATTTCAGTAGCACTTTCTATTTGAGTTTTATCATTACTCAGCTTTTCAAAAAGGAGACTCAGCACAGTACAGAATCTTTTTCCCTGATTTACTATTATCTGCTCTTGCAAACTTTCCAAAATGCAACATTCAGCACTACATTAGCGTAGCAGTTGACACCAGAGCTATTTTCAAAATAACATCCTACAACCTGTTCTTCATTTTCCTTATTCTTTTTGCTTGCAATTACATCACTCCTCTTTTTTTTCCTCCTCTCTACATCTTCATTACAGATATTCTCATTTCTCCTTTTACGAGAAACTACACGTTTCTCCAACACAGGATACTGACCTAAATGAGGAGCATAGCTTCTTCTTAATCTATTATACTCCTTTACACAATTTGTATCAGCACTAACTTTTGAATCATCAAAGTCTATCATGAATAAACCTGATAATGTTTTCACTCGTGACAAAGCAACATATGCCATACCTTCTTTGAACACAGTTGAACCAATGTTCACAAATGCACAATCTACAGTCAATCCTTGAGACTTGTGAATAGTTACAGCATATGCTAGCGAAAACGGAAACTGCTTCCTACGTACATATAAGTCTTTCACAAGCATGAAACGAACTTTACAACGACAAATGTCTTTAACTTCTTCTATCTGATCAAATTTTATTTTTAAACATTCAATTCCATCTTTTTTCTGATAATTAATAAAACCCACAACTCTTCCCATAGCTCCATTAACTAAACCTTTTTCAACATCCAAATTTCTCCTTAAAAATACTCTACAATTCATGCAAACATATAGATTTTTTTCTAATCCAGCTGTTTTGGAAATCTTCTTCTCTAGTGAATCCAATTTATTTTTCAGTGTGCCTGTTAATGTGACAGTAATTCTTCCATCCTCAATTTTGTCCACTGCTTCCAATTTCCTGATATCTTCCTTTTCCAATTTCAAAAGCTCCTCATTGAATATTGAGCATTCACGTAGAGTTGGCATTAAGCAGATGACACTTTTGTTTTCTGCAATGTTCTTGTATATCTTCTCTGCAACTATTTCTTCCTTTGGAAATAAATTATGTAGCAGCCGAGTCTGTAATGCTTTTTTGCCAGCTTCTGTGAGTAGTCCAATCCTGATATCTTTCAGAATACTTCCATATTCTTCATCGTTTGCTTGCCTCATATTAGTTGTAAGTTCCTTGTACTCAAAGAAGGACCAAATATTTGTATTACCGATGCTTCCCAATGACTTCTTCGTGTCTTCATGTGTCACAGTATTAAACACTGGTTGTCCTTTAACTGGAGTAAGTTGCAAAAGATCTCCAAAAACTATGACGTGTTTTCCTCCAAATAACACGTCATAGTCTGACTTCAGAATTTGCTGCATTCTTGAATGCACAAAGGCAAGCATTAAGTTCGATACCATGCTCACCTCATCAATAATGAGAACTTGCATCTTCTTCAATACTCTTGAAACTTCCAAGCATGCTTCTCCAGTTAGCTTGTTGTATTGTATTTTGTTCTCATGCTCCACTGGTAACAATAGCAAACGATGTAAAGTGATTCCTTTTATGTTATATGCTGCTAACCCAGTTGGAGCAGTAACCACACAAGACAAAGTAGAATCCGTTTTTTGCTGTAGGTAGCTTCTGATGACTTTTATTAGGAAACTTTTTCCAGTTCCAGCTTGTCCGCTTACATACATCCTGATTGGATGAAATGATGTGCATGAGCACTCTTTTTTTTCATGTAGAAATCCGTGATCAATTTTGTTTCTGATCTCTTCATAAATTTGTTGCTGCTCTTCGTTCAGTTGTCTTTCCAAATTTTGTAAGTCTATAAATTCTCCTTGAGCTTGATTCATAGCCGTTTCCACTTCATTCATGGCTATTGATGCTTCATTTTCAACGATTGGTTGTCCTAGGGGATCTTGACTGAGTGTTCCTGAACTTTGGCTGTCCTGAGAACTGTCTCTAGCTATTTCTGCTGCAATTGTAGTTTCCTGTTCAATTTCTTCATTTAACATTTGCAGATAAGTTGTGAATGTATTGCATTGTATGCTGTCTTTGCAAGCAATAAAAGAATCTTCATAGCTTTGAAATTCTCCCAGTAGTTCATCCTCTGTACGCCATGGTTTAAACAGCTGTAAAAGAGCCAAGTAGTAAAATTCCTTTTTGTCAGTAGTGTCGCAACTCAGCTTCCGGTGATTTATCAAACTTCCTTTTGTTTGCTTCACCAAACATCCTTCCTCACCAATGACTTTATATTTTCCATTGTTGATGTCTTCTGTGGCTTTCCGTGAATAAATGTAGTTCTGCAGCACTTCATAGAGACACATGTTCTCCAGATGATGACTTCTCTTTAGGTAATATGTGTCCAACATGTTTGATTTCAAAATATCTGTACTTTCTGGGTCATTCTCGGCCAAATATTCAATTTCTCCAACAGATTTCAGTACCCGATTTCTCATTGCTGCAAGGCCTAAACTTGCCCAAATTATTCTTCTTGATTTCGAGTAGAGACTTGCAGAAGATAACCTATCTGAACATTCGTAGAATCCAATTTCTCGATGCGATAACATCTTCAAACTGAAACTGTACAGCTTCTTACTGACAGTTTTCTCGTGAGAAATCTCTTCCCACATTTCCTTCAATTCTGTTTTTTCTGATTTCGTAATGTAAGACGTTACATATCGAGCAACAGCAATGGAATTGTCAGCTACATACTGTATATCCATGTTAGCGTTCCACATGGATAAAATCACTGGGTTGTAGTCATTTATATTTTTTGATTCTTCTTTTCTTTTAAGGTTGTAGGTATTCTTAGGTGATTTTCTTGTGATAGTATGTCTCACAGATGACATAAAACTGTTAACTCTTCCATTTGAAAGAACAGGTCTAGGAAATCCAAATCGACATTTAGTGTAGTATTTATCTTTGCTCTTGTATTTCCGTCGACAGTATTTTCCACACCGATGACTTTGGAAACGTAAAACTTGCTCCTTCAACTTTTTCTCTTCTGTGCTTTTTGGTATAGCACATGTTGCATATTCTTCAATGTAAGATAACACTGCTTCATCAGTATCTGTTCCAAACTTTGGGGCATCCTTGATCCACAACAGCATATGAATATGAGGAGCACCTCTTGCCTGGTACTCTTTTCTCTAAAAGAAATCCACTACTTCTCCTAGAGGTGGATTTTTTTTATTGCAGATGAAGGACATCATAGCCTCAAATCTATGATTGAAATATCTGCAAACATTAACCGGATCCAATGAGCACAGTTCTCCTGCTGTCTTGTATTCGATGTTTTTAATGTTTGAATTTGCCTCTCGTAGAAAATCCAGTAAATCATCCCAAGCGTACTCGGCACAGCTTAGGGTAAGGAACCATGTTGGAGTTCCTAAATTCCGTAACATGCATTTTAATTCACCATGGCGTCGGTACCAATATTCATTTGTCCCACGCTGACAAGCCATCAGATTGATCAGTTGTGTTTCCAAATGATCATCTCGGTGCTGCACTTTCTCCATAAAATCCTTAGCAGACACATTTTGTAAATGTACTCCACTTTTTAAAATGTGATTTACTGCATAAGACAGTGCAGACAAGTCGCTTTCAAATAAAAGATGGAACAAATAAGGAATACTTTGTCGAAATCTGGTATCTTCAGCATATAGTCTTGTAGTCCGATACTCAGAAGCTGGAATCTGTTCCGGACGTTCATCGTATCGTCCTCCTTTTCCTTTAGGAAACAGCTGGGGAAAACATCGAGCTTCCAAGCTCTCCTCCCATACACTCACGGGAGTTCCTTTTGCTTTCTTCATCTGAAACAGATCAATATTGTCTCCCATAACTTCTTTTGAATGAAGAGGATGTATGCTAAAATGTTCATAAATTTCTTCTTCCTTTGACTTGTCCACTTTTTCAATTTGTCTAGTTGGTGTTTCTGTGTCTTCTTGTAAATCTTCTTCTTCTTCTTCTTCTATATAAATTGATTCATACCATTTGTTATTCCTTTTCAAATACAAATTTGCTCTTTGTACTTTCCGTACATCTACCAGCTCCTGCCAAATCTTCTTATTCTTTGTAGGTACACCATTAACCAGAATAATTAATGGTTCAGTTTCCAAAGTATCCGCATCAATAGTTTCCATATTTTTTTTCAAATCCAAGGGCAAATACACCACTCTACCTTTTAAACCTCTCAGTAAATCTGAAGGAGGTAATTTACCAGTTTTGGGCTCCATACGTACTATGGTCTGGAACGGATGAACACATTGAATGAGTATAGACTCATATGTATTTAATTCAGAAAGTTCAGCAGGAATAGCATCCAATTCTAAATTATTATGTACAGCTCTGGTCGGCATTCTATTTTCCTCTAACTTGTTGTAACAGTATTTACAAATACGCTGAACTTCACCCAATTCAAAACAATTTTCAAGAAATATATATGTGGCAAAATCCTTCCACTTATAATTATCTTCATTTTCACTCTTTCTGTAGAGATCAACATACCTGGTTTGTTTTCTATAATGAGTTCTGCGGCAACAAATACAAGTAATATTTGGTCTTTCATTAGAGATTATTGCAAATTTTGTTATGTGATCATTAAATGTCTTACTTACAGAGGGTTCTACATTTTCTTCCACTTCTTCCTCATTTACTGTGTCCTTCTCTGCACTGTTTTGTTCAGGACCAAAGTAACAAAACTGAATTTCATCAACAACCTTCTCTACATCTGATACCGTTCCACGGAACAGAGCCCTATTCAATTCATCTAACTTTATTGCTGGACTTTTAGCAAAATACAACCGCCTCACAAACTTTCTCATTTCAGTATGATGAACAGCCAGCATCCTAAAATGATGGAAAACAGTACTACACACTTTTCTAGATAGACAAGCCAGAGAATGACCCTGCAAACCAGTATTCTCTCTCACTCTGCATGGATCTAGACTTTGAAGCACCTTAATCTTCTGTTTCACACTTCTTTTGCTATATTCTCTTAGAAACTCACGAAATTTATCAATAGATTCCTGACGCACAGTGCAAATACTACTACAATTCCAAGTGTACACTGGGGCTTTAGGACGTCTCCCCATAGCCTCATCCGCCATCACTTGTACCTCATCTCTTGGAACCATTATCTCCTTCTCCATTATGCAACCATTTTTCACTTCATAAGCACGACCTCTGGTGTCAACTGCATGCAGCAAACTATTACTTTGAAAATAACTCTCTTCATTAAAAAAAGGTTCACTACTTGAACTATGCATCCATTTTCCTAAAAACACTTTACAAAAGTTTGTTCTGTTCACTACTCTTTTCCTTTTGCTATGTGATTTCAGTACATTAACCATTTTGTCTAATGTACGCATCCTATTCAAAATTAAAATGAATAGTTTCCTTTTTAATTCTAATGCCTTTGCTGCAATGGCTTCAATTTCTTTTTTTCTCTTATAAAACTTTGCCTTTTGCTTATATTTCTTCACATCCTTTATCAAATTGGACATAACTCTCCTCTGAAACATTTTTCTACGTATCTCTTTAAACGCTGTTTTTCTGTTTAAGTTTATCTTCTTAGTTGCAGAAGGTATATTTGCATTAACTAAATTCTCAATTTTTTCCTGTCCTTTTCGATTGAAATCATTCTTTCCAGTACAGACATTTTGTACATTTTTCCTTTTTTTGAATATGTTCCTTAGAAAATCTTTTGTTTGCTTACCAGAAGATTTTTTCTTCTTCCCAACATGAGCATCTTCAACTAACTTAGGTCCTCCAGTTGTCTTCAAATATAGGTTTTTTTTGTGGTCTTTTTTTACTCTGGATTTTGTAGGCATCTTAAATTTTGTTCACTGCTCTTCAGCAATACCTGAAAAAAACTAAAAAAAAATTCCTTTATTTTATTTAAATATATTACTACATTTGTTTTCACATTAGTCACAAAACGAAATTTCTTTGCCAATTTGAAAGCACACTTACTGCTCTTTTTTTTGGCAAGTGATAAACACTTTTACAGACGGACACATTATGAATCCACTTTTCAGATTTTTTAAAAAGCACATGTCCAAACTGCTTTTTCAGACCAGCACCATTTGTAACCTGGGTGACTGCCTACACTCCAGCAAGGGCAACCAGCCTTAGTGATGCTGAATGTGTTTGCATTACTGACTGAAACCTCAAACCCCACTCGCTTGTGAATACTGTGCATGATTCCACATGGTAAGCAGCTGGGTGTGTGCTAAGAGTCTGCTTCTGCACCAAAAAATGGCTCCCCCTTTCCTTCTAATGCAACTGTGAAATCACCAGAGCAATACGCAATAAATCTCTGCCTGTAATTCCTATTTGCACACAGAGTCATGTTTTCACATTAGTCACAAAACGAAATTTCTTTGCCAATTTGAAAGCACACTTACTGCTCTTTTTTTTGGCAAGTGATAATCACTTTTACAGACTGACACATTATGAATCCACTTGTCAGATTTTTTAAAAAGGACATGTCCAAACTGCTTTTTCAGACCAGCACCATTTGTAACCTGGGTGACTGCCTACACTCCAGCAAGGGCAACCAGCCTTAGTGATGCTGAATGTATTTGCATTACTGACTGAAACCTCAAACCCCACTCGCTTGTGAATACTGTGCATGATTCCACATGGTAAGTAGCTGGCTGTGTGCTAAGAGTCAGCTTCTGCACCAAAAAAAGGCTCCCCCTTTCCTTCTAATGCAACTGTGAAATCACCAGACCAATACGCAATAAATCTCTGCCTGTAATTCCTATTTGCACACAGAGTCATGTTTTCACATTAGTCACAAAACGAAATTTCTTTGCCAATTTGAAAGCACACTTACTGCTCTTTTTTTTGGCAAGTGATAAACACTTTTACAGACTGACACATTATGAATCCACTTTTCATATTTTTTAAAAAGCACATGTCCAAACTGCTTTTTCAGACCAGCACCATTTGTAACCTGGGTGTCTGCCTACACTCCAGCAAGGGCAACCAGCCTTAGTGATGCTGAATGTGTTTGCATTACTGACTGAAACCTCAAACCCCACTCGCTTGTGAATACTGTGCATGATTCCACATGGTAAGTAGCTGGCTGTGTGCTAAGAGTCTGCTTCTGCACCAAAAAATGGCTCCCCCTTTCCATCTAATGAAACTGTGATATCATCAGAGCAATACGCAATAAATCTCTGCCTGTAATTCCTATTTGCACACAGAGTCATGTTTTCACATTAGTCACAAAACGAAATTTCTTTGCCAATTTGAAAGCACACTTACTGCTCTTTTTTTTGGCAAGTGATAAACACTTTTACAGACTGACACATTATGAATACACTTTTCAGATTTTTTAAAAAGCACATGTCCAAACTGCTTTTTCAGACCAGCACCATTTGTAACCTGGGTGTCTGCCTACACTCCAGCAAGGGCAACCAGCCTTAGTGATGCTGAATGTGTTTGCATTACTGACTGAAACCTCAAACCCCACTCGCTTGTGAATACTGTGCATGATTCCACATGGTAAGTAGCTGGCTGTGTGCTAAGAGTCTGCTTCTGCACCAAAAAATGGCTCCCCCTTTCCATCTAATGCAACTGTGAAATCACCAGAGCAATACGCAATAAATCTCTGCCTGTAATTCCTATTTGCACACAGAGTCATGTTTTCACATTAGTCACAAAACGAAATTTCTTTGCCAATTTGAAAGCACACTTACTGCTCTTTTTTTTGGCAAGTGATAAACACTTTTACAGACTGACACATTATGAATCCACTTTTCATATTTTTTAAAAAGCACATGTCCAAACTGCTTTTTCAGACCAGCACCATTTGTAACCTGGGTGTCTGCCTACACTCCAGCAAGGGCAACCAGCCTTAGTGATGCTGAATGTATTTGCATTACTGACTGAAACCTCAAACCCCACTCGCTTGTGAATACTGTGCATGATTCCACATGGTAAGTAGCTGGCTGTGTGCTAAGAGTCAGCTTCTGCACCAAAAAATGGCTCCCCCTTTCCATCTAATGCAACTGTGAAATCACCAGAGCAATACGCAATAAGTCTCTGCCTGTAATTCCTATTTGCACACAGAGTCATGTTTTCACATTAGTCACAAAACGAAATTTCTTTGCCAATTTGAAAGCACACTTACTGCTCTTTTTTTTTGGCAAGTGATAAACACTTTTACAGACTGACACATTATGAATCCACTTTTCATATTTTTTAAAAAGCACATGTCCAAACTGCTTTTTCAGACCAGCACCATTTGTAACCTGGGTGTCTGCCTACACTCCAGCAAGGGCAACCAGCCTTAGTGATGCTGAATGTGTTTGCATTACTGACTGAAACCTCAAACCCCACTCGCTTGTGAATACTGTGCATGATTCCACATGGTAAGTAGCTGGCTGTGTGCTAAGAGTCAGCTTCTGCACCAAAAAATGGCTCCCCCTTTCCATCTAATGCAACTGTGAAATCACCAGAGCAATACGCAATAAATCTCTGCCTGTAATTCCTATTTGCACACAGAGTCATGTTTTCACATTAGTCACAAAACGAAATTTCTTTGCCAATTTGAAAGCACACTTACTGCTCTTTTTGTTGGCAAGTGATAAACACTTTTACAGACTGACACATTATGAATCCACTTTTCAGATTTTTTAAAAAGCACATGTCCAAACTGCTTTTTCAGACCAGCACCATTTGTAAACTGGGTGTCTGCCTACACTCCAGCAAGGGCAACCAGCCTTAGTGATGCTGAATGTATTTGCATTACTGACTGAAACCTCAAACCCCACTCGCTTGTGAATACTGTGCATGATTCCACATGGTAAGCAGCTACCTGTGTGCTAAGAGACAGCTTCTGCACCAAAAAATGGCTCCCCCTTTCCATCTAATGCAACTGTGAAATCACCAGAGCAATACGCAATAAATCTCTGCCTGTAATTCCTATTTGCACACAGAGTCATGTTTTCACATTAGTCACAAAACGAAATTTCTTTGCCAATTTGAAAGCACACTTACTGCTCTTTTTTTTGGCAAGTGATAAACACTTTTACAGACTGACACATTATGAATCCACTTTTCAGATTTTTTAAAAAGCACATGTCCAAACTGCTTTTTCAGACCAGCACCATTTGTAACCTGGGTGTCTGCCTACACTCCAGCAAGGGCAACCAGCCTTAGTGATGCTGAATGTATTTGCATTACTGACTGAAACCTCAAACCCCACTCGCTTGTGAATACTGTGCATGATTCCACATGGTAAGTAGCTGGCTGTGTGCAAAGAGTCAGCTTCTGCACCAAAAAATGGCTCCCCCTTTCCATCTAATGCAACTGTGAAATCACCAGAGCAATACGCAATAAATCTCTGCCTGTAATTCCTATTTGCACACAGAGTCATGTTTTCACATTAGTCACAAAACGAAATTTCTTTGCCAATTTGAAAGCACACTTACTGCTCTTTTTTTTGGCAAGTGATAAACACTTTTACAGACTGACACATTATGAATCCACTTTTCAGATTTTTTAAAAAGCACATGTCCAAACTGCTTTTTCAGACCAGCACCATTTGTAACCTGGGTGTCTGCCTACACTCCAGCAAGGGCAACCAGCCTTAGTGATGCTGAATGTATTTGCATTACTGAGTCCAACCTCAAACCCTTAAACTATTCTTTTATTATACCAGTACACCTTAATTTATTGTGAAAACATAGTCCATATTATTTTACTTGTTCCTCACATTTAAATTTCTCCCAAAACAGAAAATAATAAACACAACTTCAACAAAAAGAATTGCATTTCTATTATTCATTTCTTAATTTACCATATACATCCCCTCTCAAACTCTAAACTCACCTTTAAAATTAGTTAGTTGTGAAAGAAATGTGGCACTCAAACAGCAGATTATCAGAGCCAGGATCTCTGTTCTTTACACCTCTCTCCTCTCAGCAGAACCAGATAATGGCAAACTTTCCCTCTCTTTTTCCACACATATACATGTTAGTTTCAAATCTCAGTGCTTGCCCCTTTTTTTCAAATGTAATCACACATTTCTATTGGTTGAAAACCAACCCTTTTCCAAAAGTACCCTTCCCCCAACTTGACTTCTGCCTAGTACCCTTCCCCCAACTTGACTTCTGCCTGCTACCATAGCAACAGCTCATGGAACACTGCTGTGTGGAGTCAGGTCAGAAGTTCGCCAAACAATGTTTCAATTCCACAGAGCAAGAGTGCTTGACTTTTCAAACCTAACAGCAAATCCATAGTACTGTTCTTTGGTAACACATTTTTCTGTACCAATACAAAACATGCTTCTATTAATTTACACATACAGCCTAGTTTTTATTCTAAAGAATGGTATGAAACAGCCAATCAGTTCTTTTTTTTATGAAAAAAATATGTATGCCTCCATTTCCAAACTGTCTTTCTTTTCATATTGCCATTCTACTGAATTACACCTCCTGAGTGCATCCAGTTCTCCTTTGAAGATGTTCACAGTGTGGATTGTAGGGCACAGCTATGTCTTCTGGAGTGAAAAGTTTGCAGAGAAAACAGGTATGGTGAGAGACCTTGCTTTGCCAAATGTAGACATTAAATGGATTGGTCAGAGAGGGTTAAAGTGGCACCAATTGATGCCATTGGTGAAATCCTTCATGCACATCCAACACCCTGACCTCATAATAGTGCACTGTGGTGGCAATGACCTAGGCACTTTGACTGGGGTAGGTCTGGAAATGCTTATGAAGGACACCTTTGCACAACTGTTTTCACTTTTCCCTAAAACTGCCTTTGTGTTTTCTAACATATGCCAAAGGCAAAAATGGAACTGGTCCAATCATTTCTGTCCGCAGATTGACAAAGCAAGAAAGCACGTCAACAAATCTGTTTCTGCTTTCCTCCGTGACTATGGTATGGGTTCCATTTACCACAACAACTTGCGTTATGACATGCAAGACATTTATAGAGGAGATGGTGTGCACTTCAATGATGAAGGGAACAGAGTCTTCCTCTTGAACCTTAGACTCTGCATCGGTACTTACTTGTAGGTACCACTAAAAAATCACTTCATAAACACAACGGCTCTTTTTAGAGCCCCCTAATATCTATACACTTAAATCTGATTTTCATTTCTTTTTTTCTTTTTTTTTTTTTACCATACGCTTACCGTACGCGTACCCCGCGATTTTTTTAAAAATCAATAAATGTTTTCTTTGTACTTTTCTGTCCTTCATAGACCCCCTTACAAATGTTAGGGGGTCTGTAACTCTCCTCCTTGCCCCCTTTTCTTGTTATCACTCTTTTTTTTCTGAGTGAAACACACGAAATGGCGGCCGCCGCTTCCTGGTTTCGACCGATTCGAATGTTTACTAAGATCTAAGAGCCAATCAGAATCGCGCTCGCGCACGCCACCGTACGCGTACGGTAAGCGTACCGTAAGCGCACCGTAAGCTGGCTCAGATATATATATTGATTTAAAGGCTATTTTCTCAGAATCTACTGAACAGATTTACACCAACCCTACAAAAGGCTCTTCCTTGACCTGAGGACTACCTCTCTGCCAAATTTCTAGTAATTCTGTTCAGCCGTTCGGGCTGTAGCCCTGTCTAAAGGTCCTATGGAAAAATGCATGGGAAAAATGCGTTTTGGGACCCCCCTTTTATCTGAGCCCCCGCTTGACGAATCCCCCCGAGACTTTCAGGGTAGGAGCGGAGCGTAGCGCCCCACCTATTTTGAGAAATTCGCGAGGATTCGTCGACCGGCGCCAAAGTTATTCAAAATAGAATGTTGCGGATTTCCTATGGAAACAGGGTCCTAACTATAACTACCTACTGGCGACCGCCAGTAGGTAATATATATATATATATATATACATATATTTTAATATTTTTAAGGAGAGGGCTGCGTGGCCCCCCTCCTGAGGCCTCTATTAGCCCCGGGAACCCCATCCACCGGGGCTCTGCCTCATTTTTTTTTTTTATTGAGGAGGGAAGTCGCATGGCCCTTCTCCTGGGCTACTTCTAGCCCCGGGGACCCCATCCCCCGGGGCTTGGCCTGTCCGTTGGGGACCTTGGGGGGAGCCTCAATTCCCCCATGGTCCCGCCGCCAGCCACAAATTAAAGAACAAGCCCCGGGAGGTGGCCGTCCCCGGAGCTGCGGGGGCCCCGCGGGTTCCCGCAATAACAAATTAACCATTAGACAATGCCCCCGAGACCTGGCCGGGGGCTTATAGAAAACGTAGCGCGGGAGCCCACACTTTGTTTTTTTATATATTTTCGGCGGGATTCGCGACCCCAACGCAATTTTCGCCAAAATTATTTAAAAATAAATAAATTGGGGCCCTGGGCGTCCTTGTGGGACCCCCTGAGCAGGCCTGGGGGGTCAGGGTGTTTCTATCCTGCCCCTTTTCTTGTTTTTCACCTTTGTTTTTACTGTTTTCTTGTGACTCGGTTCTACCGAGTCACAAGATGGCTGCCAACACTTCCTGGTTTGGAGTGTTGGCAGCCAATCACAGTGAAGCTCATGGTCGGAGGATTCACGAATCCACCGCGTCCCTAGATATCGAAACAGTATTTTTTGAATTTCTCATTAACTACTGAACAGATTTACACCATTTTAAAAAAAGGACGCTTTCTGATCCAAGCACTACCTTTTTGCCAAATTTGGTGTAATTCCGTTCAGCAGTTCGGGCTGTAACCTTGGCTAAAGTTTCCTATGGGAAATTGATTTTCCGACCTCTATTTTTTTAATTTCTCAGGAACTGCTGAACGGATTTACACCGTTTACCAAAAATCACTCTTTCTGAACCAAGGGCTACCTTTTTGCCAAATTTGGTGTAAATCCGTTCAGCAGTACGGGTTGTAGCTACGTCGAAAGTTTCCTATGGAAAATAATGTGGGGAAAACACGTTTTGGGACCACCCTTTTTTCTCGGCCCCCGCTTGGCGAATCACCCCAAAACTTTCAAGACAGGAGCTGACCTGAGCTGATCACAAGTTTTGAAAAGTTTGCAAAGATTCGTCAACCAGCACTAAAGTTATTGGAAAAACAAAAAATGCTTTTCCTATGGAAACTAGGTCCTAACTATAACTACCTACTGGCATCCGCCAGTAGGTAATATATATATATATATATATATATATATATATATATATATATATATATATATATATATATATATATATATATATATATATATATATATATATATATATATATATATATATATATTCACTGAAAAAACCATGGGTTTCACACACGTTATAGTTAGGAATTAGCATTTAAAAAACCTTAGAAATTCAATGAAAAAACCAAAGGTTTCACACATGTTATAGTTAGCTGGACATTTCACTCGTAAAAAACCAATGAAATTCCCCCGTTATAGTTAGTTCAGCTAACTATAACTCGCGCGCCCGCAATGCACTACTGATGACGTCACATATTACATCACTCATGACATGGTCAGTGACATCACTCATGACATCACTGATGACATCTCAAATGACATCACTGATGACATCATCCAGTGAATGTGTTTTTTTCTGAAAATTAAATATGTTTTATATATGTATATCTCAAGGTCGATGGAAGAATAAATGAGTATATAAGTGTCTAAATTGATGATTTGTTTCTGAAAAATTGATTGTATAACTGACTGATTAAGTGTATCTTTTTGAATACATGGCTTAGTGAGTAATGTTTAAATGTGTAAATACCTGTATCAGTCTCTCACTTTGTATATAAGTGGCTGCATGGGTTGGTGAGTAGCTACATGAGTGTCTATATAGGTTAATAGTTGGTTTTTTGAGTATCAGTATGAGTGTCTGAGTGTCTTCATGGTGCGGTGGGGGGTATTACGTAGTGCATAGATGCATGAATGAGTGACTCACTGTTTGTATGTGTTGAAGACAGCATGTGTGCAGGACTGTATGGGTGGATGAGTGTGTGCATGGGTGTGTTAGTGAGTGAATGACTGTCTCAATAGTGTCTTCATAAGTAACTACATATGTTTTAAACTAGTATATGTGACTATTGGTGTTTAAAAGTGAGTATATGTGAGAGTGAGAGATTGGAAGAGTTCCTGTATGAATAAGTATGTGTTTCTATAAGTGATTGTTAAAAAGACTAAGTATGTGTAAGTTTCTGTAGAAGTAAGTGTGCTGGTGTGTGTATAACTGTATATGCAAGTAAATGGATGTTTGATTCTTTATTAGCATGAGTGACTATGTGTGAGTAACTCTATGGATGAGTGGGATTGTGTTACAGGATGTTTAGGTGTATGAGTACATATGATGTGTGAGTACATGTATGAGTGACTGTATAGGATTGTTGGTGGATGAGTGGATGTGTATGTGGATCTTAGAATTACTGAATAGGTTGTTGTAACTGTTATTGGTATGTCCATTGTTTTGAAAATTTTAGTCTCTATTTTTGAATGTTTGTATCAAAGGTTATATTAGGGTGAGAGGAGGTCTACCACTCTGTCACCTGGATAATGTCATCAGTGATGTCATTTGAGATGTCATCAGTGATGTCATGAGTGATGTCACTGACCATGTCATGAGTGATGTAATATGTGACATCATCAGTAGTGCATTGCGGGCGCGCGAGTTATAGTTAGCTGAACTAACTATAACGGGGGAATTTCATTGGTTTTTTACGAGTGAAATGTCCAGCTAACTATAACATGTGTGAAACCTTTGGTTTTTTCATTGAATTTCTAAGGTTTTTTAAATGCTAATTCCTAACTATAACGTGTGTGAAACCCATGGTTTTTTCAGTGAATTTCAAAGGTTTTTTAAATGCTAATTCCTAACTATAACGTGTGTGAAACCCATGGTTTTTTCAGTGAATTTGCAAGGTTTTTTAAATGCTAATTATTTTTTTTTTCTTCTTTTTTTTTTACATATTTTTATTTTAATTTTCTATCCTTTTTTAAAGACTATGGTTAAATTTTTAAAATTCTACAATATGTTTTTTTTAACATTTTTTATAAAAAAAACAGGTAAAATTTATTAGCAATACATTTTTTCCTTTTTTTTAAATTTTTTTTTAGTACGCGTACCGTAAGCTTACGGTAAGCGTACGGTTTACGCAATGTCCGTAATTTATCTACGCTGTTTGCGTATAGTTACGCAATTTGCGTAGCCGCGCGTACTCCGTGTGGGGCGCGTACGCGTGTACGCTACACGCGCACGTTACGCGGAAGTGTCGGGGAGTGACTGTTATGCGCATGCGCGCGAGCGCGTGTCTTTTTTACGCGCATGCGTACTTTTGCCGTAAGCGTACCGTAAGCGTACGGTAGGTCATGTGATCATGAAACACAACTTTTGATTGGTTGAAACTACTTTCAGTTCTAGAACTCTCCTACACCACACCCATTCCCCTCATTTCTGCTTGTGATCCCTTAGGAGAAGGAGCTGGGTTGTCTTTGTGATACGATGGCAGAACAGCAGAGCTCTTCTGAGAGTGAGGCTAGCAGCACTACCTTGAGGCAGAGAGCGAGGAAACAAAAGACCTCTTACGTATGGGAGTATTTTACTTTTCCAGAAGGCCAGCAAAAGGTAAATGCACCCTTAGTGACTTGCAAGCTGTGTAAGCGTGTACTTTCAAGAGGTAATCCTGACAGGAAGTATTCCTTTGGGAATCACACCATGATGAGACACCTTAAGGATGTACACAGAAGGACACATGCTCGACTTACTGAAGGTAACCCTTCAGTAAGTCAACCAAGCACATCCACAGCAGCTCAGCCTGGACCATCATCTGCAGAGCCGAGTCCTTCTTCTGCAGGTCAGGTGAGCCCTTCATCTGTGGGGAGAGCATCTCCTTTTTCTGGTCCTCTGGAAATTAACCCTCGTTTTTCGAGGGTTGAAGTACGGTGCGCCACTTGTCACGATCTAATTACTTATAGGGAGACCAGTATTTCCCTAGTGAACAATAAAATAGATCAGCACACTTGTCGTACCGTCTAATATTCCCATTCTTTCTTTCCTCTGTCCCTGCATGAACACAACGGCTCTTTTAAGAGCCAACCTTACCTTTCATCTATTTTTGATATATGTTTTTAAAAACTTTTTTTTTTTTTTTTTTACCGTACGCGTACGGTACGCGTAATTTTTTTTTTTTTTTTTAAAAACACTAAAAATCAATTATCACATTACAAGGTCCTTGAGAGACTACAATTAAAAACTGCAAATGTGATTGTAGAGAAGTGGAAAAAAGGGACCATGACATTATTGACATACCATACCCACTCAAAAAAAGATTTATTCATTTAATTTTTAATTAATTGCTTTTAAAATGGTTCTAGTTTTCGAAAATTTTCTATCTCAATCTGAAAAAAAAGAAAAAAGTATTAATATTTAATAAAACATTTAATAATACAGTACACATATTTACATATTTTTCAAAAAATATTTTTGCCTTTTTTTTGCTGTTTTCAGAAAATATTGCATTTCACTATAAATTGTGAAAGCAATTGCATTCATCATATAACAGCAGGCAAAAAAAAATTAACAATCTCAAAGATTGTTTTTAAAAAAGCCCACAATCTCTTTTTGCATAAACATAACTTTATAGAAATGCATAATATTCTTAAAAAATATCATCTAATATCAATACTTATTTCTTTAAAATACCGTCTGATATTTTTGTTTCAGAAGTATAATCACAATAATATATGTCAAATAACTCCACAATACATCTGGTTCCATTTCCTTTAGGCCAAATAGTAATTTTAAAATTCTTTTTTTGTTTAATTTCCAATGGAAATCCAATAAAAAACAAAAGTTTAAATTGTACAGATGTCACCGATTCTCTGTAACATTTTGGTTTCCGAAAGATTAATTAATATTTAAATAAGTCCACAATAGAATTGTTTACTTTTCCGCATGGCCAAATAGTAATTTTAAAAATCTTTTTTGAAAAAATTTCCAATGACAATCGAATAACATTCCAAAATTTAAATTGTGCAGATGTTACCGATTTTTCTTAAATTTTTGGTTTTCCAAAGTTTCCTTAAAAAATGGAAAAATTCCACATTACAATTGGTTACCTTTCCATTAGGCCAAATGATAATATGTTAAATCTTTTTATTTGTAAATTCCAAATGGTAATCCAATAAAATGGTAAAATTGTTTTGTCCAGATGTTGTCAAATCTCTCTAAAATTTAGGTTTCAGGAAGATTAGATAGGAATTTGCTAAATCAAAAGGCAAACGTTGCTTAAAAATCAATTGGGAATCATTACACAGTGTCCAGCCTTTTTCACATTTAAGATAAACTGTGTAATGACCAGAAGTTACAGTAGGTCCATCATGGAAAATTATTGCAACTGTTACAAAAGTTTTTCCTGAAATTGATAATTGCTGTCCTGTAAACTTCTTTATTAAAGTATCCAATTTTGAACCATCAGCTCTACATCGTTGCATCATTAAAATTACATACTGTCTGTATTCCTTTAAAATTAATGTTGAAAACATGTCAGATTTACACTCACCGCATTGCATGCTATGATTAGCATCTTTAACTAATTTAGCAAAAGTGACTGTTTTACTCTCTGGCAATGTTAAATAAATAAACCTTTCAGAATCAACATTAGAGCCACATATATTATAACAGTTTTCACAACTATGTTCCCATTTATAAGAGAGACCAAATAAATTTTCAATGTTAACCCCTTCTTCTTCCAGTACCTGAAGAAAATAAATCAAGAATTCCTGTGCGTCTTGCTGTACATTTTGAGAAAACTGTGTTCGTCCTGAACATACATCTAAAACTTTTCTAATTTCAGTAGCACTTTCTATTTGAGTTTTATCATTACTCAGCTTTTCAAAAAGGAGACTCAGCACAGTACAGAATCTTTTTCCCTGATTTACTATTATCTGCTCTTGCAAACTTTCCAAAATGCAACATTCAGCACTACATTAGCGTAGCAGTTGACACCAGAGCTATTTTCAAAATAACATCCTACAACCTGTTCTTCATTTTCCTTATTCTTTTTGCTTGCAATTACATCACTCCTCTTTTTTTTCCTCCTCTCTACATCTTCATTACAGATATTCTCATTTCTCCTTTTACGAGAAACTACACGTTTCTCCAACACAGGATACTGACCTAAATGAGGAGCATAGCTTCTTCTTAATCTATTATACTCCTTTACACAATTTGTATCAGCACTAACTTTTGAATCATCAAAGTCTATCATGAATAAACCTGATAATGTTTTCACTCGTGACAAAGCAACATATGCCATACCTTCTTTGAACACAGTTGAACCAATGTTCACAAATGCACAATCTACAGTCAATCCTTGAGACTTGTGAATAGTTACAGCATATGCTAGCGAAAACGGAAACTGCTTCCTACGTACATATAAGTCTTTCACAAGCATGAAACGAACTTTACAACGACAAATGTCTTTAACTTCTTCTATCTGATCAAATTTTATTTTTAAACATTCAATTCCATCTTTTTTCTGATAATTAATAAAACCCACAACTCTTCCCATAGCTCCATTAACTAAACCTTTTTCAACATCCAAATTTCTCCTTAAAAATACTCTACAATTCATGCAAACATATAGATTTTTTTCTAATCCAGCTGTTTTGGAAATCTTCTTCTCTAGTGAATCCAATTTATTTTTCAGTGTGCCTGTTAATGTGACAGTAATTCTTCCATCCTCAATTTTGTCCACTGCTTCCAATTTCCTGATATCTTCCTTTTCCAATTTCAAAAGCTCCTCATTGAATATTGAGCATTCACGTAGAGTTGGCATTAAGCAGATGACACTTTTGTTTTCTGCAATGTTCTTGTATATCTTCTCTGCAACTATTTCTTCCTTTGGAAATAAATTATGTAGCAGCCGAGTCTGTAATGCTTTTTTGCCAGCTTCTGTGAGTAGTCCAATCCTGATATCTTTCAGAATACTTCCATATTCTTCATCGTTTGCTTGCCTCATATTAGTTGTAAGTTCCTTGTACTCAAAGAAGGACCAAATATTTGTATTACCGATGCTTCCCAATGACTTCTTCGTGTCTTCATGTGTCACAGTATTAAACACTGGTTGTCCTTTAACTGGAGTAAGTTGCAAAAGATCTCCAAAAACTATGACGTGTTTTCCTCCAAATAACACGTCATAGTCTGACTTCAGAATTTGCTGCATTCTTGAATGCACAAAGGCAAGCATTAAGTTCGATACCATGCTCACCTCATCAATAATGAGAACTTGCATCTTCTTCAATACTCTTGAAACTTCCAAGCATGCTTCTCCAGTTAGCTTGTTGTATTGTATTTTGTTCTCATGCTCCACTGGTAACAATAGCAAACGATGTAAAGTGATTCCTTTTATGTTATATGCTGCTAACCCAGTTGGAGCAGTAACCACACAAGACAAAGTAGAATCCGTTTTTTGCTGTAGGTAGCTTCTGATGACTTTTATTAGGAAACTTTTTCCAGTTCCAGCTTGTCCGCTTACATACATCCTGATTGGATGAAATGATGTGCATGAGCACTCTTTTTTTTCATGTAGAAATCCGTGATCAATTTTGTTTCTGATCTCTTCATAAATTTGTTGCTGCTCTTCGTTCAGTTGTCTTTCCAAATTTTGTAAGTCTATAAATTCTCCTTGAGCTTGATTCATAGCCGTTTCCACTTCATTCATGGCTATTGATGCTTCATTTTCAACGATTGGTTGTCCTAGGGGATCTTGACTGAGTGTTCCTGAACTTTGGCTGTCCTGAGAACTGTCTCTAGCTATTTCTGCTGCAATTGTAGTTTCCTGTTCAATTTCTTCATTTAACATTTGCAGATAAGTTGTGAATGTATTGCATTGTATGCTGTCTTTGCAAGCAATAAAAGAATCTTCATAGCTTTGAAATTCTCCCAGTAGTTCATCCTCTGTACGCCATGGTTTAAACAGCTGTAAAAGAGCCAAGTAGTAAAATTCCTTTTTGTCAGTAGTGTCGCAATTCAGCTTCCGGTGATTTATCAAACTTCCTTTTGTTTGCTTCACCAAACATCCTTCCTCACCAATGACTTTATATTTTCCATTGTTGATGTCTTCTGTGGCTTTCCGTGAATAAATGTAGTTCTGCAGCACTTCATAGAGACACATGTTCTCCAGATGATGACTTCTCTTTAGGTAATATGTGTCCAACATGTTTGATTTCAAAATATCTGTACTTTCTGGGTCATTCTCGGCCAAATATTCAATTTCTCCAACAGATTTCAGTACCCGATTTCTCATTGCTGCAAGGCCTAAACTTGCCCAAATTATTCTTCTTGATTTCGAGTAGAGACTTGCAGAAGATAACCTATCTGAACATTCGTAGAATCCAATTTCTCGATGCGATAACATCTTCAAACTGAAACTGTACAGCTTCTTACTGACAGTTTTATTTTTTTTTTTTTTTATTTTTTTTTATTTTCAGTGGCAGAGGCATACAAACACAAGGATGAGAAAAACATTTTAAACAATGACAATCATTCGCATAATTGCTGATACATTATTAACAAAACCAAGTAAGAAATAAATGAAAAAAAAGAGAAAATAAACCGGTGAGACATAGAAAACATAAGATATCTCTTTTTACAGATGTGGTCGTTATTAGATTAAATCCAGTTATCAATAGGAGACCATAGTTTCCTAGCAAATATCTTCTTTCTGTGTCCTTTCAATTTGTACACTGCTTTATCCATTCTATAAACATTTAACAACTTTCCCAACCATTGCTCGAATGATGGTGGATCAGCATCTAACCATCTTGAGGTAATACAAAAACGGTAAATGGACATTCCAATAAAAAGAAAATGTTCTTGATCAGCAGATAAGCTCTCAGTTGGAACATATAAGCCAAAAATAATCACAGATGGACATAACTTGATATTAGTATTAAGCAAATTAGTCAAAAACTTTTCTATCCTATTTATATATACAGTTAGTTCAGAGCAGCTAAAAAACATATGACATGAGTCTGCTGCTAAAGTTCCACAACGACTACAATTGATACCTTTCGTAGCTTTCCATTTGGCCAGTTTTGCCGGTGTATAGTAAAGATCTAGAGATGCCATGTAATGTTGACTTTTAAGAGAACTGTTGATTAATGTTTTATTGCTAATCTCAAACGCCCTTGCCAGATCTATCCCTTCTATACACAGTTTCCTTTCCCATTTCTGGGCTTGTTGGTCGAGATCATCATGCAGCCTGTTGACCATTAGTTGATAGATTGTACCAATGCGACTATCCCTCCTGCCGCTCTCCATAACAACATTGGTCTCCATTGCGTCACTATATAAGAGGTTTTTTTTTTCCAGAAAACTACGAATTTGTAAGTATTTAAAAAATTCGTTTCTGGAGAGACCCAATATATCTTGAAGTTTGGAAAAGGACATTAGAGCCCCATTTTGGTACAGTTGCCCAATTGAATGAATCTGTCCCAGACGGAATCGATTCGTGGGGATATCTTGAGAAATACCAGATAATGAAATATTGCAACAGATGGGTGTATAAAAATTATATTTTGAGATTATCCGTAAAGCTTTATTAATTTGTCTCCAAACCAAGTTTTCTCGTGAGAAATCTCTTCCCACATTTCCTTCAATTCTGTTTTTTCTGATTTCGTAATGTAAGACGTTACATATCGAGCAACAGCAATGAAATTGTCAGCTACATACTGTATATCCATGTTAGCGTTCCACATGGATAAAATCACTGGGTTGTAGTCATTTATATTTTTTGATTCTTCTTTTCTTTTAAGGTTGTAGGTATTCTTAGGTGATTTTCTTGTGATAGTATGTCTCACAGATGACATAAAACTGTTAACTCTTCCATTTGAAAGAACAGGTCTAGGAAATCCAAATCGACATTTAGTGTAGTATTTATCTTTGCTCTTGTATTTCCGTCGACAGTATTTTCCACACCGATGACTTTGGAAACGTAAAACTTGCTCCTTTAACTTTTTCTCTTCTGTGCTTTTTGGTATAGCACATGTTGCATATTCTTCAATGTAAGATAACACTGCTTCATCAGTATCTGTTCCAAACTTTGGGGCATCCTTGATCCACAACAGCATATGAATATGAGGAGCACCTCTTGCCTGGTACTCTTTTCTCCAAAAGAAATCCACTACTTCTCCTAGAGGTGGATTTTTTTTATTGCAGATGAAGGACATCATAGCCTCAAATCTATGATTGAAATATCTGCAAACATTAACCGGATCCAATGAGCACAGTTCTCCTGCTGTCTTGTATTCGATGTTTTTAATGTTTGAATTTGCCTCTCGTAGAAAATCCAGTAAATCATCCCAAGCGTACTCGGCACAGCTTAGGGTAAGGAACCATGTTGGAGTTCCTAAATTCCGTAACATGCATTTTAATTCACCATGGCGTCGGTACCAATATTCATTTGTCCCACGCTGACAAGCCATCAGATTGATCAGTTGTGTTTCCAAATGATCATCTCGGTGCTGCACTTTCTCCATAAAATCCTTAGCAGACACATTTTGTAAATGTACTCCACTTTTTAAAATGTGATTTACTGCATAAGACAGTGCAGACAAGTCGCTTTCAAATAAAAGATGGAACAAATAAGGAATACTTTGTCGAAATCTGGTATCTTCAGCATATAGTCTTGTAGTCCGATACTCAGAAGCTGGAATCTGTTCCGGACGTTCATCGTATCGTCCTCCTTTTCCTTTAGGAAACAGCTGGGGAAAACATCGAGCTTCCAAGCTCTCCTCCCATACACTCACGGGAGTTCCTTTTGCTTTCTTCATCTGAAACAGATCAATATTGTCTCCCATAACTTCTTTTGAATGAAGAGGATGTATGCTAAAATGTTCATAAATTTCTTCTTCCTTTGACTTGTCCACTTTTTCAATTTGTCCAGTTGGTGTTTCTGTGTCTTCTTGTAAATCTTCTTCTTCTTCTTCTTCTATATAAATTGATTCATACCATTTGTTATTCCTTTTCAAATACAAATTTGCTCTTTGTACTTTCCGTACATCTACCAGCTCCTGCCAAATCTTCTTATTCTTGTAGGTACACCATTAACCAGAATAATTAATGGTTCAGTTTCCAAAGTATCCGCATCAATAGTTTCCATATTTTTTTTCAAATCCAAGGGCAAATACACCACTCTACCTTTTAAACCTCTCAGTAAATCTGAAGGAGGTAATTTACCAGTTTTGGGCTCCATACGTACTATGGTCTGGAACGGATGAACACATTGAATGAGTATAGACTCATATGTATTTAATTCAGAAAGTTCAGCAGGAATAGCATCCAATTCTAAATTATTATGTACAGCTCTGGTCGGCATTCTATTTTCCTCTAACTTGTTGTAACAGTATTTACAAATACGCTGAACTTCACCCAATTCAAAACAATTTTCAAGAAATATATATGTGGCAAAATCCTTCCACTTATAATTATCTTCATTTTCACTCTTTCTGTAGAGATCAACATACCTGGTTTGTTTTCTATAATGAGTTCTGCGGCAACAAATACAAGTAATATTTGGTCTTTCATTAGAGATTATTGCAAATTTTGTTATGTGATCATTAAATGTCTTACTTACAGAGGGTTCTACATTTTCTTCCACTTCTTCCTCATTTACTGTGTCCTTCTCTGCACTGTTTTGTTCAGGACCAAAGTAACAAAACTGAATTTCATCAACAACCTTCTCTACATCTGATACCGTTCCACGGAACAGAGCCCTATTCAATTCATCTAACTTTATTGCTGGACTTTTAGCAAAATACAACCGTCTCACAAACTTTCTCATTTCAGTATGATGAACAGCCAGCATCCTAAAATGATGGAAAACACTACTACTACACACTTTTCTAGATAGACAAGCCAGAGAATGACCCTGCAAACCAGTATTCTCTCTCACTCTGCATGGATCTAGACTTTGAAGCACCTTAATCTTCTGTTTCACACTTTTTTTGCTATATTCTCTTAGAAACTCACGAAATTTATCAATAGATTCCTGACGCACAGTGCAAATACTACTACAATTCCAAGTGTACACTGGGGCTTTAGGACGTCTCCCCATAGCCTCATCCGCCATCACTTGTACCTCATCTCTTGGAACCATTATCTCCTTCTCCATTATGCAACCATTTTTCACTTCATAAGCACGACCTCTGGTGTCAACTGCATGCAGCAAACTATTACTTTGAAAATAACTCTCTTCATTAAAAAAAGGTTCACTACTTGAACTATGCATCCATTTTCCTAAAAACACTTTACAAAAGTTTGTTCTGTTCACTACTCTTTTCCTTTTGCTATGTGATTTCAGTACATTAACCATTTTGTCTAATGTACGCATCCTATTCAAAATTAAAATGAATAGTTTCCTTTTTAATTCTAATGCCTTTGCTGCAATGGCTTCAATTTCTTTTTTTCTCTTATAAAACTTTGCCTTTTGCTTATATTTCTTCACATCCTTTATCAAATTGGACATAACTCTCCTCTGAAACATTTTTCTACGTATCTCTTTAAACGCTGTTTTTCTGTTTAAGTTTATCTTTTTAGTTGCAGAAGGTATATTTGCATTAACTAAATTCTCAATTTTTTCCTGTCCTTTTCGATTGAAATCATTCTTTCCAGTACAGACATTTTGTACATTTTTCCTTTTTTTGAATATGTTCCTTAGAAAATCTTTTGTTTGCTTACCAGAAGATTTTTTCTTCTTCCCAACATGAGCATCTTCAACTAACTTAGGTCCTCCAGTTGTCTTCAAATATAGTTTTTTTTTGTGGTCTTTTTTTACTCTGGATTTTGTAGGCATCTTAAATTTTGTTCACTGCTCTTCAGCAATACCTGAAAAAAACTAAAAAAACAATTCCTTTATTTTATTTAAATATATTACTACATTTGTTTTCACATTAGTCACAAAACGAAATTTCTTTGCCAATTTGAAAGCACACTTACTGCTCTTTTTTTTGGCAAGTGATAAACACTTTTACAGACTGACACATTATGAATCCACTTTTCAGATTTTTTAAAAAGCACATGTCCAAACTGCTTTTTCAGACCAGCACCATTTGTAACCTGGGTGACTGCCTACACTCCAGCAAGGGCAACCAGCCTTAGTGATGCTGAATGTGTTTGCATTACTGACTGAAACCTCAAACCCCACTCGCTTGTGAATACTGTGCATGATTCCACATGGTAAGCAGCTGGGTGTGTGCTAAGAGTCTGCTTCTGCACCAAAAAATGGCTCCCCCTTTCTTTCTAATGCAACTGTGAAATCACCAGAGCAATACGCAATAAATCTCTGCCTGTAATTCCTATTTGCACACAGAGTCATGTTTTCACATTAGTCACAAAACGAAATTTCTTTGCCAATTTGAAAGCACACTTACTGCTCTTTTTTTTGGCAAGTGATAATCACTTTTACAGACTGACACATTATGAATCCACTTGTCAGATTTTTTAAAAAGGACATGTCCAAACTGCTTTTTCAGACCAGCACCATTTGTAACCTGGGTGACTGCCTACACTCCAGCAAGGGCAACCAGCCTTAGTGATGCTGAATGTATTTGCATTACTGACTGAAACCTCAAACCCCACTCGCTTGTGAATACTGTGCATGATTCCACATGGTAAGTAGCTGGCTGTGTGCTAAGAGTCAGCTTCTGCACCAAAAAAAGGCTCCCCCTTTCCTTCTAATGCAACTGTGAAATCACCAGAGCAATACGCAATAAATCTCTGCCTGTAATTCCTATTTGCACACAGAGTCATGTTTTCACATTAGTCACAAAACGAAATTTCTTTGCCAATTTGAAAGCACACTTACTGCTCTTTTTTTTGGCAAGTGATAAACACTTTTACAGACTGACACATTATGAATCCACTTTTCATATTTTTTAAAAAGCACATGTCCAAACTGCTTTTTCAGACCAGCACCATTTGTAACCTGGGTGTCTGCCTACACTCCAGCAAGGGCAACCAGCCTTAGTGATGCTGAATGTGTTTGCATTACTGACTGAAACCTCAAACCCCACTCGCTTGTGAATACTGTGCATGATTCCACATGGTAAGTAGCTGGCTGTGTGCTAAGAGTCTGCTTCTGCACCAAAAAATGGCTCCCCCTTTCCATCTAATGCAACTGTGATATCACCAGAGCAATACGCAATAAATCTCTGCCTGTAATTCCTATTTGCACACAGAGTCATGTTTTCACATTAGTCACAAAACGAAATTTCTTTGCCAATTTGAAAGCACACTTACTGCTCTTTTTTTTGGCAAGTGATAAACACTTTTACAGACTGACACATTATGAATACACTTTTCAGATTTTTTAAAAAGCACATGTCCAAACTTCTTTTTCAGACCAGCACCATTTGTAACCTGGGTGTCTGCCTACACTCCAGCAAGGGCAACCAGCCTTAGTGATGCTGAATGTGTTTGCATTACTGACTGAAACCTCAAACCCCACTCGCTTGTGAATACTGTGCATGATTCCACATGGTAAGTAGCTGGCTGTGTGCTAAGAGTCTGCTTCTGCACCAAAAAATGGCTCCCCCTTTCCATCTAATGCAACTGTGAAATCACCAGAGCAATACGCCATAAATCTCTGCCTGTAATTCCTATTTGCACACAGAGTCATGTTTTCACATTAGTCACAAAACGAAATTTCTTTGCCAATTTGAAAGCACACTTACTGCTCTTTTTTTTGGCAAGTGATAAACACTTTTACAGACTGACACATTATGAATCCACTTTTCATATTTTTTAAAAAGCATATGTCCAAACTGCTTTTTCAGACCAGCACCATTTGTAACCTGGGTGTCTGCCTACACTCCAGCAAGGGCAACCAGCCTTAGTGATGCTGAATGTATTTGCATTACTGACTGAAACCTCAAACCCCACTCGCTTGTGAATACTGTGCATGATTCCACATGGTAAGTAGCTGGCTGTGTGCTAAGAGTCAGCTTCTGCACCAAAAAATGGCTCCCCCTTTCCATCTAATGCAACTGTGAAATCACCAGAGCAATACGCAATAAGTCTCTGCCTGTAATTCCTATTTGCACACAGAGTCATGTTTTCACATTAGTCACAAAACGAAATTTCTTTGCCAATTTGAAAGCACACTTACTGCTCTTTTTTTTGGCAAGTGATAAACACTTTTACAGACTGACACATTATGAATCCACTTTTCATATTTTTTAAAGAGCATATGTCCAAACTGCTTTTTCAGACCAGCACCATTTGTAACCTGGGTGTCTGCCTACACTCCAGCAAGGGCAACCAGCCTTAGTGATGCTGAATGTGTTTGCATTACTGACTGAAACCTCAAACCCCACTCGCTTGTGAATACTGTGCATGATTCCACATGGTAAGTAGCTGGCTGTGTGCTAAGAGTCTGCTTCTGCACCAAAAAATGGCTCCCCCTTTCCATCTAATGCAACTGTGAAATCACCAGAGCAATACGCAATAAATCTCTGCCTGTAATTCCTATTTGCACACAGAGTCATGTTTTCACATTAGTCACAAAACGAAATTTCTTTGCCAATTTGAAAGCACACTTACTGCTCTTTTTTTTTGGCAAGTGATAAACACTTTTACAGACTGACACATTTTGAATCCACTTTTCATATTTTTTAAAAAGCACATGTCCAAACTGCTTTTTCAGACCAGCACCATTTGTAACCTGGGTGTCTGCCTACACTCCAGCAAGGGCAACCAGCCTTAGTGATGCTGAATGTGTTTGCATTACTGACTGAAACCTCAAACCCCACTCGCTTGTGAATACTGTGCATGATTCCACATGGTAAGTAGCTGGCTGTGTGCTAAGAGTCAGCTTCTGCACCAAAAAATGGCTCCCCCTTTCCATCTAATGCAACTGTGAAATCACCAGAGCAATACGCAATAAATCTCTGCCTGTAATTCCTATTTGCACACAGAGTCATGTTTTCACATTAGTCACAAAACGAAATTTCTTTGCCAATTTGAAAGCACACTTACTGCTCTTTTTGTTGGCAAGTGATAAACACTTTTACAGACTGACACATTATGAATCCACTTTTCAGATTTTTTAAAAAGCACATGTCCAAACTGATTTTTCAGACCAGCACCATTTGTAACCTGGGTGTCTGCCTACACTCCAGCAAGGGCAACCAGCCTTAGTGATGCTGAATGTATTTGCATTACTGACTGAAACCTCAAACCCCACTCGCTTGTGAATACTGTGCATGATTCCACATGGTAAGCAGCTACCTGTGTGCTAAGAGACAGCTTCTGCACCAAAAAATGGCTCCCCCTTTCCATCTAATGCAACTGTGAAATCACCAGAGCAATACGCAATAAATCTCTGCCTGTAATTCCTATTTGCACACAGAGTCATGTTTTCACATTAGTCACAAAACGAAATTTCTTTGCCAATTTGAAAGCACACTTACTGCTCTTTTTTTTGGCAAGTGATAAACACTTTTACAGACTGACACATTATGAATCCACTTTTCAGATTTTTTAAAAAGCACATGTCCAAACTGCTTTTTCAGACCAGCACCATTTGTAACCTGGGTGTCTGCCTACACTCCAGCAAGGGCAACCAGCCTTAGTGATGCTGAATGTATTTGCATTACTGACTGAAACCTCAAACCCCACTCGCTTGTGAATACTGTGCATGATTCCACATGGTAAGTAGCTGGCTGTGTGCAAAGAGTCAGCTTCTGCACCAAAAAATGGCTCCCCCTTTCCATCTAATGCAACTGTGAAATCACCAGAGCAATACGCAATAAATCTCTGCCTGTAATTCCTATTTGCACACAGAGTCATGTTTTCACATTAGTCACAAAACGAAATTTCTTTGCCAATTTGAAAGCACACTTACTGCTCTTTTTTTTGGCAAGTGATAAACACTTTTACAGACTGACACATTATGAATCCACTTTTCAGATTTTTTAAAAAGCACATGTCCAAACTGCTTTTTCAGACCAGCACCATTTGTAACCTGGGTGTCTGCCTACACTCCAGCAAGGGCAACCAGCCTTAGTGATGCTGAATGTATTTGCATTACTGAGTCCAACCTCAAACCCTTAAACTATTCTTTTATTATACCAGTACACCTTAATTTATTGTGAAAACATAGTCCATATTATTTTACTTGTTCCTCACATTTAAATTTCTCCCAAAACAGAAAATAATAAACACAACTTCAACAAAAAGAATTGCATTTCTATTATTCATTTCTTAATTTACCATATACATCCCCTCTCAAACTCTAAACTCACCTTTAAAATTAGTTAGTTGTGAAAGAAATGTGGCACTCAAACAGCAGATTATCAGAGCCAGGATCTCTGTTCTTTACACCTCTCTCCTCTCAGCAGAACCAGATAATGGCAAACTTTCCCTCTCTTTTTCCACACATATACATGTTAGTTTCAAATCTCAGTGCTTGCCCCTTTTTTTCAAATGTAATCACACATTTCTATTGGTTGAAAACCAACCCTTTTCCAAAAGTACCCTTCCCCCAACTTGACTTCTGCCTAGTACCCTTCCCCCAACTTGACTTCTGCCTGCTACCATAGCAACAGCTCATGGAACACTGCTGTGTGGAGTCAGGTCAGAAGTTCGCCAAACAATGTTTCAATTCCACAGAGCAAGAGTGCTTGACTTTTCAAACCTAACAGCAAATCCATAGTACTGTTCTTTGGTAACACATTTTTCTGTACCAATACAAAACATGCTTCTATTAATTTACACATACAGCCTAGTTTTTATTCTAGAATGGTATGAAACAGCCAATCAGTTCTTTTTTTTATGAAAAAAATATGTATGCCTCCATTTCCAAACTGTCTTTCTTTTCATATTGCCATTCTACTGAATTACACCTCCTGAGTGCATCCAGTTCTCCTTTGAAGATGTTCACAGTGTGGATTGTAGGGCACAGCTATGTCTTCTGGAGTGAAAAGTTTGCAGAGAAAACAGGTATGGTGAGAGACCTTGCTTTGCCAAATGTAGACATTAAATGGATTGGTCAGAGAGGGTTAAAGTGGCACCAATTGATGCCATTGGTGAAATCCTTCATGCACATCCAACACCCTGACCTCATAATAGTGCACTGTGGTGGCAATGACCTAGGCACTTTGACTGGGGTAGGTCTGGAAATGCTTATGAAGGACACCTTTGCACAACTGTTTTCACTTTTCCCTAAAACTGCCTTTGTGTTTTCTAACATATGCCAAAGGCAAAAATGGAACTGGTCCAATCATTTCTGTCCGCAGATTGACAAAGCAAGAAAGCACGTCAACAAATCTGTTTCTGCTTTCCTCCGTGACTATGGTATGGGTTCCATTTACCACAACAACTTGCGTTATGACATGCAAGACATTTATAGAGGAGATGGTGTGCACTTCAATGATGAAGGGAACAGAGTCTTCCTCTTGAACCTTAGACTCTGCATCGGTACTTACTTGTAGGTACCACTAAAAAATCACTTCATAAACACAACGGCTCTTTTTAGAGCCCCCTAATATCTATACACTTAAATCTGATTTTCATTTCTTTTTTTCTTTTTTTTTTTTTACCATACGCTTACCGTACGCGTACCCCGCGATTTTTTTAAAAATCAATAAATGTTTTCTTTGTACTTTTCTGTCCTTCATAGACCCCCTTACAAATGTTAGGGGGTCTGTAACTCTCCTCCTTGCCCCCTTTTCTTGTTATCACTCTTTTTTTTCTGAGTGAAACACACGAAATGGCGGCCGCCGCTTCCTGGTTTCGACCGATTCGAATGTTTACTAAGATCTAAGAGCCAATCAGAATTGCGCTCGCGCACGCCACCGTACGCGTACGGTAAGCGTACCGTAAGCGCACCGTAAGCTGGCTCAGATATATATATTGATTTAAAGGCTATTTTCTCAGAAACTACTGAACAGATTTACACCAAACCTACAAAAGGCACTTCCTTGACCTGAGGACTACCTCTCTGCCAAATTTCTAGTAATTCTGTTCAGCCGTTCGGGCTGTAGCCCTGTCTAAAGGTCCTATGGAAAAATGCATGAGAAAAACGCGTTTTGGGACCCCCCTTTTATCTCAGCCCCCGCTTGACGAATCCCCCCGAGACTTTCAGGGAAGGAGCGGAGCGGAGCGCCCCACCTATTTTGAAAAATTCGCGAGGATTCGTCGACCGGCGCCAAAGTTATTCAAAATAGAATGTTGCGGATTTCCTATGGAAACAGGGTCCTAACTATAACTACCTACTGGCGACCGCCAGTAGGTAATATATATATATATATATATTTTTTTTTTGTTTTAATGAAAAAATCAAACGTTAAAATCATGTTATAATTAGGTGAAATGTTCAGTGACAACGTAAGGTTTTAAACTCTACAAACCACAGAAATTAACCAGTTATAGAGTTATAGATAATTTAAGCAACTATAACTCGTGCCCTAAGGTTACTATAATTCCAGTCCCCACCATGCACAGTTTCTTATCAACAATTTCCTTGCAAATGTTGCAGTGATATTATCAGTGATGTCATAGAAGATGTCACGAGTGATGTAATGTGTGCAGTAATTAGGAGTGCAGGGCGAGAGTGCGAGTTTTAGTTACCATTATTTTCCATTCTGAAGACTTCCGTACATGTTTACTTGTACCAGCTAATGAAAACATAATTGATTTCTGCCACAGATGGAAAGTTCTCACACTGTCCACTAGCTTAAGAAGCTTTAATTTGTCTTCTTTTTAGTATTAAGGGTCACATGCACGTACAGTGAAATTTGCGTTTACCAATTTGCGATTTTTAGTGAATTGCAACTAGGTAATCACAAATTGGCATGTACGTAGGGAACACTGGTTTGTTCTGTGACTCGCAAATCATTTAAGTCGCAGTTTTAGGAATCTCATTTTATGATTTCCTAAATTGTAAATGCATTTGTACATTGCAATTGCAATACCAAATGAAGAGAAACACTTCCTAGGCCATGTGCCACACCCTGAGGCTCACACCCCTGACCCAGGAAGTGCTTTTCATTGCCTGCCAGTGAAGCACAGAGAGAAAGAGGAGGTGCTGCAAGCTGCTTGTGAATGCCATTAACTCTTTTGCCTTGGACAACCCCAATCAAAAAAACAACATGGTAAGTCAGGAAGGAGATAAGTAGGCAGGGGGAAGGAAAATAAAATAAAGATTTTCTCTGAAGGCGATTGAGATCGTAACTGAGGAATGCTGCACTCACCATGACATGCTATTTGGGAGGGCATCCACCATGGACGTCATTGACACCTCTGAGGCCAGGGGTCACAAAGGAAGTGCCAGGAGTAGCAGGGAGCAAGCTACAGGTCACAGTTGCGACCCCTGACTACTTCCAAATAGCGTCTATGGCAATCACGACTGTCCCTGAGACACAAAAAAAATAATCTGGATTGACATGCAGGCGAAAATAAATGCTGTTGAAGTCACAGAGGTCTCTGTGGAGGAAATTCGGAAAAGATAGTACAACATCATGACCTAAGAAAATGTGGCCACATGCCTGGTGGAGAGCCGTGCTCTAGGATGCGGACCTTCCACAGTACCCCCACCCACAGTCACTGAAACACTGGTAGAAGGCATCCTTGAGGCAGAGGCAGTTGCTGGATTTGGACAAATAGACACCTTGACTTCAGAACCCAATCCAAGTAAGTGCAGCATGTACATTGTACTGTTAAAACTTTATCATAAATCTACAGACACATGTTAAGGTAGCACTGACTGCAGGCATATCAGTGGATAATGGGACATGTAGGACACGGAAAATAGCGATTTAAAAAATATATTGTGACTAAATAACAAAGGTATGTTAGGTGGTTCACAATCATACACAAAAGGAGTAATTTACATGTTCTTCTGCACCACAGATGAATCTGCACAACACACAGAAGGGGCAGAGTAGAGCGAGGTAAGGCAGCTCAATGGATCAGGAGGAAGACCCAATTCACACCTACAGTTGAGTCCCCACATCTCACAGCCGCCTTAGCTGTTTTTTTACCCCAGCCTGCATCACAAGAGGAGGATGAGGGCCAACTACAACTGAGTCCTTCAATAACTCCCGTAGTGAGTCCACAACAGCTGCATCTGTTGGGACATGGTTGACAGAGATGTCGGGCAAGACCTGTGCCACAAACACTTCCATCAATCCCACAATCAGCAGAGGATTCACAGGTGTTCAGATGTCTGGAAAAGCCCATGTTATACATTTAACACCTGCAATACAAACAAATGTAAATTATGAATCGGATGTTGCAGAGCACGCAAGACAATATGTGCTTGGGATTTGAAAACATTGCAAGACAGATTGTCGACAACCAAACATAAATGGACCACAGCATGACAGCAACTCTTGAGAAGTTGTGTCTCCAACCTGCAGACACTGCCTCCAGTCGCAAACGGAGAGAAAGACACAGTGCACCAAGAATGGACACCATAAACTGGTCTATTGGGCGACTAGGACATGCAGCAGCAACCCTGTGTAGAAGGTCTGTTAATCTACAGGTCAAAATGTATCAAGGGGGTTGCAATAAATCACATCTGCAGTTGAGGCTATGTAGACTGACTGCATTGCAGGTGTTACAGGCAGAGAAGGTCAGGATAGCTAGTACTGATCAAGTATTAGCAGTGTGTCCACTACAGATGCCAGGTCAATGAGATGCAGCAGCAGCCGGCACATGCTGCAACACAACAAGAAAGTAGACTGTCATCCAATAGGGGCAAGAAGTATTGAGTTTATTTTGATTATTTGCTTTTTGATTGTTCAGTTCACTCATGTCTGTTGACATAACCAGTAGGGCATTTTTGTTTTACAACTGTTTCTTTTGTTTCACTCCAAAATACAGACCTGACATTAAAGGATATTTTGGTTACATGCATCAACATGGTGTTGTGTTTTTTGAACATACACAATGCATTTTTATAGTTGACTTACCTCCCAAAATAATCTGTGGCAGTATGGTCCCTGCACCTTCCCCCTTCACTGCTCTGCTCTCCTCTGTAGGCTGCTGGACTGGTTGCACAGGATCTTCTAGGACTCTCCTGGTGGCAATATTGTGTAGGATGGCATACGTTGCTACTATCTCACAAGCAATTTCTGGTGCATATTGTAATGCAGCCCCACTCTGGTGCAGGCACAGCAAACAAGTTTTCAGTAGGCCAAATGTCCGCTCAATCACACTCTTGGTGTGATGATGTGCAATTTATATTGTCATTCATTTTGGGAAGAGGGGGAATCCATGGATGTAGGGCATACACACTATCACCTGCAAAACAGACATAGATGTGAGGCTACATAACATTTTGACTAGGAGACAACAAACACATATCGGTTTGTAAATTTCTTTTCTGTACCTAATAGATACCCACCATCAAAGTCCCCTCTTTCAAGCCGTCTGTATTTTCTGCTGTGTCTAAACATGAAGAGGTCATGGGTGCTTCCTGGATATTGCGACACAACATCAGTTATGATATTGTGGGCTTTACATACCACTTGAATGTTGAGGGAATATGTATTTTTCCTTTTCCTGAATACATATTCCAGATGGGATGGGGGACATATGGGGCCTATGGCATGGGGAAAATTGACAGTCCTGTAAAATTGTAAATTTGTACTATGCATTTCCTGGGCATTACTGTGTAGGTATATCTGGCCTGTTCCCATAAGGAACGGGGTCAAGACTGATTTGCACATACCGGCTGGGTCTACACTGGGTTGGAATTGTGAGCAAAAGAACAATGGATTTAACCCAGATCTTTTGACTGGGGGTAAATGTATGATTTATTCAGCATTTCGCCCATCATTTGTTTACGTAGCACTTTTCGCCCTAAGTGGGATAGGTATGCCCAGACATGGATCCCTTGCTCACTGTGCCACTGGATTCAAGCCAGCCTGGTTGATGAGGGGTAATACATCGAAACAGGTCCCAGGATGCTTGTTTCCCAGTCCAAAGAGGACCTGGTATGGCAGTTCGGACTGGACTGTTCCCATAAGGAACAGGGTCAAGGCTGATTTGCACATGGCTGGGTCTAAATTGGGAAGGCATGGTGAGCAAAAGAGCAATGGATTTAACACAGATATGTTGATTGTGGGTGAATGTATGATTTATTCAGCATTCGGTCCATCATTATTTTGTGTAGTGCTTTTCAATACAGCAATCTTTTTTTTTTAAATGCAGCCCATTTTCTTTAAAGGAAAACAAGATACATTTTTAAAAAAATGAAAAGTTTTCTTTTAATTTTTTAAGAGTAAGTAGTGGTCCATGGGATAACTAACTGGTCTTAAAAAATATTTTTTCAACCATTCTCAAAGGTGAAGTGTGCCCTTGGGGACCCGTTCCCATTTGTGAATGGGTTACCACCAACTTCAAATTGGTGATGCTGTCATGCAAATGAGGAAACACCCCCTTGACAATGAGTATGTGTGAACTGTGCTTTCACACAACGGGTATTACAGAACGGACTATATTACTGGTGCACCCCTGCCCTCTTGGGGCTGCTGTACAGACCTGCCCCGGATGTTAAAATTGATGGTACTGAACATAATGACCTTGAACGTTCAAAAGCTGAGTTGGTTCAGTCATGATTCAAACTCACGAGGTGTAAGTCACCCAAAGATATCAACATTACGGATTTCACCCTCTCAGCCACTGTCTTTTGAAAAATTCATTCATGCATGCATTCATTCAACCAACCCCTGCAATTAGCCCTCTTTATGAAGAATGCAATTAAAAAAGAGAGCGAAGCTACCCATTTGCACGTGTACAGATGTAGAGGTGAAAAGTAGACCCAGCACCAAAATATACTTGTGCAGTCCCGAAAATAAATTCTGATTAGGAAGGATTTTAATTTCCCATTAGTTCCATCTGGTTTGGTCTCTCATTTCATATCGGCCACTTCAGCAGCATAGTAACTGCGAGTTAAGTCCCTTTTAAACATAAGTTGTTCCTGATGTACCTTCAGAGAGGTTTTAAGGCATGGACAAAGTGGGCTCTGGCCCCAGCCTTTCACAGGCCCCTTGATAAAGCCAGCTCTGTTCTGCAGAGAATTTTGCCCTTATGACCTTGAATAATTATTAAAAAGACTGTTTTGAATACCGTTTTCATTTCATTTATTTTGGAAGTGGGTGATGTGTGAGAGTGAGAGTCTAGTACAGACATTTTGCAGAGAAATATTGTGTTTATTTTTCATGCAACAGCCATAAAAAGGGTGCTTTTAGGTCGCAATAGGACCAAACATATGAGAAATTGGAGGGTGTCACAGATATTATTTGTAATAATATTAGTGAACTGCTGATGTGTTACACTATTGAAAACATACATCACTATCCCTGAATATTAGATGTAAACACATTTAGAATTTGGACAATTGCACCTGTATACTGTCATTGACCTGGCCGAAGAGGGTATGAAAGAGCTGAAACTGAATCATAAATTCAAACCTGCTCTGAACAGGGGCCGCCAATATAGGTTTGGCCCAGGGCCCCCAAATCCTTAAGATGTGCCTGGGTACCTTGCTCCTTTCCCAAACAACTGATTGGACTATAGTAAGTTAATTTATAATAATCAGAAGAGAAGCTATTCGTAATACTGGCATTAGATGATTAATCATGCTCTGAGGTTTGCAGATGCAAATTACATTTGGAATTTACTTAAACTACATTTTATATGACAACATTCACCCAACTTGCCGTCGCTCATGCATCTTATCATCTCAAAAAACAAGTGTGAATAACTGAAGTCTGTGGACGTTGTGCTTTCTTCAACTATCAGCACAGCGGTGCATCCCCTCTACAGAATGCTGCTTTCTGTGAGAGACGGATACACTTTTCAGCGGATGGAGACATTATGTGCCCATTATCCAGAAAACATGGCGTTAACATATTTATTCATATTTGTTTTCAATAAAAAAGATTACACTTTAATCAGGTGGTAGTGCATGAAAAAGAGCCAGTCTGTAAAAGACTTTAAAAAGTGAATTATGTTAAAATGGTGTTGATGACCGCAGCGTAGAGAACATTAACAGGCAACAGGCAAGTGAATGCTGCTGTTGCAAAAGATGGTTTGTGTGCTTGTACTTATGTGCTTTAGGGACATGTCTGATTCAGTTAAGCAAACGTGTAAAGTAACATCAGAAATGTGAAAACTATGTCACCAAATGAGCAACTTTCAGGAAAATTTAAGAGCAACTAATGTGAATAAAATGCCGTAAATACCATCCTTACAATTCTGAACACATACTTTTCATATAAGCATCGTCTCTTTTTCTTAGAAAGGAACTCCTCTTGTCCACTGGATGCTCCAATACAAATCTAGACCCTGACATGCCATTTTAGATGATCCATGAAAGACAAATAAACATTTCATTGAGATAAAGGCATAGATTTGCTGCATATTGAATTGCTTCATCAGGTATATGATTTATTATCTCCTCGTCCGTCTTCCCCGATCCAGTCTTTAGATGCAAGAAAGTATCTACGTCCTGCATAAGCTGTTCCCAGCTGACAAAAATAGTTCCCCAAATATGGCTGCCATTAGCCAAAAACCAATAGAAAAGGGAAGAACTTTCATCATCACTTCCTGTTTTTTACTCAAGCTTAAATCAAAAAAAGGTTCACAACAAAATATAATCAATAACACATTTCAGGAGGGTGAATTGGACTGTATCGGGGAATACCTGGACTTGGAGTAATGAAAATTACCGGTAGGTTACCAGGATTTTGTTCCTAATGGAAATGTAATAGTGTGAACTACTGTCAACGCATTTATCCATAATGCTCTACACTAGAAGCTACATTTCTACATGGGACATGTGATTGCTCACATTCATAATTTGTGGTCATCAGTGTTGGCTATTGTCAAGAAACTAACTGTTGAAGATAATGGATTCATAAGTGAAATGTGTCTGCTTGAACTCATTAATGTCAGCTCAACACTTAAAAGATGTATAACTCACAATGTCCGCTGTTGTCGTCTAAAGGGAAATTCTCACAACATGATTTCGAGACCTGGCTCCTGTGGGTGTTCAATCTAGCATTTGTAATTGTGAGTACTCCCTGGGGACAGTGTGCGCTGTTGGAAATAGGTTGGGCATGTGCGCTACCTGCTCTGGTAGTGAATGGGCCCAGATGGTGTGTTTGGTACGTTGGGGCCTTCTTCTCACATTTGATTGACATGAGGAGTTGTGGAAAGGCTATTTAGCTGTATTTCCTACGTGCAGAATAGAGGCAGTATAGTGTTTGATATTGATAAGTTCATAATGGCAATTCTTCTCCAGTGGTGCGAGTGGATTCGACATTACTAACGTGGAAATACCACTTCGGGAAAGTGGGCATTTCTGTGCTCGTGGCCTTATGTGCCTGTCTCCAATCCTTATCTGGGTGCTGGGGGGGACAGCTACATTTGTGCATTCCTGATTAGACAGCCATAAAGGAGACTGCAGACCTCTGACTCTGAGGGACAATCCTGGGACTGGAATTGGGTGGAATTGGGACATGCATTCCAAGGGGCAGGGTCTTGGCCCCACTAAAACTATTCATCAAGCCTCCCAGGGTAGGATGGCAGACAGGACAGCATTTAGAGAAGGCCTGTGTATTTCAAAGGTGGCCTTTTGAACTGGTCTCATCTATAAAGGTCATTGTGGGTATAACTACTGGGGTTCTGGCCTCTGGAGGGAGAGAAGCTTTTGAAATTGGAACCATACTACACTGGTTCGATGCTGGGATATCGACAAGAGGAAGTATTGGGGCAGGAGGGACTGCAATTGGATTTTCAGCAGAATTGTGGTGGCCTGGGGCTTGTCATGCTCTAAGAAGGGGATTATCACTTGGTGGATTTTGCCTGGATATTGCTGGACTGCAGCTAATTGCCAACCGTCATGGCCTGGGCCCCTAAGCACTCTCTAAGGGCTAGTTAGCTGGCTTCCTGTCCACGAGATCGCAGGGACAGAAAGTATCTCCCCATTTCTACAAGATTGTAAGGACCGCACATGGTGCAGCGGAAACGGGTGGAAGTGATTGTCAGTTGGGAAAAGGACCTTTCTTACATACACCGTAATCACATTGTGCAGAAGAGTGTGCTCATAAAGATCAGTGGCCTGCCTGGGGTGAGGAGTTCGACGAGTATGGGGGAAGTTTGCCAAGCCTGAGGGACCTGTGCTTACAACTGGAAACTTGTGCTAGTTTGCACTCCGTAGCGTGTGGTGTCTGAAGGTTGTTGGGGGATTTTGCCGAGTCCACAGGCCCTGCGCTGGCATCCTAGACTGTCTCCGGCTTCCAGATCAGGAGGATGACAGTGCCTGACAACACAGCCTCAGTCCGTGGTAGCTGGCTCCCACTCCCCGGACTCACACCACAAAGTACTCTATTGCAGAGCATATTGTGAATGGACCCGAGGGGACTTGTTGTGCCTTGTGGGCACACAAGGCTGGCTGACTGGAGCAACTGCAGCGTGCACCTCCACCAGAGAGAAAACATTTCTCCAATGGGAAGCACACCAGCTTCCGGTGTCATAGTCTTTTGCCTATGGGGAGATAGTGATCCCACAATCGTGAAGCTGCAGCTTGGTGCCTTAAGGCCTAATCTAGAGCGACAAAACCAAGTCACTGTTTTCTTCCGCTTTAAGTGGTGCCAATATTCTAATCACAGTGTTGCCAGCAGGGCCAACGCGTATTGCTGACTGGTGCTGGCTGAGGGGCTGGGTCACAAGGCGTAGTCGAAACCTAAGATTTCTTAACCATTGCAACTGTATGGGGTATGTAATATTGGGAATGTCGAGTTTTATTACTACCTCTGACCAGTGCATACATGTTGATGCTGTTCTGCTGCTAATGGGAGGGTTCTACAATAGCATATAACTGTAAAGTAAATATGCAATGGGTTTGTTTAGTTGATTTCAATATGTGTGTATAATACAAAGATCACTGTTTTATAACTAAGGTGTGGAGTCTTGTTGTGGTGTTCGCAGTGTGTTGCAAGGGTAGGGTTGTGCCACTTTGACCCTGAGGATGAGACTGACTGCTCGGTGCCAAGCTACCCAAGGGTGAGCACACATTATTGGACAAGGGTATCATACTCATCCTATGTAGGATGGTGGATTCTGTCTGGCTTTGATGCGTCCCAACTGGCTAGAAACCTGCTGGGTCTAATAATTACACTAAATGCAGATTAAGCCCATTTAATGAGTGTTGTGCATTAAGGGTAAATGGACAACCCCAACAGCTGAGTTTTGCTTGAGAAAACAGATGCCAATGACACTGGCGGCAGGGACCAACTGGAGTGGGCTCCAAATTGGCAGACCAGGCATCCCACAATTATTCCAGCGCAGATGCGGAAGTTGCTATTTGGCACCCATCATGGCCAGCATGAGGTAATCCAGTAGTGGGAGAGATAAGGCACAAACACATCAGGATTGGGCTTTATTGCGTAACTTGGAGTGCAGCATTAGGACTTAAAACAATCTTTACAGGTCTGTTGGTGAAATTCATCAGTAATTTCCACCAGGTTATAGTTCATACGTTCCCATATGAGACACCCACTGTTTCCCATACCCGTTTGGACCCGTCATGTAGTAACCAAATCCGAAGGAGTCATGCTATAGTGAAGTAGCTCTGCCATGGATACTGCTGTTTGATGATGATACTGTAAGAGACAATTGTGTTGTTGATATAATAGAATGTCCTTGAAGCAAAGGTGTAACTGAAATAAGTAGCAACATAACATTTATAAAGGTACATTTGAAAGTACTCCAAACTTCAGTAATCACTCAGACTAAAGTAAGTGTTTCAAATACTCAACAAAGTTTTAGCAATTGATTATTTATTACTCTGATACATAAAAATATTTTGCTGGACTCATAAATATCACAGAGCCTAAATCTATATCCTTAGCTTCTGCCAAATGTGGTTTGTGAAACAATGAGGGTAATCTGCCTCGGTGCAAAAAGCGGAGGTGAAGAAGAACACTCATAATTTGAAGATAATTTAATAGCAAGCGGATAGCGATAGCTGAAAATATAGCATCAGTGGAGCTCAAGCAGCAATGGTTGAGGTAGTAACTACCATCAAAGTTATAAAATCTAAAACGATGGGGATGATTATTTCACTGTAAATCAGAGGCCAAATACCCACTCAAACCCAATTCATTTTCTTCTTATTAAATGTTTTTCATCTTCCATAAAGACTCATTTTTCATTCTTTCACAAAGTTCTTACAAAAGATGAATTTCAGTTTGTGAGATTACATTAATACATCAACGGCCACATTCGAAACATTTTTCATTGAGACCTGCTTCCTCAAGTATAAAAGAACATCAGAAACATACAATCACTGATCCCTAAAACATCGATATATTAAAACAGGACAATAACCAACAATGATTTAAATAATCTCTTATTATAAGCCAACTACATATAGAGTCGACCATTACAGAAAAAATCACTTGCATAATCATGTCATTGTATTTTGATATTCCTTACAATTGATCATATTTTATATATGTTACACTGCTAAAATATTTTCAATGATCAGTATTACTTCTTAATTTCTCTTTAGAAGTAATACCATATTCTGCTTACCTAAAAAGCTATTTCAATTACCTTTGTTGCATTGGAAAACAAATAATACATGTCTATCATTAATAACTCAGACTTTATCATATTTTCTGATTCACTTATTTCTCTATACAGAGTTATTAAGGCAATACACATTCACATCTAAGTATAGGGAAAACAAATGTACTCCAAGTTATTAAACATAGAAAAGATAACTGATTCAATATCACATTCCAATGTACTTCCTTATTGTCTTAATAATCGTAATATTACATTTACTAATTTGAATGCAACAAACAGCAGGGAACGGCAATATATGTCCCTTTTTTTTGGTCCCTGAAGCAATGGACATGTCAAAGCTCTTTCACATGGTGGTGATTAGTTTACAGTACAACACTAGACATGAAATTGCTGAACCTTTTCTTCTTGTTCTCTACTGAACAGTTTTTAAATTGAGATCTTCGCCTTTCTATCCCTCATTGGATACACAATCCTTGTTTCTCCTGAGCATCACACTTCTGCAGCTTTTTGTTAATGCAGCACACTGACTTGTGCCTCCTCCAAAACACAATGGATCTTCTCTTCTGGTCCTACACTGCACACAATAAAAGATGCCTTTCACCTTTGCCTCTTTCAATGAACATGCCCTTCTGTCCTTCATGGATATCGCAATTCAACAGTTATTTGCCCTTACCACGCCTTGGCATGAGCCCCTTTCTGGGTGGACTGAAGTCAGATATAACACAGCGAGCTTGCACCTGGTCCCAGCTAGAGACTTGGAACATCTCTCTCCTGAACAGTATCTTTGGCAACTCCTAGTCTCTTTGTCCTTCTGGTGGCATTTTTTCCAGGCTAACCAATATAAGCCTCTCATCATCTGGTCCCAGAGTCTGGATCTCACAACCTCTCTTGCACTCAAAACAGACAGCAGAACCATCTGACTGAAGACACCTTACAAGCTTTAATCAATGGACCACAGAGCACTTCAGTAAAACAGGTTTTCTGCACAGTTCACAGAGTCAGATGTCCTGTTACCCCTTTTGTTTCATAACTGGAAAAGTAAAATGTCGGCAAGGCTGCACAGCTATGTATAGTTGGTGATATCTGAATTTTTCTACTCTGGTGCGCCCTGTTTTTCATTTTCCATTTGTTTCCTTTTCTGGCCTTCACATCGTCACCAATGTTAAGGTGACAGATAAACCAGACATCGCTGGTACACTCAAGTTAATTTAATCTTCAAACTATTGCAGGTAGTTTCATATGCAACATTCAAATCGCATAGTCCCAGATCTAGTCAGTTCCGTCCTTTTTCCAAGAACCTCAAATCTCAAGAGTAGAGCACTCGCATGTATGAAATACTCCACACCCAGCATTCAACGCACTGTCAATCATGAAAGAAGCATCACCATTCAGATCACACGAGGCACTACAAATACTAGTTACGGTTAGGAATCTGTTTCCAAATGTATAGCTTGATATTGGGGTTTCCACCAGCAGTGACAGAAATGAGTGGATTTTCCACTTTTGTTCTCCACTAAAATTGCTCCTCCCAAAGCAGATACAGCTAATATGTTGGAGAAACCTTGGTGCCAGAATGGATAACCGTAAATTTGTCACATTTTATTAATCGTTTCTGGCAGAGGGGGGAATTAAACAGCAACGGCTGATGGAAACTCTGCTGTCGAAAAACACCCACTCTTACCATGTGGGTAAAACTACCACTTCCAGTCATAGACGACTCCTTAAATGTAATAACCAGTCCTGTAAATGTTTAGATTCCCACATACCTTACTGCCTTAGAATTAGGAATCAGTACCAATAAACCCCTGGAAGCCACAGTTTGAATCATTTATTTGTTAATATAGTGTTCCTGGTCTCAGAATCCTTACCCCAACATACATCCTGTGACTGAGAGCAAGATTTTTCAGCTCTATATAAATATGCAATGTCCAGCCGGACACTTGAATTTAATAATCAAAGTAATGAATGATTAGACATACAGACAGATATTGAGTGGGACACAGTCCTGCGTCCTTCAAAAACAACACAATTACAGACAATCACACTTAAAAGACATTTTTCAGGCTAAAGAGAGAAGCTTATCGCCGATAAAGAATGAAAGGGCAAGCTTTCAAGACGGTAAACAATCATGCACAAGTTTTTAACACATGTGTTTAACATGCATGTTTGTACAACAAGTAGACGACGTTTCGATCTATTCAAGCAATACATAGATCATCATCAGGACTAATTAAATGACAAGCCTGAGAGTGCACTTCCACGCGTATAGACGGGCATGTGCGTTGCTTCCAACCAGGGAACGGGAGGTAACCGGGTAGAATTGCGTGGCGGGAACTGGCGCCGTTAACAAGGTACTGGGCGTCCGAGTTGAGGTAAGGCAACTTGTTGATCCAAGGTGATGCCATAGATCCAGTGTATACCTTGTTAACGCCACCAGTTCCCGCCACGCAATTCTCTGAATTGTGGCAACATTCACGGATTCTAGCCCCAGCGTACGCATAATCCTTGGATCCCCCATATTGTCGCTGGACTCCCTTGAAGCAACCCTACCCGGTTACCTCCCGTTCCCTGGTTGGAAGCAACGCACATGCCCGTCTATACGCGTGGAAGTGCACTCTCAGGCTTGTCATTTAATTAGTCCTGATGATGATCTATGTATTGCTTGAATAGATCGAAACGTCGTCGACTTGTTGTACAAACATGCATGTTAAACACATGTGTTAAAAACTTGTGCATGATTGTTTACCGTTTTGAAAGCTTGCCCTTTCATTCTTTATCGGCGATAAGCTTCTCTCTTTAGCCTGAAAAATGTCTTTTAAGTGTTATTGTCCGTAATTGTGTTGTTTGTTGAAGGACGCAGGACTGTGTCCCACTCAATATCTGTCTGTATGTCTAATCATTCATTACTTTGATTATTAAATTCGAGTGTCCGGCTGGACATTGCATATTTATATAGAGCCGATTCTGGTCTATATTTATTTCTCCTATTCTGAATTGTTTTTGAAGGACCTATTGTTTTTCAAAATAGTAAGTACCCCAGGTCCTTCTTACCTTAAGGGTTTCCCCTTGTTCTGTATTAATATTGAGAGCAAGATTTTGGCATGCATTTTTTGCGAGCAAAGCACAATCATAGCATACATGTAGCCTATGACCATTTCTAGAGCTCTCCAGCCCCTACTTTACACATGAAGGTGTTCACATGTGTGTTTCAGTTCACTACATGTTGCCATAACACAGCCTAGGAGCATCCATTAAAGCCCTGTTTACACTAAATAAGCACCAGTTCCCACACTTCTTGCTGTTTGCCAAAGTCCAGATAAAGCCCCACCACGCAGTCAAGTAGTCCTTAAACAAAAAATGAAAGAACCTGCAAATGGCAAACATTACATAGGAGTTATTCTGCATCCATTGCCTTCGTAAGCATGTTCTGCCATGTGGACATATAGTGTATGTGAGCACAGGTAAATCTGGGGTGCAAGAAAGGGTCAGTTTGTGATTTTAGAACGCGTGTGGTGCTTGATTGGACCACAGCAGATTACCATATTTAATCTAATAGTAATATTTAAACACTGCAACTTTACATTTTAGAGCAGTGGGCCATGTAAGGCCCGAAACGGTCCTTTCTGGCATGGTACAGAACAACACAATGGATCTACAAGCTAAAAAGACACTGACTGTACGCAAATATAACGGTTGAACTTCTAGTCTACTTTGTGCTGTTAATAGCCTTAAACTGTACAACACGACTGTTCATATTTCATATTTGTCATACTTTAAACGCAGTGTGAAATGCTTGCATCATCATCAGCATTCTTATTTGAGGATTGTGCGCTACAATGGAAAAAAATCACTAATTTATACAAATGAACTGCATCAACCAAATATAAAACAGGGTATTACACAAAAGAAAAAGAAAAGTAAAAGCTCCATTAATTCGCAGTCAGTAAAAATAATCCACAGGGATGCAAATCGAATTCCACTAACTATAACAGCTTTAAATGATTTACTTCACACTTGTTAACACTAGTGTAGCCTAAGCTAAATCGCCCTCCCACTCATGCCTCTGCATTCAGCCTCTGCCTCCGTAATCCTTCCCTCCAGAGGGCTCGAGCCTCAGCACATTGATTGGGTTATGAGAGCGCTGTATGGTTAACAAGGGGATTCATTAACACGGCACATATCTTGGTTTTTGATTACCCTCAGTAACTACTTTCTTCTATTGGCTCATATCAGGGACAACACAAGAAGAACATGCATTAACATATTAATAGATTCCTCATAACAGCTGCACAAGAGTGAGCAATTTCTTCTGTTGCATCCGGGCATTTTTGTTGTGAGCGGTAGAGTCCCCAACATTAAATATAACTTTCTATGTTCCTGGATCGCATGAGATCTAAATATGCTTCCAATAACCATGTTTTACCGGGAGGCAGTAGATTACCAGGCGAAAGTTAAACAACTACTCCAGTGACTCGATCTTGACTTGACAATGTGAAACCATCTTTTACTACATTGAGTTCACAGGTTGAAAAGCTCAATCCCAGAGATACCTCAGGATGAATTCATAAAATGTTGTCCTATTTGCAGCAAGCCAAGAAATGCTCACTATACCCGATAGAGCACAAATGTCACTAAAGAGCTTTTGGAAGACTGTTGCTTGATTATTAATCCATAAACCGACCCAGAATAACAAGGGTTTTAGAACAATCAATTGCTCTACCAGGAATATATCCAGTTTCATTTGCAACACCTTCAGAAGAGTGCCCAGGCCTAGTCACATAAACCTCCGCAAAAATGTATTTTCGGTGGTCTGTATAGTCCACCATTTTGTATGACCCCTTAATTCGGGGATTGATACCAAAACAACTTTAGCATTATATAGCTAGCTGGAGTGGTTAAGACACGGAGGGATTGCAGAATTTATTAAATCTTTTATGACTGGCCCTGAGTTTTGGGTCAAGATTTTAGCACTTATATCTTCCATCCCAAACCTTGATAGTTAAAAGGGAAGATAATGCCAATAGGAGAATCATGAACTGTAAAGCCTATACAGGGAACACAGGTCTTCTCCACAACCAATGGCCTTAGTTTTGATGATTTTTGTTATTAAAGATCTGAAAAAACAGTAATCTGCAAAAAGCCTTCAGTTGACAATGCAATCTAGATTAGGACCGCAAGAGCAGAACCGCATCATCAGTAAAGGGGGGGATCGGCAACATTTAAATGTTTATGGAAACTGATGCATATTAAATTACTCCTGAAATATCTGCAACAATTACAGTGACGCATTACATTTCTGAAGCATAGAACATTTTATTCGAAGAGCTACAGGCAGTAAACTCTTGCACTTATGTACAGAGTTGCAATCATTATGACTGATAGAATGATTCCTAATTATGATCGGGATCCTCAGAGGTTTCAAATGCACAGCATGGAACAGGCTTTTAGTAAAGTATCTGCTTCTTATGAGAGAGTGAGAATTGCATGCCTTTGGCAGCCCCCTGTTCATGAGGAGCCCGGGACGGTGCAACTTTTTACTTTTATTGTCTTCGAATACCTTTCTGGACATTTTCAATAGGAGGAAGCATCAATAGGCACACCTTAATGGTATATCAGCAGTCGTAGAATCAGTGGGTATGTTTCTGCAGGGATAGCAATGAAGATTATCAATGAGTAATAGGTGCATTACCAGAGGATACAACCCTAGTTGGAAATCACATACAATAAAGCTAGTATTATACAGACAATAAACACATACTTTGGGGGTTTCTTCAAGGCTTTGGTCCTTATTTAAAGTTTGGTGGGCTTTAATTGATTCTGCAAGGTCAGCTGAGGCATATACCCCGGAACTCCGGCGGGGAACAGCCCGCATATTTAGAGATATCAGTCAGGCACGCTGACATCCCCGGTCCTTCGACAGAACCTCGGCCACGGCAGTTCCACTGAGGGCAGTGACGATTTGCTGTGTGGGCATGTTCATTACATCCTTGTAGCAAAGATCTTTGTTTTTTGTTTGTCAAAAACAAACTTCCAAATGGCCCGACACACTGGGGGCCCGAATCACAAAGGTAAACTTAGACCTGCACTCTAAGTTTAAACCTAAAGTTTACTTTAGACCTGAAGGTGAAGGGCCCAATTCGTGAAGGTACTTAAGTGTAGTAAAGTTACGTATGTGTAGTCTGGTCACTGGGGGCGAAATCTCCGCACTGAGAACTGCAGTGCGGAGATTCTGCCCCAAATGTGGAGTTTCCACCGAGAGTGCGGATACTCCACCACAAGTGCGGTGACTCCGCAATCATAACTTTACTACATGTAAGTACCTTTGTGAATCCGGCCCTCAGTTCAGTATTCACAAAGGGACTTACGAGTAGCACCTTTAAGCTCAAGGAGGTTCTGCTCTGAGTGCAAAATCTTTTCAGGAGTAAAGATACTACTCCTAAGTCCCTTTGAGTTAGTAATGGGGGTCTCTAGTTGGCAATGGTTTGCACCTTTGTCCAGGTAAAGGACCCTGCTTCTAGTAAGGGTAGGGGAGTTATGCCCTTAGACAACCCCTGCTTACCCCCTTGGTACCTTGGCACAAGTGGGCTTATCTCAGAGGAAGTGTGTAATGCATGTGTGCACACATACAGTAATACAGTGAAAACACAACAAATGGACAACACACCAGTTTAGAAAAATAAGTAATCTTTATCTAAATCAAGCAAGACCAAAACGACAAAAATCCAACATACAGTTATCAAAGTATGACTTTTAAAAGGTAAAAACAGTTCTGTCCATAACAAACTATAGATGCAACACTTTCAACACAAAGTTTCTTGGATGCATCAAAATCATCAACAAAAATGTCAGCAGGGAAGGTGATGCATCGGTTCCTTACACGCAGGGAAGGGGATGTGTCAGTTCCTTGCTCCAGAGGAGGTGATGCGTCGATTCCTTACTGAAGAGGAGGTGATGTGTCGGTTTCTTACTGTAAGGGGAGGTGATATGTCGGTCTCTTATTGCGGCCCGGCATTGTTGTAGACTTGGAATCCTGGTGTGATGAATGGGGATTTGGGGATGCGTTGGTTCTCGATGGGACGGCGGTGGCTACGGCGCTGCGTTGATCTCTCCAGCCATGGTCCCATAATGCGTCGGTTTTTGCAGTCGCACAGCAAGCAGGGCCTGGTTCGGAATTGGTGCGGGGATCTCGGACTTCGGAGATTGGTGCACAAGATTGGGTGTGCGTCGAATTCTCCAGCCGCGAGCAGGCGCTGCGTCAATTTCTTCAGCAGCACAGTGATGTTGCGTCGAAAACAGGTGAAGATGCCTCACACTTCTTTAGTTGCTTCTCTTTCCAACAGCAGGAACAACCTCAAGAAGCCGAACACAGCAACAGGCTCCTCTTGGCAGTGCAGAACACCCAGCAAGGAAGTTCACGAGAGCTGGTAGAGTGTTCCTGACAAATCAGACCAGGAGGCAAGCTTTACTTCAAGCCCTTGGAGATCTTTTTCAAGCAGGATACACTGCACACAGCAAAGTCTTTGTCCTCTCCTCATATATCAAAGAACAAGGGTACCCCAGTATTATGACCATGGGTGGTTAAGGATTTTGCAAAACAAAGGTCAGGATGAGGCCACGAGAGTCCTCGTGTGACCTCGGCCACTAAGTATTTTAGACAGCATTAGTCAGGTTTCAACAAAGTAAAGTAGTCCAGGCAAGACTAGTTATGTAATATATGGAGGGACACAGGGTTTTAGTATGAACTCACATTTATTAACAGCATAAACGGAGTATCATAGTATAAATCTAGTAATAGTTCAGGTGCTCACACAACGAGTGAAAAAAGTGCGTGAAGTGAGGGGTGTTTGAGACAATTAAAAATTTACATCGCATTGACAACAAATAATGTGCAAAACTCCAAGTTGATTAGTAGCAGTAATAGAGTTTTGGTTGTAAGGGTCGACGTCGTTTCTATCTCATGAGTGTGAGGTCATCCTTAGGACAAAACAAGTGTGAGCAGGTAGAATCTATTAGAGGGAAAACAAAAAATCAAATCAAGGTCTCTGGTAGAGAGACAAATTATGTTAACAATTCTAGGAGTCAATGCCTATACATTAATTGTCAGATCAATCAGTTCTAGAGAGCTTACTGGTGATTAATTAAAGCTGTAATTAGTTGCTGCAGAGCTGACATGTACAAATTAAGGAGGAAAATAGAATCATGATAGGCGACTTAGGAGGAGGATAAGGTTTGCGCAAATTCCTCACATCGATGATAATAATGACTGAAAAGTGAAGAGTAACTTAAATTAATTAGAGCGCGTGTACGAGCGGGGAAGTCCTACTGGTGACTTGGTTGGTGTACACGGGTATGCATACAGTCAAGGACGCGCAAGAAGGAGGCATAGAGAGCGCGGGAGGTGAAACATTAAAAAATCCGTAAGCAGTGTTAGTCTGCGGCTGTGACGGGTTCCGGCTGGGGTGTGGAGTTCTTTGCCAGAGTCGGCAGTCATGTCCGTATACCCAGTGGTCTGTAGAGTCAAGATGAGACGTGGGATAACTAAGCGCCCTACTGTGGACATAGGTGTATGTGGGTCTGCAAGCCAAGGACACGCATGGGGGCATGGTCAAGAGGAGCGCGTGAGGTAGAGCGCTAGCATGCGGCTGTGGTGGGTGCAGACTGGAATGGATATTTGCCAGTGGCCTGTGAAGGCAGGCATTTGTAGATGCTAATCCGGACGTGAGGGAGCGAATTGTGTCGTGCCCGGAGAGTGGCAGAATCGGTTTGCCAATAGTGGGCGTACTGAAAAGGGAAAATGGTGATTAGTGGGTAGTGGGCCGTATGGAATAGCACACGGACAGGGTGTAAAAAAGGAACTTACTTATGAGGCCGCGGGGCACAGCCGAATGAATCAGAAAGTGCCGTGCCGAGGGTTGAATTCTGAAGGGATCAAGTGCGGTTCAATGAATCCCTGGAAGTACAAGGAATGACGGGTACAATTAGAGGCAGAATCAGGGAACGGGATTACGGATGGTGGAGTGAGCAACCAGAGCGGAACTTACTTGTACTAATTATGCATGAGATGCGTGATAGGTCAGCAAGGCTCGGGATCGATTCACCAAGTGCTGTTCCAAGGAGGTGGATCATGTTAAAAGGTGCGTGAAGAGTTACGCGCATGCGCAGAGCCAGCACCATCTGCTGTGCAATGGACTGCGCGCCTAGTTCCGTGAGTGAGAGTAGTGGCTAAATTGGAGCCGCCATGATTAAAGAGTGTGTGGAGAGCCGTGTAAGATTAGTCTGTAGGCAGAGAGGTGCAGCAAGGAATATGCACATCGATAAAAGCAGAAGAGCGAGAGTACAACATATTTACAAGGAGCATAAATTAAATTATGTGCATAACCATGGTAAGGAACACGGGGTAAAAATTACATCATTTTTTCATAGTGAATGGTGTTCTATCTTCAATCAGGGAATACAGAAGCGTGTTCACAGGAATTCCATAAGGAGTATACACTAAAGCCGGAGGGCTTATTACAGAATCATGTTCCATTCATCAAGGGTATTCAATCCATTTTCAATGGAACGACAGTTGAACATCCATTTACATTCTAGTCTGTTGAGGATAGCCTGAGGATCACCGCCTCTGATGTTTGGGTGAACGATGTCAATCACTTGCCAGCGTAGGTCTTGTTCAGAGTGTCCTATTTCCAGGAAATGCTCCACCAACGGCGCATCTGTGATTCGACAACGTATACAGCTTTTATGTTGGCTTATCCTTGCTTTGACCTTTTGAGTTGTTTGACCAATGTAGATAAGGTAGCAAGGACAACTGACACAGTAAATGACATTCATTGAGTTACAGTTCGAAAAGAAGCTCAATTTGTGCGCAACAGTGCCATATTCAAATACTTTGGTGTCTTTCGTGAGTGGGCATTTAGCACAGTTTCCACACTTAAAATTGCCTAATACAGGTGGGAGACCGAAACATGAATATAAGGGGGGTTTCAATTCGGGATGGTTTATGTGCTCGAAATAAGTGGTCCTTAATGTTGCGCCCACGTTTGAAAGAGAATAGGGGAGCCTCATTTGTGATGTTGATGAACGTGAGCAGGGGCCAGTGTTTTTTTATTATTTTGGTTATTTTGTGGCTGGCAGGACAGAAAGTGGTCACGCAGGTAATGCAGGAAATGTTTTTTTTGGGTCTGGTTTCAAGTAAGAATTCTCTATGTGAAAACCAAGCACGTTTCATGGATCTTTTCACCAGTCATCTTGGGTAGCCTCTGTTCATAAGTTTGTCACACAGGATGTCAGCTTCCCTGAAGTAATCATCTTTTAGTTTGCAATTTCTGCGTATCCTTAAGAATTGGCCATAGGGGAGGCCATCCCTGAGCGCTCTAGGGTGGGCACTTTTGTAGTGGAGAAGAGTGTTGTGCTCTGTGGGCTTCCTGTGCAGGGTCGTGTAAAGCCCTCCCTCATAGGGTTTGACAGTGAGGTCAAGGTAGTCTACCTGTGTATTGCTCCAATTGTAGGTGAACCGGAGATCTGGTTGGCAGCTATTTAGCCATACACAGAAGGAATCTAATTAATCTATAGTGCCATGCCAGATCACGAACACATCATCGATGTATCGGTGCCAACTTCTTTTTTTTTTTAAATAATTTTTATTGGGTTCTTGGCAATCCATTAGAGCAGATAATACAATTTATCATACATAAATAATGTGCTGGATCTAAACATAGTACATCAACAGAAAACAAAAAGAGAGAGACCCCCACAAACATACATAGAGAAAATTCAACGATTTAAATTATAGTAACAAATATCAAAATTGATCTACCACAATCCAAAGATAGTTTTAGTCAAAATAAGATTCCCAGATTTTGGTGAATTTACGCAGTGCCCCAGTCCTTTGTGCAAAAATAAATTCGGATTTCCTAACTTTCTTAATTTTTTGATAACATTCATCAACAGTGGAACTGTTTCTGTCTTCCAATACTGAAGAATCAGTGATCTAGCCACTGCTATTAAAATATACAGAAGTTGCGCCATAGAATCAACCAATTTTAACTCTGGATTCAATCCAAATATAATTAGATTTTCATATCTAGTAATCGTAAAATGTAAATGAAGAGAAAACAAAGAGAACATTCCTTTCCAAAATAACTTAATTTTAGGGCATAAAGCCATTATATGAGACCAGTTAGCCAAGTCTGGTTGAGTACATCTGAAACAAGTGGGCGACGTAGTGCTATACATTTTGACCTTTACAAACTTAAACCTCCCAAGAAAGCCTGCTGTCACCACCTCCACCACCCTCTGTCCCTTCCTACCTCCTGCCCCCGCTGTGACTCCAGTCTCCATTCACACCGACACGTCCCTGAGCAGCAAACCTTCACCATACTACTTCTAAACTGCCGATCACTGCCAAAACATAGTGCAGAAATCTTTCTACTAATCAACGAGAAAAAACCCGACGCTGTCTTACTAACTGAGACCTGGTTAACACCTGACTGCGACCCTGATGTAATTCAAGCACTCCCTCCTGGCTATCAGATTGCCCGCAGAGACCGTACTCAACGACCAGGAGGAGGGATTGCTGTTATACACAAATCCGCAATTCAGTGTCACCATACACCAAATCCAATCCCGGACTGCGAAAGTATGTCCTTCTGCCTGAAATTCACTCCGAATGATAGCTTAACAGGCCATCCAACTGGAGCAACTAATTAAAAATCCCACCCACAACAGAGGTCATCTGCTAGACCCCATTTTCAGTAACTGTCCCAATCTCTCAGTAAGGCCTATCACTCAGCTCCCATGGACAGACCACTTTCTCATCTCACTCACCTGGTCTACCCATAAACATATCCCTAAAAACTCCACCCCACGCATAAAGAGGAACTGGTCAAAACTCCCTCTAGAGCAATGGGGCAATGAACTTATGGCCACGAAACCCTCTTTTACTCAGGATCCCCTACTGGATAGTGGGATATTCAATGAGTGGATCAAGGATTCCCTTGACACCGTCCTTCCCATCAGGAAAACAGTACAAAAAAGAGTCCAGGAAACTGCTCCCTGGTACTCAGATGAACTAAGGGTACTCAAACGCCAGTGTAGAAAGATGGAAAGGAAATGGCGCCTTCAATATACCACCACTGACAAAGTCAGATACAAGGAAACCATAAATGCATACAAACTTGGGATCATTAAAGCCCAATCCACCTACTACAATGAAAAAATTATTTCCGACAGATCCAAACCCAAAGAAATCTACCAAATCGTCAAAACCCTCTCCAAAATCTCCCCCCCTTTAGTGTCAGCCGATAACCCTACCGTCCGATGCAATGATCTAGCTGATTTCTTCCACCAAAAAATCAATAAAATATACTCCTCCTTCACCACCTCTGCATCCGACCCAATCATCAATAATTCCCAGCTCTCAACAGATACTACCCTCCGGTGTCTAATAACCATGAGTGACATCCCACCACTAGACCTGGAATCACTTCAAACCCTTGCTCTTCAAATAAAATCCGGCTCACCCTCTGACCCAGCACCCCCCCTCACGATGACCATGGCTACCCAAACAATTTTCCCCACCCTTTTAGAGCTACTGAACTGCTCCTTAGAAAAGGGAATAGTACCCCCCATATGGAAAAAGGCCATGGTGAAAGCACTTTTAAAAAAGCCCAACCTCAACTCGAACGACTCCAATAACTATCGTCCTATCTCTCTGTTACCCTGGGCAAGTAAAATACTGGAAAGGTATTTTAATCACCACTTAACTAAACACCTCGAAGAAAATCTCCTATTGGATATCTCCCAAACAGGATTTCACCCAAAACATGGCACGGAGACAGCTCTCCTAGCCGTAGTAGAAGAATCAAGAAAGATCCTGGACCGAGGAGGATCAGTGGCAGTGGTCCTCCTCGACCTCAGCGCCGCATTCGACACGGTATGCCACAAAACTCTATTACATCGACTTTCCAATCTTGGAGTCTTTGGAAATGCTCTTGCATGGCTAAGATCCTTTCTGAGTGGAAGGACCTTCCAGGTCTTCGATGGCAATTTCTGCTCCACTAGCAAACCTCTAAACTGTGGGGTACCACAGGGCTCCTCCCTGAGCCCCACGCTGTTTAATGTCTATATGAGACCGCTGGCTGGGATCGTTCATCAATACGATATCAAGATCATATCGTATGCGGACGATACCCAGCTCGTGGTCTCCCTGGTACAGAAGAACAGCAGGCTCCCTCAAGTCAACTTTGCATCTTGCATGGAAGAGATAAAAAGCTGGATGACGGCATCCTCTCTAAAACTAAATGAGGACAAAACCGAGATCCTGTTCCTCGGCCCCCCCTCTCCAACCACTATCTCACAGCTATGGCCCTCCAGCCTGGGCCCTCCCCCATCTCCAAAGGAGGATATAAAGAGCTTAGGAGTCTGGCTTGATAAATCCCTGACTCTCAATACCCAGGCAACCAAGACCTCAGCAACTTGCTTCGGATTAATCCGGATGCTGAAAAAAATCCTCCCGGTCCTACCGCTCGAAGCCAAACAAATCGTCATTCAGGGCCTCATTCAATCTCGGCTTGAATAATGCCCTCTACTTAGGAGCACCAGAATATGTATTAGAAAAACTCCAACGGACCCAGAACTGTGCAGCCAGGACACTACTACAGATACCCCGCAGAGAATCAGCCAAGGCGGGGATTCGATCTCTCCACTGGCTCCCTGTCAGAGAAAGAGTAAAATTCAAGGCCCTCTGTATCTCCCACCAAGCCTTTTACAGAGTTGGCCCCCAGATCAACCACCCCCTTCTTACTCCATACCTCCCCGGCAAACAGCTCCGATCTTCTAACGCCTGCCTTGCCATAGTTCCCCGAATAAAAAGATCCAGGGCCGGAGGTAGGTCCTTCGAGTTCAATGCGTCCAGGCTATGGAACTCCCTTCCCCCCTCTTTAAGATCCATCCAGACTCTCTCCTCATTTCGCAAAGAACTAAAAACCTTTCTTTTCAGAAACTAAACTCCTCACCCCCGCCTTAGAGTACTTTTGTCTCTACTCAGCGCTTGGACGCCCTCGGGCAGCAGTCGCGCTATACAAATCTTCTTTTCATTTCATTTCATTTCATTTTAGCCAAAGTTGCAGGAGTATAATATAAAAGCCACTTACTAAAAAAAAGCATGTGTCGCCAATTGACACCTCTCAAAACCGTGAAATTAAATTTATTTAAAGTATTCCAAAAATGATCAGTTATTTTAATGCTTTCCTGCTTCTGCCACATTTTTATTGCTTTGGCGCTCACATCCTCCTCCCTGCTTTGTGCTAAGCTTTTTCTCCATTTTCCGGGATTTTTAAAAAGTGGGGACCAGAAAAGGTCATTTGTTAAATGTGATAGTTGACTATTTTGTGCTAAATTGGATTGAGCCAAAGATTTATACAATAAACCATATGAACCCATAAGAAGAAAGTTTCCACGAATTAAGATGGACATCTCATCAATAGTCAACCATGCTCCATCTTTCACAAAGTTCGATAAAGTTATAAACCCAAATCTGGCCCCATTATATATAATTTCTGGCCCGATATTAATCCCGAGTCCCAGGACAGCGTCACACAGTGGAGTTATTAAGCTCAAAAAAGGAAGCGAGTACCTTTTCAGCATTACTTCACGTTTTTAAAAAAACCAGCTCAGAACCTTATATCTGACTAATTTGGGTGATTTAAATATCGAAAGAGGAGAAGGAATTTTGGTCTCTTTACAAATTAAATTTAAAAAAAAGTTTGTAAACAGAGCGACTCTAGGTATTGAATGTTTAAATCTTGAGAGATACTGTGTAAAGTATGCAAAGTAGTAGTCTTTCAAATTTGGCAGACCAAGACCTCCTTGTTCCTTATCCAAATATAAAGTATTAATAGCTATTCGAGGTTTTTATTTTAGCCCAGACAAAGGCTGAAAATAAAGATTCAACTTTTGAAAAAAAGAAGCCTGGGAGTGAACAGGATATAGTAGAAAACAGAAAATTAAATAAAGGAAGTACTGACATTTTAATTAAAGCCACCCGACCCAGAATGGATAAAGGCAATGGATTCCATCGTAGAAGCATATCACGGACTTTTTGAATCGAAGGCTCGAAATTCAATGTATACAAATCAGGTACTAAAGGTGAGAAAAGAACGCCCAAATACTTTTTGGGTCTATTGTTAACACAGCTCTGAATATCTAAATGCAATTCAGGATTATTCTTACCACAGATCAAAATTTCAGTTTTCTTTTTATTAATTCGATACCCCCCCCAATGCTTCGAATTCTGTAAAGACAGAAAAAGCCTGTATTTGCGTATATATCTCAGGTTTCAGCAGCAACATAATATCGTCTGCGTATAATTTAATTTTGTCCATACAGGGAATAGGTAGAAGAATATCCTTACTTTTTCTAATTGCTACTGCTAAGGGCTCGATAAAAAAAGCGAAAAGAACGGGGGATAATGGACATCCTTGCCTCGTCCCTCTTTGCACTGAAATCGAGCCGACAATTAATGAGTTAACCAGAATATGAGCTTTTGCCCCATGATATAAATTCCTAATTAGGGTAATGATTTGAGAGGGAATACCAAAGTGCTGTAAAATAGAAAAAAGTGCATCCCAAACCACCAAATCAAAAGCCTTTTCTGCATCTAAAAGGAGAACCAAAGCCGGAACCCTACGTGTTTCAAAATAGTCTAAAGCCTCAATCAGATAATGTGTGTTAGTAATTAACTGACGGCCTGCAATAAAACCATTCTGATCTGCATGAATCAATTGCGAGGCAGCATGGTTAAAACGAATAGAGAGCAATTTTGTAATAATTTTATAATCTGAATTGAGTAATGTTATGGGCCTATATGAGTTGGGGTCTTGGGCTAGTTTCCCTTTTTTCAAGAAACTGACCACCGTTCCATCGTAAAAAGACGCTGGAATTGGGCCACCATCGAGCATAGAATTTACTAGTAAAAGAAGGAGCGCAGAAAAAGAACTGAGGAACGTGGCAAAAAATTCCGCGGGAAGTCCATCTGGACCACAGGCCTTACCATGAGGAAGGCTTTTAACAACAGACTCTAATTCATCAAACGTAAATAATGACGCCATTGCTTCTTGGTCCAGTTGAGGGAGAGTAGGAAGCCGATATTTATCTAAAAAATCGTTCAATCTCCCCTGATCCATAGTGTGATATGAGGTATAAATATTCTCATAATGGGACAACATAATTGCTCCAATCTCTCCCTGATCTAAGGTATCCACGCCACTAACTGGAGATTTAAGAGATCGAATTATATTAGCTGCAGCCCATTCTCTAACCTGCCATGCCAAGAATTTACCCGTAAAATTACTATGCTCGTAAATTTTTGGGGCTTGTCTGCAAAAAGTTTCCTCACTTCTAGCGAAATAATGTGCATTCAATGCCCGTTTTGCGGCATTCAATTGATTCTGTATTTTAGGAGACGGATTATGATACATTTGATTTACTAAAACCTGTATATTTTGTTGCAATTGATTCTTTGTAGCCCTATAAATGACTGATTCCTTTGCGTCCCTTCCTATAACTGCCCCCCGTATAAATGCCTTCAGTGAGTCCCATACAACATGAATGGGGTTTGTCTCCATATTTCGTTCAATATACTCCGTAATCTCCTTTTTAAGAGAAGTAACCCATATTTCATCAGAGAGATAAGATTTATTAATAATCCATCGTTTCTGAGTATTCGTGCTTCCCTCCAGCACAAACTCAGCCGCTAACATCGCATGGTCGGAAAAGCCATTGTGTAACATCCGATAATGCTGGATTTTAAATTTTGAGGAAACCAAAAGAAAGTCAATCTGTGAAAATGACTTATGCCTTCCCGACCAACAGGTATATTCTCTTTTATAAGGATTTAAAAAGCGCCATGGATCAACAAGATCGAACATCCTTACATTATTCATAATTGTCTGAAGTGATTTAGGTTTCAACTGCTTTTTCCCACCGGTAGTAGAATCCAAGTTCGGTTTCATGAGAATATTAAAGTCCCCTCCGATCACAATATCCCCACCAACCATCAGTAGGGACTGAAACATCTCATCATATATTGCAGGGCGATCATTCAAGGGGGCATAGAAGCTTACAAAGGTAATATGCAATGGTCTATTCTTTAATTTACACGTAACCCAGCACCACCTACCCTGAGTATCCGCATTAGTTTGAATCAACACCGCCTCTAATCTCCTATTAAGAAAGAGTGCGACTCCTCTCGCTGACTCAGAAAAAAAGGAAAAACCCCGATAAGAGGCCCACCCCTTAAACATAGATAGTATCGGTGCCAACTTCTGATGTGGTTACGGTGTGAATTGGCTTGATTCAAGACAAATGATTTCTCTTTGGCGTCTACAAAGAGAATGGCGAAATTTGGGGCAGAGACAGCCCCCATACCAGTACCTTTGCACTGTTTATAGTACTTGTCATTGAACATAAAATAGTTCTTTGTTAATTCTATCTCCAAAAGAGAGATGATAAATTCAGTCGGTACTTTGTGTGGTCTCGGTCTAGTATTTAAATGGGTTTTAATGACTGTAGTACCCTTGTCCTGCGGGATGTTGGTATAAAGGGATTCTATATCCAATGTGACCATGAGTTCTTGTGTGGGGTCAAATTGCACATGCTCAACCAAGTTGATTAAGTGTGTGGTGTCTTCCATATATGCTATGGTGTCCAGTACTAGGTCATGAATGACGAAGTCGATGTATCTACCTAGCGGCTCAAGGATAGAACCACAGCCTGACAGGATGGGTCTTCCTGGGGGGTTATCTTGATTTTTGTGGACTTTAGGAAGTGTATATATTAGTGGTGTCCTGGGATTTATATTGTTGAGATACAGAAATTCGTTATGACTGAGGTAGCCTAGGTCTTCCGCTTCCTTAGTAGTAGTCTGGATGTCTGGATGAGGTTTTTTATCTCATCTAGGGGATTGTGTCTCAGTAGTTCATAGTGGGTCCTGTTGTTGAGTTGGCGTATAATCTCATTGTCATATGATGTTTTATCTTGGATGACAATACCCCCTCCTTTGTCACATGGCTTAATTATGATATTGTCCATTTTTTAAAGTTTTGGAGACTTTTCTTTTCTTCCAGGCTGATATTGTAAGGGATAAAGTCATGTTGGTTTTTCAATTTGTCTAAGTCCTTCAGGACTAAGTTTTCAAAAGTGATGACCTCTGGCGGTAGTGTGGCAAACGGTGGATTAAAAGTGGATTTAGGACAGAGACCTTTCGTGTCATAGTTAGGTTGTGACTCTCTGTCGAGAAAATAAATTTCAGTCTTATTTTTCAAAACAATTGAAAAAGCTTGGTTTGTATGGTGAACCAATCTGGTTTCTCTGTGATTACATAAGAGAGTCCTTTGCTCAAGACTGAGATTTCTGTGGAAACTAGTTAATGGTTAGACAAGTTAAAGATGGGGACCGGTTCCCTATTGGGAAGAGGGTCGCCTGTCACAGAAGTGTCTAGTACTGGTAGACCCATTGATAGAACTTCGGCTGTGTCTGGCGCTCTCCTGGAGGGAAGTTGTATTGTGGCTTCCCCCTCCCTCTCTCTGTTTGGAATGTCTGGCCTCAGCCTAAAAAATTGGGATTGTTAGCGGAGGAGCTGGAACCAGCTCCTTTGTCCGAGGAGTGCGAGTCTGCAGAAGTCAGAAGACACTGGTTGTTTGTTTTTAAAACTTCCCCAGGTACCTGCCTGTTGTCTCTGCGAGTATTGGGGGTTTGTGAAATAATCGTCTAGGAGGAATGGGTAGGTCTTTTCTGGCAAGTATACAATCCAGGCTGCTCCCACCACAGCCGCATGCTAGCACTCTACTTCACGTGCTCCTCTTGACCAGGCCCCCATGCGCGTCCTTAGCTTGCAGACCCACATACACCTATGTCCACAGTAGGGCGCTTAGTTATCCCACGTCTCATCTTGACTCTACAGACCACTGGGTAAACGGGCATGACTACAAACTCTGGCAAAGTACCCCACACCCCAGCCAGAACCCGTCACAGCCACAGACTAACACTGCTTACGGATTTTTAAATGCTTCACCTCTGCGCTCACTATGCCTCCTTCTTGCGTGTCCATGACTGTATGTATACCCGTGTACACCAACTAAGTCACCGGTATGACTTCTCCGCTCGTACACGCGCTCTGACTAATTTAAGTTACTCTTCACTTTTCAGTCATTATTATCATCGATGTGAGGAATTTGCGCAATCCTTATCCTCCTCCTAAGTCGCCTATCATGATTCTATTTTCCTCCTTAATTTGTACATGTCCGCTCTGCAGCAACTAATTACAGCTTTAATTAATCACCAGTAAGTTCTCTAGAACTGATTGATCTGACAATTAACGTATAGGCATTGACTCCTAGAATTGTTAACATAATTTGTCTCTCTTCCTGGGACCTTGGTTTGATTTTTTGTTTTCCCTCTAATAGATTCTACCTGCTCACACTTGTCTTGTCCAGATGATGATCTCACACTCATGAGATCGAAACACCGTCGACCCTTACAACCAAAACTCTATTACCGCTACTAATTAACTTGGAGTTTTGCACATCATTTGTTGTCAATGCGATGTAAATTTTAATGTCACAAACACCCCTCACTTCACGCACTGGTGCACCTGAACTATTACCAGATTTATATTATGATACTCCGTTTATGCTGTTAATAAATGTGAGTTCATACTAAAACCCTTTGTCCCTCCATATATTACATAACCATTCTTGCCTGGACTACTTTACTTTGTAGAAACCTGACTAACGCTGTCTAAAATACTTAGTGGCCTAGGCCACACGAGGACTCCAGTGGCCTCATCCTGAGCTTTGTTTTGCAAAATATTTGTCCTCTCCTTGGCAGAAACATCCATTGCAGGCCAACCCCAGACAGCACACGGCAATGGGGCAGTACGTCTCCTTCAGCTTTTCCAGCTCTTCTCCTTGGCAGAGGTTCCTCTTGAGTCCAGAAGTATTCTTACGTTTTGATGTCTGGGCCCCAATATTTATACTCAATTTCTCTTAGTTCTCTTGTTGCAGAGTGGCTCTGTGCTCAGTCAAAACAAGTTCTGTCCTCCCTGGTCCAGCTTCCTGGCAGGAGGTGAAGAAAGCATTGTGTAAGGCAGACCAGGCCCATTCAGGTGCAAGGAAATCTCCTCCCCTACTCTAAATGCACTCCAGGTCTATTCAGCTCAGCCTTGACTCATCCAGGAAAGGCAGGATACACCTCAACCCCCCACCCCCGCAGTGGCTGTCTACAGTGAATGCACATCCCTAGCCCCTGTCACTCAAAAGCCAGACAGTCAGTCCGCAAATCTGCAGAGGCACACAGGATGGCTAAGCAAGAAAATACCCAATTTCTAAAAGTGGTATTTTCAAACACACAATATAAAAACCATCATTACTAAAAGATGCAGTTCAGGCATACTAAACTCAATCTTTCTATCTTTTCCAAATGGGAAGTTATACTTATAAGATGTTATAAATAAACTCCAATTCTATCCTATGGGACAGATAGCCTTTCAATAGTGAAAAACGAAATACACTGCATTTCACTACACATCAGTAAATGTCCTAACTTTCACATACACTGTACCCTGCCCACTGGGATACCTTGGGCTTACCTTAGGGGTGTCTAACATGTAAGAACAGGGAAGGTTAGGGCCTGGCAAGTGGGTGCACTTGCCAGGTTGGCATGACAGTTGAAACTGCACGCAGATACTGCAGTGGCAGGTATAACAACCTTTTGCAAGGCTGCTTGTGTGGGTGGCACAATCAGTGCTGCAGGCCCACTAGCAGCATTTGATTTACAGGCCCTGGGCACGCAAGGTGCACTGTACTAGGGATTTAGAGGTAAATCAAAGAAGCCAATCATGGTAACACCAATCCATAATAACAATTTACACAGAGAGCATATTCACTTTAGCACTAATCAGTAGTGGTAGAGTGCCCAGAGTCCTAAAACCTAAAAAAACAGGGTAAAAAAGCAGGAGGCCCAAAACCAAAAGGCTGGGGCTAAAGCTGCTGTCTAAAGTTAGACTTCAGGTCTAAGTTTATCTTTGTAAATCTGGCCCTAGGAATTTTATCCCTGCATGTGGAGGTAATTTATTTGTTTTCCTGTTGTGGGCTTCCAGGCTTTACCTGGTGGGGTCCCAAACAGGAAAAAAACATCCGAACATCCACCCCAAATAGATCAGATCTTCTGAGATACTTTGACCAGAAGCCAAATGTCATTGAGGCCATCGGTCAAAGGCTTCTGCTGGCAGAGGCAGTTGATGCTCCTCCGAAGCAAACATGGAAGTTCCCACTACCCGAAATGGGTGAACTATTTGGCAGATAGGGAACTTCACCACATATAAAGTATGAAGTACACTGTCCTCCAAAATCTAGAAAAGACCTTTTGTGTGTACAATGGAGAGCCGCTGAATACTAAGGACTTGGAACTGTTAAACTTCCACCTAGAGCATTAGTAACATTTTTCCACATTCCAGAAGAGGAAAGCATGTAATCAGTGCTTAATTTGAGCAAGTGGTTTCCGGTGCTCGGTACCGGCACTTAATTGTCAGCACTGGGGCATGTGACTGTCTGCCACATGGTGGCGTTGTCTGGCTAATTTAGAGATGACCACAACAACAGTTAGTTATTAACTTAATATACATTAAAAATGAATATTACCTACCGCCCAAGCCATTCTTATAGCTTTGGGGGTGAATCGTCACACTTATACGAATGTCAATGTTAGCACGTGAGTTGTTACTATCATTGGCAGCATGGCAGGGGAAATATGTGGCAAAAGCTGCAATGGCCTCCTGACGAGAGCCCAGCACTTATGTTTATGAAAATTAAGCACTGCATGTAATGCTAAACAAAGTCTCCACACATTTACAATGTGTATGTTATAATTTGTGCAGCATTTATTTAGTGGAAATTGAAATTTTAGCGTGTCTGAGTGCTTTACAAAATACAAATGTGCAACTGTATGGAAGAGTTTTTTCTTAGACTCGCATGGCCGCTTTTCTTACCAAGCTAGTGATAACCCTACAGTCAAATGTAACTTTAGAAAGTTTTTTTGTTAGCTTATTTGTAGAATTAAACATTGTAATAATTACGCAAAATGTTATTGCTAAACTTTGAGATAACGGATATCCAGGAGTGTAGCCACTCACATTTTGGTGTTCATAGTTGGAAGCAACACAGAGAATTTCCCTTTGTTACAACAACCTGTGCAAGGCAACATTGTGGATTATTTTTCATAGTTAAACCCTCATTACGAGAGCAATAGAGTACGCAGTAACTTCACATGCAGCATTATACTGAGGCTTGACAAAGGCAAACCTACACTTTTTTATTTATTTTTTAAAAACCTTTATTTACACATCAAATATTCACAGTCATGGGCCTACAACCGTCCGGGCCGGCCGCTAACGTAGAAAAAAGGGAGGACCACAACAATACAGCAATCATGAGAGCAGGAGCGAACCGCACGCGTAACGGCTGCAGCCGCCCACAACTGAACCCAGCACTACAGAAAGGTTTCCTATTAACTGTTTTGTAAATGAAAACAACAAAAGGAAACTTAGACCAGGCAGAAGAACTCCATTAGCAGGGACTTGCTCTCTCATGAGCGGGGGACAACAGCGACAATGCAGCCCATTACACAGTAACTCGCATTAAGAAGGGCAGGGGAGGGCAGGGAAAAGATCAGTCATCAATCCTGCAAGGCGAAGGGGAAAAAGACCAGGAACATCAAAGTCAAGGGGACATCGTTGCGTCTGGTGTGACCACCAAGGGGGGGGTGCATATATCCCCACGGTAGGAATTCCAGGGACCCCACATCTTACTCCATTTCTTAGGTTTGCCTCTGGCCACGTAAACAGTTTTCTCTCGGAACATGCACCAATCCATATTCTCTTTCCACTTCGTAACTGTGGGAGGCCTACCGGAGCCCCAGAGCTGTGCAATGTCTCTTTTAGCCATCATGTTGCCCAAAGTCACCCAGCGTTCTTGTGCCACATCGCAGTCAGTCGGTTCCCACACATTCAACACACATCGCCGAGCCTCAGGGAGCAGAGCCACACCCGTAACCTCCTCCATCACTGCATGCACACCAGTCCAGAAATGTAGCACCTTCGGACACTCCCACAGAATATGAAGAAAAGTACCAAGCAGGCCACAACCACGCCGACATAAACCATCACTTGTGTAGCCCATGTGAAGCAAGCGGGGACCGGTGACATAGACCCTATGTAATATCTTTAACTGCACAAATCGAAGACGAGCCGGTATGGCTACCTCCCTCGGTGAGGCTACGGCCGCGACCCAGTCCTCATCATCCAATTCTAGGCCATCGGCGACCCAGACCTCTCGCAAATGTGTGAGGAGGTCCGCTCGAGTATTGATCAGTTTTTTGTAGATCAGGGAAATAGTACTATCCGGCAGGTAACCATCAAGTAAACGATCTTCCAGCGGGGAGGCTTCAGGGATATCTGCAGGATTCGGGAAAGCGGAAAGTAGCGCATGGCGCATCTGCGCATAGCGAAAGAACTCCCTATCGCTCAGCTTATATTCCGTCCGAAGAGCTTCAAACGTTTTAAAAGTGCCCTTCGTCCAGAGATCCCCCACACGACTAATTCCAATCAAATCCCATTTTTCAAAGCCCTTAGTACGCCATAAACCACCCAACGCATCAGACGCATACAGTGGAGTAGCACGAGTCAGACGACCCGTCCATCCCGTGGCAGCGGTGGCGCAGTGCCAGGCACGTACTGCATTTTTCGTAGGACCTGTCAATGTAGTGCCTCCCTTCGTAGAATAAAGCGCTCTATTGAAATCTCTGCCCGGCAACAGTAGCTCATCCATCTCGTACGCGGGGTTCACCGCCGGGCCATATGTCCCATGGTTCACCACCACCAACTGGGACGCCCAATAATACCTTCTAATATCAGGAAGAGCTATGCCACCGTCATACCACGGAAGGGTCAATTTAGCGAGAGCAATTCGCGGTCTCCCATCCCAAACTAGTTGCCTCTGTAGGCTCTCTACCTCACTAAAATATCGGGCGGGCACCACGTCCAGCGTATTCTGCAATGCATACAAAAAGCGTGGAAGAGACATCATTTTGAATAAGGCTGCCCGGCCAAGCGGCGATAGCGGGAGCTTCCGCCAACGAGCAACATCGGCCCGCAGCCGCTGGAGCGGGGGCAGTAGATTCAGAGCATAACGGACCGCCGGATCCAGGGACACGTGGATACCTAAATATTTAAATCCAGAATGTGAAATCGGAATCGGACAGTCACGAGGGAGAAGGGGGGGGTCGCCAACCAGCACATAAACACAGGATTTCACCCAATTAATGACAAGCCCTGAATTGCGACCGAAGGAGTTTAATACATCAAATAACACTATCAACGATTTCCGCGGGGAGGTGAGATAGAGCAAAATATCATCTGCGTAGAGTGACACGCGATCCTCAAACGTCGGTGTCCACCGAATACCCGTCATGGAGGGTTCCCACCGGAGCCACGCCGCCAGGGGCTCCAACGCGAGAGCAAAAAGAAGCGGGGACAGGGGGCAACCCTGCCGCGTGCCCCTCCCAAGCCCGAAGGGGGTAGAAACTCTACCATTCACCACCACCTGCGCCAGCGGTTCCACGTATAACAACTTCACCCATCCAATGAATCCAGGTCCAAAACCAAACTTAGCCAGCGCCGCCCAGAGATACAACCACTCCAACGTGTCAAACGCCATCGTGGCGTCTAAGGACGCCAAGATGGTGGGCTCCTGAATAGAATCAACTCTCGCGAGGACTCTGTGGAGGCGCCGCAGGTTCAGCGCGGTGTTGCGGTGTGGAATAAAACCAGACTGGTCCGGATGTACCAGGTCACCAATGACTTTGATCAGACGATTAGCGAGCACTTTAGCGAGAATCTTAGGTTCAGCATTTAGGAGTGAGATAGGCCTATAAGACGCACAGCAATCACGCGGCTTGCCCTCTTTATGGATCACCACAATCGTTGCTAGACGTTGATCACGCGGAAGGGAGCCGGCCTCTCGGGATGCAATAAACATCTCGCGGAGATAAGGTGCCAACCTATCTGGACGAAGCTTGTAAAGCTCGATCGGAAGGCTGTTAGGGCCGAGAGCCTTTCCTGAACGGACCGAGCGAATCGCCGATGCTATCTCATCGTTCGTCAACGCCTCATCCAGCAATTCTTTATCATCGGCAGAGAGGCACGGCAATGCAATATCTCGTAGCAGTTGACGAGAGTCGTCTTCTGGCCTCTCCGAGACCGGAGAGTAGACGTCACGCAAATGGTCCGCAAAACAGCTCACAATCTCCCCCGGATCCGTAACACTCACACCATCAGCACGCACAATCACCGGGACCGCACGACTCGCTCACTCTCTCCTCTCCAGCCAAGCAATCAACTTTCCAGCCTTGTCACCAACATCATACAAGCGCCCCTGTTGTTCCTGACCAGCGAGCTTGGCCGCATCCGTAACCAACGCCCTGTAATCCGACTGTTTAAGGCAAAGGGCATGGAGTTTATCCCGTGTGACTTCCCGCCCGAGATCCTCTTCCAAGTCAGTTATGTCAGACTCCAGGCGTACCACCTCCTCATTTTTACGTCTCTTAGCTAGGGAGATCAAGGATAGGGCCTGCCCACGGATGACCACCTTGAAAGCCTCCCACAATGTTACAGCCGATGAGACTGAACCCTGATTTTCTACAAAATAACGGTCAAGAGACTTAACCAAACGGGCACGAGTTGTGGGGTCATGCAAATACCAGGGATTAATCGGTGCCACCCTCCCCCCGCTCCCAAGACCACATCCAAGTGTAGCAGCACCGGGGAATGATCAGAGATGCCACGAGCCAGATGCCTGACCTCCCCGATCATTTGAGCTTGGGCGGCCGGCATCAGCACATAGTCCAATCTAGATAAGGAGCCGTGGGCGCCAGAGTGAAATGTAAATTGGGCGAGCCCCGGATGCATCGATCTCCAACAGTCCACAAGCCCCATAGTGTCGATAAAGCCACCCAGCCAAGAGTGCGCCCCGGGGAGGTCTCTGGGAGGGTGCCGATCCTCTCTACCCGATACCACAGAATTGAAGTCGCCACCTACCAGCAGGAGGCCCTCCGGGAGCCTAAGCAGCAACCCTCCCAAATCCGCAAAGGTGGTTGTTTGCAACCCAGGGGGAACATAAACTGAAACCAAACACAAAGTCTGTCCTTCCCACCGGCCAACCAACACCATGTAACGCCCCCGGTCGTCGTGCATCACCTCATCAATTTCCAGCGGGAGAGAGGATCGAACCAAAATGCCCACCCCTCTGGATCCGGTAGTAAAACCAGAGTGGGCCACCAGACGGTAGCCCCGTCTATTCATAGCATGGCATGAGTGTCCCACCAAATGCGTCTCCTGCAACAGAACTACATCAGGAGAGAGACGTTTCAGATATTGTAGCACCACCCCTTGCTTCAATCGGTCCCCCAAACCATTGACATTCCATGTTAAAATGCGCAATCCCCTACCCCCCATTTCCACCACAACGGTCACCCCACCCACGTTGAGAGCAAAAAACAGCACACTGGTTGCCTGGTACAAAACAAACACCACCCAAAAACAACTCCCCTACCGCCACCCCCCCAACTCCCGTTACACACACCCCCACCCTGCACCCCTACACAAGACCATTCAGCCACCCCAACTCGCAGTGTGCCTGTCGCCCCAACATGAACCTACTCTTCGGAAAGAAGAAAACCCCCCGAGGAGGAAGAATCTCACCAGATACCCCGCAGTCTCCCAATGATGAAGGAAGGGTGATACAATCCTAAAGAAGAAAAAACAATACATCAAACCCAAGTCGGAGGTGAACACAAAATTGTCTAGGAACCACCAGTCATTCGTTCACACTTGATCCGCTGATCAACCACCCTCGTCTTCGGCTCGTTCCCCCCCGCCGGGCCGACGGTGAAAGGTGTCAAGCCAGTCCTCAACCACCTCGGGCCGGTCGAAAAAATAAGTCTGTTCCTCCAGTTCAATACGTAGCTTGGCCGGAAAAAGCATAGAGTACTTCAAGCCCATGTCCCTCAGCCGCCGCTTGACAATCAGAAATCCCATTCGCCGTTTTTGTACCGATTGTGTAGAATCAGGATAGAAACTGATGTCCACATTTTCATACTTCATCGGGCCATTCACACGGGAGGCCTGCAGGATTGCGTCACGGTCCCTGAAGTTGAAGATTCTGGAAATTGTGGATACATCCTAAGGCCATAGAAACATTGAACCTCTTGTTCAGCAGTCTACGAATATTGTTATTTTGAATGTGTAATTTGTATATTGATGTTTAATTTGTGGAGACTATCCATGTTATTTTTGCCCTATTATTTACACACATATAACAATTAAATAATTGTGATCAATTTATATATGGATGGTGAATCTAAATATGAACCTTATATATTTTTCCATAAAACTACTAAAAATGTCTAATAAAAAGAATTCAGGTTCTAATTAATTTTGGTTTCAAGAGTTATGCTAATTATGTCTTTGAATTTGTCTCCTAAATCTATGGTTTTTTGCATTCTGAAGATCCTGGAAATGACAGGTCGCGGTGGGGCCCCAGGCCTCGGCCGGCCCCCCGGAACTCTGTGTGCCCGCTCCACCGTAAAGAATTTGCTGAGGCCTTTCGGCGCTAGTTTGTTCAGGATCAGATCTTCCACAAAGAGATCGACCGGCCCGTTCTCCGACTTCTCCGGCACACCGATGATGCGCACGTTATTCCGCCGGGCCCTGCTTTCAAAATCCTCCAGTCTCTTAACAGAGAGGTCGTTGAGGGCCCGCAAACTGTGGATCTCCGTCTGCAGTTCAGAGACATCCGTCTTGAGGCCCGATGTCGTGAGATCGAGTGATTTGACCTTTTCACTGGTTTTCGACAGGTCCGCCCTAAGTAAGTTGACATCGATCAACACGGTGTCCAGCTTGTGGGCCAGCGAGTCGAATTGCTGGCCAACCGAGGCCTTCATGGCGTCGATGGCACCCATGACATCCTGCAGTGTCAATTCCGTCGAGGGTGACGGGCCCTCCTTGACCGCATCCGAAAGCCCACTCGAACCGGGAGATCCCTTCTGCTGGGCATACCGGTCCATGTTGTTCGTTTGCACGTAGCCACCTCTCCGGGTAGCTCTAGACTTTTGCTTGTCACCGTCCAGCCGGGCCGCCATCACACAGCAGGGAGAGCAGATCCAGTAAACCTGTTAGGCGTAGCGATCTCCCTGGGGAGTCCACCTCAGTGATGGACAGCCCCCTTTGTCAATGCCACTCGACAGCCACAGATCGGTCCAAACGTAGAGCGACTGCGAGCGCCCGCCACCAGACACGTAGAGGAAAGTCAAAAACGAAAGTGAAACCAGGGGGGGGACGGGCCCGCCCAAGACCCTGGAACCGTTGTTGTTCGATTGAAGCTCGGGGACAGTGCCAACCCGAGTCCGGGGTGGTGCCGCGGGGCAGGCCTCTTTCTGGAGGACAGAATAAGTCGAGTTCCCAAAGTCCGATTTAAGTTCCGAAAACAGGAGACACCTCAGCTTCGGTTCACCCGTAATATTCCTTCAAGATAGCAGGATTATAGCCAGGATAGACGTGGGAGGCTGCAAGGGTCTCGGGAGCCCTGTGCCTACGCGTCCATCTTGGTTGCGCGCTAGGCTCCTCCCCCGCAAACCTACACTTTTGCTTATTATTTTTTGCCATTCACAAACAAATTGTATGAATGGTATGTTTATGGCTTCTGAGTCTCCACACTTGTAGTGGAGAGCCCGGACATAAAATTATTGGCATGTCCTTTCTGTCTATGTACAGAGTCTACACCACAAGTGCTGAGACTTCATTTGTGAATAGCAAAAATTGGAAACTTACATGAAATTATATGATTACCTTTGTGCATCATCATTTTAAATACATATTTAAAATTGTTTTTCATTATGTTATATGTTAAAATATGTTTTTAATTTATTTAACAAATACTAAACCTTCATAATTTTCCCTATACTTTCTCATAGGGAGATCTCCGCCAAGATTAGCGCAAAGTTACTCGTAGTAACGTTTGACTCATAAACCATCTCGTAGGAGGTTCCACTAACTGCCTGAGGTAGTGGATATATACATGTCTACATCTAGGTGTAAATCAACACTCAGAAATGCTGAATAACAAACAATTTTAGGAGCTACAACTAGATGCAGTAGTAAATATATACATAAGTAAATCTGTTTACCTTTGTCAATAGGCTACTACGATTTTAGAATTCCTTTCATAGGTTAATGGTGAGCAGAACCACTTTGCACACCATCAACCCTGCTATACATTTTCAACATTCTTTCAGATGAGATATCTTTCACAATACCGTGCTTCTCATTACCCATGACAAAATTACATCTGAGGGCTGTGTGGGATATGCAGTGGGCAAGAACTGTAATGGGCAATTGTCATCATTAATTGCCAATTAGAGTAACCTAAAAAGGCTTGGGAAATAGCCTTTCTTCTAGGCTACATTGTGTTCTATAGAAAAATATTGATCAGAGGTCAGAAATTGCTAGATTTAACAAAAATCACAAGTCAAAGGTGCCCTGCTAGGCCACAGCAAAAGCCTAGGAACCTTACTAACAATCTGTACCTATCAGCAAGACATCTCAATGTATTGCAGTTATTTTTCTGTATAAAGAGTATAATGTTGCTAGTTCATTAATATTGCTCTTTTGAGTTCTAGGATGCGTTTTCCAGTTCAAGTATAAAAGCCGGGTCCAGGACAAAAAACCACTGACTAAGTAAATGAGTTGCATTTAGAATAATTGCATATAAAATTATTTTATGTGCAGAGCCCGAAATTCTGGTATACCTCTCTGCCTGACCCCGGCCTAAAATGGAAACCCCTGTTATAGGATTTCATGGAGCACAATTTCATATTGTCAGTTTATTATAATATCACAAAACCATGTCATTTTGATAATTTTTATGACATTATGTTATGTGGATTTTCCTAGTGTGACAAATCACCTGTGAGGGTATCCAGGCACTGGATTAGGCTTGTAGGCATAGGACTGAAGGTGTTGGGTGTCAGTCCTGATCAGTTAATCAAAAAGCCAGGTCTTCTACGTCTTGCGGAATTCAAGAAGTGAGGAGGAGGCCCTGATGTGTTGAGGGAGGTAATTGCAGGAGTTGGATGCATTGTAGGAGAATGCTAGGTGAAGGTGGTTGTTCAGGTTGGTTGGACCAATGTTGTGCAGTGCCTTGTATGCATGTGTAAGGAGTTTGAATTGCAGCGTTTGTGAATGGGGCTCCAGTGGAGCTCTCTGAGGAGTGGTGCATCATGGGAGGTCAAGGGGGAGTCTTGCTGTGGCATTCTGGATGGATTGAAATTGGTGGAGGAGAAGGTTGAAGATCCTGGTGTCTAGTGTGTTGCCATAGTCTAATCTGCTTGTAATGAGGGCTTGTGTGACTGTGCGCCTGGTCTTCTGGCTAGCAATTTGAAAATCTTGCAGGGAATGTGGAAGCAGGAGTAGCTGACCACATTGACCTATGCTGTCATGCTGAGCTTGTTGTCCGGAAAGATTTCCAGGTGTTTGGCCTTTTTGGTTGGTGTGGGTGTGTGTACAAGCTCTGATGGCCACCAGGTGAAGTCCCAAGGAGAGTTCTTGTTCCTGAAGATCAGTACTTCCGTTTTGTCGGAGTTGAGTTGCAGGAAGTTAGAACTCATCTAGTCTGCTACGTTGATCACACAGTTGGAGATTTGGTACTGGTGGTGGTTGATTTGTCGGTCAGAGAAAGGATGATCTGGATGTCATCAGAGAGATACCTTGTGACCTGATGATGTTCGCTAGTACTGTCATGTAGATGTTGAACAGGGTTGGGTTGTGCAGTAAACCCTGGGGGAACCCACAGGTCAGATTCTTGGGTTCCGAGTTGTAGGATTGCAGTCTGACTTGCTGTGTTTTTCCTGTGAGGAAGGATCTCATCCAGTTTAGGGCCAGCCCTTAGATTCCTGTGTAGTGAAGTCTTCTGCAGAGTGTGTTGTGGGGGACTGTATAGAAGGGGGTGGAGAGCTCGAGTAGGATGAGGGCTGGGGTGCTCCATGGTCCAATATGTGCAGATGTTGTCTGTAGCCGCGATGAGAGTTATTTCTGTGCTGTGCTGTTGTTACAGAAACCTTATAGGTGTAGTCCAGTAGCTCATGACATTCGAGGTGGTTGATGAGTTGCTTGTTGATGGCGTCCGCTATCACTTTGGCTAGGTATGGGAGCAGAGAGATGGGTTAGATGTTGCTCAGTTTGCTGGGATCAGCTGATGTTATTTTGAGGAGGGCGTTGACTGCTGCCTGTTTCCAGTCTTCTGGGAAGGTAGAGGATTTGATGGAGGTGGTGATGATGTGGGTGAGCATGTTGCTGATTGGTAGTCCACCCATGTTGTAGATGTGGTGGTGGCACGGGTCCTTAGGGGCCTCTGAGTGTACCGTTTTCATGATCGCTGTGTTATCTTCTTCAAATAGTGTTTTCCATTCAGTCAGATGTTGGTCTTAGTTGGTGGTCGTCAGGCTGGTGATGAGATGTTTGGGGTCTGATTGTTGTTCAAAGTTATGGTAGATCTTTTCTATTTTGTTTTGGAAACAGGTATATAATTTGTCGCAGAGTTCCTGTGGTGTGTGATGATGTTGGCTGCTGCCTCGTGGTAGTGAATTCTTCGTCAATCAAGAAGATCTCCTTGCAGCTGTTGGAGCTCGCCTCTATGCATTCTCTTAGTGCCCTTCTTTTGGTGTCTCTGAAGAGATGAAGGTGGTGCAAGAGTGCAGCCATGTAGATGGTTCTGGCATCCGCATCACGTTTGGATCGCCATTTTAATTCTAGTTGCTTGCAGTGGCATTTAGTTTCCCGGAGATCGCCTATATACCAGCTGGTCTGTTGGTTTTTCTTTGTTTGTTGCTTTAGTTGGCACAATGGAGTCTTCACAGTTCTTGATCCATTCATTGAAGTTGGTAATGTCCTTGTTGAGGTTGTTGGTGGTGTTGGGTTGGTCCGATTTGAGGGCATTGAGACAGTCAACCTCTATTACTATGTTCCAATTCTGGCTGCATACGTTGATGCTGGTGGGTGCGTTGACTAGTGGTGTGGTGATTTGGAAGTATATGATGGAGTGGCCAGTCCATGTGAGCTAGGCAGAGGGGTTGCAGGTAATCCTGTTGCCGGGGGAGAAGATTTGGTCCAGAGTATGTCCTGCATTGTGTGTGGGGTACGTGATGAGATTGTGGAGTCTGATGTTGCTCCAACTTTCATAGAGGGCTGTGGAGCAGGGGTCCGTAGGATTTGAGAGGTGGAAATTGAGGTTACCAAGTAGTATGAAGTCCTTGGAGTTGAAGGTGAAGGGAGTGATGAAGTCTGTAATGTGGTTGGTGAAGTTGGTTCGGGATCCAGGCGGTTGATATGCGATGGTGTCTTTCAGAATGAAGCTGTTGTTTATTTGTAGACAGAAGTGTATGTGTTCCATGAAGGGAGTGTCGATGTCTGTGGATGTGGTGCCTTTGATGGTGTCCAGTGGATGATTGCAATTCTTCCTCCTGGCTTGTTAAGGCAGTCCTGGTGTGTGATCTTGTTGCCTCCTGAGATGGCCACGCGATGTCAGATGCTGATGCGGGGTTGAGCCAGGTTTCCATGAGGGAGAGGAGGTCTGATGCACTGTGGCTGAGGAGATCTCGCTTGCATGGTTGCTGAGTGAACAGCTGTTGAGAAGCATGCATGCAAGTGGTTGTTGAGATGTTTGTTTGGTGTGTAATGAGCCATTTGCCAGTGTGGGGCACGGAGGATCTTGGGAGGGGGAGGAGCAGGAAGAAGAGGCGAGACAGAGACGTAGGAAGCAGGTAAGGAGCTGGGGGAGGCAGAAGGTGTAAAATGAGCAGGAGGGGGTGGCAGCATAAGGGAGCCTGAAGGGAAGGAATGAACTGGAAGAGGGAAACAGCACAAAAGGAAGCAGAAAAGATGCTATGCTGAAAAAAAGAAAATTGCACTAAACAGAAAGTCACATGATGGAAAAAGGCACAAAGAGAAACTTCACAGAAATATAGAGAGACCAAAAGAAGAAAGAGGCACTAAAGAAAAAAGGACACAAAAGATTAGCTCAAGAAATCCCCAGTATGTTGTCTCACTTTGCTTCTCCAAAAGACAAATATTCTCTGTTCTTAATAGCCTGTGTCTATCTGCTATAAATCAATCAAACTGAATTAGTACATAAATTGCTTAGGATGGCCAAAGTAATGATTCATTAAGATATTGTATAAAGAATTAAGCAGACATGGTCCTCAGATATTTGAGGATATGGGCATGAAGTAGCAGCGATGTATGGGGGTTAAAATTGACAAAGAATTTTGGTCCAGATACTTTGATTATGGCTATTCATTACTGAGAGGAGCTAACTTTCACTGATTGATGTTTTTTAATGGATGGATGCTATATTACACCCCAGATAGGTTAAACAAAATATTTAGAACTACAGATCAAAGGTGCCCCAGGTTCAATGTAGAATGGGAGCATATTTTCTGGTCACACATGGGCGTTACTGGGTATTGGGTACAGGTTTTGGAGCTACCTTGCTGTAAATAGGATGTGCGATTAAGCTTTCACTGTCTATTTCCCTGTTGGGGTTTGCGATTCCGTCACAATTTAAGAAAAGGGATGCACAGTTTATTTATATTTTTATAATGGTGATTTTCTCTATAATTATGCTGCATTGGAAATCTTCTGCCCATCCTACAGTGAGGGAATGACTTAATAAGATGAAGAAGGTTAGCATGAGAGAATATTGGTATCATGCCCGAGTAAATCAAATTCAGCATTATAGGCAAATATAGGGTACTCTTACATTGGCGGAAACCTCTTAGGTATGAAGGGCTCACCTCTGAAGCATCAGCTGAAGTAGGCACTAGCACTTTTCAATTCTGTTGGACGGGTATTAGTGCACTTTAATAGTATTAGGATCAACTTTTATCTGCCTAGAGTATATGTCTCTTTTAGATAGTTTTAAGAACAAGTAAACAATTCACTTGAAGAGAAGGGGTTGGGTTATACAAATTGTGTTCTAATCTCCTTTGCTGGTGACTTTGTTTGCTGACGCCTATTTTATTATGATATATATGTAATAACGATTGTGTGTGAATGGTTCGTAGCTAACAATGCTGGGGTAGAGAGTATTACTCTGAACAGCATATGAACTTTTTTCTTTTCTGCATCTGCACTTTAGAATTGATAGACTGTCTTTGTAGCTAGAATAGATGTTATGTCTTAGATAACTCCGAATGCACACTTGTATTGCACTTTCGGAAGGAGGCGAAAAGCTCGAAGTATGGTTGGTTTTACCTACTGTTTTCCTTTTTTCTAATGCCAAATGAAATGTTTGTAGTAAAATATTTCTGCTGCTTTCCAAGCATATCAAAAATTAAAATATAGAAAACAATGTATTAATATATAAGTTATTTATTGTAACCTAATTATCTATAATGGTTTTATATTTATTATTTAAAAAACATAACTCAATGAGGTTCATGAGAATTTGTTTCTAAAATGATCCTTGCTACCTAAAATTATAAAAAATTATGTATTGATTGAAATTACATTTATGAGTGATTATTTCATTATTATGCTTTTTTGTAATAGTGAAGTTGATATTATTATATGTCATTTTATTTTTTCTGCCTTTCTTTTTTAAGTTATATATTAACTTGTTTTATAATAAATATGTATATATATTTATGTTGGTATATATACTAATGTAATAATGTTTTATAGTAAGTGTTCAAAGTTTTTACTCATTTAATAGGATATGTATTTATGGATGTGTTCCTTTTTAAGTGAAACATATTTCCTGCTGGTGTGTTGAGTGCAGTAGGAACAGTAAATGTAACCCCTTCAAAGTCCAACACTTTCCCTACTGCTGCTTAGACTGTAGTGGGAATAGTAAATCTATCCCCCCTAAAGTCCAATGCTTTTCCTACTGTTGCTTATGCTGGAGCGGGAATAGTAAATTTAACCCGTCCGAAGGCCAACCCTTTCTCTACTGTTGCACTGACTGGAGTACGAATAGTAAATCTAACCCCTCCGAAGACTAATACTGTCCCTACTGTTCCTAAGACTGGAGTAGGAATATTAAATGTAATATTCTCATACTTCAAGATTTTTCCTATTATTGGTTAAATAGATGTTATAGTATTATTTGTTATATTTTATATTATTTGTTTTTATTCTTATTTTTTTTAAATTCTCATAGTATTTTAATAACCGTGTTTTGGGGGATTTCATTTTTAATTTTTAATTTCTTTTCTAAATGAATATCTATATTTTGTTAATGAATTGCTTATATTATTAAAGTTTAGAAAATGTGTGTGTGCATTTTATATACATATGGTATGCGCCACTTTTCCTTTAAATTCCGTTTCTGATATCTGTTTGTCATGTGATCAAGGACTCCGTCTTGTGTCCGAAAGGCGTCAGTGACAGCACTGTTTGTATTCACTGCAATAAATGAATCTGGCACCAGCTATATACTGAGTCTGTGTCCCTGCTTGTGCACGACTGCACTTGGGAGCCTTGTTTTTGGATATGTTAACAGGAATTTGGATTGTTCCTGGATACACAGACCCCTCGCCCTAAAGCAGGCTGACCGTTATTTCAAACCAGTGAGGAGTTTTCTGCTCAGTTGAGAGCAGATGTTGGTCAGCCCCCCGCGAACGAAGTTATCATTGAACAGCGCGGAAGCGGAGGTGTGCTGCGGAAGTCGGAGGACTCGTGGAATCGCCGTCTGTACGCGGTAAGCCAGTCACCAGATATATGGCAGGTGGGGAGGTGCTGGGTATGCCAGTACGGTCAGTATTTTTGGATTAAAGCAGCCCGCAAAGTCAATTTTTGAACTCAGAATTGAGTGCGATGTCTAATGACATATTACGGGAACGGGAGATGGCGGCAGAGGAACTTTTCCTCAATTTACCTAAAGTTCCACAAGGAGGAGGAGTCAGCAAGACAAAGGATATTAGCAGCAATAATGACGTCAAAAGCCTCATCAAAGCATTAGAAAAGAGCAGGCGAAGTGAACTCACCAAGTGGTGGGAGATCCAGTCACTCGAGAAATACCATGAAGTGGGAAGGATTCCCAGAGGTCTAAGGATAACGTTAGCTCCAAGTTTCGATAGCCCAAATCCCCTCCTATTGAAGGAGTGGGCTGAAAGCAATTTGGAAGCGTCAATGCGCTTGGTATGTCTGTTGGTGAAATATGCAAAAATAGATCGAGACAAAAACATGGAGGAAATAATAAGGATAAACAATAAATTGAGCAAACCGGAACATTAGAGTAGTAAGGAGTACATCGACAAGAGCATTAAACATACGAAAGACTGCCTAAAAACAGACAGGAGGAAGTTATAAAAACCAGGAAGGCATTTAAATATGCACAAGATAAAAATGACTACGAACAAGGGCAAATTTTACATTTGCCCGAAAGTTCGACAATCTGCGGAAACAAAAGGGCAGTTTTACCAACAAAGTAGCGGCAAATGCAAGAAGAACTGACCTGACAGCAGCGATTCCAATATATCAACTTCGGATGTTGATTTTGCCCCAAGTGAGGCGGAGTCTGATGACAGCAACCCAGGTTCAGAGCGAGGGGATTTGGATCAACTAACATTAGCAGAGGAGTTATACTGCATCAGAATGGAACACAAGCATTCATTACGGTTGTGCATTCCAAACGCCACAACAAACAAAGGCGAAATGCAAGGAGGCGCAAATGAAAGAAATGACTCAGGAACAAGGGGAAGGTGGCAACAAATTCACTATTGGAAGAAAAACAAGCAATGGATGACAACACCATAGTTAATCTTACGAACACTGATTTAGACCAAGCAGAGAAACAACTTCTGGCACTGGGTTTGTCTTTCTGGCCAGAAAACAATTTTGGATATTGTAACACCTGAATAGACGTCTAAAAGTTCATTAGAAAAATCAAATTAAGGAAATAGTTCACGATAAAAAACAACTTGGAGCATGAAACCGCAAACAAACAAAAGTGTAACATCAATACAAGTATACAAGGACTGCAAGTCAAAGATATGTCACTTGTTCAGACCCTACATGCCCTTAGTAAAGAAGACATCCAGATTGGCAACACACAAGAAGTAGCTGAGGCAGAAGGAATTAACATATTTAAGCCTGGGCGCAGTCCATTCAAGCGAGTTTCGACCTTTGTCCCCACAATGCCTCGTGATGCAATTGACATCTACCATAACCGCATCACAGATGAGTTAAAGAAGTTACAGCGTAGAACCAAGGCACAACACATTCCACCCAAAGAACAAATGAAACAATATACTGTGTTAATGAATAAGTTAAAAAAGAATAATACCATCGTCGTTAACAATTCGGACAAAGGGTGCAACGTTGTGCTATGGGACAAGAAAGACTACATCAAAGAGGCATATCGACATCTTAATGATGGAGCATGCTATAGTAAAATTAATATGGCACAAGTAAGAACAATACAAAAAAACTACAAAGACGAACTGAGTGTTTGGAAAAAAGAAGGGCTCATTTCAAGAGATGAGTTTGTGTTTCTAAACAAGGAATTTCCAGTTTTACTGAGTATATATTTTATACCATAGGTGCATAAAAATGAACTACCTATTCCAGGAAGACCCATTGTTTCATCGATCAACAGCACCTTTGAGAATACATCTAAATATGTTGACTTTTACCTCCAAGAGTTTGTCATTAGTTTACCAACATACATTAAAGACACCACCGATTTTGTGTTCCAACTGAGTAACTTGGAGTAGTCAGATGAGTACCTTCTTCTTACCATGGATATTACTGCTTTGCATTGCCCATCCTGATGGATTAAGAGCTGTGGATTCTTTTTTGGGCAAGAGACCAATCGAAATGTACTGCCACAATCAAATGTTAATCAAAATGATACATTGGTGGTAATACAACAATGTGTTTACGTTTGATAATGCAGTATTTCAACAACTAAGAGGAGGGGCTATGGGGGCATGTTTCTCACCCAGCTAGGCATGTCTTCATGTGTGCTGGTGAGAGGAACATGTCCTCAGGTCACAACATGCCTCAGTATGGTCCATGCATGTTGTCAAATATTGGCGGTATATTGATGATATTTTTGTTGTATGGCATGGGACAAAAGATCAGGCCAGTGAGATTTGTAGAAATAATCAATGACAATAGTCTCAATTTACACTTCACTGCCAACATAGATGCGACATTTGCCAATTTTCTTGACATCACGGTACAAGTAGTACAGGGTAGAATAGAAACTTGTCTATATAGGAAGCCCAGATCGGGCAACACTGTGTTACATGCGGATAGTTTTCACCCACAGTACAAGATATCGAGCATTCCATATGGGGAGTATCTTCGCATACATAGGGCATGTAGTACATCAGTAACCCGGGCATATCACAAAATGGAGGCCAAAAAAAGACTCGAAGCCAGGGGGTACAAATCCACGAAAGTTGATGCGGCTATGAGGAAGGCTAATGTCAAGGATCGAGCAGCCTTACTTGACCCCAATAGGCATGAAGGAACAGCAAGAACAGTTCCGAATGAAATCCAGGGCAGTGATAACATGGAACTAAGACTTGTCACAGGCTACAGCAGACAGGCTAAGAGTATAAAAACCATCATTAACAAAGAATTGCCTATTGTCCTGACCGACCAAATTTTGAAAAGCGTTCTGCGGTTACTTTTAGAAGAGCGTATTCGATGCGCAATGACCTTGTGAGGAATAGCCCAGAAACAAACAAAACAGAGAATTGGCTGTCCCCAAGAAAGGGCTTCTTCAGGTGCAGTTCATGCAGGGCCTGTAAATTTGGCATTATTACTGCTACATGCTTGATACCTTTCTCAGATAGACCAATCGCACTTAGAGCACATTACACTTGCAGAACTGATCACGCAGTCTATGTGTTAAAATGTAGCTGTAATTTATGCTACGTAGGTAGCACAAAACTGCAAGTGTATGTTCGAATCTTACAACACCTACGTGCGATAGTGAACTCCGACCCTTCCTACCCGGTGACCAGGCATTTCAAAGCAATTCATAATAACAACTTGAATTGTTTGCAATATTTTGTAATTGATGCAGTGGCACAAAACAAACGGGGAGGCAATAGGGAGAAAATGTTGCGCCAGCTCGAATCCAGGTACATCGTCGAGCTGAACACAAAGACCCCTATGGGCTTGAATATCGGAGAAGATCTGCATAACTTTCTATCAGATATGACAACACCACAGGGTCTAGCAAAAATAACATCTGGGTGACTGTCTGGGAGAGACGATAACATCTCAGGGTCTAGTAATAATAACATCTGGGAGGCACCGTAGGGTTTCAATAAAGGCTGTGACTTATGAATATCTTTACACTCATCAAGATAGAAAATGTGATTATAAGAAGTTAACATCTAAGATTGTATGAGGTAACAATACATTGCCATGAGAAAAAAGAGGGAATAAAAATTAGTAGTGTCAGGGGGCTCCCTGGTCACTATCTCCCCTGTGGACGAGTGGTTTTTACAGATGTCCATAGGTTAACTGATGAGATTATACAAAAAGTATTGGTACTGATATAACTCTTAGTCGACTAAGGATGATAAGAGGATTAAGTATATTTATGAAAATATAAGCTGCCACAATACTACCTCGATTTTTACTTTTGCACACTTTGCACATGTACACATATTGCACGATTTGGCACTTTATGCGCTTTGGAACTTAGACTGGCACTGGCACTTTTACCTAGCCATGCAAGATAATTACATTTGATATTTGTTGCCCTTTTTTCCTACCCCCCTTTTTGCTTGTTATCAATTGGAATTGCATACAACATTTATTGTATGAACTTGATTTTAGATGTACAGATTAATGCATAAAGACTTGTATCAAAGGACATTTATCCTCATGCGAAGAATGATATACAGTCTTTAAATATATGTACAAATTTGCTGATTTCTCTTTATCTATATATAATAAAATTAAAAAATCATAAATGTATTTTTAAGTTGTATTAGTCCTTGGGTTATTTCATGTGTTCTTAACCAATTAGCCCACTTTTGATTGAGTTTCCTATATGTTTTCACACAACTGGCACTTTTACCTACAGAGCAGCTATGGTATTTGTACCAAGATACATGTTGCCTCGATGAGCGTATTTGTACATGATCACTGCCTCTTTTGCACATATCAGCGTATTTGCACATTTCTTAACAAAAAAAGCTTTTTGCACAATAGCGTCCTTTGCACATAGCCATATGGTTCTTATAAAAAATATATATATCGGTTTTATCTATTGTTAATATAGTAATGTGTATATAGTCGATGAATTCAAATTTGCACTTTGCACTTTCATTTCTATGGCTATGCACTAAAGAAGATAACGATAAGATGAAACAAAGTAATATGGTAATACATGTGAATATAGGTATAAGCAGTAAAAAAGGCGAGAAGAAGAAGATAGAGAGTATCAAATTAAATCACGCTGGTTGTGCTTTTAGAATGTATACGTTTCAGTTATGATGAATTTAGAACATGTTTAGCTCTGTAAAAATGTTGTAAGTACGCATAGTATTTTTTCTATGTTTACCAGTGCTGATTACGGCAAGGTATGAACCCCTTTTCCTTTAAATTCCGTTTCTGATATCTGCTTGTCATGTGATCAAGGACACCGTCTTGTGTCCGAAACGTGTCAGAGACAACACCGTTTGTATTCACTGCAATAAATGAAGCTGGCACCAGCTATATACTGAGTCCGTGTCCCTGCGTGTGCACGACTGCACTTGGGAGCCTTGTTTTTGGAGAGAGATATACATATACATTGTTATAGTATTTCATTTAAAATATTAAATAAATGTATAATGTAAAATATTTATTTTTATTAATTATGTATAGATAGATATTCCTGCATAAACACATAATTTATATTATATTAATTTGATATATTATGATATATATTTTATTTACTTTAACCTGCATATATATTACAAAATCTAAATTATGTATGTTTTTGGACGATATTAATCACCACACTATTTTTTTCTGATATTTGTGCACTTACCATTATAAGTATAGGAAAAGGATATTGTGTTAAACAATATTTTTGACACAATAATTTTGTTAATGATATTATTTGCAAAGGTTCAACTGACTTGCAGCTGACCTAATACCACAGAAAGTAGTTTTTGGAACACTTTGAATCTCTGTGGCAGCCAGGGTTTTATGTGAAGACTAGCATGGACAGAGTATTTTTTTTTTTAAATATCTTTTTATTATTTAAGGCAGAACGAAAAAACAAATTAAACAGTTTGACCAGTTTGACAGATGTTGAACAGACAAGACAAATCAGATGCAATAAACACAGTGGCGACATTCACCAAATTAATACACATTACAGAATTAACGATCGTGTAACCCTAAGGTGGGTCAAGGTGACAACGCCTCTTCCTCAGGGGTGTGTACAGGTGCCACACTAATCCCTCCTCTATAAGCATTCCACCCGGACCACACCGCTGACCACTTTCTGGGGCACCCACGTGCTACGTATACAGTCTTTTCCCTAAACATGCACCAGTCAAGACTCTTTTCCCAAGCGGCCAAGGTGGGTGGTGCCTCCGCTCCCCATAGACGGGCTATCTCTCGCTTGGCCACCATGGCCCTCAGTGTGGCCCACACCCTCTCCCCACCTGTCAGATCAGTGGGACCCCACATGTTCAATAGGCATCGCTTTGCCTCCGGACGAATGTCTTTGTGAAACACTTCCTGCATTACATCGTTTATCTCCCGCCAGTATCGTTGTATCTGGTCGCATTTCCAAGGTATGTGAATGAAGGTACCCATGTGCCCACATCGTCGCCTGCAGTCGCCCCCATCCCCCCTCCCCCCTCCCCATGTGGACTAGTTGTGGTCCCGTGAAGTAGGTACGATGAAGAATTTTAAGTTGGATCAGTCGCAAGCGCACCGGGATGGCAACCTCCCTGGGCGAGGCCACCGCCTCCCGCCATTCCTCGTCGTCAAATTCTAAGCCATCCCTCTCCCAGCCCTCTCGCAGCCGCCCTAACGGATCTGGGGTGTTGTCGATTAATTTCTTGTAAGTTAGGGAGATTGCTTTTTGGGGAAGGTATCCGTCAAGCAGACGGTCCTCAAGTGGCGAAGACTCTGGGGGGTCCGCGCCCGACCGCAGGACAGTGGTTATGGTGTGACGAATCTGCATGTACCGGAACTGTTCTGTGTTGGAGAGTTCATACTGCTGCTGGAGCGTGGCAAAGGGAACCACCGCACCCATGTTCCAGAGGTCACCTATGGACAGAGTATTTACCAAGATTCTGAAGAATGAACCAGCAATAGAGCTGTAAAATCCTACACTGCAGGGCTCAGCCACATCACTTAACAAACCATATTTTCAGTAAGGTTGAACACCTGCTCAGCTACGTCATTTACCAAACGATATTTCCAGTAAGGCTAAACAGCTACTGGCATCTACTTCACTTCACAGTGACATCCACCTGAGAGTCTCTGCAACTCCTCAAAGTAAAACAGTTCTGGGACATCAGGTGGAATGTTAGGAGCAACATAATGGATGGAGTTATGGTTGAGTTCTTTACCATAATATGTAAAGTTCTGTGGTTTACAGGTTTTACATTATAATTTAATTTATATACTATGTATATGCTTTTAAAAACAAACATTACTTTCTATTCTAAATAAGTAATTGTGCATATGTGTGTGTGTTTGTGTGCATATATATTTTTCTCTATGTATATATTCACTGAAAAAACAGGTTAAAATGATGATGTGGTTTGGCCTTGTAATTACAAACAAACTAAAATTTAACAACCAGAAAACACTGAAATTCACCACGTATACTTTACTGTCCTAACTATAATTTGAGACCCCACCATGCCCTGCGTATGACCTCACACAGTACATCACTCATGAAATGTTTAATGATATCATTGATGACATTACTGAATAAATCTCAAATGGCATCATTGATGACTTCACTGATAACATCACTGATGACATAAAAAGTGTAGTCCTGTAGATAAGTTTCATTCAGGATGGTAAAATTATTTGGTGTACAATTTTGCTGCCAATGAAGTATTAAGTGCAAGCAGTACTTCATTAAAGCAAGGTAAGGCAGACACTCAGCGCTATTAGTCTGAGTTGCAGTCCTACATTTCAAACAAGTTGTGCCTTAATTCAAAGGCATGTTGCTAAAAATATGTGAGAAAAGCGAGACTTATCTGTACAATGTGTTATTCTCCTGTTGATGTCTGTGTACTTGCTGACTTTAAAAATGTGTCAAGTACAGGTCTAGCCAATTTCTATACAAACATGAGATGTAAAAAGTGCAGATATATCTTTTCTAGTGTTCAGTGAAATTTCTAAGACATACTTTGCTAAAAAATGTCAGGAAAATGTGTAAGGCATTTCAAGATACTATGGATGGTTGTCCTTGGGGTCCTGGTAGTGCATGCCTTAGAATTGCCTATTAATGACGTTTTTGACTTAAAATGCTGTGGCAGATGAGATATTTAACAGACAACTCATTAAGGTACATATTAACTGAAATCTGTCTTTGAACAGTATTAAAGGTTTCAAAAGTTGCTGATGTCATTAATGTCTACAGATCCATAACATTTATTATGCACTATCAGTAAAAAGGAGCATAATATCTCCTTAATCTGGGTAAATTCACAAATATACTTCATGCCCTGCTTGTTAGGAAAGGATATGCCCATTAGTACTACAGATGATATGGAACATTGGGTCTATCTGTACCTTGCTGAGTACTTTCCAGTATGAAGAGGTTATAGCAAACTGTCATATTCTTTTTGTAATGTCATACCATAATATGTGTACTTGTAAGAAGCATGTTCACCCAAAAGGGTATCTTGGAGCTGAATAACAGATGTCTATTGTTACCCAACTCAATGGTACTCATGTTATCAACCTCAGAAGAATGAAATGCTGAGTGGACTCACCAGGATTTTAACCTGAGACCATAAGGTCGAACACAGGCCCCTACAGCTGACATATTACTCCACTAAACCACCAGACCTGGCAGTGATGTGATCAGTGAAGTCACCAATTATGCCATTTGAGATGCCATCAGTGATGTCATCAGTTATGTCACCTACCATATTATACGCAATGTAATATGTGAGGCCATAAGCAGTGCCTGGTGGGGGCACAAGATATAGTTAGCAAAGTAAACTGTAAGTGGTGAAATCAGCGTTTTTCTGTTATTTAAATGTTAATTTTATATTATTACAAGACCTAACTTTAGTGTCATTGTGACCTTTGATTTTTCAGTTAATTGCTAGTGTTTTTTAAATGTAAGCTAAAATCTTATACGTAATCTAACTATAACAGCTTTATCCTCCATATTTTTTAGAGACTTTCAGAGGTTTTTTAATGCAAAGAAATATCTTATAACCATACCTAACTAATATGTCACTTTAACCTTTGCTTTTTCAGTGAATTGCCATGTATTTTTTACCATATTCATCCAACTCCCCCACTGAACATAATGGCCATGGCCTACTCAAATCCCCCGCAGAGGGCCAACTTCCCTTGCGGCCAGGCCCTGCACCAAACCCCTCACCCCCCATCCCCTGTGGGAAGCCAATCCCCAGCTGGAGGTAAAGTGCCCACGGACCCTCCACTCCACATTTTTCTTGTCTTTTTTGGATACATATCTACGCTCTGTCACTCTCTCACTCTCTCGGACATAGAGGTTGAGTCATTGGATGAACCCAAACACTGTGGCTGAGATTCTGGGAGTGATGAAACACTTTAAACTGGGAAAAGCTCCTACCCATATGGCTTAAATACAGGCTTTTATAAGCACTTTGCACTGTAGGCAGCACCATTCACAGCTCAGATGTATAATAGCCTGGATACAGGTCAAGTGATGTTTTAATCGATGGCTGAAGCAAGATAGATAGATAGATAGATTTGATTGCACAATTACTTTAAATCATTGCAATTCTTACAAAAATTTATTAAAAACAATTTCCATTTCCTGTTAAAAAGAGTTCATGTCTGGCATGGCTAAAATTCTGAGTAACCTTCAATAGAAAGCGTAGATTTTATTGCAGACATGAATTTTACGAAACGGGCGGCCGACTGGGCAGAGTCACCCTTCATGCACTCCTCAAATGCCTCTTGGCATGACCGTACATTAAGGATGCGCCAGATGGGATGTAGCCAAAATATCTGCAGGGGACGCAGGATCTTACAAATGCATATAACGTGAATTAAAGTTTCTTCCCCTTTGCTGCAAAAGCGCCACTTGGAGAGCGCATCTTCCTTGTACCTCTGGCTATACTTAGCTGAAGCAAGGATCACTTTGACTGTGAAGCCTCACAAAGATACCACTCTGTGCCCATCCTGCAGACCAATCTCCCTGTTGAGTACAGATGCAAACATATTTGCTAATGTTCTGCCAAACAGCATGGAAGCCATACTGCCAAACTTGATCCATACTGACCAGACAAGCTTCATCTCGACTAAGTCCAGTATTGTTATACCAAAAGGGCCCTCCACTTGGGGGATCTGCATGAAAACGGCAAAACAGGTGGTGTTGATGTCTCTGGGTGCTAAGAAAGCATTCAACAAGGTAGTGTGGCATGATGAAGGTGGCACTTCTAAGGCCTGATTTTGGAGATAGATTTAGAGGGTGGATCAATGTTCTGAACATATTTATGTGGGACAAAGTGTGAGTGAAAGGTAAACACTTCCCCAGGTTAGTGATTTAAAGGCACACAAGAAACTGCTGCCCCCTCTCTACAATGCTCTTTGTGCTCTACCTGGAGCCACTTCTACATAAAAAACAAGAACACAGGAGAATCCAGGTTACCTCATTCCATGGTGACACCTTTAAGGTTTTGAACTTTATTGACAATGTACTACTCTCACTTATGACAACCTATAAATATCTGCAAGAGCTGTTCCCTGGGCTGGAAGAATACTATAGGCTTGGAGGCCTCAACTTAAATCCTAGTAATTGAGTAGAGTTGATACTGACTGGGGGGGCAAAGACTCTCTTCAAGTGGAAACTATTTTTCAATGGATGTTAAAATGGCTTGTACACCTGGTGATCTTTCTCACTTCGCATCTATATGAATGCGCCAGTAGTGACTTTAGGATTTTATCCAAGATAACTAAGTCACTTACAATTTTGTAGCACCTACATGCCCTTTACTGGCTTGGAAGGATAGTGTCATCCTCTCAAAGATCCTTAATGTTTTTCAGGCCCTTTTATTCCCCCTAAAGAAGAGCAAGGTTTCCCTGCTGCAAGATATTTGCAACAACTTTGTCTGGGAGGGTAGAAACCCAAGACTACACACTCAGATTTGCCAAACACATTCCAAACAATTGAGACTGGGACTTTCAATATACGTCGCTGCTATGAAGCCATGCAGATACAACATGTGACTGAGTGGCTCCAGATGGATAAGACATGGCACATTATAAATGGAAGTTTGAAAGCCTGTCCTCTTGTAGACGTATCAAAGAGCCAGAGATGTCGCAACCTCTATGTCTCGCCCATGACAAGGGAGACACTAGACATCTGGATCTCCTGACACACCATACTGCCACCCCCTATAACTCTAGTAGTGAGAATTAGGGATTTCTCTCTGGAACTCGATAGACAATGCTTTCAATTATAGACATCTTGGAAATGTGATCAGCCTCACAACATTTATCATAATGGAGTAATCGGATCATTTGATGAAATCAAAACTACCTACCCAATCCCCGAAAAAGAACAATTTCACTACCTACAAGTCAGACAGTGGTTTACAAAGCTGTATAGCAACACTGCCACACATCAACTTACAATGCTGGAGAAATTTCCGAGAACTCTAAGACAGCAAGTCGTTTGGCCTCCAGACTTTACACTACGCACATCTCACTATCCCCAAGCTCTGATCTTGCTTATCAAAGAACTGGGAGTAGGAGCTGAAAATTACACAAGATCAGAAACAGTACGACGCTATCTTTCAATGAACAAATAACTTTGTACATCACACACAGGGGCGAGAAACACTCCACAAGATCGTATACTGATTGCACAACACCCCTTTTCGCCTACATTTCATAGACAAAAACACCCTGTAACCTGCTAGAAACATTAAGGCAGGCCAGGTACCATACTACACAAAATCTGGTCATGTACAAAACTAGATGGGCTTGGGGACTCAATACTCATCACCATGGCAGATATTGCGCGCAGAGATATTGGGAAAACCCACTGTCCATTAATTTAGGAACATCATGGAATACAATTTAACCACTCTCCTCCATCAGAGGAAAAACAAAATCACATTTGCTCCTGGCTGCCAAACAAAATTATCCTGGGATGATGAGGTAAAGTAATGCCCCCAGCCATAGAACTATGGCTCTAGAGATTGTGGCAACAATTAGCCTATGAGACACATGCATATGATTTGAAAAATGAAATTTACAAGTTCAACAAAATGTGAGACCCTGTTTTGATACACTCATATCTTTTTAAATAGATTTTAACCATGAGAAAAACCACGGGTATATTGTGGTGATTGATCCACAGCAGGATTACAGTATAAAGTATATAGCCAAGTACAGTTTTCCACGTCAAGAGAGCATGAGGTAATTACAAGCATCAGCAGAAAAACTTGCATTACATTGCAGTTACATTGAGTTAAGAGCAATATAAGAATGGTCTCACCACATGCCCAAGATCTTGGTGTACTCTTTTTGGCACCCACAAGCTTGATAAATCAACTCCTCTGTTGTCACACAAAAATCCATCTCTCTCAACCATTCTCTCAAAGGGGGGCAGATGACAATAGCCAGCATCTCGTAATGTTTCTCTTAACCAGTACCAGCCCCAGACATGCAGAAATTCTGTCACAGCATGGGGCACCCCATTCATCGATAATCCCTGGTAAAACCAACGTTTCCCCTTTGTGCAATGCAGCACAGCAAACTTGGGGACATATTTACAAGCCGCTATCTCCACCACAGCGTCACTTTTTTCAACGTTGTGGTGGCGATAGGGGCTTTCCTTATTCACAAGGTGGCATTAAACCACTTAACATGGCCTAGCGCCGCCTTGTGAATAAGGCACTCTTTCACGCTATACTTAGTGTGAAAGGGGCGGGCAATGGGTGTTGTGGTGGGCAATTCTACCGCAACAGCCATTGATTTGGTGCTACCCCATATCTACAAGGATGGCGTAAATATGGGGCAATGTGGAGAAATGTTTAACATCCATGTGTGCTGCGTTGTGCAGCACACATAGAAACAGCAATACACCATTGATTAGTTATGTGCAGGAAGGTGTCCCTTCCTGCACATAAACAATCATTAAAAAGAATTATGCTTTGCAACTTCTATGTGTGCTGCATTAAGCAGCACACATAGAAGTTTCAAAACGCCATTTCAGATTGTTTATGTGTAGGAAGGGACACCTTCCTGCACATAAACAATCATTCCCCTCAACGCAGGCACCCTTGCACTATGGTGCAACGATGCCTGCATTGGAGCTAGGCAGCCAAATTAGCACCAGTGCAGGGGGAAACGCAAGGCTGCACTGTATTCTTGTATATACAGTGCAGCCCTGCGTTTCAGAAGCAGCGGAGCGCTGCATCAAGCCAAGGAGACTAACGTCGTGCTGTGCCACTTCCTTGTAAATATGCCCCTTGGTTGTTGTGCAACTTTGCATGAAATATTAGTTCATCTGAACCAATATTTCTGAAGTTACACCGAACTTACTGGCCCACTACCCAAAAAGCAGAGCTATTACTCAGCAAACGACATACAATTTCATCCTTTAGACTGCAGACCACCTCACAGGCTGCACATATGGGGTAATGCAACTAATCCTCTGGGGTCACTACACTAAGTACATGAGTCTGAAACATAACATGAATGAACAAGGAACACATAGTAAATCAGTGAGGAGCTGTGAATAAACATTTTAAAGTGTGCTTTGTAATTGCATGTGTACACTATATCCTCACAGTTTTCCTGTGTAAAAAGGCACCAGTACACTGGCCTTACTTTGCGGACAGGTACCAGTGCTCTGTGCATTGCTGTTCTCTCTGTCCACCCCATTTCCGTGTCCCATTATGCCCCCTGTATCTCATCCTATTGCCTCTTGTCTCCCATTGTCTACCACCTGCCTAGACCTCAGTCTGCCCAGCCTATCTCCCTGTTCCAGCCAGAGTCTAGTATCCATGTGCAGCAGCAAGGAGTCAGGCACATCCATTGCATGGCGACGCTCACCAGAGTCAAGGAGTCAGGCATATCCATTATATAGTGCCGCTCACCAGAGTCAAGGAGAAAGGCCCATCCATTGCATGGTGCCTCTCACCAGAGTCAAGGAGCCAGGCACTTCCATTGCATGGCGCCACTCTCCAGAGTCAAGAAGTCAGGCACGTCTATTGCATGGCGCCGCTCACCAGAGTCAAGGAGTCAGGCACGTCCATTGCATGGTGCCGCTCACAAGAGTCAAGGAGTCAGGCACGTCCATTGCATGGTGCGGCTCACCAGACTCAAGGAGTGAGGCACATCCATTGCATGGCGCCGCTCACCAGGGTCAAGGAGTCAGGCACATCCATTGCATGGTGCCGCTTACCAGAGTCAAGGATTCAGGCACATCCATAGCATGGCACCGCTCACCAGGGTCAAGGAGTCAGGCACATCCATTGCATGGTGCCGCTTACCAGAGTCAAGGATTCAGGCACATCCATTGCATGGTGCCGCTCACCAGAATCAAGGAGTAAGGTACATCCATTGCATGGCGCCACCCACGAGAAACAAGGAGTCAGGCACATCTATTGCATGGCGCCACTCACCAGGAATCATGGTTTCCACGTTATCCTGCTCCCAAAACTGTATATTGCCAATAGTGTACTGTTTGCCTCTCATCCTTTGGTGGCCCCGTCACAACTACTGCTGCAGTGTTGTACCTGCTCTGCAATGACATGGGGGGCCATGCTGCTGTTACAGCCAGATGTGCAACTGTTCAGTGAGGAATGGACAGTAGTGATGATACTAGTAAGATCCTTATTATAATTTGCAATATCTCCAAAAGTGCATAGTATTTCCCGGTTTGTGTGGCTGATTCCCATTCCAGAGAGAGAAAACTCGTAATTGCCAGATTTTGTTTCTGGAATATTGGCTGGAATTTGAAATTCCATCCCTGAGCTTTTCTAGTACTAAACTTGCCAAACTCATAATACGTTTGTAAGTAGACTCTCTAAAGAGACTCGCTGCTTTCCTGGACCCTGCATTGCTTCCCACGTTAGTCGTTTCACTGGCTTCCTGCCTTTGGCTCCATGCTTCATCCCTTGTTGGGTACTGCGCTACTCACTGTGCTGCGCCCTTCATCCTGGTCTGCTTCCCACCTCCTCAGCCAGTGCTGCTTGGCACTACTACACCCTGTGCTTCTCCCTACCCCTGAACTCTGTGCTGCTCTCTACTACTAGAACCCATGATGCCCCCCACTCCCAATGGACCCATTGTTGCTCTCTGCCTACTCTATGTTTCCTTGCTCTTTTCACCCTCTGGTGCTTGCTACAACTTTGTACCCTACCCTCACCACTCCCACCTCTCCCCTTTAAACTGAGCTTGTATCCTCTTCCTCTGAGCTGCACCTGCTGCCTCTGAACCACGCACCCTTCTCATACCAGGCAAACCTTTGTGACCAAACAGAGGTTGTATTGTTTTACGTTTTAAATTACTAACACTATCACCACAAGACATCAAGTGATCTTACCACCTGTGATGTCAATGCAGGTAATGACATCACATGGCACTGAGGAGAGTGCTGCCTCAACTGAAATCCCAGTACATGCAGATGGACACAGTAGGTGTTAACAAAGGCCCATCATGAGCACACATGGTCAGTACTCAAACACCTGCTTTTGTAACACCACTGCTCTCTAACCCCTCTTTACCCTGTCTAACTCTATCACCCCATTTTCACCCTGTGCTTTTCTCCCACCTCACTGGACGATGCAGAGTTCTGTAACCCACCACCCTAGGCCAGGCAGGGTTTGGTATCCCCTTTGGGCCCTGTGCTGCTCTTTGCCCATCCTGCAGCATGTAAGTGTCTGCTTTCAGAACCTTCTTGAAAATCTTCTTCTCTACACCGTGTGCAGCATGTTTGAGCCAGACCTGCTTCAACCTTCATCTCCTTAGGAACCACGCAGGAGCCTCTACTGCTGGCATCGCTGGTTTTCATTTCTCCAGCCCGGGAGGAGGGGCTGTAATGTAACTGCGCCATAAAAATCGCTGAGGCGTATGAGACCGGAAGAGGCTGGGCTGGGCCACCCCCTTTATGTTTGATGCTCGGCCTCAGAAGCCCTTGGAATTTGTTGAGATGGGCTCCTTTAATTTCATTGTTACCACTTGGGGAGGTGGCGTAGAGGCAGACCGCACACTATAGAAGGAACTATAGAAGGAGCTACAGAAGAAACTGTGGCTGCAGATCAACGTTTACTGACGCCATCTTGTTTGCACCTGAAGGTCGGACCTCCATTACGTTCACCGACACTTAAAGGTTTCTTACCTTTTTGAAGTCCAGTCGAGAAATCCAGACTTGTGCGTGGACTCTGCCCAGATCTTGCCTTGCTCAGACCTAAGAATGGAGAACGGAGGTACATTTTCCTTTTAAGTCTTATTTTGGACTCCATTGAGAATGGGCAAACATAAGGTGCCCGGAGCAGGTATCTCATCTCATACAACTACTGTGATAGATACCATGTTGGCTAAAGCAGTGGGGGCGATCTCAGATTAAATCATATTGGTTGAACGTAGACTTTCCATGGATGTGGCGCATCACAAACATATTACATCTGACGCAGCTCCTAATTCTTCCAGATTAATCTGTACCACTCCACCAAGCACATACAATTCTCCTTCAAATGCTGATGCATGCGCTGACCCTATACCACACATTGCCGCTTCATGTTTAGATTGCTCTAAAACGTCTGACAGTAACCAACCTGCTAAATAAAAGAGGAAACCGCCTGGGGTTACCAAGGAAATCAGTATAGTGGCTATACCTAAAAAAAAGTTACAGAGAAGTTGTGAACATAATCTAACTCAGCACTGCTCCAAATCCCATAGTGTGACTCAGACAACTCTAATAGAGGAAATTATGACTGATAGCATACAAAGTACTCTGATCTCTAAATTTACTTCAATACTTGATCAAAAACTTTGCCCAATTATTAGGCGGCTATAATCAATTGAGAAATCTCTCTCTAACTATTGTGAATCAAATAATGTAACCATGGACAGGCCCACTGGATCCTCTAACTCATATCCCATCCCAACCTATCCCGCCCAATTGCAAACAAGGCTGACCAGTGGTACAGAATCAATAAATTAGTCTCAAAGGAACTTCTTTTCTAATGAGGAATCACTGCCCAGAAGAAATGTGGTCCCGCAAGCAGCTGTCCCTACTATCATCAATCCCACTAGAGAGATACTAACCCCACGACAAAATCATCCTGATCCTTCCGGTGAATCTGGGAGGTGTAACCCACCATATTAGATGGGTACCAGTGCTATAATATTCCTGCTATTAGTTCCCGTTTTAGTTGTGCATCAGATGGATTGTCAGTATGGCTGAATATTGCCCTGGGCGGTCACACGGAGGTCTTGAAGACAGCTAGCACTAGATTTCAAGTGCTGTGCTGAAAAACTTGTTTCAATTTCTATTTGTTTAATTTTCATAACAATGATTTTAATAATGTTCCTAACCCAATATTTTTAGAATTAACTCATTTTCTTACTAAGCTGTCTGCTAAGGTTGTTACCCAAGGCCAGGGATTATATCTATGCCTCACTGGTGATTTTAATATAAACTTTTCAAATGACAGGAATAAGATGGGGAATATACGGGGGGTTAGGTCATAGAATTCAGGAGCTGTGGTTAATAGTGGAATCACATGACCTACTAGATATTATGGTAATTGCAGGGAAATACGTAATTATGCCTCTCACTTATAAAGGAAGAGGGTCTCCATCTACGATTGATTTCATATTTAACACTCGGAGCCTCTAACAAATTCTGCTCCATGGATCGGTGGTTGAATCTACCTTTAGTGATCACAACCCACTAGAGGCTGTCTTCCTATTGGCCCCAAGTAAAGGATATGAGTGGCAGATCGGGGCTTGCAATCTTCAACCAACAACAGATAACTTAAAGCTGGTTTGCAGAATGCGCGATCCAGCACAAACCCTAGAGAAAATTGTGAAAGAGAATAAGGTCAGTGGAGACCTGTCTATCTGAAGAGGATAGTGCCATTAACATAGTAGATGTCTTTAACTAACTCTTTCTTGGTATAAGAAACACCCTCCTTAGACCTATACGCCCATCGAATAAGTTACACGGCTGGTTTGACCATGATTGTACAACAGCCAACCAAGAACTAAGGAATGCTAGTCTAGGGAAGAAGCCTAGAAATAATGTACTAATTACTGCACTCAGAAAACATTATAAGACTGTTACAGCCAAAAGCTGGCAACAGGTCCTCACGGACCAATGGGAGACATTAGCACAGGCAGCTAACACGAAGGATAGTAAGCACTTTTGGGCCACAGTTTCTGGTATGAGATGTAAAAACCTGGCAGTTTTCACATTTTCTTGCCACATCACTAGTGAATCTTGAGAAGATCATTTTAGCAAGATCTATGTTTCCCCATTTAACACAGACAATGTTACTGTAGACAATACTAAGCTAATAGAAGTTAGAATCACAGTAGAGGTGGTAGAAGAGGCCCTATCCCAAAGCACAGGCGGTAAGGTGCCGGGCCCCGATGGAGTAACACTCGATCTACTTTAAATACTAAACTTTGAGCGAAGTGTGTGCCTTTATACATGCCATTTATGGATTTAAGTGCTGCTTCCGACTGTGTGAACTGGTTGCAACTATTGCACATGTTGATGCTCAAGGTTTTGGATGTCTCCCTTGTTCATTTTCTTGCATTTCTTCATAGGGGTATGAAAGCGAAAGTCAGAATAAACAATAATGGAAATGTATCCAAGGGCATTGAGATTGGCAGGGGAGTTAGTGTTATATGCCATATAGGTACCATAATATAGGCCCACGTAACTTTGTTATCCTTCACCTATATTCTTCCCTACATTACACTTATAACAGTTTACAGGAACTGACCTTTAACCTAGATACGACACTGCATTCAAAACGCGGGTTTTGCCTAGTTCAAAATCTCACACATTATGCATGAGGATTCTTGGAAGCACAGCAGGACTACAATCTCCTGTATAATATCGATGTATAAAGTTCATGCCCAACATCATCCTTAGACCGACACAGTAATACAGCGAGGTAGGACCCCTGGGGAGACCTATGGGTATATATACATCGCATCTTGCTAAGATAGACAGAGGAGACCAGGACTTCCCAGCCGACACACTGACCAGAGACGCTGAGGTTCCTGCATGCAGACACTCCAGCGCGCATTGGTCTAAAAACATCCCTCGCACGGTGTCAAACTCGAGACCAACACGGGGTCCCACAGTCTCTCACTTCAGGTAATGGGGTTGACTTTTTCCTAGAAGGATTCTTGGCTTAACACCTACACACATGTTAGATACACTTAGGTACATCTAGTTAGGGAGACAACATAGGAGTACGCATCTTTTTATTATCATGTATTCTATATACTCGTATGTATTCATGATTACTGCAAGATGGTAGAGTTATACCATCCTTTTACTTTGTTAATACTGCTAATCATTTTTATCTTTTACTGTCTAACGATTGTGTCTGCTCATCTATTTTACACTAGAATAACAACTGTTCAATAAATACTTATTGAAAAACGCCCAACTGTTTATTCTGTGTATCTCTTTAAGACAGACTAAGTAAGCACGAGTGACTGAGCGAAAGGTAGTACATTGTTTCCACGATCCTGAGGGATTAAGGTTGTCATGCTCGATGGTTGCCAAGAACTATTCTTTCCTTGGTAAGAAGAGATTCTAGTGGCACTGTGAGCTAGCTGATACAAGAGGCCAACATACTCGGCGGGGGTGTTCAGTCTGACACCAATCCTACGGTGTATGCTGTCCGAACACACAGATCGTGTATAGTTTATGGGAACTACACCACATTAGACAGGGGTGCGTGTTAGCCCCTCTCCTGTTTATACTATATATTAATGATCTCTACCCATCTCTGTCTCCTATAACCAGTGATGTTCTATCTGTTAAAGGGAGACCCCTTCCTACACTTATATATGTGGATGATGCAGTTTTAAAGGCCCGGACCCTCGGGGCATTGTGTCTTTTAGTGTTGGCATTCACTAATTTTATGTTTAATCTAGACCTCCATGCAAATTTTGCAAAATCTCAAGTTATGGCATGTGGGCCACATTGTATTCAATTGTCTTCTATACAAGTAGGAAATAACTCCTTAACAAGTGATACGAGCTTCCCTTACCTAGGAGTTATGTTTTCATGTTCCGGAGCTTGGCCACTTAATATTGCACACCGCAGAATGCTATTTTCTAAAGCAATTGGATCACTGCTTTCTCTCCCACAACCTTGCAGCGGGGAGCAGTTGAAAGCAATATTACAAATATATAAGTCGCAATGTGTTCCAATTGCTACTTATGGTTCTGCCATTTGGGGGAGTGTAACCATACAATCAGAGGAAAATAGGTTCCGTAGGCGCCTGTTGGGTGTACCACCTTCTTCTCCCCATGTAATTTATCACAAAGAGTTAGATTCGCTATACATATCCGATTTCATTAGAGCGAGACCACTGCTACTTTGGTTATCCATTTGGAGTAATGATCAGGCATTGCTCACAAGAGATATAATAAATGGTTGTATCTCTTGTGATAATGGACTTAAAATTCTGTGGTTGGCATATATTAAATCGGAATTTGAGAAATTCGGTATGGAGAAAGTTTTTACAATGAGAGATTTATGCCCTACTTATAATAAAAAGGGAAGTAGCTACAGCGTTTTATAATATAGCGCATGAAAATCATCTCAATAGTGTAGCAGGGAAACCTTTGATAGCTGCAAATTTATCCCAGAGCATTTCCGAGTGACCAACCGTCTATTTAGAAGTCTTGTGGGAGCGTTCCCTGCTATGTAGATTCCATGCTGATACGGTAAAATATTTACTGGGCTTTCCTATTGGGATCAACCGAATCTCGCCGCCATTCCTTGCCTGTGCAATAACAAGTCAGGTCAAACCACTATATACATTTTTTACTGTTTTATAAATTTTATGAATTATATACAAGGACATCTTTGCTTCCACTTTTAAAAAGGAGATATCCCGACATTAGACAGAGTGGAGCAACGTTTTCATTAATTTTTCAATTGTCCGATAGTGAAACCTGTTTACATGTTGGCTCGTTTTTAAGGCAGGCTGTGAGGGCACGTGTCACTTTATTATTGTAATGACTCACTGCTATTCCTTGTTTAAATCCTTGTTTTAATATTTCATGCTATGTATATATATGTTTTTACCAGATTTATATTAATGTGTTGATGTACCTAAGTGGATGTAATGATGATTGTTTTATATGCCTGTACTTTTATGGAAGGGTGAACTTTCCGAATAAAGAAACTGTACAGAACTCCTTAGGAACCTGCACAGGTCCGTCCCCCTTACATTCTGAACTGCTCTAACCCCCATTTTCCCACCAATTGTGCCAGCTGCTAAGCCTTTGTATAGTGATAAAATATTTTTCAAGCTTCAATGCGAGACAATTTAGGTATTACATGTGCAGCAGCAATGTTAGCTTCATTATAGGAAGAATATAAGTATCTTTTACTGCCACCAATAGGCTTCTGTGCGTTATAAGCTTCCAAACATATATAAAAGCCAAAACGATTGGCATTACAATGTGAATTAATAGTATTCGTAAGGTTAGCTGTTTCTAGCACTCCAAGCACCGTCAGATAGTGGAACAGTGACACAATTGAACTAGTCAGGCATTTTATAGTGGGATCAACAGTCAGGATTAGTTCCCAGGTTTGTAGGGGCGGCCCCTCCATGTGGGCGGAGGAGCGTCACCCCACTGCTTTCTCGCAGTGCGAGAAGCCGAAACATAAAATGGTATAAATGCGAGAAGGCAGAGGAAGGGTTTGGTTGGAGGTGGATGGGTCGGGGAGGAGTGGCTAGCCCACTGTTGTGGGCGCTGACTGTTTGGTTGGCCCCAGGGCAGACCAAACTAGTCATGCACACTCTCCTGTTTTTTCCATGTAGGCTGCATGAATGTGATACGTGCGGGTTCCCTATGCCTTAGCCTCATTTTTTGTAAATCGCCTGAAATGTTGACATTCCTGCTGGTGAGCAGTAAGAAATCTGCATATTACACACTATAATCCAAGCAGCATGACTTAGCAGGGTCATGTGATTCATGCATAACCTTCGGATCACAAGACATACAAGTTAATTATTCGCGGGGCTACATCAAACTTTCATTCTTGCTTTCAATATGAGTACTAGCAAGTTGGAAAGTGAATATCATCTACCAAAAGTGGCAAAAATATTGTGCTGCCCGAGCTTCTATTTCTCCAGACACAGAAATGCGTGCTACAGCAGCCCTAATGACCCCTAACTGATAATTAAAGCAAACAAAGACCGAAAGGACAGGTTTAAATGAATAGAGGCCATTTCATATACAGTTCTTCTTAAGAATCATGTCAGGCCTTTGCAGAATGTTAAAACGTGAACAGATGGCCATTACTTTTCTCTGAGAGGGTTGGCTACACTAAGCAGAGTTATGAAACATGAAATAAATTAGGTCACCAAGCCTGAGTTCTGCTTCTTTGATTTACATGATCTGAAGAAGGAACGTGGAACAAAGTTTTTGCAGCACCTGTAAGGACAGCGGGGATGGTAAGAGCATTTAAATGTCAGGCCACCTGCTTTCCTACCAAAGCCCAGCTCTTCAGTTTGGAGCTTCAAGGTGAGGCCACTTCAGTTCACCCACTCCTGGAAGGAGTGGCCCAGGCTCCTGCCTCAAGAAATGGCATCTCCGGCAGGTTCCAGCCTGGCAGTAGAAGCTTTGTTTTTGTAATAATTAGGCAATACACAACCCAAGATGAGAGGGGTCCCTCCAGGTCTAGGTGACCTGGGGGCCCTCCGCACTGAGGGGATGTGGGCCCTTATATTACACCCCTGGTTTTTGCATAAACACATACCTGTGTGTGTAATTGGGTTGCGTTCCAAGATCTGACCTGTATATTGCCCTGCTGGATTTGCAATTGCTCCTGCCCCAGCCAAAGCAGCACATCTACTTGAAAGTGTGGCTGTATAAAGAGTACAAATAAAACATGCGATCAAAGCATCTAGATGTGTATAAAGTATGTGTTAGAGGCTGTTTTTGAGGGATCTGTAGGTCGTGTGGGCGTACCAATGTAGGTATAGGTGAAAGACACATATTAGTTACTGATTATAGGTTTGCTTTAAGTGAGACAGAGGTCTACCTACCGCATGCAGAGGTCTCCACCCCAAGTGTGGAACGTAAAGTTAGGATGTAATGTTACTAGTAGTAACTTTATGGTGGTAAATTAAGCATCTGCAGACTCTGCCCCAAAACTGGATGGGTAGAGACGTGGGAGTCTATTCTTTACAGTAATGTTACACTGAGAAGTTCCAAATAGCCAAAAGTAGTAAAGTTACTACAAAGTGCACGGGTACGTATACAGATGAGTAAATCTACAAGTGTAAATTTACCTTGTCAATAGGGTCCCATGTCAGTATTGATATTATGGCTCTCTCAAATGATCCTGATATTTATGCATGCATTATACTATCTGTACAAAATGTCCTTTTAACTTATCCCATTATACTCATTTTTCTATGTTGCATGTCTCTGTTTTTTACGCAATCTGGTATTATGTTGTCTTTAATCAAAGGGGATTTAAATGTGTGAAGGTCTGGTGCTTGGTGTACACTCAATCAATCAAAATAAGCTTTTCGAATTCACAAATGAATCATAAAAGCTGCATTAAAACATCCATAAAATAGTTAATAACAATATGAAATTTTGAAAATGCTTAAAAAACTACAGTACGTAAATACAAGTGCAAGTGCGATCATCAATGGCACACGCAGTGCATTTCCAGGTTTCACTATAACCGCTGCCTAAAATTAACAACAGTCCATAAGAATCGAGCCTTTACAGTACATATCTAAATGGTAGGTAACATTTGCAAGTACAAAAAAGCTAGTCAGCATTGCACAAAGTCCAATTGTCTTAACAAGGGTTTAACATATTTTTTTCTAGCCCTAAAGAAATGTTTACAAAACAAGACAGTATGCATGGTCCTCTGCAAAGAGATTTTGTCGCAGGTACATTTCTCCATGTCGTTGGGCCAATTATTAGTAAAGGGAAAGCTGATTAAATGATGGAAGATATCCAGACGTACTCGAGTCAGCACAAACCTGTGACGTGCATTAAACACATTGACTAAATAAAACTGTATATTAAAACTGGTCAGGATCATCTTATTCCTCTGGACAGAGGGTTCCAATATTTCTGATGCTAGTCTCGTTTCCTCTAATAGAGTTAAACATTTCATTTTGAGTACTTTTCTTGGAACGAGAGCCAAGCTCTCGGGGTGATTGAAATATTCAGGGTGGCCAATGTCTGCCAAAACATTGTGTACAAATTTGAGCCAAGGAATTTCAAGGGCTGATGTGGATCTGAGACAATCAATAATAATCGATTGCTTGAGTGTGGTATGTTCAGATGACCACATTTTGTGCCATAATAACACTGTCTGTATCCTAATCAGGTCAGCAGCATAGGGGACTCCTAGTTCTGTGTGATACACATAAGTTGCACTGCTTTTTGGAACTGCTAAAAGGTTTCTCAAAAAAGCGTTTTTTTCAAGTTGGTGACTATCGGTCAGCCCATATCCCCATAGTTCGGCCCCATACATAGCGGTAGGTCTACATTTAGCCTTGTAAATGGTCAACATTTCCCTCGGATGTTTGATTGCTTGGGTACTAGCAAACTGCAGCAGGGCCCTTGCAATCTTAACAAATTGAAGTAATCTAGATTTTATAGCCCGTTGCCACTTCCCAGTACAACTGACAAATATCCCCAGATAGGAGAAAGTTGTTGTGTACTCGATTACTTCATCCTCAATGAAGATGTCTCGAGTTCTAGAGCCCATGCTTCCAATATTCATAGCAAATGTTTTACCAATGTTAATTTTCAGTCTGTGATCCCACATAAAAAGGGCAAATTCATCCACTAAAGCGCTGAAGACCAAGGGGGCTACGAGCCATTAAAATGGCGTCATTGGCATAAAAAAGTGCCGTAATTGGACGATGACCTATTTGGGGTAGGTCAGTGCGCTTGCTTTTCAAAGTGTCCCCTACACTGTCAAGATGAAGATTAAACAGGAAGGGGGCAAGGATGCATCCTTGACGTACCCCTCTTCTTATATTAAAAGGCTTGGTACAGTTGCCGTTAATACCATAGCATACTCTGCCACTGCCCAATGCGTACAGATCTCTAAGGAAGTTTACAATGGTACAATCCACTTCCAAACTAGTCATAATGGGCATCAGTTTCTTGTGGAACACGAAATCAAAAGCAGAAGACAAGTCCACAAAAACTATAAACAAATTCTCTTCCTTGATATGCGTATATTTGCCAATTAAAAAATCCAAATTAATGGCCTGGTGCACACTCAGTTGATCTTGAACACGCCAAAGAAGTCAGTAAGCAAAACACAATGAGAAAGTTTGGGATGCACCAGAATACATACAATATCAATGTATAGTACAGAATGCATGCCTACTTCATTGTATTGCTCAGTCTCTTTGAAAACGTTCATCTGTGTGTTTCACTGGTTAATCACGCTTCCTCAATTTATCTGTTGTTGGGTGAGCAAATAGATATTAAATATTTTGATCTTAATATATTTATTTCTATTGAGAGATAAAGCTGTATTTCACTGATGATAGTTGATGAAGCTAAAACCAGTCTTTGGCTGCTTGTTTTCCAATTCAACGGATAGGTGGTCTGACAGTTTGGGTTGGACTAATTCAAGCATTCCATCCTACACTTTTTTGTTCTTCTGAACGTGTCACCCTATGTGAAACAATACACCTATATATGGCTCCCAAAGTATATTATGCTAGATGAATAAAGATGCACCTCACTGGTGAGGCTCAACAAGAATGATTCCAGTTTACTGTGTGGCTTTTGTTCTGGATCAAAACAGACATGGCCTGGCACTTTGGGCTGGCCGGTTCTTATCAGCAAGGCTGATTTGCTTATGCTGTGAGAATGTATCATTCGTTGAATAGTAGTCTTCTTCAAGTAATAATGGTACTGTTCCTTACTAGGTCCAGTTAGGGCTCAATAATTTAAACCTGAGTTCAGTCCTTTATAGCTGTAGCACAGAACAGAGAGGCTTAACTTAGGAGAAATGTATGAGCATTGATCTGCACCATAACAGTTAAAAAGTAAAAAGCAGAACACAATGAAAATCCCACTCCAATTTATAAAAATAGAGAGAATTTGAATGAACAAATAGACACCAAAATGACATACCTCTGATGTAAGGAACCAGAGATTTGATTTTTCATAGTTTTAGGTGTTTCAGGCTCCAAGACACACAAAGCACTAACCACAGTTATCACACTAGACCGGGTCAAACTAACATGTTAAGGCAACTGCGATGGAGTGAAGGCTGGATACAGGGAGCAGGTTCATCCTGGTATAAAGTTTACCTTCTGTTGACTAAGGGCCTCATTATGATATTGGTCGGAGATCATTCAGCACAACTCCTTGTCGGAATCGTTTCTGACTGACTCATTGACTTCAATGGGAGCCTGTGTTTCGACCGAAAACACAGGCTCCCATTGAAAAAAGGGGTGGTTGTGGAAAACTTTGCACCCTGTGGCGGGTACCCCATGGTGCCTGCCACACTGTGCATGGTTGTATAGAGGGGTCCCATGGGTACCCCCACAGGTCCCAACCAGAGGCCTCCTGGTGAATGGGGGCCAGCTACGGGCCCCCAAAGGCAGTGTCCGACAGCTGTTTTGTATCGGATGGACCAATTTGGAAAGGCTGTCTGAATCCGACAACAATCTTTATTAAGGATTTCCATCCTGGTTTTAATTCCTTTAATGGAAGTTGCACTATCCGTGCCCATTGAATATCTTTCAGGCATTTGTTTCTGAGCGCATTGTTCAAATATGGCTGAATGATATTTTCCTCATATGATGTAATTAGGCCTAACAGCCCTCCATTATCCTTGTATCTAGCCATGTCCCTCGAAAGTTGAAAGATTTGCTTGTTTAGGGCTTTCTTTATTGTTGCATAGTTTACTTCCTCCAGTGACCAATTTTCTATGGTAAGATTCAGTTTCGCCACAGCATTTAGAATGTAATTTTTCCAAGGATTGCCCCCCCCCCCTCTAATATTGCTTTAAATACCTCATTTAATGATCCTGTCCAAGCTTTCAGGATCTGGTGCCAGTATTTCTCATGAATACTCATGCATTCGTATATTTGCTGAACACGACCAAACTCAAGACGAATTAGACAGTTATGGGTAAACTTAGTCAAAAAATTGTAGCACTGACCTTTTCCAGTGCTGTCTCCATTCTACCTGGAAATGCTTGCTGAGTGTACCCTGCCACCACTAGCAATTTGGATTTTACAACTCTCCTGATTGGTGCTGTGGTTGGACTATATAGTTTGCCCTGTAATTTGTACAGCACATAGATAGTTGCTTGTGTTTTGGCTTTCATCTTAGTCTGGAGCACAGTTGCCTTCTCCGTGTTACTTAACCATGCCCCCAAGTAGTTATCCGTTCTTACTGTGGCTATGGTCCGGGCACCCAGCCTCCACCTGAGAAGAGCTTTTCTTGTGTGCTGGCCAAAGACCACCACAAATACCTTATCTTATGTATTCTTTCTATACAAACCCAAATTAAAATACACAAACCTAAAAATTTGTAAAGTTATAATTATAACTTCAACTCATAATTTCCGCACCACCTTCAAATTACTATAAGTCACACACCTCTAAATACAGTCTTGTCACTTCACTCACCACACTACATTAACTATAACTCACGCCTTTTCCATGCACTGTTTATACCCTTGCACACTACATCACTTTTAGCATGTGAAATCATAGCAGTTATAACAACACTTATAACTTTTCATTATTTGTCACAACACAGTGCATGGTAGAGTGGCGAGTTATAGTAAGTGTTGTTTGGTTAGCGACCTGAAAAGAGTATTTAAGTAAGTCCGCTACTTATAATAATTTGAAGGTTGTGGACAAATTGTAAATGAAAGTTATAATTATACCTTTAGAATTTTTTGAGTTTGTGTAGTTTAAACTTGGTTTGTATAGGGAAAATGCATTTTCCTAACTATAACTAAGCTTTAACCTTTGTTTTTTTCATTGAATTTCAATGTTAAATTTTTTAATTAAAAGCATGTTTCAAATCATACAGTCTAGTGTTGCAAGTGGGTGGTTTTTATGTGGAGTGTCGTACAGTACAGTGGAGGAGAGTGTTGTAAAGTTTCTTGTCATAGAATTGAGTATTGTAGAATGGAATCGAGTGGAGTAGAGTATAGTAGCGAATCGTACAGTGTAGTAAAGTGTTATATAGTGAAGTGGCATGGTGTCTTATATAGTGGAATCAAGTATCATAGACTGGAGCACCGAGTTGTATGGTGGAATGGCGTGCCGAACAGTAGAGTAGGGTGTCGCAGACTGTCAGAGAGTGGAGTAGAGTATCAGAGAGTAGAGTATCATTAAGCGGAGTGTTCCAGAGTACAGTAGAGGACAGTGTAGTAGAGTGGAGTGCCGTGTCATATAGTGGAGCGGCGCATCATACAGAGAAGTTGTGTGACGTGTTGTCGAATGTCATACAGTGTAGTGCAATGGTGTAGAGTGGATGGGCACAGAGTGGAGTAGAGTGGCATAGAGTGTGGTACACTGTTGTAGAGTGGAGTTGCATACAGTCGACTAGAGTGTCAGATAGTGAAGTGGCATATAGAAGAGAATAGTACAGTGGCGTAGAGTGGGATAAAGTGTAGTAGATTGGAGCATAGTGAAATGGAATTCACTGGGGTGGGGAAGTGTGGAGTGGAGTAAAGTGCCATGGAGTAGAGGGGCGTGTCATAGACTATAATGTCACAGTGTGCAGTAGAGTGGAGCGTAGCATACAGTCAAGTAAATTGTCATAAATTGGAGTACCGTGTTGTATAGTAGAGTGTAGTGGGGTGTTGTACAGTATTGGAAAGTGATGTAGACTACAGTAAAGTAGAGTTGCATACAGTTTAGTTGATTTTTGTAGAGTGGAGTGGAGGAACAGTACAGTACAGTTTTGTAAAGTGTGGTAAAGTGGATTGACATACAGTGTTATAGAGAACAATGGCATTGAGTGGTATAGAGTGGAGAGGCATAGAGTGGAGTGGCGTACAGTGGAGCAGAGTGGAGAACTGTGTCAGAGTTGAGTGGGGTAAAGTGTGGTGCAGTGGCATACTAAAGCTTTTGCATAGTTGTGTATGGTGGACTAGAGTATTGTAGAGTAAAGTGGAGTAGAGGGTTGTACTGTGGCATACAGCAGAGTAGAGTGTTGCAGAACGGAGTTGCATAGAGAACAGTAGCAAAACTGTGGAGATGTGTAGAGTGGATTGTTGTATAGTAGCATAGAGTGAGGTAAAGTCTCGTTCAGGGAGTAGAGTAGAGTGGAGTGGTGTAACGTAGTGTGAAGTAAGGTACAATAGAGTGAAGTGCTGTGTCGTGGAGTAAAGTCGCATGGACTGGGGTCTACTGGTGTAGCATAGGTAGTAAAATGTTATAAATTGGAGTGGAGTCGTGTACAGCAGAGTGGAGTGCTGATTCATATAGGAAAGTGTTGTGTAGTGGAATAGAGTGCTGTACATTGGAGCATACAGGCATAGAGTGGATTGTAGAGTTGGACAGTGGAATGTATGGGGATAGAGTGGAGTAGAATGCTGTAGAGTGCCATGAAGTGTGGTAGACTTTGAAAGGGTTGAGTTATGTAGCGTGGTGGAGAGTGTCATACAATGGAGTGGTGTAGAGTGAAGTGGTATACACTGTAGTGGAATAGAGTGGATTACCATAAATTAGAGTAGCATACAGTGAAATGGCATGCAGTGGAATACTGTACAGTGGAATGTAGAAGAGTAGAGTAGGGTACAGTGGATTAGCATACAGTGGGGTGACATACATTGAAGTGGCATAGTGTAGAGTCGAGGAAACTGTTTTCAATTGGAGTGGTGTTTCATACAGCAGATTGGAGTGTTGTGTCATACAGTGTTGGAAACTTTCAGAGAGTGGAGTAGAGTATTGCACAATAGATTGTACAGGCATCGAGAACATGCTGACCTTTCGCAACCAAACAGCCTGCTTCCGCAAACATGCCCAGGAGAATCTAAAAGTTAGCCAGGAGGACATGAATCACCGGTATGACCAGAATGCCACTCTGGTTGAGTTTCAGCCTGGCCACAAAGTGTAGGGAATGGATACAGTGGAGCCCCAAGCTCTGCAAGAGTGCTGATCTGGGCCCTATGAGGTGAAGGAGCACAAGAGCGATGTCACCTACCTGGTGAATCTCAAAACTCATAGGAACCCTTTGAATGTTAATTGCCTCAAGCTCCACTTTGAGAGGTCTGAGATTACCATGCTTTTGTTCACTGATGATGGGGTGAAAGACACAAGTGAACCTCTTCCCGACCTCCTATCTTCCAAGGAGCAGGATGGGTCAATGGAGGGTGTCAGTCTCTCCCCTACACTGACCCTAGGTCAACAGAGAGATTGCCACCAGTTGTTGGGGAAGTTTGCCTTATCTATTTTCACTTACTCCAGGACCCACCACATAGTGTACCCATGATATTGATAATGAGGACAGCAACCTGTGAAAAACAAAATTTACAAGTTGTCTGACATAGTGAGGGCTAGCATTAAGGAGGAGCTCTCCAAGATGCTGGTGTTAGGGGTAATTGAGCCCTCAAACAGACCTTGGTCCAACCCAGTTGTGTTGGTCCCCAAGACTGCCCCTCCAGGTGTCACACCTGAACTTAGGATCTGTATGGACTAGTGTGGGCCCTAAGCGGTCACCAAGATGGATGCACATCCCTTCACCCGATCATCCTCCGAGCTCATAGATCAGCTTGAAGCTGCCAAGTTCCTCAGTACGTTTGACCTAACATCTGGGTATTGGCAGATTGCCTTGACCGAGTGGGATAAAGAGAGGTCTGTGTTCTCTACACCAGAAGGGCACTTCCAGATCCGGGTCATGCCTTTCGGGTTGAAGAACACCCCTGACATCTTCCAGAGGTTGGTGAATCCGGTCCTGGCTTGGTTTGGGAACTTCTATGTCATCTAGCTAAACAACATTGTGGTCTTCAGCTCTAGCTGGGTGGACTAACTGTGCCACCTCAGGGAAGTGCTTGCAGCTCTGCAGGGTACAGGCCAGACTATCAAGACCGTAATTGCCAGATAGGGCAGGGTTCTGTGATCTACTTGGGTCACCAAGTAAAAAGTGCCAAGGTGTAGCTCCTCCAGGCCAAAATTGAAACAATTCTGGCTTGGGAACTCCCAAAGACCCAGACAGAAGTGAGAGCTTTCTTAGGTCTCACTGGTTATTACAGGAGATTTGGCAAGGGGTATGGCACCGTTGTTGCTCCCTTAACAGGGTGTGAGTGAATCATCACATATTAACCTGAATACAATAAATTCAATAAACCAAAAGGAGGAGAAACAAGCGGGTGTATGTATAAAAATTGAATTTATATTTCTAGTTCAAAAAAGGGTACTTCAAATTACAGCAATTAAATACAGTGAAAGGAAATATTTCAATATTTGATGCCTTCACTTTCAAATTGATCCAACACTTTTTCACAACAATATATAGCCATTTCTCTGGAAAACAGTGTGATTGTCGACGTTTCGGTATTTAGTTTTCTTTACCAAGACCATCCTCAGGACAATTTTATTTACAAGGTTGACCCCTAATAAAATAAAAGAACATTGTCTTAATTAACGAAAAATCAACACCCTAAATAACGATACTTTTCCTCCAAAAAGTATATGTCGTTTCCTTAGTGATATTCTTAATCATGCATCTAGGATATTACTCTAGACTTGTAGTCACAATTATTTCGCATTCCTATTGAAAAACATACTTGTTTTACATAAATGAATAAACAAAGCAATGATCCAGAACGAGTCATAATAAATAATGAAAAGCGTCAGCATAATACTATAAATCATTTAAACTCATTTATCAGTTGTGCTTTTTGATCATTGTTGTCAGACATATAAAATGTAGGTTAGTCTTTATAAGCAATGGTAGTCCATTTTTTCTTATCCTCATCGTATTGATCTTAAATGTTGTCCCTATGGCTTTTTATGGGGGCAACATTTATAGAGGTTGTTAATAAACATTTTCAATCTATTCCAGACCTCAAGGTATATATATCTTAGTATCTTGACACTATCCCAGTGCAAATAGTCAGGATATTTAGCTTAGTCCTACCAAGAATATTGTAGTATTTGTATTTAACTGATATGAGGGCACCAGAACATTAACGTGTCTTTGTTTGCAAAAATAGAAGAAAATAATGAAATCTAGTCATTATTTGATCTAATCTTTGTGCTAAAGTTGATACGACTTGTAAATACGTAACATGAGATGTGTTTGCACTTCTTCTAATGTTGTGAGCCCAAGAATGTGATCAGGAGATATCAATAATGAATAAACATATTAATCTTGGTCTTTCTAGTTCATAATAGGAACGAGCTTATCCAGATATTGAGAGACTGAAGTATATTAATCAATGAAGACATACCTCAAATCACTGCGGGTTATTTTATCCACTGAAAATCAAGCGGGACGTCCTAAATTCGTAACTAATCAGTATATTGTAGTCAAAGAAATTCAGTTGATTGTCAAAAAGCTCCCGTCTTAATCTAAGATCAAACATATATTCAATCAATTATTGGGTCAGCGGTAAACAAAGGATCTAGATTTTAGGCAGTGAGCTACTTAGAACATACCTGTAGGTTATTTAAATCTCAAAAGAGCCTCTGTGTGGCAAAACTACTCTTGTGTCTGTTTACCGACACCGTTAAACACTCAAGTGGTCGTGAAGATGTCAGCGAATTAATCTAAAACGAAGAAAATATCTAATTTAGTTTGAGGTTAGAAGTTGGAGAAGGGTCTTACACTCCACTGCTTAACTACTTATAACATACCTGGCTGTTCTGAAGGTTTGAGTCTTGCATGCACGTCTGGACGTCGAACCAACTGTAGTGTTCATTTGACGACAGCATTTATGCTGTTTAGATAGCGAAAAAGGACTTGGGGAAGTTTGTCAAATGACTGAAACGCTAAAAGGTGGCCATCTTTGAATGGAGTGATTGTTCTGTTCATTCAAGATCTTGAGTGCCAGTATATGTTAAAAATCACTTTGTCTTCTCGCATTGTGAATATTTCATAATGAATAATCAATTGGATTGGTTATTGTTGTTATTGATTGTATTGTATCGTCCAATATAGTTGGAACTGACCAAACATTGCCATTTTTAGGAGTAATGTTACTTATAGTTCGATGTATAGAAGTGTTGAAATTTAGTCTTTCTAAACATCGATTTGTAAATTCATTCAAATAGTGATTTAAATATAGGATCAACGTGATTGCCCTTTAGTATGTTAAATGGGACGTTTACTCGACTTTATAAATTAATCAGAGTCATTTCACGACTCAATATTTTCTTTTTTTGCACTGATTTACTCTTAGAGCATAAAAAACTGCCTATACAAAACTAGAATATTTTATTTTGCAGCACTGATTTGTTCTTCGAGTATAAACAACTACCTATACAAATCTAAAATGTACATAACAATAGTCACTATGCTACAAATCGTATTTAAACGTGCGTTGTTAACCATAAATATGTTAAATCAATTAAATGATGAAACATTGCTATAGTCAAAATCTCTATTCCATACATCAACTTTGGTAGACTTCGTGAGAGAAAACACAAAATAATGATGAATCTGCTGTACACTGGAGAGAAGTATTTCATCAGAATAAATCTGTCAGACATAATCAAAAAATAGATAGTGACAAAGGGAATCGTTGTACATAGAGACTCATATGATTAATAGTCATTCTCTAGTGTAACCCTATTTCATTTGCAGTAGTTATGATCTTTTTATAAGTGGTCACTTGATGAATATTTAAGTGATACAGGCCAGAGTATGCCATTCCGTTGCTGAGTTCAGTCCCCGGTTTACTACATCAGTCTGACAAATAAGTCTACCCTCTTTGATGGTTAGTAGTTGATCCACATTATTCTGTCTCTTAGTTGGTTTAACTACTTCCAAGACCCACCAGCGCATTTCTTTATCGGTGTGACCCTGGCTTTGGTAGTGTTCTACCAGGGGGGCATTTGCTGTACGACATCTAATGCGAGACTGATGTTGTAAAATTCTTTTTTTGACTGGTTGAACTGTTTTTCCAATGTAGTATAGGTTGCAAGGACATTGTATGCAGTATATCACATTTGGTGTGTTACAGTTCGAAAAGGTTTTGGGGGTGATAGTCGTGTTGTTAATGACACTAGTTTTAGTTGTTTGAGTGGTATTGCATGCCAAACACATGTTGCATTTATAATGATTAACAATGGGAGATAGTTGTCTCATATTGTCTATTGTGTCTTGATGTTTGTCATCATATGCTCTAACCAGTCTGTCTTGAAGGTTGGTATCCCTTTTGAAAGCAACTAAGGGTTTTTCAACGAAAACTGGTAAATTTTTTAGGAGACTCCAATGTCTATTCATGATTTTTTTGATGACATTTGTGTGAGTTCCAAATGTGGAAACACAGACTATTTGAGGATTTTTAGGACGATCCTTGACTGTCAGTAGTGCATCTCTATTGTTGAACCATGCACGTTTCATGGACCTTTTGAGCAGTTTGGATGGATATCCTCGAGCCTTAAGTTTCTCTTTTAATTTCTTTGCCTCTGAGAAATAGTCTTCTTTATAGGTGCAGTTCCTGCGTAAACGCAGAAATTGCCCAAATGGTAGGCCATCCTTGAGTGCTTGGGGATGATGACTTTGGTATTTTAAGAGAGTATTTCTGGCAGTCGGTTTGGTATATAAAGTTGTGTACAGATGATTAGACATGTCGTTCTGGATCGTAATGTCTAAAAAATTCATCTCACATCTATCAAATTCCATAGTGAATTGTAAATGTGGACTTCTAGTATTTAACCATTCATGGAAAGTTTGGAGCTCCTGATGTGTGCCATGCCAAACTAAAAAAACCTCGTCTATGTATCTAAGCCAATTTTTAATATTAGACAAAAACGGGTTAGAAGGGTGTGAAATATGTTCTTTCTCAAATGTTGATACATAGATGTTGGCAATGTCTGGGGCATAAATTGCGTTTTTTTACCGACTGCCAGAAATACTCTCTTAAAATACCAAAGGCATCATCCCCAAGCACTCAAGGATGGCCTACCATTTGGGCAATTTCTGCGTTTACGCAGGAACTGCACCTATAAAGAAGACTATTTCTTAGAGGCACAGAAATTAAAAGAGAAACTTAAGGCTCAAGGATATCCATCCAAACTGCTCAAAAGGTCCATGAAACGTGCATGGTTCAACAATAGAGATGCACTACTGACAGTCAAGGATGGTCCTAAAAATCCTCAAATAGTCTGTGTTTCCACATTTGGAACTCACACAAATGTCATCAAAAAAATCATAAATAGACATTGGAGTCTCCTAAAAAATTTACCAGTTTTCGTTGAAAAACCCTTATTTGCTTTCAAAAGGGGTACCAACCTTCAAGACAGACTGGTTAGAGCATATGATGACAAACATCAAGACACAATAGACAATATGAGACAACTATCTCCCATTGTTGGTCATTATAAATGCAACATGTGTTTGGCATGCAATACCACTCAAACAACTAAAACTAGTGTCATTAACAACACGACTATCACCCTCAAAACCTTTTCGAACTGTAACACACCAAATGTGATATACTGCATACAATGTCCTTGCAACCTATACTACATTGGAAAAACAGTTCAACCAGTCAAAAAAAGAATTTTACAACATCAGTCTCGCATTAGATGTCGTACAGCAAATGCCCCCCTGGTAGAACACTACCAAAGCCAGGGTCACACCGATAAAGAAATGCGCTGGTGGGTCTTGGAAGTAGTTAAACCAACTAAGAGACAGAATAATGTGGATCAACTACTAACCATCAAAGAGGGTAGACTTATTTGTCAGACTGATGTAGTAAACCGGGGACTGAACTCAGCAACGGAATGGCATACTCTGGCCTGTATCACTTAAATATTCAGTGACCACTTATAAAAAGATCATAACTACTGCAAATGAAATAGGGTTACACTAGAGAATGACTATTAATCATATGAGTCTCTATGTACAACGATTCCCTTTGTCACTATCTATTTTTTTATTATGTCTGACACATTTATTCTGATGAAATACTTCTCTCCAGTGTACAGCAGATTCATCATTATTTTGTGTTTTCTCTCACGAAGTCTACCAAAGTTGATGTATGGAATAGAGATTTTGACTATAGCAATGTTTCATCATTTAATTGATTTAACATATTTATGGTTAACAACGCACGTTTAAATACGATTTGTAGCATAGTGACTATTGTTATGTACATTTTAGATTTGTATAGGTAGTTGTTTATACTCGAAGAACAAATCAGTGCTGCAAAATAAAATATTCTAGTTTTGTATAGGCAGTTTTTTATGCTCTAAGAGTAAATCAGTGCAAAAAAAGAAAATATTGAGTCGTGAAATGACTCTGATTAATTTAAAAAGTCGAGTAAACGTCCCATTTAACATACTAAAGGGCAATCACGTTGATCCTATATTTAAATCACTATTTGAATGAATTTACAAATCGATGTTTAGAAAGACTAAATTTCAACACTTCTATACATCGAACTATAAGTAACATTACTCCTAAAAATGGCAATGTTTGGTCAGTTCCAACTATATTGGACGATACAATACGATCAATAACAACAATAACCAATCCAATTGATTATTCATTATGAAATATTCACAATGCGAGAAGACAAAGTGATTTTTAACATATACTGGCACTCAAGATCTTGAATGAACAGAACAATCACTCCATTCAAAGATGGCCACCTTTTAGCGTTTCAGTCATTTGACAAACTTCCCCAAGTCCTTTTTCGCTATCTAAACAGCATAAATGCTGTCGTCAAACGAACACTACAGTTGGTTCGATGTCCAGACGTGCATGCAAGACTCAAACCTTCAGAACAGCCAGGTATGTTATAAGTAGTTAAGCAGTGGAGTGTAAGACCCTTCTCCAACTTCTAACCTCAAACTGAATTAGATATTTTCTTCGTTTTAGATTAATTCGCTGACATCTTCACGGCCACTTGAGTGTTTAACGGTGTAGGTAAACAGACAAAAGAGTAGTTTTGCCACACAGAGGCTCTTTTGAGATGTAAATAACCTACAGGTATGTTCTAAGTAGCTCACTGCCTAAAATCTAGATCCTTTGTTTACCGCTGACCCAATAATTGATTGAATATATGTTTGATCTTAGATTAAGACGGGAGCTTTTTGACAATCAACTGAATTTCTTTGACTACAATATACTGATTAGTTACGAATTTAGGACGTCCCGCTTGATTTTCAGTGGATAAAATAACCCGCAATGATTTGAGGTATGTCTTCATTGATTAATATACTTCAGTCTCTCAATATCTGGATAAGCTCGTTCCTATTATGAACTAGAAATACCAAGAATAATATGTTTATTCATTATTGATATCTCCTGATCACCTTCTTGGGCTCACAACATTAGAAGAAGTGCAAACACATCTCATGTTACGTATTTACAAGTCGTATCAACTTTAGCACAAAGATTAGATCAAATAATGACTAGATTTCATTATTTTCTTCTATTTTTGCAAACAAAGACACGTTAATGTTCTGCTGCCCTCATTTCAGTTAAATACAAATACTACAATATTCTTGGTAGGACTAAGCTAAATATCCTGACTATTTGCACTGGGATAGTGTCAAGATACTAAGATATATATACCTTGAGGTCTGGAATAGATTGAAAATGTTTATTAACAACCTCTATAAATGTTGCCCCCATAAAAAGCCATAGGGACAAAATTTAAGATCAATACGATGAGGATAAGAAAAAATGGACTACCATTGCTTATAAAGACTAACCTACATTTTATATGTCTGACAACAATGATCAAAAAGCACAACTGATAAATGAGTTTAAATGATTTATAGTATTATGCTGACGCTTTTCATTATTTATTATGACTCGTTCTGGATCATTGCTTAGTTTATTCATTTATGTAAAACAAGTATGTTTTTCAATAGGAATGCAAAATAATTGTGACTACAAGTCTAGAGTAATATCCTAGATACATGATTAAGAATATCACTAAGGAAACGACATATACTTTTTGGAGGAAAAGTATCGTTATTTAGGGTGTTGATTTTTCGTTAATTAAGACAATGTTCTTTTATTTTATTAGGGGTCAACCTTGTAAATAAAATTGTCCTGAGGATGGTCTTGGTAAAGAAAACCTAAAGACCGAAACGTCGACAATCACACTGTTTTCCAGAGAAATGGCTATATATTGTTGTGAAAAAGTGTTGGATCAATTTGAAAGTGAAGGCATCAAATATTGAAATATTTCCTTTCACTGTATTTAATTGTTGTAATTTGAAGTACCCTTTTTTGAACTAGAAATATAAATTCAATTTTTATATATACACCCGCTTGTTTATCCTCCTTTTGGTTTATTGAATTTATTGTATTCAGGTTAATATGTGATGATTCACTCACACCTTATTCAATCCTGATTCTGACAAACTAAGCTGATTTAAGTATTGAAAAAGTGATAATTAATAAATTTGTAGGTATATAACTGCCCTACCTTTAATTAAGAATCGAAATTATACAAATTATTTACCAAACAAATCCCTTGAAGGCACCTTTCTACCTGTTTATTCATATTTGCCCGAGCCCTCAAGGGTATATTGGGTTGTCCACTGCACTTACCTTGCTCCCTTAACAGAGCTAACTTCCAGGAAGCAGCCACGTCAGGTTATCTGGATAAAGGCATGCCAGAACTCTTTTGACTCCCTGAAGGAAGCCATGTGAACGGCACCTGGGCTCAAGGCCCCTGATTTCTCCCAGTAATTAATTTTTAAGACAGACACCTCAGAGCATGATGTAAGGGCCATATTCTCACAGCTAAATGAAGAGGGCCTGGATCAACCTGTCACCTTCATCGGTAGGAGGCTACTTCCGAGGGAACAGAGGTTGAGTGCAACAGAGAGGGAGGCCTTTGCTGTGGTCTAGGCACTAAAGAGGGTAAGGCCATGCCTGTTTGGCACTCACTTCTGGGTTCAGACAGACTACAGGCCTCTCAGATGGTCAATGCAGATGAGGAGTGAGGTTCCCAACCTGTTGAGGAATGGCAGGGAATGGACTATTCGGTGGAACACCATCCTGGAACAGACCATGCCAATACTGATGGGCTCTCCAGGTTCTTCCACCTTAGTGAAGAGAACTCCCAAGGAGTTGGGTAGGTCTCCCCAATTTCAGCTGAGAGGGAAATGTGTTAGACCTGGCATCCGTGCCGTGATTTCCCCTGACTTTTTTGCCTCCGGACCTCCTGTTTTGCTGGCTTAATTTTTAATGGCCTTAGTATTCTGGACACTTTACCACTGCTACCCAGTGCTAAAGTGCATGTTCTCTTTCAATAAAACATGTTAGCATTGGCATATCAACGATTGGCATATTTAATTTACTTATAAGTCCCCAGTGAAGTACAATACATGTGCCCAGCGCCTGTAAATTAATCGCTATTAGTGGGCCTGCAGCACTGATGGTTCCACCCACTCAAGTAGCCCTTTGAACATGTCTCAGGGCTGTCATTACAGAGTCTCTGGTGCAGTGTTAAACTGCCATTTCGACCTGGCAAGTTAACCCTCTTATCATGCCCAAACCTTCTTTTTTCAAACATATGTCACCCCTAGGGTGGGCCACCCAGCCCAGCCACAAGTGCAGGGTGCAGTGTATTTAAAATATTTGGAAAAGTTTTATATGCCCAGGTAGTGAAAAACGCTCAAATTCATTTTTCACTACTGCAAGGCTATCTCTTCTATTGGTTAACATTGGGATTACATCATTACATTTTATAAGTGTAATTTCAAATTGAGAAAATATAGATAATTTGAGTTTTGTGTCTCTTTACTCACAATTAAAATCACAAATTATGGTAAAGTTGGATTTTAAGTTGCAAATCTGAAAATGGCACTTTTAGAAAGTTGCCATTTTCTTATTTTAACCATTCTTTGCCTCTGCCTGTCTCTGAGTACAAGTCTGGGGTGGGTAGCAGCTGGGCTTGGTGCACTCCCTCTAGACAGCCACACACAGAGAGCTTAGGTGTGCCTGATGGGCCACTCACATCCTATGGGCCATCACCAGACTGATGGGCCATCCTGGGCAGGATGGGGGGGGAGCTGACACTTGCGGCTGAATAGGGCTGTACTTGTCCCCACAAAAAGAACAGCACACCCTTCTGTATTGAGTCTGGAGCCAGAGCAGGTAAGGCGGGGACCTTGTGCACTTCAAAAGCCTCTTTTTGAAGTCTCCCCCACTTTAAAGGTACAATTGGGTATAAGTACTTAAACCCTGACACTTCTGGACCTGAGAACATTCGGCCAGGAAGAAGGACTGCTGTGCTGCTGAAAGGACTGACACTCTGCTGGACTCTGCTGTACTTTGCTGGACTCGTGCTTTGCTGTGCCTGCCCTGCTGCCTGTGGTCCTCCTTGCCTGAGAGTGAGAAGGACTGGACCTGCATCACTACATCCCCAGTACCAAACTGACTGCAAGGGCTTGCCTCCTGTTTTAAAGTCTCAGGGACATCAAAGACATCTAACAACCCTGCTACAGTCTCTAGATTCTACTACTGCCAACTCTGAGTCCTGCCCAACCAAGTGGTGTCAATCTAGTCCTGGGCCTTTGGGAATGCCTTAACCCCTTCGATGCTCATGACGGAGCGGTTCCGTCATGAGCATCGGTTGGGCTGTGCTCATGACGGAAACGCTCCGTCATGAGCACAGCCCCTGGGGGAAGCGCTGGCGCTCTCCCCCTGGGGCATCGATCGTGCCCCCACAGAGGGGGATGGCAGCGGAAGAGTTTCCGCTGCCACCCCCGAGCCCCTCCCCACGCTTCCCCATGACGTCAGCGCGCACAGCGCGCGCCGACGTCATCAGGAAGCGTTGGACGCGCTGGAATCCATTTCTTCCAGCGCGTCCAAGGGAGCAGAGGTACGTTTCCTTGTCCGGTGGGGGCCGCGGGGGTGATTTCTTTAGTATTGAGGCATCGGGGGAGAGGAAAGAGTATTTCCTCTCCCCTGATGTCTCAATACAGGGCATTCCTGCTCCACGATCGCGCACAGCGTCGCGATCGTGGAGCAGGGGTGCCCCACTAGACACCAGGGATGGTGTTTTGTTATTTGGGAAGCGACCCCTTGGGCAAGGGTCGCTTCCTAGGCGGGCAAAATTATTCGAAGACTTTTCTGCCCCCCCTGGGGGCAGATTGGTCGTCTTTCTGCCCGTTTCTGCCCCCAGGGGGGGTAGAAAAGCCCACTAGACACCAGGGATGTCATTTTCGTTATTTTGTTTATGTAGGAAGCGGCCCCTTGGGCAAGGGTCGCTTCCTTTGGGGCCTAATTATTTAAAAGACTTTTCTGCCCCCCCCTGGAGGCAGATCGGTCGTCTTTCTGCCCGTTTCTGCCCCCAGGGGCAGAAAAGCCCACTAGACACCAGGGATGTCTTTTTTTTTATTTAGGAAGCGACCCCTTGGGCAAGGGTCACTTCCTTGGCGGCCTAATTTTTTTGAAGACTTTTCTGCCCCCCCTGGGGGCAGATCGGTCGTCTTTCTGCCCGTTTCTGCCCCCAGGGGGGGCAGAAAAGCCCACTAGACACCAGGGATGTAATTTTCGTTATTTTCTTTATGTAGGAAGCGACCCCTTGGGCAAGGGTCGCTTCCTTGGCGGCCTAATTTTTTTGAAGACTTTTCTGCCCCCCCTGGGGGCAGATCGGTCGTCTTTCTGCCCGTTTCTGCCCCCAGGGGGGGCAGAAAAGCCCACTAGACACCAGGGATGTCTTTTTCGTTATTTAGGAAGCGACCCCTTGGGCAAGGGTCGCTTCCTTGGCGGCCTAATTTATTTGAAGACTTTTCTGCCCCCCCTGGGGGCAGATCGGTCGTCTTTCTGCCCCTTGGGGAGGGCAGAAAAGCCCACTAGACACCAGGGATGTATTTTTTCTGCATGAGGAAGCAACCCCTTGGGCAAGGGTCCCTTCCTTTGGGGCATAAATAATGGGAAGACTTTTCTGCCCCCAGTGGGGGCAGATCGGTCGTCTTTCTGTCCGTTTCTGCTCCCAGGGGGGGCAGAAAAGCCCACTAGACACCAGGGATGTATTTTTCTGCATGAGGAAGCGACCCCTTGGCAAAAACTGTTTGCATTTGTGCTCGATGTGTATTTTGTTGTCTTGTAAGTAATTTTTTTTTTTTTCTTCTTTCTAGTTGGATATCGTTGGTTTTTGCTGGGTCACTGCAAAGTAGGTTCTGGTGAGTGTAGCTGTGTCTTGTAATTGAATTCTATAGTTTTTGAGTACATTGATCATTGTGATAAAGGTACACATTTCTTTACTTACTTGGTTTGCACATTGTTGGTTGTTGTTGACTTGTTTGTGCAGTCTTCAATCTTAGTAAGTATAATGGCTAGCCGCAGGATTACTGCTCAGCAGGTTGTTGGTTTGCTGTTTGAGTCTTCCTCTGATATTGGTTCAGAGACTGACTCTGCATCTGAGGGAGAGGAGGCAGGGGACGATTCTGGCAGTGAGTTTTCTCTCCGTATGGAGTCATCGGATGATGAAGATACTCTTAGTGCGGATGAAGTGCCTGTGTTAGAGGAGGAGACTGATGTGCAGATAGTGCGGCAAGAGGCATCTGGGCTGCAGCCTGGGGCTGCAAGGGTTCCCATTGGTGTAGTGCGGCAAGAGGCTTCTGGGCTGCAGCCTGCGGCTGCGAGGCTTCCCGTTGGTGTAGTGCGGCAAGAGGCATCTGGGCTGCAGGCTGGGGCTGCAAGGCTTCCCTTTGAAAGTGATGACCTCTGGGTTGCCCCTGGCATGGCGCAGCCGGCATTGTCAGAGTTTACTGGTGTTCCAGGGTCTAGAGTGAATACTGAAAACTTTTTGCCGGTAAATTTTTTTCAGTTGTCTATGGACGATGTGTTTTTGGCAGAGATTGTTGAGCAGACTAATTTGTATGCCGAACAGTTTTTGAGGGACAACAGTGCCAGACTTAGGCCCTACTCTAGAGCTACCCGGTGGACTCCCACAAATGTTGAAGAGATGAAGAAGTTCTTGGGTTTAACTTTTTTGATGGGCTTGCTAAGGAAGCCATCAATGTCTTCATATTGGTCTAGCAGTCCCTTGATGGCAACGTCTATTTTTCCGGCAGTCATGAGTCGTGACAGGTGTTTGCTTCTGCTTCGGATGATGCATTTTGTTGATAATGGTTTAGCGTTGCCACGAGATCACCCTGTCCTGTCCTTGATCACTTTGTTGATCGATTTTCTGAGATTTATGCCCCTGGGAAAGAAATTGCAGTGGATGAGTCTTTGGTGTTGTTCAAGGGCCGCTTGGTTTTTAGGCAATACATTCCTAGTAAGAGGGCACACTATGGAATAAAGCTGTATATGCTGTGTGACAGTAGGACTGGATATGTGTCTAATTTCAGGGTGTACACAGGTAAGGAATCTAGGATGAACCTCCCTGGTTGTCCGTCCACTTTTGGAGTGACTGAGAAAATTGTTTGGGAACTTGGTAGAGGATTTTTTAACAAAGGCCACCATTTATATGTAGATAACTTCTACACTGGTGTGCGGTTGTTCAGGGAATCGGCCAAAGTGGACACTGTTGCTTGTGGCACAATCCGGTCTAACCGTAAAGGTTTCCCGAAAGAACTTGTTTGTCAAAAGCTTGTGCGGGGACAGTGCAGTGCGTTGCGTTGCCAGGAGCTTCTTGCTGTGAAGTTTTCAGACAGGAGAGATGTCTACATGCTGACTGCCATCCATGATGAAAGCACTGCACCTGTGACTGTTTGGGGTCAGGTCGCTGAAGCGCGCAAACCTGTGTGCATTTTAGACTATAATAGGCACATGGGTGGTGTTGACAGAGTAGATCAGAGGTTGGAACCTTACACTGCTCTTCGTAAGGCTTACATTTGGTACAAGAAGTTGGCTATCCATCTTTTCCACTTGGCAATGTTTAATGCTTTTTTTGTGTTCCAGGATTCTTGCCCTGAGTCAAACATGACTTTTGCTAAGTTTCAGGAGTCTGTAATAGGCAGCCTTGTTGTAGTGGAACAGGCAAGTGTTCCTAGAGTTGGAGTGGTGGAGGATGTTGCTAGATTGAAAGATCACATTCCTCCCACACCCTCAAAAGATTTTCCCAGTAGGAGATGTAGAGTCTGTTGGCGAAGAGATTCGCGGAAGGAGAGTCGTATGTACTGCCCTGACTGTCCTTTACATCCTGCACTGTGTCTCCCTGCTTGTTTTAGAGCGTACCACACGCGAAAGAATTATTGGGAGCATTCATGAGTGGTAAAGTGAACTGCCTGGTCTGTATTCTTTGGATAATTTGTTTCTGTTTCAAGGTTGGTGTTAGTGCAATGTATTTAGTTGCTGATTTTCTGTTAGAAGATTTGTATCTATTTGCAGTTTGTTTGTGTTGGCGGTGTGTGTAGGCTTGCGCTTGGCTGTCGGTGTCTGTGGACTGGCACTTGGTTGGTGGTGTGCGTGGAATGGTGCTTGGCTGGCGGTGAGCGTGGACTGGCGGTGTGCATGGACTGGCGGTGTGCGTGGACTGGTGCGTGGCTGGTGGTGTGCGTGGACTGGAGCTTGGCTGGCGGTGTGCGTGGAATGGTGCTTGGCTGGTGGTGTGCGTGGACTGGTACTTGGCTGGCGGTGTGCGTGGACTGGTGGTGTGTGCGGACTGGTGCTTGGCTGGTGGTGTCCGTGGACTGGAGCTTGGCTGGTGGTGTGCGTGGACTGGAGCTTGGCAGGCGGTGTGCGTGGACTGGTACTTGGCTGGCGGTGTGCGTGGACTGGTGGTGTGTGTGGACTGGTGCTTGGCTGGAGGTGTCCGTGGACTGGAGCTTGGCTGGCGGTGTGCATGGGGATTGGCGATTGGCTGGCGGTGTGCCTGGACTGGCGCTTGGCTGGCGGTGTGCCTGGACTGGCGCTTGGCTAGCGGTGTGCGTGGACTGGGGCTCTGCTAGCGGTGTGTGTGGACTGGCGCTCTGCTAGAGGTGTGTGTGGACTGGAGCTCGGCTGGCTGTGTGTGAGTAGTGACTTTATGCTGGTCACTACACACACTGCTAGCTGACTGCCACTCCACGCAATCCATCAGCATGTGTAGTTGCTGTGTCTGGATTGTGGGTGTGTGAAAGTGATGGGCCCTTGAATGGCGCTGTGTGCTGGTGTTAGTTTTGTTATGTGATGGGCCCGCGGCTGGCGGTGTGAATGGTTTTGTATGTCTCACACGTATGAAAGGTGTATGAATGGCCTGTAAAGAGGTTGGTGCCTTGTCGTGGCTTTACAACTCACGAGCTGTGAGTCAATGGTTCAGTTTCTCGCCCTTTCAATTATTACCAGTGCATTTCATGTTTTGTGAAATCACTTGCTAATACAATTGTATCTACTGAACCATCACTCACCCTCGTGCCAAATCCAACCAGTATGTGTGTGTGCTTGCGGATTAGATGGCTGTGCAGTAATATTTGTCTTTCTGAAGCAGGGTGCACCTTGTCCCTTTTTGGTGAAGTTTGTACTGTGTTGCTTTTGTACCTGGTGGTGCGAATGGTCTTGTTTGTATCACGTGTGAAAGGTGTGTGAATGGCCTGTAAAGTGGTTGGTGTCTTGACGTGGCTTTACAGCTCACGAGCTGCGAGTCATTGGTTTGGTTTTTTGTGAATTTAATTATTGACAGTGCAGTTCATTTTTGTGAAATCTCTAGTTAATAAAATTTAATACACTGAACCATGACTCGCCCTCGTGCCAAATCCAACCAGTATGTGTGTGTGTTTGAGGAATAGATGGTTGTGCAGCAATCTTTGTCTTTAGTTTCTCTGCCAAGGTACACTTTCCATGTAAGAATAACCCACCAACTGTAGATATTGTCGAAAACCCATGGGAGTTCATGGTGATGTCTCTCTTGTGAATTCAAAAAGTTTTTTTTATCCCCAATGTCCTGCAAACCTCAAAATGTCTGCCACATTTTCTTTGCAATTTTACTCCAAAATTCTCACGCTGTAGGAACAATAGTTAATCTGGTTTTGCAAGGGGGGTCCCAAATGTAGTGAGGCAACATTTGGGATAGGCAATGTTGATGTCGCCTCAGCTAAAATTGAGGTTTGCAGGGGATTCTGGGTAAGGAAACGTTGGGGGATCCACGCAAGCCATACCTCCCTGGAAGCCGCCGGGTATCTAGTTTTCAGAAATGTGTGGGTTTGGTAGGTTTCCCTAGATGGCCGCCGAGCACCGGGTCAAAAACCAAAGTGACCCCCCTTGCAAAACCAGGTGGTTTTGCGATAGGCCATTTTGATGTCACCTCACTACGTTTTGGGCCCTTGCCTGCCGCGGGTACTTGGGCCTCCCACACAAGTGAGGCACCATTTTTACCGGGAGACCTGGGGGAACGCTGGGTGGTGGTAAATTTGTGTGAGCCCGGTGATGCCACAACTTTCCCACCCCAAAATGTGTGAAAAAAGTGATTATTTCAGCTAAAATTGAGGTTTGCAGGGGATTCTGGGTAAGGAAACGTTGGGGAATCCACGCAAGCCATACCTCCCTGGAAGCCGCCGGGTGTCTAGTTTTCAGAAATGTGTGGGTGTGGTAGGTTTCCCTAGATGGCCGCCGAGCACCGGGTCAAAAACCAAAGTGACCCCCCTTGCAAAACCAGGTGGTTTTGCGATAGGCCATTTTGATGTCACCTCACTACGTTTTGGGCCCTTGCCTGCCGCGGGTGACTTGGGCCTCCCACACAAGTGAGGCACCATTTTTACCGGGAGACCTGGGGGAAAGCTGGGTGGTGGTAAATTTGTGTGAGCCCAGTGATGCCACAACTTTCCCACCCCAAAATGTGTGAAAAAAGTGTTTTTTTCAGCTAAAATTGAGGTTTGCAGGGGATTCTGGGTAAGGAAACGTTGGGGGATCCACGCAAGCCATACCTCCCTGGAAGCCGCCGGGTGTCTAGTTTTCAGAAATGTGTGGGTTTGGTAGGTTTCCCTAGATGGCCGCCGAGCACCGGGTCAAAAACCAAAGTGACCCCCCTTGCAAAACCAGGTGGTTTTGCGATGGGCCATTTTGATGTCACCTCACTACGTTTTGGGCACTTGCCTGCCGCGGGTGACTTGGGCCTCCCACACAAGTGAGGCACCATTTTTACCGGGAGACCTGGGGGAAAGCTGGGTGGTGGTAAATTTGTGTGAGCCCGGTGATGCCACAACTTTCCCACCCCAAAATGTGTGAAAAAAGTGATTTTTTCAGTAAAAATTGAGGTTTGCAGGGGATTCTGGGTAAGGAAACGTTGGGGGATCCATGCAAGCCATACCTCCATGGAAGCCGCCGGGTGTCTAGTTTTCAGAAATGCATGGGTTTGGTAGGTTTCCCTGGGTGCTGGCAGAGCTAGGGTTCAAAAACTGCAGCTCGTCACTTTGCCAAAAAAGGGTCATTTTTCACTGCAAAATTGAGGTGTGACCACGTTGCGTTTTGCGCCGTTTCCTGTCACGGGCACTATGCCGACCCGCACAAGTGAGGTACCATTTTTCTTGTAGGACTTTGGGGAACGCGGGGTGGGTGGAAATTTGTGGATCCACGCAGATTCCAGAACTTTCCATCACAGAAATGTGGGGAAAATGTGTTTTTTTTGTCAATTTGTTACGTTTGCAAGGGATTCTGGGTAACAGACCATGGTGGGAGGCAGTCAAGTCACCCCATCCTGGATTCCCTTGGGTGTCTAGTTTTCAAAAATGTATAGGTTTGCTAGGTTTCCCTAGGTGCCGGCAGGGCTAGGGTTCAAAAACTACAGCTCGTCACTTTGCCAAAAACGGGTCATTTTTCACTGCAAAATTGAGGTGTGACGACGTTGCGTTTTGCGCCGTTTCCTGTCGCTGGCACTATGCCGACCCGCACAAGTGAGGTACCATTTTTCTCATAGGACTTTAGGGAACGCGGGGTGGGTGGAAATTTGTGGATCCACACAGATTCCAGAACTTTCCATCACAGAAATGTGGGGAAAATGTGTTTTTTTTGTCAATTTTTTACGTTTGCAAGGGATTCTGGGTAACAGACCATGGTGGGAGGCAGTCAAGTCACCCCATCCTGGATTCCCCTGGGTGTCTAGTTTTCAAAAATGTATAGGTTTGCTAGGTTTCCCTAGGTGCCGGCAGGGCTAGGGTTCAAAAACTACAGCTCGTCACTTTGTCACAAAAGGGTCAATTTTCACTGCAAAATTGAGGTGTGACCACGTTGCGTTTTGCGCCGTTTCCTGTCGCGGGCACTATGCCGACCCGCACAAGTGAGGTACCATTTTTCTCGTAGTACTTTGGGGAACGCGGGGAGGGTGGTAATTTGTGGATCCACGCAGATTCCAGAACTTTCCATCACAGAAATGTGGAGAAAATGTGTTTTTTTTTTCAATTATTTACGTTTGCAAGGGATTCTGGGTAACAGACCATGGTGAGAGGCACTCAAGTCACCCCATCCTGGATTCCCCTGGGTGTTTAGTTTTCAAAAATGTATAGGTTTGCTAGGTTTCCCTAGGTGCCGGAAGGGCTAGGGTTCAAAAACTACAGCTAGACACTTCACAAAAAAAGTGTAAAATTTCAGTGTGAAAATGTGGTGTGTTCACCTTAGGTTTTGAGCCAATTCCTGTCGTGGGCACTATGCCTACCCACACAAGTGAGGTACCATTTTTATCGGGAGACTTAGGGTAGTTCATATTTGTAAAGCAACTGTTATTACCTATTGAGTTTTAATGCATTTCTCTCTTCCAAATGAAAGACATTGTGTAAAAAAAAAGTCATTTTGAAAAATGACCAATAATTGTCATGCAAGTATGAGTATTCCCAATTTCGAAAATGTCCAAATATGCACTGTTTCTAAACTCTGTAATTTGTTCCCATTTCAGAAATACATAGGTGTCTTTCATACCGATTTTTCCATGTATACATTTTCCCACAATAATTTCTATATACCCGGAACAAAAAAAAAACCATTACAAAATGCTGCTCAGTTTTTTACTCTGGGTTCATTGGGCTCTTGGTGAACCTACAAGTCCTATATATCCCCACAACCAGGAAGGTCCACCGGATGTAACGGTACATTGCTTTCAAGGAGATGTCATAATTCAAAGAAGTTACAGGTGAAAACGTTGACTCAAAAGGCTGCTTTTTTCAACAAATTTTTCCTATATTTACCTGTTAGTTTCTATAAAGAAACCTTGATGGATCTACACAAATGACCCCTTGCTGAATTCAGAATTTTGTCTACTTTTTAAAAATGTATAGCTTTCCAGGATCCATTATTGCTTTTCTACCCATTTTTACCATTATCTGGAAGGAGGTTGAAAGCACAAAAAATAGCAAAAATAGGGTATGTCCCAGAAAAATGTCAAAACTGTGTAAAAAATGTTGGATTTCTGCCAAAAATCTGTCATTCCCTAAAAGCTGGAGAAATTGTGATTTCAGCCCCACAAACTCTTTTTTGATATCATTTGCAGAGAAAAACCCAGACGCTTTCATTTGCAGCCACTTTTCCCCATTTTTCACAAAAAAACCAAAATTTTGCTGTATTTTGACTACTTTCTGGGAACCCTCTAGGAGAATCCACAAACCCTGGGTACCTTTAGAATCCCCATGATGTTGGAAGAAAAGGACGCAAATTTGGCGTGGATACCTAATGTGGTCAAAAAGTTACAGGGGCCTAAGCGTGCACTACCCCAAATAGCCCAAAAAAGGCTTAGCACAGGAGGGGAAAAGGCCTAGCAGCGAAGGGGTTAAAATCAACTTTGATAAAACAAAAGCAATGTCTGTGAGCAGGGCAAAAAGAAAAATATCAAGCTGGTGCATCGTCTCTCAATGCTTAGAGTCCATATCCGAATATAAATACTTAGGAATTATCATTGACAAAAAGGGATCATTCAAACCACAGAATGATGTCCCGAAGTAAAAGGGCATTGCCCTAGCCTTGGCATTAAGGAATCTAAAGAGGAAAGTGGCAGCCCCTAACCTAGCTCCACTGCTTCAAGTAACTCAAGCAAAACGTTTCCCTCCAATAACGTACGGCAGAGAGCTGTTACGTGGAAGGGATGCATCAACACTGGAACAGATTGTGTCTAGGGCCCAAAGAATGATCTTTGGCCTCCCCAAATACACCTCTTCCTCTCAGATAAGGCTGCAGTTTGGGCTTCAGAAAAAATCCCTCGCCAGGAGAAGTGTGTATATTAACTGTTGGCACAAATTGAGAACGCCAAACCAAACACTTTAAATTTGCATTTATGGCTGGAACTGATAACCAGAATCAGTTCACCCGCCCAGGCCTATCTCAACAAATCTATAACGTAACTTGGCCTTCAAGATCTCTGGGCAACATCTGCAACCCATGCCATCTTCAAAAAAAGGTGGTAAATAAAACCCTCAAATTTGTTTAACTGACCCAGGACAAGGCCTGAGTGGTGGGCAGAACCCATGGTTGGCTTGTGCTGCAAAGTTATTACATAGCCTCAGCCCTACACTACTTTCATACAGGCTTTTCAAACTTTCTAAAAGAGAAATTCCTAAGATACCGACTGCCGGCTATGTGGAAAGGGAAAGAAAACATGTCACACTTGGTATGCACTGAAGTGTTGGGAGAGAGACAAATAATGTTACGCCCACTCTTCAACGAGGCTGGCAAGCGACATTGTCCTGTTTTTCCCAACGAACACACAATTGAACTACCATTCTGTGAGATCAAGGTCAAAAAGAAACTAACAGCAACCCATGGCAGTGATATATAAGGACAAGGAACAAATGGCTGCATACTTGTACAAGAACAGGGAACACACTGCATACTTGGAACTTGTTCAGCAACTAATTATACTGCACAAAAGCCACCTTAAGTGTCAAGTCACCTTGATTCACTCTTCTTTTGATCAGAAAAATCTATTGCTCTGCAAATAAGTATTTTAAAGCTTTCTGTAATGACAATGTTGTTTAATGTGTGCTTGGTTCACTGCACGGGGGACCTGTCAAAACTGTGTATATAAGAATCCTTTTTTAATCTTTTGGAAATTAGACACTCTTACATTTTATCCTTTGTACTTCGTTCCATGGACGTTTTATTGATGCAAAGCTTTTAATTAACCATGCAAATTAATAAATTTGGTAGAAATGTTTACGACCCCAAGTACTTTCAGTTTAGGGGGCATAATAATATTGTGCCCGCTATATTTCAATGTAGGGCAACCTTGGAGGGATCACAGTTCCCGGTACACAATTAAAGTTGTTAATATACAGTTTAATGTGGACATAAGGTGCTATGAGGAATGATGTGCACTAGCACATAGTTGAGCCTGATTTGTAAAATGTTTATTGTGAGGTCAGAGAATAGGTTATTAAATGCCTTTTTTCTCTCCTAGATAATGTAATGTTTTATAATATTGAGTCCTGAAGAAGGTGGGGTGAATCAATCCAAGTACCACCAAAACGCCACATCAACAGTACTTTTTCTTAGCCAAATGTTTTTGGGATTATTTTTAACCAAATGTGTGCTATGAACTGTTTTTTGATTAATAGTTTAAAATGTTGTCTTCATGTGTTTTAATGACATGATAAGAAGAGATGTATTAATTTGTGGGAATCTAAAAGGCTTTTTATACAAAATGTATTAATAATGGTGTATATGTGTGTAACATATTTTTAAACACATATTTATGATTTTAGGGATTGTATAAAATGTGATTGTCTAAAATAAAAACAGATACTTCTCTGTACACAGAAAGAATATGTTCAGTTTTTAAACATTATCAAGACAGTTCTCTCTGAATGGACACATCAGTGCCTAATGTATCTTCATAGCTTCTTGATTAGCAAATATATACTCCACCTGAGTAAGTTATAAAAAAGGGAACCTGTTCCTCAGATTTGTAATTCTAAACCTTTACATATGCAGTCTACTTTATTTTTAAGCTTCCTTGCTACTTTTAGTAGGATTATGCTACACATGAAGTCCAAAGGGAATGAAAACCAATCAGTGTTATAAAAATTACGTTAATTTTTTTATTCCTAATGGCCAATTATCATGGTCTCCAGATAGTAGTTTCTGTAGCTCACTCCTAGCTCACCTTTTCATTTTAATGCACAGGAGTGCATAAGAAAAATATATTTTGTTTGGCTTGTTGGGCATAGTTTTATGTTGTGAGCCAGAGAGAGTAAAAAGAAAGCTTATGTAGATTAAGATGTATTCTACTCGTTATGTATTTGTTTATAGGTTTCCATTAGCATGTGACCAGAAACGGGTCTTTACATATGCAGTCTAGTTTATTCTTTGGTCTTCCTAGCTACTGTTAGTAGCATGGTGCTAAATATAAAGGCCAAACTGAATGAAAAGCAATCATTGTATTGTTATAAAAGTTGAGATTATATATTTTTTCCCAGTGGCCAATTATCATGCCCTCCAAATACTAGTTTGTGAGACTCACTGCTAGGGCAATTTTTCATTTTATTGCACAGGGGTGCATAAGAAAGATGTTTTTTGTTTGGCTTGCTGGGCATCTTTTATTTTGTGAGCCAGTTAGCATGAAAAGAAAATGCATGTAGATTAAGAGGCATTCTATTCGTCATGTATTTGTTTATAGGTTTCCATTAGCATGTGACCATAGATTGGTCTTTCAGTTGTTCATGTAGTAAACCTGAAACTTTACATATGCAGTCTAGTTTATTTGTTGGGCTTCCTTGCTACTTTTAGTAGGATTGTGCTACACATGAAGGCCAAAGTGAATGGAAGGCAATCATTGTTATCGTCAGAAAAATTTATATTTTGTTTTTCATAGTGACCAATTATCATGTCCTTCCTAATAGTAATTTGTGTGGCTCACTGCTAGGTGAATGTTTTATTTTGTTCCACAGGGGTGCATAAGAAAGATGGTTTTTGTTTGGCTAGTTGGGCCAGTTTTATTTTGTGAGCCAGAGAGCATGCAAAGATAATTTATGAAGATTAAGATGTATTCTGTTTATTATATATTTGTTTACATGTTACCATTAGCATGTGACCATAAATGGGTCTTTCAGTTGTTCACGTAGTAAATCTGAAACTGTACATATGCAGTCTAGTTTATTTTTTGGGCTTCCTTGCTACATTTAGTAGTATGGTGCAGGTCTTTGTCACCTGAGAGGCAATGGAAAATAGGAGGAAAATAGTGAAACAAGGATTGAGGAGCTCGTTGCTGGTGCTATACTTATCAAGTATACAAGGAGTGTTAACAGACTTGGAAGTGATATCCCCTTATTAGGGAAGCAGGTGTGAGGTATAAAATTAGAACCACTTATTAATTATTGTTGTGTAACAAAATGTAATATATCATGTCAAGTGGATGGATATGTTGATTTATGTTCATTGTTACCAAATGATTGTTGTGTAATATTTGTATTGATAACTGGTATTAATTGGGTTCGAGGCTGGTCATATTGTTTTCTTCTGTTACAGCTCTGAAACACGTGTTGATTGTGAGCGTTTGAAGTCTTATTACTAAAGTAGAATAACTGATGTTGAGACCCCCAGCATGTGATATATATAGCGAAATTATGGAAGTAACCTTGAAAAATTTTATGTGTAAATACATTGAAATCGGATGTGCACTTTAATCCCATCTGTGGGCATTATTTACGAACTAGTGCTATGAATTAATGTGTGAACATTATGAAACTATATGAAATAGGTGCATTATACTTACTATCGCATTTGCGTTATGAACATTGTGCACAGTGATGAAATGTTTGAAAAGCAATGATATTATGCATAATCCAAGATGGCGACATAATTCTTGGGGAACTTGTCCCTTCTCGCTGTTTATACATGTCGAGATACGAGAAGTTAAGACATAAATGTTGGCCGTTTACGGCGTGCCTGATTACCATCGAAAAAGGGGTCAGCCGAAATGTGTCTGGTTGCTGTGAGTCTGTGAAATAAACCTGTGGACGTGCCCCTGTGAGTGCTCCTCTTTGCGTTTAGAGAAATGCGAGGTTGGGAGCGTGCATAAATATATATATATATAAATATATAAATATATATATATATATATATATATATATATATATATATATATATATATATATATATATTCACTGAAACAACCATAGGTTTCACACATGTTATAGTTAGCGGAAATTTTACTGATAAAAAAC